>NC_057406.1:10143089-10743089 GCF_019320065.1 Cervus canadensis | reverse complement strand
CTGGGGCGACGCCTGGCTGAGGACACACTGTGCGTGGCTCGGAGGCAGGGGAAGGATGGGAGCCACAGCCCAACAGAAGCAGGTCTGTCTGCTTTGTAACAATTGCGTCATCATGCTGCAGTGTGGGAGACAGTTTACATGGGGAGGGGGAGGGTGAAGGGCCGGCAGGAGACAGCGGGCACCCTAGAGGGTCAGTGACAGGCCCCGTGGCCACTGGCCGGAAGAGAGAATGTTCAAGTATGAGCCAAACCCAAAAGGAGCTGCGGCAGGTGCTCAGAAGTGCACCTTCCCAGGAAGCCATCCCACCAGGACAGCCGTCTTTGTAAGGGGCCCTAGGACCACAGAGCCGCGATCAACTCAACAAAGGCTAGGGTCCTCCCGGGTGACTCTGGGAGAGCTGGTAAAGCACAAAGCCGCCAGCTGGAGGAGATGAGAGGGCTCTGGAAGGAGAGAGAACAGTCCTCACCCTGCGCATCTAGGGACTAAGTCCTCAGCCAGTCGTGCCCTCCAAGCAGCCTGCTCTCTGGGGGCAAGGCTGCAGGGTCAGCGAGGGGGGCCCAATCATGTCCCATTACCGTGGTCTTGGGCCGCCGCTGCAGATCCACCATGTCCAGCACAGGAAAGGCTGCCCGCAGCTCGTCCACTGTGACCAAGTGCTTGAAACCCAGTCTGCAGCGAGGTCAGGAAGCAAAGTGGCCAGGACAGGGTGCGGGGGGAGATGCCTTTGAAAGTAAAGGAAGCACCCCCGACCCGATCAAGCCTGCCTCAACCCTGGACAGAGCGCATGAGGCCAGCACGCGCCAGGAGGCACTGCATGCAGGCGTGGGCGCTGGTGATGGGCACCCTCGAGCAGGAAGCCCCATCCCCGAGCTCACACTGGCCCAGAGCTGGAAGCACCAGCGCTCTGAGGAGGGCTGAGAGAAGACTCCTCGATGAGAAGGAGGCTGGCTGAGCAGAGCCTGGAGAAGCCAGGCCGGACGACACCTGGACGATGGACCAGATTCAGCCTAAAGGGGGTGGGGGACACACTGCAGCCTCACCCTCCAGCACTCTCTGCCGTGCTCCTGTCCTAAGGCCCCTTTCACCACCTCCAGCAGGAGCCCTGATGAAGCAGCAGCCGTGTCCTGCTCTGGTCCCCCAGGAGCGGCTGCCCACGGCAGTGCTCCGCTCGGGTTTGCAGGAGCAGCAGATGAACAAGCTGCTTCAGAACGGGGACTGACCCTTACGAGCACACGCCTGGGGGTGAGCTCCACGCAGACGCACACCAAGCACAGGGAGCCGCGGGGCCCAGACCGAACCACAGAACCGCCCGGGCTCTCGGACCGGGGCGAGTCAGACTCTCCAGGGAGCTGCCCAGCAGGCTCCAAAGCGGTGGGCTGGCTTTCAGGAACCCCCGGACGCCAGGGCTGGACACTTGGGAGCCGCCCTCCCTCCTCCCTTGGGCACCGGGCAGGTCTGGCCCCAGTCCCCTCGGCCGGGCAAGGACAGCAGAGCTGGGAGCAGCAGCAGGATACGCTCGAGCGTTTTCCACCAGGGGCCCCTGCCCAGACACCAGCATCCGCCTGTCATGATGTTGTGAGAAGAGCTTCATGGGGCTGTGGGACAAGATCACCTGGTCGGGCTCCACCTGCAGGGCGGCCAAGAGAGGGACAGCAGAGGACACGCAGGTGAGGGCAGGCGAGGGCAGCGTCGGGAGCAGTGGGGACACGGGAAGGAGAAACTGGCCCGGAGGGGCCCAGCTCTTCCGGAGCTACCCCAACATGGGTGAGGGGCCCGGACAGCAGAGCCTGCAGGAGCTGTGGCCACCACGGGCCCTGCCCACCCCGCTGTCCACACCCCGATCTCTCAGCCCTGCTGGAGAACCACAGGGTTCTTGCCCGAGCTCAGACCTGCCTCTGCCTCTGAAGGTTTTCAGTTCTAAGTAAAGACCTGGCTTCTCAGCATTTATGCTAATGGTGACCTCGAAGGCCCACTGTCTGGACACCAGGGGGAGAACCGGCCTTGTCCCCAAGCAGTGTCCCAGCCGCTCGGCAATGGCTCTACTCTCTAGGTCTCATGAGGACTCTTTCCAAAACCCAGATCCACTGCCAACACACGCCATGTGGATGCTGGGGCGGTGGGAGCTGCTGGCGGGCGAGAGACAAGAGCTCACTGAACTGTGCCATCCTACTCATGAGAAAAGAGAGCTGTCACCTCACCATCCCCCCGGGACGTGGACACTTAGAAACACGTGACTCTGAGGCCCGGGAGGAAAGTTGGAAATGGCCAAGTCCATGATGCTCGTTTTCATAAAAGAGGACCCTGTTGATGGGGCTCTGTCGGAGTCTGGCCTTTGAGCTTCAAGTTATTTTTCCAGCGGGTCTGGGAGGTTTACCCTGGCTCATCCACACTGTCCCCCACCCCGGGGCAAGAGTGCAGTCAGTGTTGGAGAGGGGGTTCAGTTGGGGGGAGGGTCCTCGGCCTCTAGACTCCACCGTCTCCTCACCTGGAAGCCCAGCTGGGTCGACAACTCCTCGGCTTTACTGCACTGTGAGATGTTCCCGGCATTCGTGACGAAGACCACGGGCACCCGCAGCTGCCCCTGGGGGTCCAGCAGCCGGCGGAAGGCCTCCTGTGCGGCGGGGATGACCTGGTGGCCCCTCACCAGCACCCCATCAATATCCAACAGCAACCCAAAGGTGGGCGGGCTCTGCACGGAGGGGAGACGAGAGCGGCCCAAGTCAGGCAGAGGGGCAGAGGGTTGGGGGAGGCCTCATCCCCACCCTTGGGCCAGCCCGGGCCGCAGATTTCAGAGGAGGACTCGGGGTTGCTGGCCAGGCAGATCCATCTGCAATAGAGAATGAGGCCTTTTCAGGTATTTTTAAGCATATAACTACTTGGTTAAAGTTATTTTTGCATAACTGATATAAAGGATTACTTTAATTTCATTTATTTGTTTATGGCTATGCCGGGTCTTTGTTGCTGCATGCACTTTCTCTAGTTGCAGTGAGAAAGCTAGTTGTGTGTTCCTCTAGCTGTGATGCGTGGGCTTCTCATCGCGGTGGCTTCTCTTGTTGACGTGGTAGGTGGGCTCAGTAGCTGTAGCTCCCTGGCTCCAGAGCACAGGCTCAGCAGGTGTGGTGCACGGGCTTAGATGCTCCACGGGATGTGGGATCTCCCCCGAGAAGGATCGAATCACCGTCTCCTGTGTTGGCAGGCAGATTCTTTACCACTGAGCCACCAGGGAAGTCCCGAAAGGAATTTTTTTAATTGGAAAATAGAAAAATTCAGAAACAAGCCCAGGACTTGAACACGACGGATCAGTATTTCTTTTAATCACCTTTTTCTAGTCTTATGCTTGTTAGGTGGCTGAGGCTGCACCTCATACGTATGATTTTGTGTCTTGTTCTTTTTGCTTGACATGAAACATTTTAATCTATTACAACAGCCTTCATAACCACCTTTTAAGTTTTACCATAACAACACACACACAGAGCTTTTAAAAAACACTCAATCGCTACAGATGATACAGAAAATAAAATGTTAAGTTTCCTGCTTCCTCTTCCACCCAGTGCCAACCCCTCTTGGTATTTTCCAGAAACCCTTCCTGGATGGTGCTACTTTCTCATCTTTTCGTCAACACACAAACGGCACTATGCTGTGCTTTTATTCCCATCTTCTTTTCACTGGTCTCTCTTGGTTTTCTTTCGGCATCAATACATACAACCTCACATCCTCCATGTTTCTGGCTACATAATATTCTGAGTGAATATTCCAGTAATATTAGGTTTCCCTTATCTCACTTAGGTTTTCCCATATTCTACTGCTACAAATTATCTTATAAAGAACCTCCTCATGCTTACTGATTTTTCCATATTATGGACATTTCCTTAAGTTAAATTCTTAAAAGCAAGAGTAGTAAGCCAAATGGGTACAGACATTTCAATGACAGAACACCTACTAACAAGCTGTCTTCCAAAACATGTATCAGCTCACATGGACCCTGGTGCCCTTGCCAAAGATGGTTTTCACAATATCAAAGAGTTTGTTAAGAATCAAATGTCTTGTTAATTTCAAAGTTTAAAAAAAAAACCTCTCAATCTGCATTTCTTAGATTTACAAAGTTGAACACTATCCTCTTTTTAAAAATTCATCCCACCTCTTATTTTATGAACTATTAACATACAAGATGTTTTTCAATTGTCAGAAAAATCCAACCTAACCTGTTTGCCATTTTCCTTTTGTTTGCGCCAGCCAAGTCAAGCCACTCTCATCGCACACATATTGTGCTTATGTTCGGAATATCCTTATTTTCTTAGAGGTGCACAGAGAAGAATTTAGGGTTGAAATGACAAGAAATCAGGGATTCATTTCAAACTCTTAGAGCCACAAAATAGAAGAGGGTGGAGGGAGATAAGCAAAGCAACTACAGCCAAATGTTAATAACTGCTGATTCTGGAAGATAGGTCTATGCAGTTCATAATACTGTTCTTAGATTTCTTTTTTAAATACACAGTTAAAATATAAGACAGCTTGTTTGTGCTGATGACAGCAAAAGCTGACCATAGTTTCACTGCTCTGAGTGGCCATGTTCTAAATAGTTACACCATTTGCTCTCTTAGACGTAATACTCCACAGACCCTGCTACTGAGAACAAGGTCTCAGGACAATTTAGCAATGACACTCTCACATCTATTCCTATCGGTGTATAACCTCTACCTCCAACCATCAGGAGTGTGCAGTCACAGAAACAGGCATCCAGCCACCTACTGAGTCAAGGCCCCTCCAACATTAAGAACAGGAAACGGGAAGATTGGGGTCTGGGACTTCTACTCTTACTGCTCAGCTTCTCTGAAAACCTAAAACTGCTCTAAAAAATAACATCTATTAATTTTTTTAAGTGAAGTTTCCTAGAGCAAAGGAAACAGGATTAGATTTTTTTTCTTCTCATTCTTTTTTCTTTTCATTCTCTTCTGTATTTTTATTCTATATCACTTCATTTTTTTTTAATTAGTCCTGGGTATAAGGCTAGATTTTCTAATTAAAGTTCATATTTGTGGCAGTGCTAAAATGTGTGGTTTTCTACTATACATAAAATAGATAAAGAAGGAACTAATATATAGCACAGGGAACTACACTTGATGTTCTGCCATAACCTATAATGGAAAAGACTCTGAAAAAACATATATATGTGTGTACAGATACATATACACATGTGTATATGTACACACACACACACACAACTAAACCACTTTGCTATATGCCTGAAATTAACACAATACTGTAAATCAACTATACTTCAATTTTTTTTTTCTTTTTTAGTTCTACCACTTTATTGCTACCAACCCATCTCCCTCCACCCTCGTGCACACAAGCTCAGTCATGTAACCCCACGGACTGCAGCCTGCCAGGCTCCTCTGTCCATGGACTTTTCCAGGCAAGAATACTGGAGTGGGTTGCCATTTCCTTCTCCATATACTTCAATTTTTAAAAGTGTGGTTTTAAGATTAGTTTGAAATGAAGGGACAACTAAGATGCTCCTTTGTGTTTCTGCTTCTTATCTGGAACTGGTGGATGTGCTTTTCAACAACAGCGGCACAACGACCATTTGGGACACTGTCTACTTCCCTTGTGGCTCAGATGGTAAAGCATCTGTCTACAATGCAGGAGACCTGGGTTGAATTCCTGGGTCGGGAAGATTCCCTGGAGAAGGAAATGGCAACCTACTCCAGTACTCTTGCCTAGAAAATCCCATGGACGGAGGAGCCTGGTGCAGGGTACTGTCCAAGGGGTCGCAAAGAGTCGGACTCAATTGAGCGACTTCACTTTCTTTCTTTCCACTCCTACTAGCTCCATCTCCGCAGTCCCTGTGACAGGTACCACACCTACATCACAGAAAGTGCCCTTGGTAGCCTCTTGCAAAAACACTGCATGCTAAATCCTGACGCTGACATGCTTAGTCGCTCGGTGGTGTCTGACTCTTTGCAAACCATCGACTACATAGCCTGCCAGGCTCCTCTGTCCATGGGATTCTCCAGGCAAGAATACTGGAGTGGGTGGCCAGTTCCTCCTCCAGGGGATCTTCCTGACCCAGGGATTGAACCCACGTCTCCTGCATTCCAGGCAGATTCTTTACCACTGAGCGAGCCACCAGGCAAGCCCTGGATTCAACCAACTGCTGATGGCAAACCTCACACACCAAGTGGGTTGGTGGATCCGCGGAGGCGGGGTCCGCGGATACGGGGTCCAGCTGTGGGATTCAAGCACCCGAGGGTTTCGGTGTCCCCCGTGAACCAAGGGACGGCGGTAACTTCTCTTAAAGTCACACGGGGAGTGCGTGGCCCGGGCAGGACTGACCCCGAAAGGAGCAGCATCACTTCCCCCTCCTCCCACTCTCGCCACCAGGAAAGTGGATAAAGTCAGGACCCGGGACACTGGGGTCCTGCCTGGGGTCCCGCGTTCCGAGCCCCCGGGTCGCCCCCGCGAGGGACCGGGTCACGCGGCTGTGAGGACGGAGCCGGGGAGACAGTGACCCGGGTGGCAGGGCCGCAGGGGACGTGACGTAGCCACTTGAGGCCAAGGCGGGGAGAGGTGACATCCAGAGGTCGTGAACCCAGCTCCGAGTCCGGCACGCAAGGCCTCTCGGGCTCCCGCCGCCCACCCCGTATCCGCAGCCCTCACCTGCGCGCCGCCGCTCGCGAAACGCCTGCCCCCGAGCCACACGGCCGCGCGCACCGCCCGCCGCCACAGCCCCGGCGCCCACCGCGCCGCCGCCTTGCCGAGCGCAGCCATGGGCCGCCGCCTGCGCGCTCCGCGCAGCCAATCAGAGGCCGGCAACGCCCGAGGCACCACGGGAATTGTAGTCTCGGCTCAGTGTCGGGGTCGGGGTGGAGCTGGCGCGGGACATCTCGGAAGCTGTAGTTCTGCTTCGGTCTCTGGGGACCGCGTCTGAGCTCGGTCTTATTTATCACATAATGAATGGGAAGTTTATTCCTCTTGACCCCCTCTCCCATTTCGCAACCCCACCCCGCCTCGGGCAATCACCATTCTCTCTCTGGTTCTCTGGATCTGTGAGCTTGGTTATTCTGTTTCTTCGATTTCACATGTGAGTTCACACAGCATTTGGTTTTCGCTGATTTATTTCACCAAGCTTAATACCCTCAGGGTCCATCAACGTTGGACCCCTTACCTCGTGGGTCTCCCACTCTGCAGGGCTGTAGCCCATTTGGAATAGGAGCTCACAACCCTGCCACTCTCCCCCGGGGTCCAGGCCCCCTTAACCTTCTACTCTGGGCAGCTTTGTTCTATTTGGCCATGTGTAAGTTATTGGGGTAAAGAAGGGTGGGTTTTTCTGGAAGAGCTCTGGGACCCCAGATACAGCTCCTAACATCACAGAATGGTTCGGACGAGGGGGTCGGAAGAGGCCATTCAAGGAGCTCGCAGACCCAGACTGGCCAAGGCGCTTATCCCCTCGACCTCCAACTCCCCTCTGAGCAGTGTTGCAGAGTCTACAGAAAATTATGTCTGGTTTCTTACTTTTCCCTTCAAAATGTTGTCCATGTACTTTCTTTTTTCCATTTCTAGTTCTAACCTGCATGGACCCTCTAGCTTTGACATGTAAATGAAGACCCTGCTTCCGACGAAACACGGGTGACTATTTGCACATCCTCTGACCCTCGGAGGTGCTGGAGGCGCTGATTTATAAGCCCAGGAACGTGCCCTCAGGGCTTCTGTCACCTGGGTCTTTATTCATTCATTGCGTAAATTAGCTACTTATTATTCGCAAGATATATATTATATTGCAAGATATAATAAGTAGCTAATTTACACAATGAATGAATGATATTATATAATATAAATATATTATTATATAATATAAATATGTCATTATATTATATTGCAAGAGGCTTCCCTGGTGGCTCAGAGGTTAAAGCATCTGTCCGCAATGCGGGAGACCTGGGTTCGATCCCTGGGTCGGGAAGATCCTCTGGAGAAGGAACTAGCCACCCACTCCAGTATTCTTGCCTGGAGAATCCCATGGACGGAGGAGCCTGGCGGGCTACACAGTCCACGGGGTAGCAAAGAGTCGGACACGACTGAGCGACTTCACTTTCATATTGCAAGAGTTTTGGCTTTTTGAGTTTTTGTTTTACTTTTTTGGCCTGGCCGGAACTTACAGCTTGAGGGATCTTAGTTCCTCCGCTCCCAGGGACTGAACCTGCACCCTCAGCAGTGAACGCATGGAGTCCTAACCACTGGATGGGCGGGGAAGTTCCAAGAGTTTAGCCCAACATTTATTTGAAAAGAGAGAAGGGCATGGCAACCCACTCCAGTATTCTTGCCTGGAGAATCCCATGGACAGAGGAGCCTGGCAGGCTACATACAGTCCATGGAATAGAAGAGTCGGACATGACTGAGCGACTAATACACACACACATTTGAAAGAAAAGAACCCAGATGTCACCTAGAGGACCTTGTTTATTAAGCTCTGGGGTGTCTTCCCCACCCCACCCCCAAACCCTGAGTGAGACGGGGCAGGGGGGTGGGGAAGACCCTCAACTAAAAGCAAAGCAAAGCTCAGGACAGGTGGGCAATGTGCGCCTTTCATCACAGAAAAGGAAACAGAGTTTACACGTGCATTTGTTTATTATGCAAAGAAACCAAAAAAATTAATAAACGTGGTGGAAGAAATAGGTGGAATGGGAAAGATGGGAGAGCGGGTGGAGTAAAGGCGGGTCTAAACCTTTCAAAGTATCCCTTTTCGTGTTTTTTGATTTTTGAAATGTGATTCCATGTGTATTCGAACTTTTCATTTTAAATGTAACAAAATTTAACACCGCGATGGCCCTACACTCTCCTCCCACTATGAGCTCCTAGCCGGTTCAAAGCGCAGGACGTCCACGGCAGGAGCCAGCCTTTCTTCACGGAGCGGACGGGGCGCGGGAGCAAAGCAGGGGAGGCGGGCAGTGCAAGCGAGAAGGCCGAAGCCGGGGGCACGGACCCCAGGTCTGCTCGCTCACCTGGAAGAAGGAAGCGCGCGGCAGCCGGCGGGTCTGAACCCGGGAGGGCGCTGGGAGCGAGTGGCGGCGCCTGCGCTACCTCCGGAGGCCACGAGGGGTCAGCCGCACGCCGCCCGCCGCGGGTGCTGCCAACGCAGGTGCCACAGGTGCGCACCGCGCGCAGCGCCTGCTTCTTCCTCGGGCCACTTCCCAGCAAACGACAGTCCCTGGGGGCAGGGGAGCGGGGGACCCTGGACAAAAGCTCCGGGCAAGAATCCATTCCTCCCGGGCCACAGGAAGCGGAGACAGTTTCCGGGGCTGGGACACCGCCGAAGGCTAATCAGGGGCTCTCGGGAGTGGGTCAGGGGAAGGGTCAGCCTGTCGCCTGAAGCCTGGCCTCATTGAACTAAAGAATGGAGGGACTGTGGGTGGGTTAGGAGCTGTTTAGCATGAACTCCACTCTCGATAAAGGAACTCCTGACAGGAGAGAAAATAGCTGCGTGTTGTAAGGTGATCACTGAGCCAGGAAGCGGCTGTCACCTGCTGTGTGACCTGGGAGAGTTACTGGCCCTCTCTGGGCCCAAGTTGAGTCCCTGTCACTCCGGTTAGATAAAATGATCTTCAGACCTCTCCCAGCTCTCATTCTGTGAATCTAAAACTTCCAGTCCCCTGACGCTTACCCCCCAGAGGGGGCTTAGCCCCACGGAGGTCTGGCTGGACCAAGCAGACCTCATCCCCCAACATGGTCTCCAGACAGTCCCCAGGGAAAGGCCCTTTGGAAGGTCGGATCCTGACCATCCTGAAGGCTATTGGCTGAAACACCTGGACCCAGTGGAACTCAGCATCTCTGCCTGGGCCACACCATCCAGGTGAGAACTGGGAGCTATAGTTATTTCTCATCTGAAAGTGCTCGCATCTGAAAGTGCTCGCCACCCCCACCGTGCTGCCAGACCCCACACAGTGGATGAGCTTCCAGACACAGAAGAAAGGACAAAGAAGGTTACATTGTCTTTAGGATGACTGCTATTTAAAGTAACATATACTATATATGTGAAAATAACATTTATAATCCAGAAGTCTGATTCAATTTGGCCAACAGATGCATCTACAGGCAGCCAGACTTCAAGGGGTCCAGTCTTGCAAGGGGCGTGGCTCATATCAGTCATTCAAGCACCTCATCTGGGGAAGGGGACATTTGGGGATCCATTCGAGGTGGCTGAGGTGGGTGAGCCACCTATTTGCTGGTGAGCTGTAAGAATTCAACAGGCAGGTCTTCCCGGAGGACGTTCCTGGCAGCGCCTCCCGACCTAGAGGACCGTTTGAGAGCCTCAGGCTCCCTTCCAGCCTGGAGTGCTGACCTCGCTATAACTGATCTCAGCTCTGCATCTGCCTCATCCCAGATGAAAGCCCACCTGGACTGGGGCCCCTGAGGCTTCACGACGAGTTTGAAGGTCCCTCTTAGGGAAGATTTAAAATCACTAATACACGGTTTCTCTTGCAAGGGGGTCAATGCCCCTGAGACAGAGCTTCAGTAACACCAGTAAATCTGCTCCCATGTTAAGTCACTCCTGAGCACTGAAAGCCCACGGGTTTCTCTTCTTCCAAACATTTCCCTTGTCCTCTCCCTTCCCTGGAGGCATTTGGGACCAGTGGGAGGGGCCAGTGGAAGAGGCTGCAATGGAGGTCCAAGATGGACCACAAACAAGGGCATCAGCAAATATTAAGATGCCTTGAAGATGCCATGGAGGTCGTGGGTGCCAGGTTCTCACTGGTGGGGAACAGAGGGATATGGGAGGGCTGAGGCTGGAATCAACCCTATGGTCTTTAATAGAATTGGAGATGTGGATATAGACCCATGTTTTTTTTTTTAAACAGATAAATTTGGAAACATAAAATGTACGTGTCTAAATATATATTGCATTCTAAAATATATAAATTGGGCTTCTTCAATGGCTCAGTGAGTAGAGAATCTGCCTGCAATCTTGAAGACACAGGAGACACGGGTTTGATCCCTGGGTCAGGAAGATCCCTTGAAGAAGGAATTGGCAATCCACTCCAGTATTCTTGCCTGGGAAATCCCGTGGACAGAGGAACCTGGTGGGATACAGTCCATGGGGTCCCAAAGAGTCAGATACGACTAAGTGACTAAATACACACATACATATATAAATTGTATTTATGTATATCTGATTATTTTTACACACATCAGTAGCAACAGGAACATCTAATGCCCAGATCAAGGCTTCTAAATATTATTCTCTATGAAAAAGAACCAGAGCTCTTTGGAGAAATGGTTGATCTTCAGCCACAGACATGGAAAGTGTAAAGTGAACCTAAAACATTTTGTTGTGTCAGAAAGCAAATAAGTGCTCAAAGAATAGAAGGAATTTATCCAAGAGTCTCAGGAGCCAGCTTAACAGAGTTCCTGTGACCACGTCTACAAAAGTTGGGCATCAAAATAAATAACAATTGTCACAGATTATAATCCACTGATAGCCAAAATCCATGAGCCATAGTGGTAATCAACCAATTGATCAATGAGAAGAAGTTCTTCTTACAGAAGAATGGCAGCTAATAAATATAGAAGAAATGGTAGAACCAGAAAAATCACTATGTGGTGATTTTATCTTCCAGACATTTTCTATGTCATCTTTTGTGTCCTTCCGCTAATGTGACCTGGACCATCTTCCATCAGAAGGCAGGGTCTCTACCCCCTCCTCTTGAAACTGAGGGTGTTCAGCCTAGAGAGATTCGACCCAGGGTAGCCAAAATGATAATAAAAGAGTTTTTAAAAGGAATTTGACCTCAGTCTAAGAAATATAGACTCCTGGAGTTCAAATCAGAAAAAGGTGTTTTGTGAACAGGAGCTTCTGCTACAGATTTCCTGAAACAGCATGCTCCCTTCCAACTGTGCACCATGATTTTGTTTATAAGAATTCGATTAACACAGGTTAGAAGATCAGCATGTCAGGGCCCCTCAGAAAGTCCCAGAAGGTGTGTATGAAACCAGCTTTCCCTTCTCTGCCAGCAGCAACCTGGTGAGTTCAGGTCTGGCCCTACTGGTGTTTCTGGTCCTCTGCTTGGACTCTGCCTGTTTAACAGGAAAGAAGGCACCACAGCTGGTTTGTTTTCCCAAATCAGAGACCCTACACTCCTGGGAGACCCCTGTGACCATGGAAACATGCTACCAAAGCCCATTCTGCTATGGTCTGTTGTCACCATTAATTGAATCAAAGTCAGCTGAACTGGGACCTGTATGCCCCACCGTGGGACTGGTGAAGGCTGTGAGTCAAAAGGTCTTCGAGAATATCTGACTCCCTCTGGGAACCAGCCTGTGGGTGAAGACTCCAGTCAAGCAGTCTGTCCAGCATCAGGAGCCTGGGCCCAGGGGGAGGTCCTGCGGGCTCCATGCAGGGGACGGGGGATAAGAAGAAGACTCACATCGCTGGGCCTTGTAAGGAAGGCATTGGTTCTCCTTCACACCCAGGGCCCAGCAAGGCCAGGCTGGCTCCTTGCCCTCTTTCTCCCAAGGGCCGGGCTGGGAGACGTATCTGACCCAGCTCAGCATGACAGGGCACAGGCATTCTTGCAACATGATGTTTATTGAGGGCCAACCAGGCAAGGGGCAGGCTAGGCTCCTGGCTCACAGTGGACGTGAACCGGCCACGAGTGCCTGTGCAGCTGAAGGTCTGGGGGAGGGAGGCCGCTCAGAAATAAATCCATAATGACACATCGGGTGAAGTCATGAGGGAGCGAGCAAGGTGCCCCAAGGGACAAGTCTTTCTGAGACAAGGACCTGAAACGAAGCCTGAGGGTGACAGGAGGCAGCAGACGGAAGTGGGGAGAAAGAGCATTCCCGGCAGAGAGAGCCAGGAGGGGCCCAAGGCCAGAGGCCAGTGTGCTCGGGCGCCTGGGTTGGGACAACATGGGAGGGACCCCTGTTCATAGGATGCTGGGAGCCCAGTAGGGGCTTGTAGGGGGTGAGTTCTAAGTGCTCTGAATTGTCACAGTGGAGTACTCTGGTTTAATTTAACTTTAAACAGTCACTGCTCTGGGGAAAATGAGCAGGAGAGGGCAAAGGGAAGAGGAAGATGAGTTAGGGGCTCATGTGAATCAGGCCAGAGTCACAGCGGCCTGATGGACAAACGGAGGTGACTTCCCTGGATTCTGGACCATTGGGAGGAGGGAGGCAGAGGTGGAGCTGTCCCCTCACTTGGGGCCCCTGGCCAGCCCAGCTACAAACTTCTGCCACCTCTCCGCCCAGGTATCCATGGCAGACTTCTTCTCCGTCTCTGACAGGGCGCTGTATCTGTAGGGGCGGGGGGGCAGGATGCCCAGGTCAGCCTGGGGAGGGAGCGGGAGGGGACCTCGGGTGCTGGCAGGGCTCCATGTCCCCAGTCCGAGAGCAGTAAAGCGTAAGAGGCAGAGAAGCTCACGGGAACCTTCTGGACCTCTGCCCACACCTCAGAGCGGTGGACTTAGGCGGTGGTGGAGTGGTTCACGCGGCAGACTCACCTGATGGAGTTGATGGCCAGCTGCTTGAGCGTCCTCAGGTCGGCCGACATCCCGCCGATGCCCATGAAGGCCTCATAGAAATCATAGGACAGGCCTTTGGCCCCAAAGGCCGCGGGGTCGTCTGAGCTAATCACCATGGGGTACCCGGCGGCCATCATGACGGCAGCGGGGTGGTTTCTCAGGTCAGACACCAGCCTCAGGACCTGCTTGGGCATAGACAAGCGTGGATCCTTGAGGACTCGTCACGAGGGAGGTGAGACCGTGAGCAGGATCGGGCCCTTCTCTCCCTGTGACTGTTCCGAGCATCAGGACAGCTCTGGGCAAAGTCCTGATGCAGGAAGAGCCAGTCCTACTCAACCATCTCGTCTCCGCTGGCCCAGCTTGAGCTGCCGTCCTGAGCACAGAGCCCCGAGGAGCCATGTGGCAGTGGAGGATCCCACATTCCCCGCTGCGTGCCCCCCAGGGCACCTTTAGCTCTGTCTACAACTTCGCCCACGGTCCTGCCCCACTGGGGACCCTCATTACCTGGAACGGTTTAGGCAAAGGCCATTCCTAAATAACTTCATGAATGCTAGTGAGAGAGAGAGTGTGGAGGGACACAAGGGCGTCTTGGAGTGACCACAGGGAGGGAGGCTGGGGAGGCCGGTACCTGGTTGGAGATGGGACAGACTTCGATGGGGATGTTCTTCTTCCAGGCTTCAGCCAAGACTGCCGGGTGCTTGCTCAAAGCAAATCCATGGCCAATCCGGGTCGAGTTCAGTATCACGGCATCCAGAAGATTTCTGTCTACGGAAGTTCCCTCCCAATCTGGGAATAGAGAGGGGTCTTCAGTAGGATGGATAGGACTCCAGACCTTCGGCAGGTGAAGACCCCAGAGTTCCCAGGCAGGAAAAGGAAGAGAAATGAACATTAACACAAATGTGCACACACTTTTCCTTCTGACAACGCTGCCGGAGTGGGTACGGCCCGCCTGTATGTATCTGTGTGTGTGTGTGTGTGTGTGTGTGTGTGTGTGTGTGTAACAGGTGAGGAAGCGGAAACCTACACAGGCTTTATAGGCTGAGGGAAGGTCCTCAGGTAGAGAGCAGAAAAAGTGGGTTTCAAGTCTTGGTCTGCTTGACCCACAGTCCGTATTTTCTTTTTTTTTTTTTTTTTTTTTTGACTGAACCAGATGGCACGCAAGATCTAAATCTCCATTAACTGATCAAGGATCAAACCTGCAGTGGAAGCACAGACCGCCCCCCAACCACTGGACCACCGGGGAATTCCCTGCCCCCGTTTTCCCCATATTCTTTCTTTACATCTTATGTTTGTTTTTAGAAACTGTTTTCTTGGAATTTTATGTGTAAGATCTTTACAATGTGCTGCAGACTCTGTCACTATAATGACTTGTATTAATG
The DNA here is from genome assembly GCF_019320065.1 of Cervus canadensis. NCBI lineage: Eukaryota > Metazoa > Chordata > Mammalia > Artiodactyla > Cervidae > Cervus > Cervus canadensis. The sequence goes on along the minus strand of NC_057406.1, from coordinate 10,728,196 downwards.
TGCACTTACTTTAATTTCCATCTTTAACAAAACTCCTGGGACAACCCATGGCAAGGTAGCCGCAGCCAGCAGGAACCAGCCACCCCACTGGACCTTCCCGCTGGCAGGGCCTCCTGGTTAGAGGTGAGAAGACCGTTCTGACTCCGCCAGCCTCCCCAGCAGCCTGGGATGGGGTGGGGGACTCCTGCAGCTCCCCGCCCCACCATTCAGGGAGATGCCCTGGAGGGAACAACTATTTTTTGGCTTCACTGGATGTAGTCACACCCGGATGTGACACAGATAGTGATATCTGTGAACAAATGGGGAGAGATCCCAGGCCCAGGAGGACAGCAAGGTTGATTACGGTGAACGGTCACAACAGACCTGAATGTGGGTCCTACTGGGTGTGTAGGCCCCATTGCTGGACGCCGAAAGCATCCTAACTGACCCACATGTGAACTATGAAAATGCCACATTTCTCTTGGGAACGAAGCCCAAGAATTCCCATTGCTGGTGAGGGCATGTACTTTAGGTGAATTTTCACTGGTTCCCTAACACTTTCTTTTCAAAGATGTTTTCTTTTTTTTTTAATAAAGGTGCATGCTAGGTCGCTTCAGTTGTGTTTGACTCTTTGCGAACTCATGGACTGTAGCCCATCAGGCCTCTCTGTTCATGGGATTTTCCAGGCAAGACTACTGGAGGGAGCTGCCATGCCTTCCTCTAGGGGATCTTCCCTACCCAGGAATCAAACACTGGTCTCCTGCATTGCAGGTGAATTCTTTACCTACTAAGACACCTGGATTTTGTTCAGTCGCTCAGTTGTGTCAAACTTTTTGCAACCTCCATGGACTGCAGCACACCAGGCTTCCCTGTCCTTCCCTATCTCCCAGACTTTGCTTAAACTCACATCCATCGAGTCAGTGATGCCATCCAACCATCTCATTCTCTGTTGAAGCCTTCTCTTCCTATCCTCAATCTTTCCCAGCATAAGGGTCTTTTCCAATGAGTCCACTCTTCACATCAGGCAGCCAAAGTATTGGAGCCTCCTGGGAAGCCCATTAGATATTCAAGTCCTGGCAAAATCCTTTCCTAGGACCATGTCCTGGGATTGAATTGATTTCAGAGATGATTATGGTTTCCCAACCAAATCTCAGGGACTTCAAGCCTAACAAATGCCACGGCCCCTGCCCCGCCCTGAGTCATCCCAGCTTCCCATCCCTCACAAACCATTCTTTACATCTCCTAGAATAGCTTTGATCTAAATTGGCTCCAAATGGACTTGAAATGTCCAGAAAAGGAGATAAATGTGCAGGAACCCTTGCTTTGGAGCTGGTGTGAGATGCCAGGTTTCAGCCTGGCTGTGAAATCCTGACTCTACCCTTGGCTCCTTGGTCCTCTCAGGTGGCCGGACCCTTGGGTGTTCTGAGGCGTGTGGGGATAGGGTGCAGCAGATCTAAGCCCCCCATATCTTCCCCGGGATCTGACGTTGCAGCCATGACCTGCTGCTTCCGCTGAGGGTTTACACGTTTTGAGGAGCGTCTGGAGGCTAAGCAATGACCAGTGAGACCACAGACAGAGCTTTGAGGGGCAGAGACCTGGCAAGGCGGATGTCGGTTCAGAAACAAGGGCAGCCAGGCTGCTTGAGTAGAGGTGGGCCCCCTCACCCTGGTGGGTGCAGACTAAGGTCCCCCACCTCAGCCTGATGGACGTGGACAGGCAGCCCCCCTTCAGCCTGGTGGGTGTGGACAGGCAGCTCCCCCAGGCTGGTGGGAGTCGACAGCACCCCCCCACCCAGCCTGGTGGGGGTGGACAGTGACTCCCAGTCACAGAACTGGCCTGTTGGTCCCTCTCCCCCCACCTCCCAGGGTGTGACTTTGCACATGAGTCCACCTCCAAAGCAGGGTTCGCTCGTTATGAAATTGACATCATCAGAAAGGGTTCCCAGCTTCTTCTGGTGGACCAGTCACCCTGTTTGGCTGGAGCCTCAGGCTCCTCGCCTGCAGATGGGGGTGGGGTGCGCTCCTGGCAGGACCAGGTAAGAGCCACGGGTAGGGGATGTGAAGCGCGGCTGCCCCAGCACCACCGTGCCCCCTTCTCTGGGCACTGCTATCAGCACAGGCTCAGCAATGTGCGGGAAGCGGACATGCACTGTGAGCTGCCGTAGGGCTGTCCCTCCACCGGCCGGGGTCCTGTCTGTGGCCTCGGAGATGTTGAGGGGTCCCTGCCCGTCAGCCCTGTGCCCGGCGGTGTCGCAGGCTCACCGGTCTCTCCCGCGTGGAAGAAGTAAGGCAGGTGAACGCCCCGCGAGGCTGGAATCATCAAAGCCTCCCTGTAGTCGTACAGGGTGTGGCCCGTGTCCTCGCGCCCCACCTGCAGGACAGAGCGGGCACGTGGGGCACCTGCCGGCCCCCTGCCTCACCTTGCTGGAGTGCCCTGCCACCATTGCCACGGCCTCTGTCGTGGCCGTAAAGAGAGACCAGTAGCAGGACTGGGGAAGAAAAGAGGGCTGTGTGGCTCTGATATAACCACCCACCCTATTTTGGGGAGGCTGGATCCTGTGAGCAGCCCTCAAGGACCCCAGGAGGACACCCTGGTCCAGAGAAAACAAGCCCTCAAGATCTGCTCCGGGGCCCCGATGGGTCTGAGAGCAAGAGCGTGAGCTCTCTTGGGTAAGACATGCAGATTCCAGAAACAGGGTTCAGATGCATCTAGCTGGTTACACTAACTTAGCTTCTTCATAAGATTTAAGAAATTGTCACCTGGATGACCCGGCTGTTATTTAGGGGAGAGGGGAGTTGGGGGGGGGGGGCGACACCACCCAAGGATGTGCTGGAATCCCGGACAGAGCTCCCCAAGGCCCAGCCACATCTCAGCTTCCAGACACCCCTGGGCTGCAGGCTGAAGAGCCAGGTGTCATGCCCAGTGTGGGGACTGGGGAGTGGGGACAGCCTCTCCTCATGGCCCTTCCTGTTCAGGAACTACCCTTTCCAGCCTTCTTCTGACCTCTTCTGCTCTCCCTTCACCCCCCAAGACCCCAAGGGAGGGTGTCAACAGTGCCCCTCAGCCCTTCCCCGGGGGCTTCGCTCTGGGCCCATTACCAGGTCAAACCCCGCCACTATCCCAGGGAACTTGGCACGAAGATCCATGGCTGTCTGGATGGATTTCTTGATGAGGGACTCATTTTTGGTTCTGCGGGAGAGACAGAGAGAAGCACGGGTATCAGCTCCCAAGTGGACGGCCGACCACGTCCGGGGCTCCCAGCTGCTGTGTCTCAAACCCTCGGCACAACTGCACATAACCCTACCCCATCCAGGCTGCTGAGTCCCTCTTAAACACAGACATTTTGCCCAAATCCACTCCCGTCAAGGAGTCTGGCTGCACCAGAGGGACCCAAGTCTCTGGAAAGCCAGTGGGGTAGGGGTCCACAGGGCAGGTTTTACTTGTCTGCATTTGGATGAAGAAAAGTGGCCGTGATCGAAACTTGCCCTGTGTCCCTGAGAGATGGTCCTGGAAATGTCCAGCTCTCTGCTCTCTGGGCACCTGTGAAATGCCGTGGCCACCCAATCCCTGTGGGGCACATGGGCCTGTCCCCTGATTCAGTCAAAAAGGCCAGAGTGTTCCAGAACCAGATGACCAGGCTGCCTCATCTCCCCCGAAGCTCTCTCCTTTCCAGCCCAGGCCAGGAACCAGGCAAGAGCATCGCCACAGGAGCACCAAGAGAAAAGGCGCAGGCCTGTGATGGGGGAAGGTGTTGGCCCACCCACTCCGATCCCTACCCCTGCGCCCCCCACACCTGCCCGTCCCTCCCTGCACCCACGCAGCTGGCACTGAAGCCCTGCCCTGGAGCTCCTGCCACCAGCCCCCAGGGAGCCTTCACCACCCACTACTGCCAGCTGCACCCTGGCCCACCAGCTCCAGTGGCCCCAGGTCTCACCGGGAGGGGAGGGGCTCCAGGGAGGTCTGTTTGCTGAGGGGCGGCTGCCCCTCCCCAGCCCTCCAGCTGGACACGGCACAGTCTATCCAGACTGACTGCCCCTCAGCAAGAGGGAGACTCTTCCTTGGTAAAGTCAGGTGAATTGTTATAGGCTTTCTGCACTTGCTTAGAGCCAGGGTGGGTCTGTCTTCGCAGTGCTTGAGCTTGCCATACATATGGGGCCGCTGTGAGGCAGAACCCGGCCACCAATTGAAACAAAACCATTGGAACAATTCAGGGAAAAACACTAACCCCATAACTGACCACCCAGGCCAGGGTAGGTCATATCCTGGACTTCCATGGCACATGGAGCCCATGGTGCTTGGGCCCTGAGGGTCTCTGCCCCTGGCGACAGCCTCCCTGACCTTCCTCACCCTTTTCTCCTCCTGTCCCATCCCCTCCCATCCCCGTGGCTCTGCCCACAGCCTGTCCTCCCAGTTCCTCCAGGCTCAGCTTCACTCACTCTCACCTGTGATCCGAAAAAATGAGTTTGATTCCAATAAACCCAGGATGCGTTTTTGCAAAATTATGAGCCACTTCTTCGTAAGTCCTCACCAACCACTCTCGGCTGTAGACCGTCCCGTCCAGTTCATACACCTGTGAGGGAAGCAGGGTTCCAGCCAGACGTCAGAGGTGAACAAGGCAGAACTTCATTCCCAACTGCCAACAATCTCCAAAGCCTGGTTGACGGCCTCTGAGGTTGACCAGAAGTCCCAGCCCTCAATGGGCTGAGGCTCTTGGTACTGTAAGGCTGGGGTGTCTGCTTCTCATTCAAACCTGGGTCCTTCCACCTAGAATAGTGTCTGGCAAGCAACTGGTACTCAGGAAGTGTTTGTGCAGCAAATGAGCAGCAGGCCAGCTGAGGACAGGATGCCAGCCAGAAAGAGTGGTCTGAAGACCCTCTTCATCTCCCCACTCTCCCACCCCGAGGCGGGGGACCCTGAGGTAACCGAGCCACTAGGGACACCAAGGTGACATGGCCACAGGCAGAGTGGGAAGATGCAGGGATGCACAGTAGGTTTGACAGAGTTAAAAAAACACAGTGGAGAAGAGCAGGCCTTTTGCTTCTTCATCTCTGGGGGTCCTGAAGAGTAATTAGACTGTGCCACCCCCAAACCTGTCACTTTTTGCAGGACTATTTTGAACTAAAGGCAAATAGGAAGCTCAAAGGCAAACAGATCTCCGTGCCCACCCGTCTGCCTCAGAGCAAGACGTATATTTCTGTCTGGAAGGTATCGCCTTCCAGCTCCTATTCCAGAAGGAGAGACACCCACGCTTACCAGCAGAGACAGAAACGGGCACCAGAGTGGGTTTGAACAAACAAACCTGACAAAATAGCCCCTATCTTCTTTTAGTTCCCCCATACACTGACCATCCCACAAGTTGCTACTCCTAGAAGCCAAACCCCCTTTCCTTTGTCTTACTGCTTCTCCACAATTTATCACCATTTGTTAAAATAGTATATCAGAACCTGGTATACCCACTTCTTTGGGTCTTCACTTCTTTTCCATGAAGGTGTCCATGCACATAAAGTTAAAACATTAACATCAAATAAAATTGCTATGCCTTTTCTCCTGTTAATGTGGCTATTGCAAATTTAATTTGCAGTCCCCAAGAACAGAACACTGTGGTGTGACTAAGCCCAAGTGCTGCAACTACTGAAGCCTGAATGCCTAAAGCTTGTGCTCTGCAACAAGAGAAGCCACCGCATTGAGAAGCCCACGAACCGCAACTAGAGTAACTTCCACTCTCAGCAACTAGAGAGTAAGCCCGAGGAGCAACAAAGACCCAGCACCGCCAAAACTAAATAAATAAATACAATTTATTAAAGTGAAGTGATTTAGCAAAAGGGTTTCAAAAAAAAAATGTTGGCCTCAGGGACTTTCCTGGCAGTCTAGAGGTTAAGACTTCGTCTTCCAATGCAGAGAGTGAACGGATGATAGATCCCTGGTCAGGGAACTAAGATCCCACATGCCTTGTGGCCCAAAAACCAAACCAAAACATAAAACAGAAGCAATGTTGAAACAAATTCAATTAAAGCTTTAAAAATGGTCCACATCAAAAAAAAAAAAAAACCACATTGGATTCAATTCAGATTATGGCAAGCCTTAACTATAGTTTAATTAAGGAACTGTATTTGTGGGGAAGTTATTCAAACTACATACAACTTTCATAAACCAGTGTAAGATTATGAAATTTCCATTGTCTATGATATCATGCATTGGAGAAGGAGATAGCAACCCACTGCAGTGTTCTTGCCTGGAGAATCCCAGCGATGGCGGATCCTGGTGGTCTGCCGTCTATGGGGTTGCACAGAGTCGGACACGACTGGAGCGACTTAGCAGCAGCAGCATGATATCATGGAATTAGAGAATGTGAAGTTGAAGGAAAAAAGGGACGTTTGGAGTCAGAGTTGCTCGAGGGCACACAATCCATTTGTGTCAAACCAGAAACTAGGACCCAGAGGTTCTGACTGGAGACACAGCCAGCTTTCACCTGGAGAGCCTGACTCTCTGGAGCTTCTCCTGTTCACTAGGCATTTTTGCTCTGTCAGCTGGGTCTCATTTTAGAGACGAAGAACCCTGCTGGCTCAGATGGTAAAGAATCTGCCTGCAATGCAGGAGATCCGAATTCGATCCCTAGAATTCAGCAATGGTGTGAAACACGGTCACTGCAAGAAATTGTATTTATTTATTTATTTTTGGCAGTGCTGGGTCTGTTGCTGTGTGGGCATTTCTCTAGTTGCTGAGAGTGGGAGCTACTCTCTAGTTGCGATGTGTGGGCTTCTTATGGAGGTAGCTTCTCTTGTTGCAGAGCACAGGCTCTAGGGATCTGGAAGGGATCAAAACTTCGAATCCCTAGGGTCAGGACGATCTCCTGGAGGAGGAAATGACAACCCACTCCAGTATTCTTGCTGGAGAATCCCATGGACAGAGGAGCCCGATGGGCTATAGTCCATAGAGTCGCAAACAGTCAGACACGACTGCAGAGACATAGTACACATGCTCCACCAGTACACATTTTAGAGATGAGGATTTTGAGGTTTAGAAAGGGTAAGAAACTTGCTCCTGCTCCCAGGCTGGAGTGGGGGGTGGGGATGGCTAAGTTTACTTGGAGGCATGGTGGGGGGTGGTCTCAAAGTCTCCAGCCACCCAGGGAGAAGAAAATGCCTGGGTCCTACCCCGGGTTAATTAAATCAGATTCCCTGGGTAGAAGCTGGTTTTTTCTTTAAAACTTGCCCAGGTGATTCTCCTGTATGTGCCTCTAGGTTTCACAGTCTTGTGAGGAGCACAGTCACAGAATAACACCGTAGAAGGTGCTGCCCTCAGGATTCCCTAGAGCAGCAGCAATAACTTGAAACATGGTCACTACAGCAAAAGCCAGGTTGAGTTCCTAGAGAAGGAGTCTGCTGAGAATCCATGACAAAACCCCGGGGGTGGATAGGGGGAGCACTAGGACCGCTGGTCACACCAGTGACAGCATCCAAGAAGGTATCTGGGAACGACCATCCTGGGCTCCCAGGCTTGTCCCCCCCCCCGGCCCCCCGCCCGACCGCTAGACCGCCCACGGGTCAGGGCCAACCAGGCAAGCTCCTGAGGATAAACCCCTGGGAGCTCCACTTGGAAGGCTGGCCCGATCCAGTCAGAGTCTCCGATTCTGGCCATGGGGGCGGGGATGGGGTCCGGGGAGATCAGACCCGCCTAGCAACTGTTGCTAAGGACGAGTGGCCTTTGTGATGGAGCATTAGTGACACAATAGGAGGCTGGGCCGGCAGCCTAGTCCATCAAGCCTCGTCCCAGACCCTGAATTAGCCCCACGAGCAGGGAGGGGAGGCCGGGGCTCAGAAGAGAATTCCAGGGCAGACGTCTGGATTGGTAATGTGCCGATAGCTCCCCTACTCTGGGGAATGGGGGCGTCAGCCCGAAACTCTCCATGGCAAGGGGCCTTTGTTCCGGGGTCAGGCCAGAACCATGGGCAGATCCCATCCCCCTGGGCCTCCACCTTCTAGGAATCCTGGCTGGGTCCGGAGGGGGTGGCGAGAGAGGGGAGCTGAGCAGCTCCCCAGGGGAGACCCCGGAGCCAGTTGTCCCCAGGGGGCGTGACAAGAGGGGAAGGGGGTGAGGAAGCCGACCCTCCATGCAATTCCTCAGCAACTTCCCCAGATGCCTGCCACGGGCTCAGACCCTCTCTCCCTGCCATCTCTCCCCTCTTCCCCTCCCCACCGGAGCCCAAGGCCCCTCCCCGTGTGGAGGCCTCCCTCCCACTCCCTACTACTGAGAAAGCCGGCAGGATGTGACCGCAGGAAGCGACCCCCGGGCCAGACTCCCTCAGGGAGCACCTCTTGAGACGTGATGTGGACCCGAAAGTCTCAAAGCCCAGTCCCTGCTCACTGCCCACGTGGCCTGGGCCAGACCCCTCGACCCTTCCCCACCTCATTCCCACGGGTGTAACTGCAGGTTGTGAGGCTCAGATGAGACGGTGCAGATGAAGCACTTGAAAAGGTCTCAAAGTGTGGTCTGGGTCAGAGAGCCTGAATCAGAACCTCAGGGTGGCGGTGGAGGTGGCTGGCTAATTAAATGGGCTGCTTCCTGGCCCCACTCAAGACCCCAGATTTGGGATCCTGGTAGGTCAGAAGCCAAAGAGCACCTCCAAATTAGTCCCGTGTACACCCACCACTCCTGAGTGTGATGACCACTCCTGGGGCTTCTGGAGGGCCTGGGTAGGGGGAGGTGGTCTGGAATGACTCATAGGCTAACTGGGGATCCAGAGCTGGGAGGAAGCCAGTTCCAAGAAGGGGGAGGGGGAGGCGGGGCTTAAGCCAGACTCCAGAGGAGGATGGACTGGAGGTGGGGAGCCAAGGCTAGGGGAGAGATGGGATTTCAGGGCAAACTGGGAATGATGGTTCTGGGAGATGCCCTGTCCTCCGCCCTGCACAGGCCAGCCCTAGGCGAGCTCACCTCTTTCCAAAATTCTTCTCCTAGTGGAAGGTGGACTGGACCCTCTCTTTTCTGTTGAAAGGAACATTTGTACTTATTGACTCTGCTCACAAGGCTGGCAAAGGTTCTCCTGGGGGCAAGGTCAGTCCCACTCCCACTTCCCAAGAATAAGAAATAGGAACAAAAGTCTGTACTCAGCATTAAACCGTCAAACAAACACCAGATTCTGGTAGAGATGCCCACCCTCACCTGGGATGACCTGGAGGAGGATGAACACACCCAAGGGAAAGGCGGCCAGTACAGGACGCACAGGAGAGTAGAGACCTGGAGGGTGGGGGAAGGGGTCCTGACTCAAGAATGACTGGTTCTCAGGGCAGGATCAGCTTCCACCACAGGGCCTGCCAACCGAGCAAGTCACTCTAGGGCAACAGAGTCCCTTTAGGGATTCCACCCAGGATTTAAAAATGTATCAGATTCTGAAGAAGAAAAATATCAGATAGTTTGGCTTCAGTAGAAGTTAAGATTTGCCTTCAGACTTCCCTGGTGGTCCAGTAGTTGAGAATCCTTGTCAATGCAGTGGACATGGGTTCGATCCCTGGTCCAGGAAGATTTCATGTTCCGTGAGGCAACTAAGCCCTGTGCCGCAGCCACTGGGCCCAAACTCTAGAGGTCGGGCTCTGCAATAAGAGAACCCACCATGATGAGAGGTGCTTGCATTGCAAATTAGAGGGTAGCACCTACTCACCACACCTAGAGAAAGCCCACTTCTGGCAAAAAGACTTAATACAGCCAAAAATAAATACATAGAAAGTTTAAAAAAAGATTTGCCTTCAACCCAAGGCAATAGAAAAAATAAATAAATAATACCTAATCAAACTTACAAGGTTTTCACAGCAAAGGATATCATTAAAAAAAAATGAAAAGACAACCTATGGAATAGGAGAAAATATTTGCAAATGATGCAATAGATAAGGCTTAATTTCCAAAATATGCAAATGGCTCATATAATCCAGCAAGAAAAAAACTATAGAAAAATAAGCAGATGACCATAATAGACATTTCCCCAAAGAAGACATACAGATGGCCAGAAGGCACATGAAAAGATGCTCAACATCAAAAAAAAAAAAAAAAAGACGCTCAACATCACTCATTATTAGAGAAATGCAAATGAAAACCGCAATGAGGTATCACCTCACATCAATCAGAAAGGCTATCATTAAAAAGTCTACAAATAATAAATGCTGGAGAGGATATGGAGAAAAGGGAATCTTCTTACACTGTTGGTGGGAATGTAAGTTGGTACAGCCACCATGGAGAACAGCATGGAGGTTGCTCAAAAAACTGAAAATAGCTACCATATGATCCTACAATTGCCCTCCTGGGCATATATCAGACAAAACTAATTTGGAAAGATACATACACCCTTATGTTCATAGCAGCATTACTTACAATTGCCCAGATTGGAAGAAACCTAAATGCCCATCGACAGACGAATGGATAAAGAAGATGTGGTGTATATATACAATGGAATATTGCTCAGCTGTTAAAAAGAATGAAATAATGCCATTTGCAGCACCTGGATATAACTAGAGACTTATCATACTAAGTAAAGTGAGTCAGAAAGAGAAACATCAGATGATATCGCTTATATGTAGAATCTAAAATGTGACACAAACTATCTACAAAACTAAAACAGACTCACAGACGTAGAGATCAGACCTGTGGTTGCTAAGGAGGGTTGAGAAGAAAAGCAAAGGGCTGGGACTTTGGGATTAGCAGATGTAAATTATTATTTATAGGATGGATAAACAACAAGATCCTACTGTATAGCACAGGGAACTATATTCAATCTCCTAGGATAAACTATGGTGGAAATGAGTATTTAAAAAAGAATGTATGTGCGTAAAATGCAGTCACTTCACTGCAACATAGAGCAGAACAACACTGCAAATCAACTATATTTCAATTTAAAAGAAACAGATTTGCCTTCAAGACAGAATTTACCAATCAGGAAGCCTACGTGTCTGGTCTAGTTGGCAATTTTCTCTTAAAACTGTATTCTGACTTTCTTGTGCATATATCTGTCACTTACGACTTTGGTCAATGTGTGTCAGTCTCTGGAGCCCTTTTACTTCTGGGTGTACAAACAGTAGAATTTCTGAGCCTACAAAGACTATGGCATTTGGTAACAAGACTGAAATACTGCTGTCCTTGGAGTCAGTCCCCGAGGCCTTGGTTGACTCAGTAATTTGGATGAACGTGGGCAGACAGTCTGGAAACTGTCAGCTGGACACCACAGCCATTCCCATCAAATACTCGCCCCAACATTCTGACCTTTATAACTTTGTCTACCCTCACACCCCTAGTCAGATCCACTAGTGGCTTTGGTGCAGCAACTCATGGGGCCCCTCCCCCGACGTTGAGGCGTCGGGGGAACTTCCCTCCACTCTTCTTTGCAAAAGGCTTTGGGTCCCTGGCCAGGGATCCAGCCCAGAGACCCAAGCCTTACTGTCAATCTTTAACTTGGTTAAACAGCCTCTGTTGCCCCTGGTGATCGTGGATTGGCTTACTGGCTATCATCTCTGCATTCTGGCTTTTAAATTTCTCCAAACTGGGGTAAAGAGGGGGAGGACTTGTTTGGGGCCCTTTCTTGTTGGGTAAACTCGTAGGAGGTCCCTTTAGCCCACCCAACCTTAGGGAGTGCTGTATCAAAACCTGCTTTAATCCCATCAATGTCCACTGTTAGCATCCCATTTCTTAACAGCCATCTGAAGTTTCCCACGCTGCTGTGACCAGTCCTGTGGTCCCCCAGTGACCCTTTACAATTGTCCACCTTGTTGGGAAGAGTCCATAACAGCTCCCCTCTTCCCCTTTCCTTTCTCCAGGGCCCCCACTGGCTTGCTAATTAACAGATCGTCTTTATCAGCATCTGAAAGACCCATTCCATTCTGCTTCTCAAACCATTCTGTGTGTTTGAATTAAGGTTACATTTCTTTGTATCCACCTTTTGGTCTTAACATTGGTACCAATAAGACAGGTGTTTGCAAAGAGAGGTCGCTAAAATATCTACCAATTTAGAAGTTTCTCCAGTTCAAAGTGTCTGCCATGGAGAGTAGGATCTTAACACAAACACACACCAATCAGGCTTTCCGTGGCTTAACCACGAACAAGAGGTGTTACAGGAGAGGGCAAAGAACACGGCCACACCAGATCCAGAGAGTTGGCGCCCCAAGATGGTCTGAGAAAGCAAAGACTGTAGTGAAGGCTGAGATGACAGAAGCCCCCATGGACGGGGACCCCTTGTGACAAACCCTCCTAGGAGCCAGCACGATTGTGTGCTTCCCACCATCAGTGACAGCCAAGAATCCCACTGGATCTGACTGGCCACCAAATGCCCCGTGCCTGCATCTTCTGGATGATAGGACCAGGGCGAGTTTTCTCACTGGTCCTGAGGCCAAACTCTCAAAACAGAACAAGAAAAAAGGAAAAGGCATCATGCCAAAGGTTTTCCTCCTTATGACACAACAGACAGAGACACAGGAAAACAGACACCATCTCTGGGAGGAAAAGGATTAACAAGCCCAGAGCTCTACCAACTTTACCATCCCAGAAGCTCTAAACCCCAGGAACCAGCTCCACAAATATTTTCTCCTGCTGACCTAATTTTAGAAATGAGAAAAAAGACTCTTACCGCTCCTGCTTCCAAAAACGCTGCAGGCAGAGATCCGGGGACTGACTGATGGATAAGGGTTCTCACCTTCTGCCAGGGTTTCTGGGCTGTGGCAGCCTGGGGCCACCTAGGCAACTGGCCAGCTGTCAAGGAGGGGGGAGGGGGGAGGGCAGGTGGGGTGGGGACTGGGGGGGATGGGGTAGATGGGGAGCGGGGGTGGCATTTCTCTCTAGGTTCTTCTGGCTGGTCTAAGGATTAAGCTGACATGAGACAGATTAACAGGAGAAAATGAAGCACAAGCTTCATAACAACTGTACATGGGAGAGACGCAGGAAGAGGGAGCCACTCACCCAAATGGCTGAAGCTCTCGCCTTAAATACCTCTTCAGCTCAAAAGACAAAGAGGGAGTTGGGGGTGGGGGTTTGGGACTTCAAAGGGGAGGAAAGCAATTCACCAGGTGATAAACAGCAAGTGTTTGGTGAATACATGTTTTCTGGGCCCACAGGGACAAGGGACAGAGAGGACTCTGGTTTCAAGCCCTGAAGTCTCTGTACCACACCTGCGGTATTCTCTGCAGAGACTGGTGACAGCTCTATTCTGGGAATGGGCCCTTCATCTAGGTTCTTTAAGAACTTAGAGGAGGACTTCCCTGGTGGTGCAGTGGGTAAGATTCTACTTGCCAACGCAGGAGACACGGGTCTCTCTTCCCTGGTCTGGGAATATTCCACACACCGTGAAGCAACTAAGTCCATCCATCACAACTACTGAGCCTCTGCTCTAGAGCCCAGGAGCCTCAGCCACTGAAGCCCGCGCACCTACAGCCTGTGTCCACAACAAGAGAAGCCACCGCAATGAGAAGCCCTCACACCACAATGAAAGATCGCTTCTGTTCACCGCAACTGGAGAAAAACCCAGCCAGCAACGAAGACCCAGTGCAACCAAAAATAGGTAAATAAATAAAAGTACTATTTTTTACTTAGAGGGAAGGTCAAAGGCTCTTCCTGAGTCCTATGGGCCTTGACTGTTTCTGCTCAAAATAACCCACAGGCCAAGGGACAACTTGAGGGTGAGCCGCTCCCCTGCACTACTAAGCATTCACACTCCTGTGAGTCCCCCAGAGGGAGTCAGTCAGTACCTAGGACACCCCAACCCCGCCGCCCCCCAGAAGTCCTCTTCCAAGACCCACCAGGAGCATCCTCTCTCAGCCATACTTGGCTCCCCTGGGCTCCTCATAGGACGCCCACTCTGCCCCCAACCTGGACCCGAGACACCCCAGCAAAGCTGAGGTCGGTCCAGCTCATGCACCTGAGACTCTGTCACCCTTTTCCACTGGCCAACATTCAAGGTCCTACTCAGCGATTTTCTTTTTAATACTTTAACACTTTGGGATATTTTTGGACTCCTCCTAATCTTTTCCATTCCTTTCCCTTTGACCTTCCTTCCTCAAAGTCAAATCAGACATCTCTATTGCCCACAGAAGAGACCAACCTCCAGGGACTTCCCAGCCCCCACTCTACATGCAACCAGACCCGTGTACCAGATGGCTCAGCGTCCCTGCACTGAGGTCGCCATCCTGCAGCACGCTTTGACAGGAAAGCAGGCGGTCGAGGACGTCCAGGCTCGAGGCACTGCCCAGAGTGCAGGTAGGTGTCCAGGCACCAGCAGGCCCCGAGTGTCTGGGGGCGCTGGGACGTGGGGGTCAGGGGGGAAGGGAGGTGATGGGCAGTGAGGGCTAGCCCAGTGCGTTCCAGGGCTCCGTGCTCACACGGCCCCTGGACAGGCGCCAGACCCCCGGGGGTGAAGCCGGGGCTTGGTGCTGCGGGGCACCAGGGTGGGGAGCCAGTGTCACTCGGTCACTCTGTCACTCTGCAGGGTGACAGCAGAGCCTGGCCCAAGCAGAGGTGAGCAGAGGTTGCTCACCGGGTACAGTGACGCTCTGATCTCCAGGTAGAGCACGTTGTCCTGATAGAACTCCTCCAGGCCCTGGGACAGGTAGTCCCGGAACACCGGTGCATACCTCACCAGGTCCCCCATCACGAAGAAGATGGTCTTGAACTTGGCCCAGATCGCATCCTGGTCTGTGTAAGTCACGTGGGGGTTCTCGGTCATCAGAGTGAGATTTCTCAGCAGGCTGTCAGGACACAGAGGGTGTGGGGAGGCGTGCCACAGGCCATCACCCCGGCCCTTGCTCCGGTGGAGGCCCCCCACCCTGGGACCTGCACTTGCTCCCCAGGAGACAGCAGGCAGGACACACACCCACCCACCCCAGCCAGGCCCACCTGTTGCCTTCCGCCTCTCAGCCAGGCTGACCCCACAGAACGAACATCCCAGGTCAAGCTCTCCTTGGAAGGTTTCGTGCACTGAATTGCATCCCCCAAATTCATATGTTGAACCCTAATCCCCAGTGTGACTGTGTGTGGAGATGGGGCCTTTCAGGAGCTGGTGGTGGTGGCTTCCCAGCTGGCTCAGTGGTAAAGAATCTGCCTGCCAATGCAGGAGACACAGGAGTTGAGGGTTTGATCCCTGGGTCCGGAAGATCCTTGGAGGAGGAAATGGCAACCCACTCTAGTATTCTTGCCCAGAGAATCACGTGGACAGAGGAGCCTGGCGGGCTGCAGTCCATGGGGCTGCAGAGTCAGACAACTGTGTAACTAAAACCACCAGCACCAAGGGCAGAGAGCTGCATGAACAAGGCCAGCATCCGAGACCCTAGGGTTGCACAGAGAGTGAGAAGACAGCTGGCCATCAGCCCAGGAAAGGGGCCTCCGAGAAACCTGCCCACACCTCGATCTCGGAGTTCCAGCTCCAAGAACTGTGAGAAAATACATTTCTCTCCTTTAAGCCACCATCTCTGGCATCCCACTGGGGCAGCCCCAGCAAGCTCACACTTGAGGTCTGATGGAAATGACTGTGGGCTTGGCAGCCCAGGACATGAGTAACTTCCCTGTTCAGCCATTCATTCATCAGCTGTGTGGCCATGAACAACCTCCTTACCCAGGCTGAGCAGCATTTTCTTACTCATAAAGGAAGCAGTTCCAGAAAGCCCTCTGTAGATGATTCTCTGATTAGAAGAGTTATAGTAATTCTTCATAGGTCTGTTAGGAAGCTGCTCATTATGTTTTCAGGCTATCTCGTCCACCTGGGACCCTCTCGGCTCTGAGAGCCAGGAATTTCCTGGTCTCTACCTTTGCTGACGGAGAAGGCATTGGCACCCCACTCCAGTACTCTTGCCTGGAAAATCCCATGGATGGAGGAGCCTGGTAGGCTGCCATCTATGGGGTCACACAGAGTCGGACACGACTGAAGTGACTTAGCAGCAGTAGCAGCAGCACCCTTGCTGAGGGTCCAGACACAGCAGCAGAGTTGCTGATCAAATCAGGTCTACACGTACCAGGAGTTTGCTTTGGATGGGAAAGGCGTGGAACACTGTGGTGAAGCAAAGCATCCTGTACAGTTAAGAAAAAAGCCGCCTGATTTTTTTAAGGTCAGGTGTTTCTTGAAAGGTCTGTTGCACGGGGACACCTTATGCCACCCCCACCCATGAAGGTGCGAGACAAGCTCTTTGCAAACCAACACCCACCTGTTGTCAAACTCCGAGACGTTATGCAGCCCCTTCCGAAACTTCTCCAGCAAAACCCACTGGGGACATTCTGCCGGCTTCGGGGTAGGGGGAGTCGGATGAGCAAATCTGAACTGCGGGATCCCCCTCCGGGTGAAGCAAAAATAGCAGTGGGGCCTGTACGTGGCATTTTTCACCAACCAATCCGGGCTGGTGATGCTGAAGTCATGGACGTGAAGGGCGGCCCCTGAGGGGGAGAGTGGGTGGGCGGGGTTTCTACAGGGTGAAGTTCTTGGGAACCCAGGGCCCTTTCCCTCTGCGGCTCAGAGCTGGCCACAGCCTCCTGGTTCCCTGACTCCCTCCCTCACCAGGAGGGATCCTGGGTGGTCTCATTCAAGAGGCAGCAGGCAGGTTTGGAGTTGGAAGACCGGCTTCCAGCTCCTGTCAGGAGCCTGACCTCCAAACAAGTCCTCAAGTGGCCCAGTGTCATGTGAGGGGGTTTAAGAAAGAGGAGCCCCACCTGCCCCCTGGCCTGTCTGCCCAGGATCCTGGAGTCCCCCAGCGAGTTCCCCATTACCCCATCCGCTGCCTGCCAGCTCCCTGCTTCCTGCCAGCATCGAGCAGCTTCCTCCAGACCTCACCCTGACTTGAGGCTCAGTGTCCACCTCCTCTGCTCTCCGGCCTTGATGCTCACCCCATGACAGGTGTCCCACTGTATGAGCTCTGCCATGTTCCCCACCTAAACAGTGAGGCTACCTTACCGACCTCACAGTTTTTACATTGTTTAATCTCTACAATACTAAAAAAAAAAAAAAAAGGACAGAAAAATCCTTACAAGCTGCAAAGTGCAATTTATGTGTTCACAGTGACGACACATTTCTGTACTAGTCTCAGCTACAAACTGGCACTTGCCATCTACCTCTACAAGGATTAAATTATGAGCTGCTGCAGCTGCTGGCCTTCAACACCCCTGAAAGGAGTTCAGGGTGGAGAGCAGAAACGAGGCCCTCTGTGCTCTAGGAAAAACTGGCTGGACAGTTTTCTGATAGTTGGATATTTTCAGGAGATGAGCTTATGAACCCACTTCTTGCATCTCCACATATCTAGAAAAGCACTGAAATCCTTTAGGGAGACATCTGTTCTTCGTGACTAACAGTAATCTACACACAACTAGCAAAAACCTGCAAAAAATGTGTGCTTGATTGTAGGAACTCCCCTTCACCAAAATCACATATGTGCTGACCTCCCCCCTGCCCCCACCGCCACCTCTTTGGGGCAGTTTCTCAGAATTATCTGAGATGCTATAGTCTTCATTTTGCCCAAATAAAACTTAATTCACAACACTCAGGTCATGCATTTTTTCCCAGTGGATGCTCGCAATGAACTACAAGAAATATTGTTTGTCCAGGATGTATCCTGTTTGGTAACTTGGCCCCTGGAAAGGCTAGAAGAGCATATGAAAGGAGGGATGAGGTTCTTGTGGGGGACAACTTGCAAGCCCACCAGGGATGCCCGGTGACACCCAGGCCTCCTCCCTGTCTGTCTGACACTGAGTCCCCTCAGAGCCGGGGTTTTGGTTTCCAGGGTGGACAGAAGCCATGTGGACCCCCGCCCCCTGTCCACCAGGGAGAAGGAGCACACAGGACCCCCATGGAGTTTGCGCTCCACTAGAAGAGAAACCACCAGATGCAATTTAGTTCCTCCAAGTCCCCAGGGCCCCAGAACCCTCCCCTCCAGGCACCTACCTTTAGGCATCTTCTTCAGGATGTTAAACACCTCACTTTTCTCAATGAGGTTCTTGGCTTGGAAGAAGTGCATGCTGGGCAGGATGCTCCCCTTACTCAAGGCCTTATGCATCTCAGCCTCCTTGAGGGCCTTGAGCCTCTGGTTGGCCAGCTCCTCCTCCTGAGTCAGCACCAACTGCCCCCCAATCCGCATCATCTTCTCTCTTGTCAACAGCTGGTTTCGCATGTCATCTCCGGACATGGATGTGGCCGGGCAAAAAGAAGACACAATCACGGCCAGCAGCAGGGAGGGCAGGGCCAGCCGCCCCGACATTGATGCTGGGATGCCTGGAAGAGGAGATCACTCAGCTGTAGACTTGAGGTGGGGAGGGGGCAGAAAACTACAGATCTAAGTGTTGAAGCTGGAGGAGGTTCAGTAGATTACCAGGAGGCAGCATACAAAAAACTCTTCTCCGAGACCCTGGAGAAGAGATCCCTGAAGATGGGCAAGGACAGTCTCCCCACACAAACACTCGTCATGAAGCTCCCAGATGGGAGCTCGTCCTTGACGAGCCCTGCTCACATTCAGAGGAAGACACCATAGACTGTCTGGGTTTTACTTTCAAATATAACCCTGGTGGTTCAGCTAGTAAAGAGTCCACCTGAAATGCAGGAGACCCCGGTTCCATTCCTGGGTCAGGAAGATCCCCTGAAGAAGGGATAGGCTACCCACTCCAGTATTCTTGGGCTTCCCTGGTGGCTCAGCTGGTAAAGAGTCCACCTGCAATGCAAGAAACCCTGGTTCGATCCCTGGGTCAGGAAGATCCCCTAGAGAAGGGAAGAGTAACCCATTCCAATATTCTGGCTTGGAGAATTCCATGGAATGTATAGTCCGTGGGGTCGCAAAGAGTTGGACACGACTGAGCGACTTTCACTTAGTAACCAGAGAGCAGAAGGTCACAAGGCTTGTGAAGAAAGCCACAACATGAGAAAGGAACTAAAAAAACAGCCCAGACAAGGAACTAGCACAGAAAAATAAAAAGAAGTCCAGAAGAACCATGGTTAACCTCCTTACAGGAACGAGAAAACATGCTTCTATGAAACAGGCAAAGCACAGTGTGAAAAATACACAAAACAGGAAAGAGCTTTCAGAAATTAAAAGCAGGAGTACTGAAATTTAAAACCTTTACCAGCAATATTAAATGATGGAAATGAAGAGAAGATTTAAGAAAGCAGGACAAAAACAGGAGCGAAGAAAAGAAGAATATTGGGTTCAGGAAACCAACACCCAAAAAAACACATTTCAGAAGGAAAAAGAAACAATAGACGGGAGGAAAAAGGGAATAAATAATATAAGAAATTGTCCCAGGGGCTCCCCTGGCAGCCTAGTGGTTAAGTCTTCATTTCCCAATAATATCCCACATGCTGCATAGCCAAAAAATCAAAACACACAACAGAAAGAGTATTGTAACAAATTCAGTAAAGACCTTGAAAAAATATTGAAAAAAAAAGAAATTGTCCCAGATCTGAAGATCTGCCCCGCTGAGTGTGCAAGACTTGCTGAGCATGCAGCAAGTATCAACGGCGATATCTCAGAAACTGAGCACTGATGCTTCCGGCAGCTCCCAAAGAGCAGCTGGCCTGGGTGGCCAGTGAGCAGGGGCTTGTGGGCAGAATCAAGGAACTCCCTGGTTGGATCTACCAGCAGCCCCTGACCTGGGCTGACTCCTGGAACCACATGAATGTGGAATTCCTAATGCACACTTGAGGGTATGCTCCTTTCTCTCAGGAAGTATCAAGGCTGTAAATGAGGAGACCCCAGGCCCAGCCCCAAATGAGCATGTCCTGGCGAGACGTCGGGCTCATCGCTTCATGTCTAAGGGCCTGTCTCCTCACTTGCAGCAAGGGTGAACTGGGTGAGACCAGTGCTTCTCAAAGTGGGAATCGTGTGTCAATTTTGTTCAAATGGAATAAAATACTTATAAGACGCCACGCTCCCCATGCAGGCAGCCTGGGTTCAATCCCTGGTCAGGGAACTAGATCCCACAGGCTGCAAGTGAGAGTTAGCATGCTGCAACTAAAGGACTGAGAGTTCAAATGCAGCAATAAAGATCCCAGGTGCCGCAACTATGACCAGATGCAGCCAGACAAATAAATAAATTAAATAGATTTTTTTTTAATTGAAAGTGTGATCATCATCAGGACACCTTGTCCAAGATCCTTTCCAGGGCTGGCTTTCGATTATTCAGTGGTTATATCAGACTCCAGCGTGGCAGGGCTGGACCTCAAATCTGAGAACTGGGCTTTGGGAAAATCCCTGCCCCTTCACCAGGTCCCCAGATCTCTCCCCAGATGACAGTGTTTGCCGAACCTGAAGTCTCCAGGCAGGGGACAGTGACACCATCCCTTACACACCACTACCCATCACAGAGCCGTCTTATCCCACCCACGTCCTCCACCCAGGACCCCACCTCTCGTCCCCTCTCCCCCAGTGACATTGAACAGGAGCCACCACCCCCAAACCTCCCACTCCGTCCTCTCCACGGACCCCACAGCATCCATGTGGCCAGCACCCAGGGCTCCTCCCAGCCGGCCAGACGGAAGTGTGTCCAGCGCTGGTCAGGAGCAGCCCAACCGAGCGGGACAAGAAGTCACCCCGTCCAGGTGCTCACTCATCTCCTCCCTCTGGGGCCTGGCACTTACGCTTTTAGAAGAAGGCGCAGAAAAATGCTACAAAAACAGCTTGTTTGCAGGCTAAGGAACTTGTGCATCTGTGAGCCTGAGTCACGAACTGGGACCTTGGCAAGTGGCGCAACCCCAGCTGCCCTGCCCCTCCCACCCCCAGGATCACCCCAAGGGCGGGCCCCCGCCCAGATGAGTCCCTACTGCCCCCAACCACCTACACGCCTCAGCCCCAAGCCCCACCCAAGGGACCCCAGTTACCTCGGGACAGCTCCAGAGACAGTGACTGCGGGTTCCGTTCCCACAAAGGCCCTTTGGAAACCGGGGCTCACAGTCTTTCACTTCCCTGGGGCAGGGTTTCACTTCCCTGCAGCCTGGGGGTGGGGTGTGGCCTGCTGCGTCTATGTGGGCACACATGTGTTTCTGTGTGTGTGAGCATCCATGTGAGAGCCATACAGGCCTGCGCTGTGTGTGTGTGTCATGTACAGTGTGCAGGTGGGTCACGCTCACTTGTGGGTAGGGTGTGAGTGGCTACCCCCCAGGCTGGAGGCACTCGAACCTGCTCATGAACGTTGGGAAGTGGTCCTCCTCAGAAATATGGGGTGAAGCGTGGGCCGACCCACTGGACAGTGGATGAAAAAGTAGAAGTGACAAAAGGTAGATGTTTGGGAATTCCCCTGTGGCCCAGAGGTTGGGACTCAGTGCTTCTACTGCCGAGGGCCTGGGTTCAGTCCCTGGTTGGGGAACTAGGATCCCACAGACTTCTAGTGCAGCCAAAAAAATAAATAAAAGTACATGTTTTCAGAGGAATCACGGGTGTGGGGCAGGGCAGTGGAGGGTGGCGGTGGGAGGTGGAGGGGCTGTGAGGAAGGGAGGTGGGAAGGGGCGTCCCTCCAGGAGGGAGGGCAGAGTAGACGCAGCACTGATGTGCTGAGGCTGCCGCCAGGCCTAGACCTGCACCAGCCCGAACATTCACAGCCTTGTGGCCTTGGCGGGTCATTTCAACAGTCCCAACCCAGTTTCCTGGACTGAGAGTGGAGGTCGGAGAAACAGCGCTGCGCAGGGTGCCGTGGGGGTCAGAGGGGAGGCCTGTGATGGGCCGGCTGTCCCGTGTGTTCCCGACACTGTCAGTGTCACTGTTGTCAGAGACAGGGCCGCTTGGAGTGCTGCAGTTCCTGGGGTCTGCGGCAGGAGAACCCTCTGTGGACAGTGGCCCAGGGGAAGTTCCCAGCTCAGACTAGATCGCCCAAGGCTGGTTCATGCAGGTGGGCAGAGATGGGGAACAGGGCTGTCTCTGACTCAAAACAAAACCCAGAAAACGCTGAGAACCAATCCACAATTAGGATTACTTCCCAAGACCCGCCAAAGAGCCCCCAGTGTTTGCTCAGCCTCTCAGGCAGCCTGGGGCCTAGGTGGGCTCCCAACTGGGGCAAGGGGTGGTGTGCCCAGTGTGCAGCGCCCTCAGTTCAGTTCAACTGCTCAGTCGTGTCCGACTCTTTGAGACCCCATGGACCGCAGCACACCAGGCTTCACTGTCCATGATCAACTCCCAGAGCCTACTCAAACTCATGTCCATTGACTCGATGACGCCATCCAACTGGAAGTTGGTTAACTCCTTACATGCCACCAGACAAGACAAAGAACCGAGGAGCATACACTCGCGTGACACAACCATCTCATCCTCTGTCGTCCCCTTCTCCTCCCACCTTCAATCCTTCCCAGCATCACGGTCTTTTCCACTGAGTCAGTTCTTCGCATCAGGTGGCCAAAGTATTGGAGTTTCAGCTTCAGCATCAGTCCTTCCAATGAATATTCAGGACTGATTTCCTTTAGGATGGACTGGTTGGATCTCCTTGCAATCCAAAGGACGCTCAAGAGTCTTCTCCAACACCACAGTTCAAAAGCATCAATTCTTCGGCGTTCTGCTTTCTTTCTAGTCTAACTCACATCTATACATGATTACTGGAAAAACCAAAGCTTTGACTAGACAGACCTTTGTTGGCAAAGTGATGTCTCTGCTTTTTAATATGCTGTCAAGATTGGTCATGGCTTTTCTTTCGAGGAGCAAGCGTCTTCTAATTTTATGGCTGTAGTCACTGCAGTGATTTTGGAGACCCCAAAAACAGTCTCGCACTTTTTCCATTGCTTCTCCATCTATCTGCCATGAAGTGATGGGACTGGATGCTACAATGTTAGTTTTCTGAATGTTGAGTTTTAAGCCAACTTTTCACTCTCCTCTCTCACTTACATCAAGAAGCTCTTTAGTTCCTCTTCACTTTCTGCCCTAAGGGTGGTGTCATCTGCATACCTGAGGTTATCAATATTTCACCCGGCAATGTTGATTCCAGCTTGTGCTTCATCCAGCCCAGCATTTCGCATGATGTACTCTGCATATAAGTTAAGTAATCGGGGTGACAATATACAGCCTTGACATACTCCTTTTCCTATTCGGAACCAGTCTGTTGTTCCATGTCCAGTTCTATTGCTTCTTGACCTGTATACAGATTTCTCAGGAGACAGGTCAGGTGGTCTGGTATTCCCATCTCTTTAAGAATTTTCCACAGTTTGTTGTGATCCATGCAGTCAAAGGCTTTGGCATAGTCAACAAAGCAAAAGTAGATGTTTTTTCTGGAACTCTCTTGCTTTTTTGATGATCCAGCGGATGCTGGCAATTTGATCTCTGGTTCCTCTGCCTTTTCTAAATCCAATGCACCACCCTGGTCACCCCCAACCTGCAGAGCACTTGCATTAACACCCGGAGTTGCTCCTAGGTGTGCCCACGCCAGCACCCCACCACACTTCCTCTCCCCCAACGCAAATAGAAAGATTTGGGGTGACTCCACCACAAACACGGAACCCGGCGAGGCTTGTATTAAAATGCTAATGCAGGTGTCTTAAGTATTTTAAAGTTGCAATACCAGAAACAGACTGCCCCGGGGCCACC
Organism: Cervus canadensis; assembly: GCF_019320065.1. Classification (NCBI taxonomy): domain Eukaryota; kingdom Metazoa; phylum Chordata; class Mammalia; order Artiodactyla; family Cervidae; genus Cervus; species Cervus canadensis. The sequence continues at coordinate 10,704,728 of NC_057406.1, read as the reverse complement.
GGGATTACCTTTTAAATGCAAACGACAATAATGAATCTTTAAGTGCAGTTATTGTCAGGGTGAAGAGCTGACGCAGGCTGGAGGGACAGGAGCTACTGGGTGGGCCAGCACTTTATTAAAAAAACAAAAAAAAAAATCCATCAGGACTGAGAAGAAAGAGACCGAAAGGGGACGCAAGATCCTTGGAGAGGTGATGGAAAGTTCCCGGGACAAGCCAGGGCGTCGACCGAGGACAGGATCCCGGGTCAGTAACTCAAGGTGACATGGAGGACATTTATTCCACCAGAAAACTAGCGGGGTGGGGGAGGGGGTGAGACTCCGTCAGGGATAGAAACAGGCACAGAACTGCAAGCTCGATCGAGTGCAGGAACTCAGATCAAACGGGGGCATCGGGGGCATCCTCCCCACGAGATCCCCCCTTCCCCCAGAGCCCCCTGCCCCACCAGCACCCCCCACCCCGCCCCTCAGGCTCCGTGTGGGTCCTGACCGCAGGGACACCAGGCAGAGTTTATTTTGATGTTCCCAACATCTGGCCAGCTAAGTGCTCACCGATGAAGCCACGTCGAGCCTCTGAGTTTCTCCTGCTCTTTTGTTCATTCACCAAATTGTTCTGAGACCTGTTCTGTGCCTGGCCCTGTGCGGGAAGGGCAGTCCTTCCCTCTGCAGTCTGTGTGGAGAGGAGAGCACGGGTCAATGATTCACGACTTACAGGCATGGAAAGAATCGCATCTAGGGTCTGGAGGAATGAGACCAGTGTAGGAGGCAGAACCACCCGGGGCAGGGGAGCCGGGCAGTGTCCACAGTGGGGGTGACACTTTAAATGAGACCGGGTCGGGGGCGAGGCGGGCAGAAGTGACAGAGGGAGGAGGGGCATCCTCGTGGGGTCAGGGTTGTGTGTGCAGAGGCCTTGGGGAAGAGCGAGGAAGCGAGGGAAGGAGGGAAACAGAGGGTGCCTGGCTCCAGGCTGGATGTGGCTGGGCATCCGGGGCCAACAATCCCGTTTCAGCCCAGCCTCTGCGGCTAGCCAGCCCCACACCAGCTTGAAGAGCAGCCCTCGGCCTCCCCCGCGGTGCCCCCTCACCCCCCGGAGTCCCCAGGGGTGACGGTAGAGTTGTGTCACCAGATGATCTGTAGGAAGGACAGCCCCCTCACCCCTTCAGGAGCCTGCAGGGCACTTGGGTCATTTCTGCATAAGGAGGCCGAGGGCCAAGGTCGGGAAGGGCCTCAGGCTGCAGGCTGACGTGTGCACCCTGCTGTGGGCTGAGCTGACCATCTTAGTTGAAGAGGAATCTGCCTGTGAACCTTCTCCAGGCAACTGAGAACTCAGAAGAATCAGGAGAGGAGGGGGAGCAGGCTGAAGTGGTCAGAGGAGCTAACCCCGTGAGTCAGAGTGTTATCGAGTCCACGCTCACTCTGCTTACCGCATGACAGGCCAGTGAATCTGAGAGATGAGGTGAATTCCTCAATGGCAAGGAAGAGACTTTAATCAGAGAGCCAGCAGACCAAGAAGATGGCAGGCTAGCACCTCAAAATAACCATCTTATTGGGGTCTGGATGCCAGGTTCTTTTTATAGATCAGAGAGAAAGAAGCAATGAGGAACCAACGTCAAAAAGCAGAATAAAGAAGGAGATGCGGTGAGAAGTAAAGGGGAAGGGTTTTCAGTTTTGCAAAGCATCTCCAAGAGTATGTCCAACCTTCAGAAGGGGTGTGTTAATCTCTTCTATTCACAAGTGGGCAGGTACAACATATCTCTCCAGGAGCTGAACAAAGGCACTTTGGTTTACAGTCAAGCAGAGGGGCAGGATCCTCCAGGCAAGCCATTGAGTATGATTATAATAGTAAAAGCAAGTCGAAGAAAACAGTTTCCAACATGGAGTCAGAATTGGCTTCCTCCCTGCAACAAGAGCAGGGCGCCACCAGGTTGGGAAGGAGTCAGGACCGCGGCTGAGCTGGGGCCTCCTTCTGGGGCTGGGGATTTGGCGGCAGCTCACACCACCCTGGGGTGAATGGCTTGGAGGGCCCAGGGCTGGGCAGAAGGGCCGGCTCCTACAGAAAATCTGAGAGCACTTTCAGAGGCATTGAAACCATTTCTCAGTCCAGCCGTGACTCAGCTTCACAAATTCCAGCTCGAGCCTCCATGCCTGGAATAGACTGTCACCAAGCCAGCTGGTCACTGGCCTTAGAGACGTTAGAACTGGAGAGGAATCAGTGGTCACAGGCAGGAAATGACACCATGTGAAGCTGGTCACTGACGGCCATTGAGCACCTAGCCGAATGTTGGAAAAGACCAGCAGGCCACCAGTGGAGACAGACTGGGTGCCTGATAGACTGTTCAGGGGGTGCTGTGCCTTATCCAAACAGGAAATCCTTCCTTCTCTGCAAACTTCATTCACATCAAGAGAAAAAAGAAGGGTGCAGAGAGGCGTACTGGGCCACCCCAGTCTCAGAAAGGAAGAAGAAAGAGTAGAACATCTTCACGGCCATCTGCAGAAAGCCCCTCTGGGAACACACGCAGGAAGCTGGCAGCCTGGCTCCATGGGCTGGATGCTCAGGATCAGGTGGGGAGGACAGGGTGTGAGAGCGGGATTTTTCTGAAAACACTTTCATGTTATTCTGACTCCTTTCAAGCATGTGACTTCTTTGGCGGGGAACACAGATATCCTTGGACCTGAGACTGTTCCGTGTCCTGCAGCAGAGGGCACTCTGCAGATGTCACTAAGGTCATGGCAGGCCATGCACGCTCAGCGTGTAGGTCTGCAGTCATAGGCCTGCCGAGAAAACAAAACACCGTTCTTTTTTTTTTTTTTAAGATTTATTTATTTTTAATTTTTGGCCATGCCTTGCAGCACGAGAGATTTCAGTTCCCTGACCAGGGATCGAACCCACAACCCCTGCATTAGAAGGCTGAGTCTTAACCACTGGACCACCAGGGAAGTCCCAAAAACACCGTTCTTGATTGCACACAAGGCCGCCTGGTGAGCCGAGCTTGCCTGTGAGGATCCCTGCAGAATGTTTTTAAACACCGGAAAGGGGTTGTGTGCTCAGAGCGGATCCTACTGGGCTGGGCAAAGCTAGGCCAGCATGACCGACACACAGCTGACCCTGGGCAGCGGGAACTCAGGTGAGCACACAGCCTCCCCAGGTGCTGGCAGGAGGAGACAGAAGAGCAGCCAGCAGACACAGGATGGCCTCTAGGGTTAAATAAATCCTGGGGCGTCTGCTCACCCACGGCCCGGGGCCCAGGCCTCTGCTGCGTCTTATAAACAAATAGGCGATGGTCCACATGGCCCACCCCGCCTCCCCTCGTCTCTTTCTGTCTCTGTCCCCTTTCTGTCCCCTTTCTGTCTCTGCCTGCTCCTGTCTCCCTGTCTTTCGCCAGGACTTGTTCGGGTACACGTCTCTGTGGCCACCCCCAGCTCCGAGTCACAGCTTCCTGGCAGGGGCCCAGGAGACAGCCTAGCTGAAGGTGGTGACAGCTCAACTAGCTGGGGTGGGCGTGTGTGGGCTGCCTGATGCCACTCACTTGGCAGAGGCCGGGCCCTGAGAGGACATTCCTAAGACCCCCGCAGCCACAGTGCAGAGGGAGCTGTGTACTTCCTCACAACATGAGGTGACACTCCAGGGTACCTGGGTGCAATGTGGGGGTGCAACGTGAGTGAGCAGGAGGGACGTGGGAGGCCTGGAGAGGGGAGGACTCTGATGGACGCACACGCATTTTGTCTGCAGGGGGCAACCCAGGACACAGGTGGACCACAGCTCCTCAGAGAACCCTGCCCTCAGGGAACCCCACCCTCGGGCACAGGACAGAGGCTGTTGGGGATTTCTAGAAGGTGGGGCTCTGAATCTGTGACACTTCCTTCTGGGGGTCTCAGCGTCTCTCTCTGCACGAGCTTGCTGTCACTGCCAAACGGCAGGTGGAGGAGGGGTGTTACATGATGGAGCTGGATTTCCTCCCAGTTTCAGAGGCTGGAAGTCCAAGGTCAGGTTGTCAGAGGTTTGGTTCCTCCCTCCGCCTTCTCGCTGTGTCCTCACCTGGACCACTGGTCTCTCTGTGTCCAAATGTTCTCCTCCTGTAAGGACGCCGGCCAGATTGGATCAGGACTCACCCCAACAGCCTCACTTACACTTAATCCCTCTCTGAAGGCCCTGGTCCACAGGATGAGCACAGAGGGAAAGGAAGAGGCTACAGGATTAGGGAAGGATAAATGGAATCGGACAGACGGACAAGAACTCAGGGAACTGAGGACCAGCCAGGTGGGCTGACACAAGCTTCTTTCTCCTCTGTGGTTTCTGGGTCAAGTGTCTGACCTGGCCTGGTTCCCCCTGCCTGCCTCAACCCCACATGCCCCACACCACACTGCCCTCTGAAAAGACCCTGTGTTCACTCCCAGTCACATAGCCCCTCTTGGGTCCCCAAGTGTCCTGTGGGCTTCAGGCATCTATCTGGCTTTAACAGGAGCAGAGGATATATATCAACCCTCCTTGAATTTCTAAAGAAAAGGAGCCTAAATCTGACTTCCCAGGAAATACCTTCAGGTCGCGCCTTTCCTCAGCCCTACTCATAACACCCAAGGCCCTACAAGGTCCATATCTAAACCTTTCTGTAATGAAACTTGGGCTGAAATCAGGAGATCCGCTGAACACCTGGGGGGTGGGGGAGCCCCCTCCTTGGGCACCATGGAGCTTAGTGATGAAGTTCTGGACAGCAGGCAGAGGAAGGGGGCACTCGCTCTGCAAGGCAGGATCTTCCAGGGATAACTGTATAGTCCCCAAGGGCTTCATTGTATGGATGTGTCACATGTATCATCTCGTTTAATCCTCCAGGAGCTATTCTCATCTCAGATATGAGGAAACCAAGGAGCTGACCCAAAGGGTGATGTGCCCAGGGTCTCAGGGCTGCCAAATGAAGGGGCCAGGTGACCCCATGGCCTACAGTCACCACCAGGCTGTCCTACCTCCCCCATCGATAGATGTCCACTCTGAGCAGTTGGTGGACCACCATCAAGAGTGATCTTGGCAACCAGGGAAGGTCGTCCTGATTTGTTGTCAAGAGCACCCAGGGCAGGTGGGAGAAAACCCAAAACCAAGTCAGGGGAGGACTTTGGAAGAATATGCCTCCAGTCTGCAGGCCAAATGTTTTCATACTTCATGGAGGCATATTGATGTAACATATAATTCATCCATTTCACTATACAGTTGGATGGTTTTTAGTAAATTTACAGTCAAGTTGTGTAATAATTAACATAAATATGTTTGAGAACATCTTCATTACCGCAGTAACATTTCCCCATTTTCCAAACCTGTTTACCTGCAGGTCAAAATCTGACCCACAGATGTATCTGAGCCACCATATTTTATTTTTTAAACAGTGTATTTATGTATTTATTTGTCTGTGCTGGGTCTTAGTTGTGGCATGTGAGATCTAGTTCCCTGACCAGGGATTGACCTTGGGTCCCCTGCACTGGGACCGTAGACCACTGGGAAGTCCCTGGGCCACCAAATTTTAATTTTTTTTTTTTTTTAATTTGTAGTTTTTTAAAGCAGGACAATTTCATATAATATTTTAAAGTTTGAACTTCTCTTGAAAGATCAGCAGATTGGGCAAAACTGGACCCTCCATACAAGGCAAAACCAGCTGCTCTTCTCAGACAAGCGTATGGCCGCCTCCCCCTCCCAGATCTTCAGCATGGGGGCACCGCCTGACACCTGGCTCTGGGTCTAGGCAGGTGGCACAGCCATTGTGGCCACCTGCTGTCACAGTCAGTTCTTGGTTTTCTCTTAAAGGAGGCAATCCTCTCACTTGGTGACCTGCCCCGAAGGCCAGGCCGCCCTACAGTCCAGTCTGTCCTTCTCTTGCTCTCCTGCACACAGGTTTGCTCTCTGCACACCAGGGCCTTTCTCAAATCTTGCTTCTCTCCCCAGGGACCTCTTGACAGTGGCTCAGGGGACAATGCTCCTTGGTTACCACGGCTGACCTTGCTGGCCCTCCACCAACTTCTGCTTGACTCCTTTTGTTTTGTACAGAGGTAATACCTTCAGGGGAGGTGGGCCCAGCCCCAAGGGGTGAAATGTGATTGGTCGGAGCCACGTTGGGCAAGGGGGGGCTGGCTTCTTAGACAGTGATTGGTTTGGAGCAGGTGTGTGAACTGCTCTGGTCAGAGCCCGAGGCAACCCTGACCTTGGCAGGGGCTTTTGGAGCAGACACCGCCCACACCTTTGCCATCTTTGCGTATTGTCACAATGGTATGTTGTGGAGTTGATGATGGACAGGGAAGCCTGGCGTGCTGCAGTCCATGGGGTTGCAAAGAGTCAGACACAACTGAGCAACTGAAATATACTGAACAATGTATGTAGCAATGGGCGCTACAGCAGCCACCATGGGTCACGAGGGCAGAGCTGAGGGGACCACAGGAAAGCTGGGATAGAGCTGTGAGAGTATTGAGCGCCTGCCTGTCTGAACGCCTCTTCTGGACTTTCTTGTCATGGGATTAGATGCCCTGCCGTTCAGGCCTCTCCTAGCTACACATTCTGTCGTTGGAAACCAAAATGATTCTGGCTGGAGAGTTGCATTCTCATCCTGGTTTCCACCATTCACTAGCTCATCACCCACATTTCAGGGTGGGTTTTTCATGTTTAAGGCCACAGTCACCATTTTATGTTTGAATGTTTATTTTTAAATCTCAAGAGCTGAGTTCTCCCTTGTCTTAAATCCAGAGTTCGTCCATATGTGATAGGCCCTAAAACCCAGATCACAGAGGACTATGGGGTCAACTCAGGACTCAAACAGCAAAGGCAGGGAACCTGTCCCAGCAGGTGTAGCCCCACCAGCAGCAAGCGGGTGGAGAGGGCCTTGGCCCTAAAGACACGTGACATGACTCCGCCCTGCCAGCCTCCACCCACCAGCTCCTCCTAATCAGAGAATCCACAGTCCCTTATGTGGCAAAGCTCCAGCTGCTCCAAGCCTCACCTCACCCAGCACCTGGGGCTCCCTACTGCCGGGAGGAGGGGCAGCCCCACCGGCTGGACCTGGCCCATCACTGTGTCCACAGCTCTCTCCACTACCACGAGCTCATCTCATGGGCAGCCTCTGTGCCCGTGTCTCTGTCCATGGGTGCTAGTCCCTAAAACTCCCCTTTTGTTGTTGTTCAGTCACTCAGGCATATCCAACTCTTTGCCACCCCGTGGACTGCAGCACTCCAGGCTTTTCTGTCCTTCGCCATTTCACGGAGCTTGCTCAGCTCATGTCCGTCGAGTCAGTGATGCCATCCAACCATCCCTTCCTCCATCGTCCCCTTCTCCTCCTGCCTTCAATCTTTCCCAGCATCAGGGTCTTTTCTAAAACTCCTCTGTTAAGTAGGATATTTATGGTGCCAGGGAAACCAAGGCTCAAGGAGTTCGAGTCACCTGCCCAGGCCAAAGAGCTCAGAACCTGCCACACTAGGTCTGCCTGTCTCTGCGCCAGCCCTGTTCCTTTGCCCCACTGCACTCAGATCCCCAGGAGCTCCTGGGAGGGGCCTTGGGCCACAGCTCAGGGCTCTCTGGATGGCTGCTCTCTAGAGCCCTGAGTCTGAGCTTGCCTCTTGGGCCCCTAGTCTTAAAGGAAGACCCTCTGCCCTGGCACACGTCCTGAGATTTGTTGTAGGAACCTGTCGTAGGAATCAGCCCAAGTCTGCCTCCTTCTTGCCTGTCCCCCTCCCTGGAGACATCTCCCCCTGTGATAAGCCCCGCGCCCCAGTGATGCCTCTGTTAGTGATAGAACCAGAGGAAGCACATAGGCTGTGTTCTTGCCAAGAAGCTTTAATCAGAATCTAATCAGGCCTTTGAGGTCTAACTTTCAGCTTAAAATATATAGATATATATATGATTGCAAATGCACTTGTACTTGAATGAATTTCTACTTTCCAGTTTTCTTCTTTTTTTTTTTTTTAGCTATTTTATTGGAGTATAGTTGACCCAGTTTTCTTAAATATAGGAAAGAAATTCCACCCTCAACCTTTGATATACATTCTTTGGTCAGTGTAATGATGTCCTTTCCCATGTTCCCTGAGGTTGTGGGGAGTGATGGAGGACCCAGGACAGATGTGTCCTCCCAGGACCGGGCCGCGTGTGTCTGCTGTAATCCTTTGTATCCAGCAACATCAGTCTCTGAGTAAGTGCTCAAGAAACATTGGTAAATTGACAGGAATGCCATCTGAGGCCCAAGAGTTCTGGCCTGGACTAGGGTTTAAGACTATGTGCTTCCACTGAAGGAGACACAGGTTCAATCCCAGGCCGGACAACTAAGATCCCATAGGCCACATGATGCAGCCAAAATTTTAAAAAAGGGTGAAGGGGACTTCCAGTGGCTAAGACTCTACACTCCCAATGCAGGGGGCCTGGGTTCAATCCCTGCTAAGGGAACCAGATCCCACAGGCCCCAACTAAAAATCCTGTTTGCCTCCATGAATATGGAGAATCCCGTGTGCAAATACAAATAAAATTTAAATTAAAAAGGCGAAGAGCCCCAGCCTGACTTCCGTCAAGCTCTGTCAAGCAGAGCTCAGGGAATGTGCCTGGAGGGAGGTGTAGCTGTGTAAGGGGTCTGGAGGAGGGGCCCTTGTTCCATAGAAATAGCACAGGAAACGCTGAGGATCATGGTACCCTGGCCCTCCTGCCCTTTGGAGCCCCTGACCCGTCAGAGGGAAGCTTCCAGAGCTCCCCAGTGATCAAAGTTTTAACCGGTCTTGGCTAGAGCATCCGGGCTCAGGGAAGCAGGCAGTCATCCACGCCAGCTGGGTTACCAGCACCATTAAGCAGTGGTTTTATGGGGCTACCTGGTCTCTGGAGGAGGAAATGGGCTATAGACAAAGAAATTAGCATTCTAAAAGGAGAAAATCCGTAAAGCAGAAAAGGACCCAGAGATCAGAGCCCCAAATCCTGCCTTTAAGCAGGATGCCCATGGAGGGGAAGTGTCTGCCCAGACCACCTAACTCGTTAGCGGCCAAGGAGGGCCTGCTGATCCATGCGCTCACTCTCCCACCCTCAGACTCCAGAGAAAGGCCCCCCCACCCTCCACCCACAGACAAACAGTCTCAGGTTCCTCCTTCCTCAGATCGCTCAGCCTTCTCTCTCCTTCCTGCCCATGGGCACCACGCAACCCCCAGGGGCCTTGTGTCCATAGCAGAGACCTGGGCCGTATGGATGTCTGAACGATGTCCAAGCCTCTGCAACGCTCACACTGCCCCAGCTGCCAGGCCCAGGGCCCGAGCAGCAGAGCTTCTGTCAACAGAGGGGCCCTGCCTTTGAGCTCCAGAAAGAGACAGAAAGTGTCCTCTGCCACCAGACCTTTCTCCGGTGGCGGGGTGGGGAGGGAGTTCCAGCCATGTTCTTATGTAAACAAACAGCAAGAAGGAAATAATAAGGTGGAAAGAGCCAAGGGGAAAAACAAGCAAACTGTGGAAATTGCACTGTGATTACAGCCGACTCTGCTGTGAGGACTGGTGTGTTTACTAACCTGGTCAAAACCAAACAATCTATGAGCCTCCGGGGGAGGGGACCAGTGGGTGAGTCTGCCAGGTCTGGGGCAGTCAAAGAGGTGAGCGGTTGGGGCCCTAGGGAGAAGGAGCAGGGCTGGGGCAGTCCTGTTGGAGACTGTTTGTCACCCGTTTGCTCCAGCTGATGCAAAGTCCAGCACCTAGCGGCTTTGGCCCCCATGGACTTGGCAGCTCACAAGGGAGACAGAACAGACAGGGGCCTGGGAATGTCTGTGCCAGTGCTAACCCGGCGGGGGAATGCTGCCCTGGATGACTCTGACCCCAGCGAGGACACTTCCCCCTCCCAGGACCCTGTCCCTGGCAAGGACGCTGCCCCCAGCAAGGACCTTGTCTCCCAGTGAGGACGCTGCCCCCGGGGAGGACCCTGCCCCCCGCGATGACCCTGCCCCCCTGGTGAGGACCCTGCCCCCCCCCTCCCCGTGAGGATGCTGCCCCCGGCGAGGATGGCACACGGGTGTCTGCACAGCAGAGACAAGCACAAGGGCCCCAGAGAAGCCCTTCTGAGGTGGGGGGAGGGAGGCCCCTTCCAGTCTCTCCTGGTCTGGCGGTTCTGCTCTGGTGTCAGGACCTGTGGCCGGGGTAGAAGGACCGCCGGCCCCGCCGGGCGGCTTTTTCTGCTCCCAGCTGCTTCTGTCTCTCTCGGGCTCCTGGACACAAACAGCTGAGCAGATAAACAAGTCTGCAGCTGCTCCTCCTCCTCCTCCCCCGACAGCAACGGGGACGCCGAAGTCCCCAAGCCCCACCCCTCCTCCCCTTCGGCCTCCGTCCTCAGCAGCCAGGCTCCCTGCAGAAGCAGCTGCTCACTCCCCCCACCACCCGCCAGGGCTGGGGAGGAGCCCTTGGAGCCCTGCATTCCCCGCCCCCGCCACCAGGGCTGCGGAGGAGCCCTACATCCACCCCCCCACCCCCAGCAGCCACTTCCAGCAAAACAGTTGTGCAGCCCCAGTCCCTGAGGAACAGGAGGCTGCCAGGCCCAGGAAGTCCACGAGGAGAGGAAGGGGTCCATCTAATCCGGATGCAGGGGAAGGTGTCCGGGGTGGAGGGCGGCCCGGAGGCCAGGGCCCAGAGGAAACCCCGAGTACAGGCCACCATGCTGGTAGCGCTTGTGCCTGTGCGCACACACACACACACACACGCACACACACACACACACACACACACGCTCTCATTAACAAACTAAACGTTGTCACAACAGATTCTGGGCTGGCAGTCAGCTCGGGGCGGCTCTGGGTAACAAGCCCCCAGCGCCCAGGGCTGTACCACTGAAGGCCCGTCCTGGGAGAGCTGGTGGGGCCCCCAGAGGTTTCCTCGGCAATTTCGAGTCTGAGTCTGGGTTACTCCCATCTCACCTGAGTTCTGAGAAGCTGAACACGGCACCCAGGACAAGCTCCTGTCCAGGTGCCGACCGTGTGCCCTTTGTCCACACAGCCTGACGCCACTCTGGGAAGCAGCAGGAGCGCTGGGCTGCAAGGCTGGGAGCTGGGCTCAAACTCTGAGGGCTGTGTGATCCTGGACAGGCTACATAACCTCTCTGAGCCTTGGTGCTCCCAGTGGCAAAGTGAAAACACAATCTGCCTCACAGCTTCAGCTCCTCTTTATTTTCCAGTGACATGAAGGTGATGTACGTAAAACACCAGCATTCTGGTGCTTCCACTGCTGGGGAGGGGGCCATGTTGGGGGGGGGCGGTCAATACCTGGATGGAGAACTACGGAGAGGCCAGAAAACAAATCAATAAATAAGATCATGTCCTTTTCTGTAAATTCCGTGGGAGGCAAGGTGGAAAGGGGGCCGTGGAAGTGGGAGGAGCAAAGGGCCCCATACCCAGTGCCCGGGAGGTCCACGTGGTGCTGGCGGATGGTCCCTCCCTGCTGGTGGGGCAGAATCCTCAGCTGCTGTCCATGCACTGCTGACACTTGGGGCCAAGCAGTTCCTCAATGTGGCCCCTGTTACAACAATCAAAATGTCTCCAGACCCAGCCCAGGGTCTTGGGCATGAGGAGGACGTGGGGGCCCTGGCTGAGAGCCTTGGCCACTCCAGGGAGGCAGGGGGGCCGCGAGGTCAGAAGGAGGCTCCCCAAGCCTCCCTCAGTGAGAGCAGAGGACCACACCTGGGGGGAGGACGTGGCCGCGGAGAAGGCTTTGCAAGGGAGACATGGGCCTGCCGTCCACAGGCCGGACCCCCGACCCTGTCCTGGTGGGCCTCACCTACTTCTGCACCTTCTTCTCACCTCCGTCCTGTTTGCAGAACTGGGGTGGATTTTCAATAAACAGGAAAATGACAAGGACTAAGAGTTGGCTCTGCTCCGGCCCTTTGCTCTGTGGCTCGAGAGAAGCCCCACGTCTGCACATCCGGGACACTCCCCTGTGGTCAAGCCGACTGCTAACGAAGGGTCATAGAGTTCCCCGTGTCACTGACAAAACTACTCCCCAAGCTCCCCCGACACAGCAAGCACCGTGGACGTGAGGAGAGGCCTTTTCCTGTTCCTTCCAGGGTGCACCATCTGGTTACAGAGGAAAATCGTCCCAATAAAAGGCTGTAAGCAGAAAATTCCCCACAGTCTCCAGCAGCGTGAGTTAGGAAGCCGGCTCCACCACTGGGAGCCGTCAGGCCCGAACTCTGACCTCAGTTTCCTCATCTGTAAAGTGGACATAATGATAGCACGCATATCACCGGGTAATTATCAGAGTCACAAGAGAGAATATACATAGGGTAATTAGTAAGGTGTTGGCACATAATTTAGGGCAAAAAAAACTTGTGGGCAGCAAATACTTACTGGGTTCCATGCACCGGGCACTGAGCTGGCTCAGGGCACTTGGAGGTGAGGTCTGCGGTCACCTAGGGCCCTGGCAGGGCTGCTGGATGGACACTGTGGAGGCGTCTGGCCCAGACCATGGATGCTGACGGGGATGTCCATGCTGGGTCTGGAAGCAGGGCCAGTGGCCTTCAGCCTGGTGAGGGAGGCAGAGCCCTGCCGACGGGCAACACTGATCGCATCTGAGCAAGGACTTGCGTCGGGTGGGGGTGGGGAGAGAGCCCTCTCCATCAGACACGCAGTTTCCCTCTCTGTTACCACCACCAGGCAGGCGGCTGGGAACGGCTCCTCAGGCTCAGACGTCACAGCATTTCCTCGAACCTGTGTTTTCTGCTGGCATCATCCTCTCACCAGCCCTGCTTCCCAACAGCCTGGACCTCAACCCTTCACCTGCTCTGGATTCCTGGAGCCACACCATCACCTAGAAACGGCCTGGAGTCCCTTCTGAACACAGATGGCGTGTAAACACAGAGGTAAGTGAGCTATGAAGTACAAGCGTGTGGATGAGAAGGAAGTCAGGCCCTGCAGGGTGGCCTCCTTCCTTCAGGGCAGCATCTTCCCGAGTCCCCGGCCCCCATGGACACTCTGGAAGCTGCACTGGGCCTCCTGGGACGGTGCCTCTGTTTGCCCCTGACATACCCTGACCTCCAGGCAGAGGCTCTTGCACAGGCCCTGAGCTCCCTGGAACCCACACGCACAGAGCAGCCTCTCCAGTTCCTGGTCTTCAGCCTAAATGCCCACGATTCTCCATCTCCGGACAAGGCTGACCAGCCTCGAGGCTCCAGCTCAGGCCGTTGGGAAGATTTGCTGCAAATGAGAGAACCACTCTATCAGTCCCGCCAAGGCCTCTGCCTGCGGTTTCTCAGCAGAGTCACCTGCCCACGGGAAGCAGAGAGGCCAGCAGCTGCCCACAGGGATGGGCCCAGGGCTGAGCCAGGGGGACGGCTCAGGCTCCGGCCGCTGCATCTCTGAAGATCGCAGACCATGCTCCACAAACACCCACCTGGGGGCAGAAACTGGAACTGTGGTTACTAGTGACCCGACCGCCCTTGTCCAGAAAGAGGAACATTCCGCAGTACACACATCCAGTCGTTGTGTTGTGCACTTTGAATTCACACAGTGTCATGTGTCAGTTGTTTCTCAGTAAAACTAGGAGAAAAGAAAGAGTAAGAAGAGGCCAGGAGAATCTACGTGAATTTGAGTCCAGAGAGCAGGGGAAGGGGTGGAGAAGCAGGAACGCCAAAGACTCCCTGTGGCCAGTGGCCTGGGCCCTGGTCCCGGAAGGTGCAGTGAGGAGCCAGGGCTCCGAAGACTAGGCCCCAAACAGGATGGATTTAGGAAACCAGGGAAGGCAAAAGCATCAACTGTGGGAGTTGGGGAGGGTCCTGTGTCTCCTGCCTTAAGTGATGACCCAGTGGACACAGCTCTGTCCCGGGTGGTCAGGGCAAATGCTCACCAGGCTTCCAATCTGAAAGGCCTCAGGAGGGGACCGGGCGTGGGCCCCGGGGACAGTGCAGGCCGTGGGCTCACAATACACTGGGCAGGGGGCACCCACAAACCCTCTCCTTACAGATGGGAAGGTGACAGCTGAGTGACTGGATGGCCAGCTCCGTGCTCCTCCCGTGGGCACTGACCAGTAAATGCAGCGAGATGGACAGACAGACAGACAGACAGACAGACACCGGTGCAACGCAGAGGCTGTAGCTGTGGAGAGGGGGTTCTGAGCTGTGGGCACAGGTTGGGGTGGTAACAGCTGACCTTTGGCTTGAGTGTCTCTGAAAGTCAGGCCTGTGGTCAGCCTCCAGTCCCCCCAGGACTCCTGCCTGGGGGCTCCTGCAGCCCACCACCTGGGAGCCTGGTCTCCGGCTCAGATTTCCTACTCTGAGCCCATGGCCTTAGGAAGCCGCCCCTGGCTCTGCCATAGCATCAAACAAAATGGGGTGACACGTGGTGGTCGCCAAGGACGCCCCGGCCTGGGGGGAAGCCAGGGCCTGAGCCAGAGCTTGGACCAGCTGCTCACCCAGACCCGACCCCCTCAGGAGTCCCGCCAGGCCCCCCTCTAAGACCCAGCGTTCCCTGGGCTTGCTGTGGGAGCGGCAGGCAGCCCCCCACGGTTGTGAGAACTGACTTCCCCGAGTGTCACCAGCTGCAGATTCCCGTCGTAAACCGTCCCAGCTTCCAGCCACCCAGGGCTTTCATCCCCCCACCCCAGCTGCTCATTACCCTGCTTAATTAGGCCAGGAAGTGCTCTGGGAGGACACTCTCAGCAGGAGGTGAGGGGGGTGGCGCGGGGGGAGGTCCCTAGCAGCTCCACTTCCTGAAGTTCCAGTGAGGGCTGTTGGCCGCGGTGGGAAGATGCATATCTGCTCCCAGGCCCTCAGAGCTGGTCTGAGAGTTTGGAGGGCCTGCCTGCCCCCAACCGCTACCCTCTTCCCCGCTCTGCAGAGCAGCCTCTCACCCACCCCCACCCCCACCCCCAAGCTCCCCTCCGGAAGAGCTGGCATCTACAGGGGTTCAGAGAGAATCGCAGCCAAAGACAGGGCCCGAGACGAGAACACCTTCCATTCCCAGCCGGCCCGACCTTCACCCTGAGCCTGAGCTGCTTTGGTCCCGGCGAGGCCGGCTAGCCCCCAACCCCACTAACCCGCATGCCCCCCCAGCAATGTCGCAGGAGCGCTTCAGACGCCAGCACTGCTGGGAGGTTCACCGCACGGATGGACTGACGGCTCCGTGACCTCCGACAAGCTGCTCCACTCCTCTGAGCCTTGGTTTCTTTCTCTGAAAAAAAAACAGGGACAGCGTCTGCGCTTTCGAGGGGTGTCCCCAGAGCAGAAGCGGGCAGACCCTCAGGAAGCAGCAGCTGGTGTCCAGTGTCAGACGGCAACCAGGGTGGGGTGGGGGTGAGGTGGGGGCGGCATCCTTGCCCTTCCACCCCCCATCCCCCAGCTTTGCTCTGGGGGAAACTTGAGGAAATGGAGACAAAAGTTCCTGAGCGACCCCTGCCTATGGGGGGCATCCATGCTAAACTTATCTCACTTCAACCGTAAAAGTATCTGTTGAGGCTTCGAATAGGAAGGAGTAAACTGAGGCCCGGGCAGGGGTAGGGGGAGAATAGCCAGGAACGCACAGCAGACTCTGCACCCCGATCATGGGTGGATGCCTGGTCTGCTTCATGGCCTGGAAATGCCTGGAAACTGGAAACGTCAGAACCACAGCAGGAGGAAAGCCTCAATCTCAGCACTCAGCAGGGTCATGTTCTTCAGGGGAAGTTGTCCCAGGATGGTGGTCCACAGCAGCCACCTTCCTGGCCTGGAGCCCATGTCTGCTGGCCTAGAGCTCCGGAGCTGTTGGCCAGATAGTCCTGGCCCATGCTCCATCCATGCTTCATGCTGGCCGCTTCCATCATATCAATATTTTCTGAGAAAATGTGCATTTGAAAACGTGCATCTTGAGAAGTGGCCTCTTTTCCCTCTCCTATAGGAAGACAGAAGTGAAGGTTGGTTCTCCCGTCTGTCAGTGCTGCGATTACAGGTTTCCAGAGTAATTCTGGAAAGAACTCTACTTTTATCTCACCCACCCCTGGACAGCCAGGGCACAGGGTCTTCCCAACCCCACTCGAGGAGGGCAGGGATCCCTTCATCCCCAAGGAGTACCCGGGACCTGGAGCCTAGCCTCCCCAGGACCTCAAAGAAATCTGCGCTTCCTTGGACACACCCCAGGAATGTACCTGGCCCCCCATATCTCCAGCCCTGCTGGTTATGGTGCTCGGGGACTTCCATGGTTGAAAATCCATACCATCAGAGAAGGTTCCCAGCTGAGCCACCAGAGCCGTGAGCCCTGTGAACCTAAACCTGGAGCCCTTTGGCTTGGTCACTCCAGGCTGTGAGCTGAGGGAAGCCAGCAGAAGCATCCAGTCACTTGGAGAATGCAGGCTGGGTCGAGGCACAGGGAGGCGGCCTGCGCCCCATACTCGGGGGCCCGGCCTTGGCGTGGTCAACATAACGTGGAACCCAGGCGCTGCCCATCCTGCGGGGCAGGAAAGGTCAGACCCTCAGCGAGCATGCTGGTGGGAGGATGCTATGAAGACATTTCTCCTGCCCCCGACCCCCTTCTCTCCACCGCCAGGAGACACGGTCCCTGCGCGCTCTGACTCCCACACAGAGGCAGGAGCAGCTGGGGGCGAACACCTGCAGCTGCCATTGTTCCCCGACCTGAGGGGGTGGGATGCCCTGGGGAGAGCCTAGCCCAGTCTCAGTCACAGGCCCACTTGGGGTGCCCAGGGTGCATCCTCCACGGTGCCCAGGAGAGGCTCCAAGAGGGGTTTTCAGGGGTCCTTCCCAAGGGCGGGGCAGTCACCCTCTTCCCCTGAGCCTGGCCAAGCCGGGGCCCCCGTGGCTCTCCCGGCCCTCAGGTCTGCCTGGGCCACCACGTCTAAGCGCCAGGCGGCAGTCCCACCAAACAGCTGGGTGCACCCAGGCAAGATGTGGGCGGGCACCTGCACCTGCCGATCTGCCAGGACACGTGGGGCTGGTTCTGGGACATTCCTGGCCACCCACCTACCTAGAACCCAGATGCTGATGCCGGCTGGGGACAGAGGGGGCTGCGGGGAAGACTGGGCTCCCCATCCAGGTCATCGGGGGTGGGGGTGGGGCAGGCATGGACCCTGCAGCTGATAAGCCCAGTGCAGACAGGAAGGGACAGTGGCCTCCTGAGAACAGGCAGCAGCAGGAGCAGAACAACAGGGTGGAGGGGAGCTCTGAGGACGGGGCTCCCAACTGAGAAGCAGAAGTGAGGCGGGTGGGGTTCCCAGCTGGAGTCCGAAGTCAGCATGGGCCCCAGGGGTGGAGAGCAGGAGCCCGCTCCACGCCCCTCTCTTCCTGCTCCTTCCCGTGATTCGACCTGTGGCCTGACTGCCAGCCCGTGAGTTCCCCATGGATGATGCTGTCAGCCTGGCTCTCGAGGATAAGAGCAGGTG
The DNA here is from genome assembly GCF_019320065.1 of Cervus canadensis. Taxonomy (NCBI): domain Eukaryota; kingdom Metazoa; phylum Chordata; class Mammalia; order Artiodactyla; family Cervidae; genus Cervus; species Cervus canadensis. Next base: position 10,687,406 of record NC_057406.1, on the reverse strand, counting down.
TTTTGAGATTCCCAGGTGTTAACAAGCCCAAGCCCAGCACGCGGTTACATCACTTACAACACATCATTTCTCATTTATACCCGCTCATGCCCGGTCCTCTGCCAGACCAGCTGGAAACATCCCGTCCCCCTCTTCCTCCCATGACCTTCAGGTCCCTCCTTTCTTCCTGTGCTGACCTTGCAGATTTTGAGCCAGGCATCTGCCTGCCGTCTCTGCTTCCCTGTCACCTTCATCGTAGCCATGGGTGACATTTTCCTCTTTTGCAAGTAAACAAATATAAGACATTCAGAAGAAATCGAGTCCCCTTCTCCTCCTCCTCTGCACAGTGGCTCCTATTCCCCCGCCCCCAGCCTGTGGCCACTGCCCACATTTGGGGTGTGCCATCCAGGGGTCACCTCACTCAAACACACCCACTTGCCTGCCGGACCCAGACTTCCACTCCGGATTTCTTGTCCAGGGTGTATGTTCAACTGTTGTTTTTAGCTGCTTAATAGTATGACTTAGTCTTGGGGTCATGATTTGTTTAATTTTTCCCTTATCAATGGATATTGAGGTCCCCTCCTTTTTTTTTCTGCTCTGATTCCTTGGGCAACCTCTTCACAAGGCGGATAAGTTTACTCCTTAGAAAACCTTCAACAGGGCAGCACAGGGCTTCCCTGGTGGTCCAGTGGTTATGAATCCACCTTGCAATTCAAGGAACACTGGTCTGGATCAAACACTGGTTCGATCCCTGGTCTGAAAAGATCCCACATGACTCAGAGCAACTAAGCCCGTGCACCGTAACTACTGAGCCAGCGCTCTAGGGGCCATGTGCCCCAACCACTGAGCCAGCACTGTAGGGGCCGTGTGCCCCAACCACTGAAGCCCGTGTGCCTGGAGCCTGTGCTCCACAGCAAGAGAAGCCCACACACCCCAATGAAGAGTAGCCCCTGCTCGCCACAACTAGAGAAAGCCTGTTTGCAGTAACCAAGACTTACCATAGCCAAAATAATAATAATAAATACATAAATCTTAAAAAAAAATAGCATTAACAAAAAAGAAAAAAACCGGGGCAGCAGGAAGACTCCAACACCGCTAGTGCTGCCTCACTGGCTCAGCCTGGACAACCTCGTGCCATGTTGACCTCTGCCCCTGCCCCCCAGCCCCATCCTGAAGGGGGAAGGTGTCACTTCCCTGTTTCCATCTGGGCCGGGTCGGGCCTGGCCAGGCTCCTGTTTCTGCCCACCCAGTTCTCTTGGGCGCCTTTTGGACAAAGCGGCCAGGACGTCTCCTCTTCCCCTTGCCCACCCGCCCGCCAGGCCACTCTGGACTATCTGCTTCTCTGTCCTACCCCAGTGCTCAGCATCCTCTGAACCTCGACTTCTGGGGGGCTTTCTGGAGCCCCGCCAGGACCCCCAGGGTTCTTTAGTTCGCAGCCCTGTCCCCTCACACCGTGGTGTCCCCCCACCGTCTCCTCCCCCTGCCCTGCTGTGTTCTCACCCAGCAGCCTCCCCTCCAGACCTTCACCAGGTCTGGGAAACAGAGTGGAGAGGCAGTGATTATCTAATGAGCCCACACAATGCGGACGGCCAATTAAAATATCCCTCAGTTGTTTCAGGCTGAGGTCTGCCCTTCACAAGATCTGTCATTCCACCTACATGATTGGGTGACAAGAGCTGATGTTTATCTCACTGACAAGCAAAAATTTCAGCAAACTCTCTGGCTCCCCAAATAGAGGATATTTAAATACACTCACACATAATATACAAAAACAAAAACACAGCGAACGTTACTGCCTTAGGTTTGTGAAATGGAATCCATCCTCAAAATGGGGATTTCTGTGGAAAAGGCTGTTTGCACGGAAACTAAATCTCAGCATTTTATTCATAGATGGAGGCTTTGCAAAATACAGAGTAGAAATGAGCTTTTGTGACTCCAAAGACCTTGACATTCCTCCCTTCTGCCTTGTTACAAAAGTGCAAACTAGAGGAAGTCTATGGGATGGGGCCTGGGGCTGGTGGAGGAGACCTCAACACATTCATATTTTATTTGCCGATACCAGTCAGAAAATACCCAATATTCATGACAGTTTTAGAAAACACTTAAATGACTTCTGTTGTTTTCCTGAACCAACAACTAGATGTATTATTTTTGGAAATAAAACAATAATCAGGTGCTTTTATTGATTTTAAAAGATTTGACCATTATTATTGAACTGGATTTAAAATATCTTTGTGGGAAAGGATGCATTTAAAAGGGCTTCCCTGGTGGCTCAGTGGTAAAGAATCTGCCTGCATTTCAGGAGACATGGGTTCAATCCCTGGGTGGGGAAGGAAATGGCAACCCCCTCCAGTATTCTCATCTAGGAAATCCCGTGGACAGAGGAGCCTGGAGGGCTGCAGTCCATGGGGTCACAAGAATCAGGTATGACTTAGCAACTAAACTCACCTCCATACTTTTAAAACATGGAATATACCTTTCTTGAGTAAGTAAAACAAATAAAAATGCATTTGAGGTTTTTCCTACATTCGTTCTCTAGCCAGTGTCCTCTTTCTTCCCATCCCTGCTCCTCTCCCAGATTATCAGTCCTGAGGGTGGGTATTGTGAAAAACACCCGCGAAGCAAAAAACACCATTTCTCCCTCCCCACTTAACCTGTCCACTGAGGGGTTCCTGGGGAGACCGCGGGATCTTGGGACAGCAGCGCATAGCTTATTTCTTTCACTGTAAAACAATGCTTGTGGGACACCTCAGGGGTATGCAGGGCATTTGTTAGTGTCACAGTTTGGGGATTAATAGAATGAAGGAAAGCAGACGTATATCCAGGATAAGTGTGCAACGAGGACAGAGAGGAACCATTTCCTTGCTGGAAGGGGTCTGAGGAAGGGAAGCTGTCTCTGTGCATCTGGCCAGTCTCTCAGGGAATAGAACCCTGGTACAGACCCAGGGAGCTGCCAGGGGGGCTCGCAGTGTCTGTGGTGCCAGGCCAACCATGGCCAGAGGGAGGCCATCTGTTGGGACCATCCGTCATGTCCATTTCTGCGCCAGGGCTTCCACTCCTGGCCCAGCGTGCACACCTGGGGTGATGGGAGGTGGTCCTCGAGGTCCTGACCGCCTGATTTCAAGACTCCTGTGAACTGGAGGCCTTGTGATGAGAATTCCTGCGGACACAGCATCCTGCAGAGATGCTCTCCTCCCAGGTTACTCAGAGGGACCAATGAGGCAGTAAAGGACCGGCACAGCCCACCGCTTGTGCACAAGACCAAACAGTCAGCATCGCTAAGAGCAGACTCTGCACCCCGTGCTCACATGTCCTGACTCCGTGCTGGAAACATAGGGTAGAGAGAAAATAAAAACTCTCCCATGTGTACACTGTGTACAAGGCCTAAAGTAGGTCAAAACTGATTGTGAATACGGAGAAACATGTTTCCTTTCTGGGAAAATTGTTACTTAACTTTGATAAAATCCAACACTAGTTACTTCACCCAGAAAAAGAAAAAAGACATTTTCATTTTGGAAACAAAATCACAACATCAAGTTCAGGTGCTGTGGGTGTTGTTTTCATAGGGATACATAAATTAGAGTAACCTTTATTCACAGATACAGAAAACCACAAAGGGAAAGTATTCACAGTTTTTATTTAGTTTTTTTAAAGGTAATTGTTTTGTAAGTTAATAATTTGTTTTTATTTGACGCTTTCCCCCCTAATGATCTAAAACGGCTTAGTAGGTAACTGTGGTCCTTACTTTACAAAATGGGCAATAAATTTTATTCCTAATCCAAGTGGTGTTTATTGCATAGGACGTGGTGTGGGCTGTAGGTCCAGGGCAGAGAGCAAGGACATTCCAGCCTCTGCAGAGCAACAGTCCTAGGTAAAGAACAGTGTGATACTGGTGAAGGCTAGAGGACAAAGGCAGCAAAGCTCTGCATGTGTCAGGAATGGGCGAACACCCACCTCCTTCCCCTCAGTCCTATGAAAACAGCCTCATTCCCAGAGCGGGGAGCACCATGCTGAGTGCGCCAGCAGGAGGGAGACCTGGATGCAGGCGGGGGATGGGGGAGGCAGGAAGAGGCCTCTGGTCACCCGTATGTGCAGATCCAGGCCAGAGCTGCTCACGAGCCCCACTGGTCAGTACCCCAGGCTCCTGGCTCCACGGTGAGACCCGAGTCCTCGACAGCTCACAGACCATGGAATTTCTCAGACAAATAAACTCACTTAATTACCTTCGCAGATCATCCGAGTTTCTTGTGGACACTGGAGGGACAGGATGAGTGGCCCACTGCACTGAGTCAGTCTGAAGGCCCATGACCATCGGCACTGTCCCTCCAGCGTTCAGAGCAGCCCGGGAAGCTCTCCCAATCACACCTGAACCCTGAACCTAGCCTCCATGCACCACAGCTTCCTTCCCACACCACCGCGTGTGTTTGTGTTCACACGTGTGTGCGCACCTGTGTGTGCTGGGGGCCAAGGCTGGGGTGTTTCACCCTCCATGTTCACAATCATGGCATGCCCCCCCTCAGTGCCTGTCAGTGGTTGGATGATGTAGGATGTGGGGGGGTGGTCTCTTCTGAGCTGCTCTTCCCTCCCACGGTCACCCCATCCCTACCGCAGGCAGCCAGAGGCAGAGCCATGCATCTGAACACAAAGCCAAACCCCTCCCCAGGGGTCCGGAGCAAAGGTGGCTATTGTCTTCCTTCTCTGGACCCTGGGAGTGACCATGTGGCAAGGCTGGGAGGCCAGGCCCTGGAGGTTGAGTTACTAACCACTTGGCTGGAGACACTGTCTTCAGGCTTCCTCGGCTTCACCAGCTGCCACTCCCAGACTCACTTCCCGTGGGCCACCTGCACTTTTCTTGTGTTAATATTTGCCCAGTGTCCTTCCTCTGGGGGAACTGTCTGTACCAATGCCCCTGTCTCATCTAATCTAAATGGGGCACCAACCCCAGGAGTCCCTAGCCAGACCACAAAGGCACTTGACACTCACCACCCCCCAAGCCCATTGGTAGCTCCCTCTTAGTAAATACCGAGCAGAAACCAGGGGCTGGAGGTAAGTGGGAACCAGCACCTGAGAGTCACCTAACTGCTGAGAATCCTTTCAGAGTGGGTGGCTGGATCCTTGCTTTGGTTCCCTGGGGCTTCCCTTGTGGCTCAGCTGGTAAAGAATCCACCTGCAATGTGGGAGACCTGGGTTGGGAAGATCCGCTGGAGACGGGAAAGGCTACCCACTCCAGTATTCTGGCCTGGAGAATTCCATGGACTGTGCAGTCCCTGGGGTCGCAAAGAGTCAGACAGGACTGAGCAACTTACACTTCACTTTTACCCGTGGGGTCTGAGCTGTTCTCCCCACTCCCCTCCCCCACCCTCCCCGACCCCCCGCACCCCACACCTGCCTCCAGTTAGCAGAAATCCTTTCCGGTTGTTTATAAACAAAGCATCAGATGCAACATTTTAACCTCAGCTTTGCAAAAAGGGAAAAATTAAAGACGGAGTATATATATTCATTCAATTTGTGTCATACGTAAGCATACACGTGCATGTACGTGTAATTTACCTTTTTAAATGACGCAGCTCTAGGCTGTTTAAGGTTAGCAACTAGGTTTGTTTGGTTTCCTTTTTTGAAACAAGGATCCTTGGGAGCTTCCTGTGTCTCAGCAAACTCCAAAGTCGGTTCCCGCCTCAGTGATCACACCACCTGCCACCTCCGGGCTCAGCGGCCAAGTGGCCGGCGGGGTCCTGGAATCAAGTGGCCGCCTCGGCAGTCAGCCCCACTGGAGAGGCTGCTTCTCACTGCAGCCTGCTACCCGTGTCACCCCGTTCCCTCTGCTGAAGGACTGAATTTTTAATATTTTATTCCCCCAGGAAAACCAGCAAAAACAGGGACTTCCCTGGTAGTCCAGTGGTTAAGACTTCACCATCCAACGCAGGGGGCATTGGTCTGATATTTTGGTTTTGATATTTTGGTCAAGAACAGAAAAACAACCACAAAAAAGAGAGACTTTGACTCTTCTCAAGTGTGAAAGTAGGCTCCATCCCAGCTGTAACTGGGGCTGTGGAGGTTCTCATCTTTTTGTCCCTGCAGTGCCCAAGCAAAGCTTTCTGCGAGTATTAATACATAACCTCATCTACTGAACTACAGAGCATTATAGAAATAAAGGAGAAGGGGTAGCAGGGGATGAGATGGTTGGATGGGATCACCAACGCAAAGGATGTGAATCTAAGCATACTCCAGGAGATGGTGAAGGACAGGGAAGCCTGTCATGCTGCAGTCCCTGGGGTAACAAAGAGTTAGTGACTGAACACACATATTGAAATACAATGACTTTAAGAGACTGGGTCTGTGATGGCCTGAACGTGTGTGTCCCTCCAAATTTCACATGTTAAATCCTGATCCCCAGGGTGATGGCAGAGCCTTGGAGAAGTGATCAGGGCATGGGGGTGACCAGGTTGTGTACAGGATGAGTGCCCTCCCTCCTTCCCACTAATGAGAACACGACAGGAGGATGGGGGTCTCTGAACCAGGAAGGGCCCCTCACTGGACTCAGACTCTGCCCTCATCTTGGACGCTCAGCCCCCAGACCGTGAGAGTTACTTGCAGGCTCTGGTGTCTTGGTGAAGCAGCCCACATGGACTGAGACAGGGTCCCAGCCCCACATTCTGCGCCACCAGAGTCAGATGTCCTGCCCTGGGCTCCTGGCTGCAGGCGCCATGACCATCCACTGGTCACCACAGCGTTAGTTATCGCCAGAAGCAGATCATCTGTCTGCTTCCACTCCAGCAAACTCAAAACCTCTGGTCTGCCTGGCAGGAGAAAGCCCTCCATTTCCAGCTCTGGAGGAGGAGACTCCTGGGTGTTAGGGACCAGAAAGGAAGGTCAGAAAAGGAAGGTCCAGTTTGCTGAAGAGGCCATCGGAGAGCAAGAAAACAGATGGATTTTAGCCCAGAGGACGCATCTGTGATGGGGCCCCTGGTGTCCTTTTCCTGACCTGCTGGGCAGCTGTCAGCGATCGCATCACCCCTATTTTCCCGTTTCTATAAAATGAAGGGACTGAACTAGATGCCTTTGAAATCAGTTTCAGATCTAAAACTCTGATTCTATAATTAAGTCCTCCAGTTTTACTGAGGTATAATTGACAAGAAACTCATACGTATGTGTGGAATCCACCCGCTGCTTCCCCAGCACCTCCGTGTGTATGGTGAGGACACCCCAGATCCACTGTCAGCAAAGTTCAAGTGTACAACACATGTTATTAACCAGAATCACCCCTCTGGGCATGACATCCGATGTGAAACTCCAAGTTCACCTAAGCCAACTTAATAACTGCCCTGATTAAATTGTTTTTAGGTTTCCTAAATTCAGCTCACAGGAAGGCTCTTGCTAAGACAGCAGCACATCTTGGTCACTTGGAGCCCTCGCCAGCACCTGACCTGAACCTCAGCTTTCAAGGTCACGGCTCACCTGCTCTCCCCTAACTACCCTGCAGGTGCCATGTGCCACCTGCAGAGAACAGAAGCCCAAGGCGGATGGGGGAGGTTAAGCCTCTCTTTACTCTGATCTAAGTTTCCTCCCCCGACCCACTGATCTGTTCCTAGCATTTGATCACCTCTTTGGAACCAAGTTAATTGCCTTTATTTTTTTTTTTTCTTTCTCTTTCTTTTTGCTTGTTTAGATAACAGCCTGTATCATCTTCAAAGGCCAAATGTCTGGAAGAGAAACAGAATGACATCTAATAATTTACCGGCCTCTGCTTCTAATTAATAATTTTGGACACTTTAACCTATAGGACCTGTTACCAGGAAGCTCAGAGTTTTAACTGGAAAAGACAGGGACTTGTGCATTAATAAGGGGTTAGGAGTCCCTCTTAAGTTTTCTCTGCAAACATGCTAATGTGTAAGGAAAAGAAAAATAAAAGGACTGAGAAATATCTGACAAGGTGGGTATTGCGTTTGTATTTTAAGTTGTTTTCTTTATGATAGTTACTCATTTATTTGACTGCACCAGGTCTTCCTTGTGGCCTAAAGGATCTCAGTGTCTGGACCAGGGATCAAAACCCGGCCTTCCGCACTGGGAGTGCAGAGCCACTGGACCACCAGGGAATTCTAAGTCATTTTATTTTTGATCAAAGACAATTTCTGGTGGCCAGCCCATCGCTCTCTTTAAGAGCTGCCTTGAACAGTAAAGAAAGCACCACACTCTCCCAGCACAGGACGAGGTTTGAGATAAACTGTCTCTTGTCCTTGGTCCGAAAACATACATCAGAAAAGCAAGCTGGAGAGTAAAGTAGTTGCTCCTCTGATGGGATCTGAGGGGTGCTCCAGAACCCTGCTCGGGAATACCTCTGGTGAAGCCTCAGAACAGCGAGGCGCCCTCCTGTCTGCAGGTGGGTAAACCCGCCCGGTCCCTGGCGACCGGCTCCTTCCCAGAACGTGTGGGTTCAGCCACCCGCTTACAAGGAGGGCTGCGAGGGCACCAGGTAGGAAGGAGACGCGCAGCAGGGACCGGCGTGCGCCGGGCCTACCCTCCTTCTGGTCTATTCGCAGGATCCCGGCCTGTCCGCACCTGCCTGCCCCGCTCGGGCCTCTGCGCGCTCACTCCTCTGGCCGCAGCTCTGCGCATGCCCGGGCCTGTGCGCGTGTGCCTGTATGCGTGCGCGTGCCTGTGCATGCCTATGTGCCTGGACGTGTGCGTTTGTGCCTGTGCGTGTGTGCATGCGGGTGCCCCCCGCCCACAGCGATCCCTGCTGCAGAAGCTCTTCTGTCCCTTCTTGCTCTGCCTCCCTTTGCCTGAAGCCCAGCTCCCTGCAGCGCCACCCGCCCCCGACCTCCTGCCCAGGCTTCTCCTGGGCCTCAGTCTCATGACCCCAGGAAGGGGGCCACCCCCAACCCCTGACCTGCTGCCCCCTCCGCTGAAGGAAATCGTGTCCCCACTGTAAGGGCCTGAAGGCTGCTTCTCCACTGCAGCTCCACTCAATTCAACCTACGTTTCTGGAGCAACTGTCCTTTGCGAGGACCTATGAGGTGGGAGGTCCTAAAACTGGTCTTTCTAAGGCAAAAAAATATCAAAATCATGGCTCTTGAGCTGGGATTGGAGGGAAGGTGGGGATTTTTCTAGGGTGAGGTAGGTGGGCAAGGTAGACTGCAGTAGGTCCATTTGGTTGGATTTGATTTTTTTCAAGACTCTCCCCCCAAGTCCCCCACACACAGGGAAGGACTGCAAGGGCCACATGTGTGCAAAGGACCCTGTACTCCCTGGACACTTGACACGGGCAGCCGCCGGCTTTCTCACCTGTAAATCTGAAGTCAGGGTTCCTAGGCACTAGTGAATCTCTTCCACAGCAGCTGATGACTTTGGACTTGGGAATGCAGAGTAGCACCCTCTGCCTGTGCCAGCAGGGGACCCGAACCAACACCTAGGGAAGAATGGGGGACAGCACCTCCCAGGCCCAGACTCCAGTCCCTTGGGAAGCTTGACCAGATGTGACACCTGGGGTTTGATGACATTTCTTCACATCCTTATAACAAGCTTTCTCTTTTTTTGCTTGCTTATGTCTTTCAGTTACTTGCCATCAAAAACATTTAACTAAGACATAGTCACCTAAACATTGGAATTGGTAAAAGGAAGTGGGGTCTGAGATGTTCCCTTCTGCCCAGAGTTAAAAGTAGGAAATGCTTGGCCATCAGGCTGGAGAGCAGGTTGTGGAGACACTTGGTGGAGGCCCTCAGTGCCGCATAGGGAAGTCGGAGCAACAGGGAAGTCAGGAGCAACATTAAGAAGTAAAGAACTATTGACATTTCTGCAAAACAGCGGTTCAGTTTCAAAGGGGGCTCCAGGGAGCTGAGCCAGGATGGAAGCAGAGTGTGTTTTCTGGTAGACAACAATCTTTTTATTTATGTTTCTAGACCTTGAAAAAAATCACCTAACCTGTAACCTTGGTTTCTGTATTTGTAAAATGAGACTTTTTTTTTAATGAGAATATTAATACCTAGCTCATAAGATATGGGGGAAACCCTATGAAATAACAATAGTAAGTTGACAAATACGAAGCACTCAAATGGTATTACTTTTATCCTTCTTTTCTCTAAATTCCTCTGACATTACCACTACCATACACACTAGCCCTCTCTGTTTTTATTTTGGCTGCACAGCTTGTGGGATCTAAGTTCCCCCACCCAGGGATGGAACCCAGGCCTCAGCAGTGAGAGCACCAGAAGAATCCTACTCAAGAGGCCACCGGGGAACTCCTTAGCCTTATTGATTTTTTAATTATTTTGAGGGTGCTGACTTTGTATTGTAATCAGGTGAAAAGCCTACAGGCAGTGAGGACACCTTAAATGGGTGTTGCGTTTCTCTTTCCTGCGCAAGCATCTGGGCGCGTGAAGGACTGTGTCCGCTAACTGGCTGGCTGTTAGCAGCAGCAGCACTCCTGTGCTGGCATTTAGAAGCTGATAAACATTCCCACATGTTGACTCTTCATGAGCTAATGGTCTGGGTTTGGGGCTGAAAAGGAAAATGACCACATCACTAAAGCCACTTCCCAAATTATGGGATTTAATGAGCCAAGGAAATTAAATTATCCTCTAAAGTGTGCTTTCTGGTTTACATTATGACTGGGTGGCAGCCGTTGTTACTATCAGATTTTTTGTAAAAATTACACACTGAACTGGGTTCAAAACACTACGATTTTACTCGTTCGTTCACATGTATGAAGAATCTGCTATGTGACCTGTCTGATGCACAGATGGACACCAAATAGGGTCCCTGCCCACAAAGTCCAAACTCACACGGACGGTCCCTGATTCTTCTCAACCATATTTGGCCTCTGTACTGTCCACACCATCCTCTAGAACAGGGGACGCTCAGCCCGCCTTTCTCAACTCATTTATTTCTTTGTTCACCAGATAGTTATTGAGAGTCTGCTATGGGGCAGGTGCTGTGCTACCTGAAGATGAACAAGGATCAAATGGATATGTAACTTGTGAGAAAATCGGAGCGTGTGAGGGACTGGAGAGGAAGGAGGAGGTGCAGCTGTTTCAGAGAGGGGCTCTGATAAGGAATAAGGACCTGCTGTGTAGGGCTGGGAACCCTGCTCAATACTGTGATAACCTACGTGAGAAAAGAATCTAAAACAGACTGGACATATGTATTAAATATGCGGAACTGATTCACTCTGGTGTATAGCAGAAACCAACACAACATTGCAAATCAACTAGAGTCCAGTAAAAATTTTAAAAGGGTCGGGGCTCAGAGTAAGAGATGACAAAGGATCAATCACTGTGAGGGATCCAGGCAAGGGATTCGCCCTGGGATATAAACAGCTCAGAAGTGGAGGGTGTATCCTATTCATTTCATGCCCCTCTGAGCATCCTTGGCTGTGTCTCAGTAAACATTAGGGCAGTGGCTTCTTGCAGGTATAATTGGGGGAAAACTACTGACTGTTACACTGGACTAGAGAGACGTGTGTTGCCCAGAACCTTTTTTTAGAGGGCACTTTATTAAAACTAGAAATATCCAGTATTTTTATATGGGACGTTGAATGGGCAGGGATGTGAAAAAGGCTTTTCTATATTTTAATATAGCATTCTTCTTTGCAGCAGTAACTATTGTAATATGATTTTTATTCAATTAACCAATAATTAGAATTGTGCACATTTTATTACATGTAAATTCTATTACAATTTTCTGCCTTATAAAAATAATTATTTGGGGACATCCCTGCAGGTCCAGTGGTTATGACTCCATGCTTCCACTGCAGGGGGCATGGGTTTGATTCTTGGTCAAGGAACTAAAATTCCAAAAGCCACGCACCACAGCCAAAAAAGAATTATTTCAAGTAGGCAATACATATATAAGGTTTAAAAATGGGAAAGCACAAATAGGAACTCAGTGAAAAATCTTTCTCCACTTGTTGCTGTTGTACTGCCCAGACCCATCCCACTCCTGCCACCGCCCCCCCCCCCCACCAATACATATGTGGCCACTAGTACCAGCACCTGGTGTGTTCTCCCAGTTTCTTTCAGTTCAGTCACTCAGTTATGTCTGACTCTTTGTGACCCCATGGACTGCAGCACACCAGGCTTCCCTGTCCTTCACCATCTCCTGGAGCTTGCTCAAACTCATGTCCATCAAGGCAGTGATGCCATCCAACCATCTCATCCTCTGTCATCCCCTTCTCCTCCTGCCTTCAATCTTTCCCAGCATCAGGGTCTTTTCTAATGAGTCAGTTATTTGCATCAGGTGGCCAAAGTACTGGAGCTTCAGCTTCAGCATCAGTCCTTCCAATGTATATTCAGGACTGATTTCCTTCAGGATAGACTGGTTGGATCTCCTTGCGCTCCAAGGGACTCTCAGGGGTCTTCTCCAACATCGCAGTTCAAAAGCATCCATTCTTCAGTGCTCAGCTTTCTTTATGGTCCAACTCTCACATCCATACATGACTGCTGGAAAAACCATAGCTTTGACTCTACAGACTTCTGTTGGCAAAGTAATGTCTCTGCTTTTTAATATGCTGTCTAGGTTGGTTATAGCTTTTCTTCCAAGGAGCAAGCGTCTTTTAATTTCATGGTTGCAGTCACCATCTGCAGTGATTTTGGCAAAATGGTTGTCTGAGGAGGCCTTACAAATGCTGAGAAAAGAAGAGAAGCTAAAGGCAAAGAAGAGGAAAGATATATACCTATTTGAATGCAGAGTTCCAGAGAATAGCAAGGAGAGATAATAAAACCTTCCTAAGTTATCAATGCAAAGAAATGGACGAAAACAATAGAATGGGAAAGACTAGAGATCTGTTCAAGAAAATTAGAGATACCAAGGGAACATTTCATGCAAAGATGGACACAATAAAGGACAGAAATGGTATGGACCTAACAGAAGCAGAAGATATTAAGAAGAGGTGGCATGAATATACAGAAGAACTATTCATAAAAGATCTTAAAAAAAAAAAAAAAAGATCTTAGTGACCCAGATAACCATGATGGTATGATCACTCACCTAGAGCCAGATATCCCAGGATTCGAAGTCAAGTGAGCCTTAGAAGGCATTACTACGAAGACAACTAGTGGAGGTGATGGAATTCCAGCTAAGCTATTTCAAATCCTAAAAGATGATGCTGTTAAAATGCTGCATTCAACATGCCAGCAAATTTGAAAAACTCAGCAGTGCCCCAGGACTAGAAAAGGTGAGTTTTCATTTCAATCCCGAAGAAAGGCAATGCCAAAGAATGTTCAAACTACTGCATAATTGCACTTACCTCACACACTAGCAAAGTAATGCTCAAAATTCTCTAAGCCAGGCTTCAACAGTACGTGAACTGTGAACTTCCAGATGTTCAAGCTGGATTTAGAAAAGGCAGAGAAACCAGAGATGAAATTGCCAACATCTGTTGGATCATAGTAAAAGCAAGAGAATCCTAGAAAAACATCTACTTCTGCTTTATTGACTATGCCAAAGCCTCTGACTGTGTGGATCACAACAAACTGTGGAAAGTTCTTAAAGAGATGGGAACACCAGACCACCTGACCTGCCTCCTGAGAAATCTGTACGCAGGTCAAGAAGCAACAGTTAGAACCAGACATGAAACAATTGACTGGGAGTATGTCAAAGCTGTATATTGTCACCCTGCTTTTTTAACTTACATGCAGAGTACATCATGGGAAATGCAGGGCTGGTGAATGAAGTACAAGCTGGAATCAAGATTGCTGGGAGAAATATCAATAACCTCAGATATGCAGATGACACCACCCTTATGGCGGAAAGCAGAGAGGAACTAAAGTGCCTCTTGATGAAAGTGAAACAGGAGTGTGAAAAAGCTGGCTTAAAAGTCAACATTCAAAAAACTAAGATCATGGCATGTGGTCCCATCACTTCATGAAAAATGGATGGGGAAACAATGGAAACAAAGTTTCTCTATACAGATACAATTAAGTACAAATAGTCCACTCTGAATTTTGCTCTTTAAAGTTCCATAATACATCTTGTAGATCAGTACATGGAGGGTTTCTCCTTCTAGTGGTGACTGTCTTGCATTCCGTGGTATGAAGGGCCATGATTTAGTTAATGTGTCCCACAGATGGGCCGGGAGACATCCTGTCTTTTGTTATTAAAACAAAGCTTCAGTACATAACCTGGAATGTTGATCATTTCACATGTGTGTGAGTAAAGCTGCAGAAGAAATTCCTACAGAAAAATGACTGGATCACAGGGCATATTAATTGTGATTTTATAGATAATGCCAACATTCACTGGATCATCAAAAAAGCAAGAGAGTTCCAGAAAAGTGTATATTTCTGCTTTATTGACTATGACAAAGCCTTTGACTGTGTGGATCACAAAAACTGTGGAACATTCTGAAAGAGATGGGCATACCAGACCATCTGACCTGCCTCTTGAGAAACCTATATGCAAGTCAGGAAGCAACAGTTAGAACTGGACATGGAAAAACAGACTGGTTCCAAATAGGAAAAGGAGTACGTCAAGGGTGTATATTGTCACCCTACTTATTTAACTTATATGCAGAGTACATCATGAGAAATGCTGGGCTAGATGAAGCACAAGCTGGAATCAAGATTGCCAGGAGAAATATCAATAATCTCAGATATGCAGTTGACACCACCCTTATGGCAGAAAGTGAAGAGGAACTAAAAAGCCTCTTGAGGAAAGTGAAAGAGGAGAGTGAAAAAATTGGCTTAAAGCTCAACATTCAGAAAACTAAGATCATGGCATCTGGTCCCATCACTTCATGGGAAATAGATGGGGAAACAGTGGAAACAGTGTCAGACTTTATTTTTTGGGGGCTCCAAAATCACTGCAGATGGTGATTGCAGCCATGAAATTAAAAGACGCTTACTCCTTGGAAGGAAAGTTATGACCAACCTAGGTAGCATATTAAAAAGCAGAGACATTACTTTGCCAACAAAGGTCCGTCTAGTCAAGGCTATGGTTTTTCCAGTGGTCATGTATGGATGTGAGAGTTGGACTGTGAAGAAAGCTGAGTGCCGAAGAATTGATGCTTTTGAACTGTCGTGTTGGAGAAGACTCTTGAGAGTCCCTTGGACTGCAAGGAGATCTAACCAGTCAATCCTAAAGCAGATCAGTCCTGGGTGTTCATTGGAAGGACTGATGTTGAAGCTGAAACTCCAATCCTTTGGCCACCTCATGCGAGGAGTTGACTCATTGGAAAAGACCCTGATGCTGGGAGGGATTGAGGGCAGGAGGAGAAGGGGACGACGGAGGATGAGATGGCTGGATGGCATCACCGACTCGATGGACACGTGTTTGAGTAAATTCCAGGAGTTGGTGATGGACAGGGAGGCCTGGAGTGCTGCGATTCATGGGGTCGCAAAGAGTCGGACACGACTGAGCGACTGAACTGAACTGAACTGAACTGAAGTTGTCTTACCCAAAGGTTTTACCATCTGACTGTCCTGACAGCAAAATCAAAAGAACAGTGGTTCATTTTCCCCTTCATTCATTGCATGTGAATTTATCAACCATCTACGCTCTCTTATGCACCAGGAAAAGCCCTAGGGATATAAACAGTACAGACAGGCTTTCTGACCCAAAGGAGCCGACGTCAGGTCTGGTGGGGACAATGAAACTTTGTGGTCCTGGAGACACAGCGAAGAAGGGCCTGGTGCAAAGTGGCAGCCCGGAAGTTCGGTCTCTCAGGAGACGGATGCTCCCAGATAATGTGGACACTCGTGTCCCTGGAACCTGGAGGAAGGACAGGTGGAGGTTGGGTGGAGGTCGGGGGCTGGCCTCCAGGGCCAGTCAAGGAGAGTTGTTGGGGGAGAGGAGGGGACAGAGAGCACCAGGGCCCGGGGTGAGGGGGGAAGTGTGAAACAATGTGAAGCATGCTAGGAAGGTGGGCGGTCGTGAACAGCTGGGGGTGACTGCGTGGACGAGGTCAGAGGAACAGCGGTGCACCTGGTCCCAGGGCCCCTGGTACTTAGCTAAGGAAGCGACCTGTGAGCACAGTGGGCAGGGCAGAGAGGGGGTGGGTGGTGTTTAGAAACCCTCTCTGCGGGCCAGAGGGCAAGCTGATGGGCTGTGGTGGCCGCTACAGTTGGGAAGTGACAAGAGCCACCGCTCAGGTGGGAATGGGGGGCGGGGTTCAGGAGACACAGAGGAAGGTGTAGGCAGGAGAGAGAAGGGGAGCCACAGAGCCCAGGGCTGGAATTCCCTCTCGGGGCGCCAGCACTGGCAGGATGCAGTCGTCCAGGGAAGTGTGGCCCTCCCATCCCTCCCATCACAGGAGCAGCTGCAGACGGGCCTTCAAGGAAGCCAACGCAGGAGCAGGCCCGTGCTCAGCTCCCAGGAACTGCTCTCGCTTCTCCTGGCTACACGGACTGAACAACACTGCCTCTTTTTCTTCCAGGCAAGAGCCCCATTTCTGATGACTCAAAGGCTGTGCAAACCCAGCTCGTGAGTCACACTGTCGTGTGCATTACCTCAGTTGCTCACCTGGCATCTGAAAGCTTTCTGCAACATACCCTCTGCCACCCCGCAACCCTCGGGGCCCAGCTAGAGTCCTGGGATTCCCACCTCCTCACAAGGAAACCTCTGTGAGCACCAGCCGTGGCACTCACATCCTTCACTGTCTGTCTGTTGTCTGCTTTCCCAGCGACACTGCCGGTTTGTTAGGGCAGAAATCACTGTCTAGGTATATCATCTTAGAATCTCTCTTGGCCCTTAGACCTTTGAACAATGACTGTTGAAGGAGTGTTTCCGGCTGAATCCTGAGCGGTGTGTTGACAGGGCTGCCATGCGCCCTGGGGCAGGCCTGGTTTACACCTGGGGTCCTGGCATCCTTGTAAATAATGACCCCTTTCAGTCTCAAAGGTGCCCTGGTTTGGAAGGTAAAGTATACCGTACCCTCTTTACAGGACACCCCATTGTCACGGCTGCTCTTATGTCAGGTGTCTCTGTTCATGAGACATTCCTACCAGAGAAACCAGCAAATTCTGGTCAACGTGAAATGACGGGGCCCACTCTTCTGAATGAGACAGAAACAAGATTCCAGAGTTACAGAGAGATTGGGAATTCAGGCAGATCCTCAAGTCAATAAAGCTCTCAAAACAAGCAAGTTGTAGAATCAACAGAGAAATGCTGATCGAAAATAGAGTGCAGTGCTAGGCACCAAGGACCACAGGATCTTATAGACACAAGGTGGCATCCCAGGTCAGGGAGGTACAGTGACTCTCCGTGGGGATGGGCGGATGAGGCCAGGACATCACTGAATGGACCACTTACACAATCAGTGTTAAAAAAAATCTGGGCCTAGACGTAATGAAAATCAAATAGATCAGTGAAAAAAAACAGACGGACTCACCTGGTGGTCCAGTGGCTAAGACTTCGCCTTCCAAAGCAGGCAATGTAGGTTCGATCTTCGGTTGGGGAACTAAGATCCGACATGCCCTGAGGCCAAAAAACCAAAACATAAAACAGAAGCAATATTGTAACAAAATAAAGACTTAAAGAATGGTCCACATCCAAAAAAAAAAAAAATCTTTGATTTAAAAAAAAAGAAGGTTGGGTTACAGAGGTGTAAGCCTTTGTCAAATCTACTCAGATAGAATGCTGTAGGTTAGTCAGTTCAGTCAGTTCGGTCAGTTCAGTAGTTCGGTTGTGTCTGACCCTTTGTGACCCCATGGACTGCAGCATGCCAGGCCTCCCTGTCCATCACCAACTCCTGGATCTTACTCAAACGCATGTCCATTAAGTCAGCGAAGCCATCCAACCATCTCAATGCTGTAGGTAATTTTTTTATTTCACTATAGGTGAGTTTTACCTAAATAGAAAGAACCATAAATGACTTCAGTTATCCATATACTCGTCCAAGTGTTTAGAGAAGAGATGGACTGTTATCTCAAATATATCAGAAAATAAGATCAAGTGCTGTGTGTCTAGACAGATGGCTGGCTGGGTAGGTAAGTGATAAAGCAAACAGAAGGAAATGTCAGTTGTAGAATATACACACACGGCATGTGCACACATGTTCACTGTACAATTCTTACAACTTTTCTGTGTGTTTGAAATTTTTCACAATAAAATACTGGGGGAGGGGCTACCGATCTCAGAGTCTGTCCTCCCATTCTGTTGCTCTTTGCCCAAACCACACTGCTTCTTGGTTCTAGCCGCCTACTGGACAAACTTTCAGAGTCTAATCATCAAAGACAATCCATTTTCTTGCAAAGTCAGGCCAGACGAACAATAAAATGTGAGGGAGACAAGATATGGCAGGAAAAGCCTCCACAGAGCCAAGGACATTATTAAGCAACTCAGATCTGAAAAACAGTCGCCCAGCTTCATCAAGGCCCCATTCTTTCACAGGGAACTCGAAGAGGGAAGACCATGTTGCCTAGCAGGGAGCCCTCAGGCCTCGACTGACCTGTGACCCCCACAGCCTGTTAAACACCTGGGTTCGCCGGAGACCAGGTCTGTCTGACTCCACCATGCCTGGTCCTCACATCTCATTTTCTCAGCGGTGCCAGCAACTTCATTCTTAAGTCAGACTCACCTCACCCACAGGAAAGGTGTGAGGACACACCTCTTTTTCCGCCTGCACAGGAGCCAGACGCTGGCAGTTCCACTGCTGAGCAGGCATGGGGAGGCTGGCGGAGGAGACACACTGCCGCCGCTGGGTGGTGAATGGACAGCGGGCGGAGGGAGCCGGCCACGCCAGCTCGGCTCAGGCTGCAAGTCTGCAGCTGGGCAATGCGGCTGGGAGGCTGGGCTGCACGTGGCTCCCAGCACAAGAGCAGGTTGGACCCCAGACCCACAGGGCAGCCAGTCTCCACTGATTTTTGGGCTCAAAGCCATGGGCAGGCTTCCCTGGCTGCACTCACACATCTGCATGGTAACCACTGACACTGTCAACTCTGAAAATGAAGGCTATCAATTAAAGATATAAAATACAGACATGACCAGGTGATGTGCAGACCCTTCTAATACACTTGTAACTCACCCTCACAAATGCAGATTTACAAAACACTTAAATTTGGGGTGATTTAAAAATTTTTTTATTATAAAGTAAAAAAATAAAAAATAAAAAATTTTTATTATAAAATAATACTTGCTTACATTAAAAGATTAAATAAGTAGAACACTGAATAAACGGAGCTAGGCGACCTCTCTGGTGGGTCAGTGGTTAGGACTCTATGCTGTCACTGCAGGGGGCGTGGGCTTGATCCCTGGTTGGGGAACAAAGATCCTGTCTGCAGTTCAGTGTGGCCAAAAAATAAAATAAAAAATAAAGGGCTGGTGGTGTTGGTTCCACCTCCTTAAACAAATAAATTGAGTGACGTAGACAGCCTCACTGCCGTTTCCTAACGGACCAGCCCCACGAAGGCAGCCAGGGAGGGCCTTCAGCCCCCTCCCCAGTGGCTGTCACCCCATCCATCAGGGAGCATCCATTCCCTATGAGACTGTGAACCTTTCTAGGCTGGTGCCCCCGAGGTACTGGACCACTGGTGCTGAGTCCAGCTGCCAGCAAAGGCCTGGCCTCCCATCACTGATCATTCCCTCTGGCCCAGCTGTGGAAGAGCAGCAGCTCCTCTCCCCCCCTCTCTCCTAACGCAGCTGGGGACTAGTGGGAATTTGCCAAGGGAACTCTCCTAAAAATTCAGGGAAGCCAACAGGAAAATGAACAAGGGAAACTCAGGAGTGAGGGACTCAGCAGATAGTGCAGGCTGGAGCAGACTATGGCTAACTCACTTGCAAGCCATTTCCTGTGTGGTGGGGGCCCCTGGGATCCTACCTTCACACCTCACAGGCTGAGCTATTAGGGAGGGGCTGGGCTAGCTGCTCTTCTGGGTGATTCTAAGAAAACCCAGAGGAGCCAGAAGGGCTGAGAGCTCCTTGCCTTGCCTCCTCCTCCGGCAGCCAGTATAACCTTCTAGACTGATCTCCTGAAACCCTGCCTGCACTCACCTGAGGCCCAAGAAGCTGCACAGTCCACTTGAATTTGTCTTCTCCAGACTGTGCAGGCTGCCGGAGGCCAGCACTCATTTCTGAGACACCTCTGCGTCTCTTATATTAACGCAGTGCCTAGAACATAATATGCTTCTATGTCTTTCGAGGAGAATACATTTGAGTTGAACTGAGCTGGACCACATGACTCACCAGTCATGTACTCACTGAAGTCCCCTAATTCTTTTTATTTTATTGAAGTAAAATTGCCTTATAATGATCAGTTTCTGCTGTACAGTGAAGTGAATCAGATATATACATACATATATATATATATGTCTCCCCTCCCTCTAGGACTTCCCTCCACCCCCCATCTCATTCACCCATCTAGGTCATCACAGACCCTGAACTGAACTCCCTGAGCTGTACAGAGCTTTGCCCTGTCTCCTGGAAGGGCTGTCTGTTTTACACACCATAGTGTATGTAAAATAACCCCAGATTCTTCATGATGCCTTCAGTTACGCTGTAATTCTTGATTCCCACCATGGTGGGTCCCTGGGGACCAGAGACTGGGTTTCAGATGGTGCTTCTGAGTCCCCGGGGAACAGAAAATCAGTTGACCTGAAACTCTATTCTTTCCTTTCCACTCTGGCTTCAGTAAGAGATAAGGGATAAGGGGAAAACAGGGAGCCTCCTGCAAACCAGGAGCAAAGCAGCACCTCCCTATCTCCCCGGCCAGGACACAGCACCAAGGGCAGGCTCAGCCCACAGTGTGCTTGCTGGTCCATCGGGGAGGGTTACCCTCCGTGACACCAAGGCTCGTGCTGATGGTGACGTCTCCCCATCCTTTCCTCCCAGATCACACACTCTTCACTTTCAGGTGGACCCTCCTTCAGTTTCTGACATCTTCCAACTTGGCTTGATGCGATAGGTTCAGGGGCATCTCACCGCCTTTCTATCATTGGGAACACTGTGGCAGGCCCAGTTTCCTGTGATGCACCTGGTACCCTCAGGTTATGAGCACTGGTGTGTGCTTCTTTCTAGGTTAGAAATCCACTGGCATAAAGTAATCTAGTCTTTTAAAATATATATATATCATTTACTTATTTGGCTGCACGGGATCTTAGCTGTGGCATATGGATCTTTTTTAGTTGTGGCATGTGGGATCTAGTTCCCTGACCAGGGACGGAACCTGGATCCCCTGCATTGGGAGCTTGGAGTCTTAGCCACTGGACCACCAGGGAAATTCCAATTTAGACCTTCTGTTTTATGCATTTTATTTGAAATAGATCACTTTTCTTCATTTCACCTCTGTCCATGAACTACCCAGATGCCCTTCCTGAGGGCAACAGTATTTGGAGTGGCATTTTAATACAATCTAGTTTCTTTCTTTTTTTTTTTTTTTACAATCTAGTTTCAAATCTACATAAAACCAGTGTTCACACTCCTCCAGATCCATAAATCTGGACACCATTGATTTAATATACTTTTTAATTTCTCAGGAAACAGGAGCAAAACATCCAAGTTTTTGGTTAAGATAAAACTCAGAAGTTTCATGCTCAAAAGGATTTTAAACACACTAGGACATCCCTGGGGGTCCAGAGGTTACAACTCGGGGCTTCCAATGGTTTCCAATGTGGGGATGCGGGGGCGTGGGTTCATTCCTTGGTCTGGGAAATAAGATCTCACAAGTTGCATGCAGCGACCAAAAAAAAAAAAAAGAAAGAAACCCACACTATAAAGTCCTATTAAAAAAGGAGAAATGAGTCGAGGCTGTTCTCAGTGGCAGCAGCCGGCTGAGTGCGCCGTGTAGTAAAGCGAAAGTCTCTCAATCGTGTCTGACTCTTGGCAACCCCATGGACTATAACCTGCCAGATTCCTCTGTCCATGGAATTCTCCAGGCCAGAATACTGGGGTGGGTAGCAGTGTACCTTCTCCAGTGTAGCGGTGTGTTCAGTTCAGTTCCGTCGCTCAGTCATGTCTTACTCTTTGCAACCCTATGGACTGCAGCATGCTAGGCCTCCCTGTCCAACACCAACTCCTGGAGTTTACTCAAACTCATGTCCATTGAGTCAGCGATGCCATCCAATCATCTCATCCTCTGTCGTCCCCTTCTCCTCCCTCCCTCAATCTTTCCCAGCATCAGGGTCTTTTCCAATCAGTCAGTTCTTCGAAAAGTATTGGAGTTTCAGCTTCAGTATCAGTCCTTCCAATGAATATTCAGGACTGATTTCCTTTAGGATGGACTGGTTTGATCTCCTTGCAGTCCAAGGGACCCTCAAGAATCTCCTTCAACACCATAGTTCAAAAGCATCCATTCTTCAGTGCTCAGTTTTCTTTATAGTTCATCTCTCACATCCATACAGGACTATTGGAAAAACCATAGCTTTGACTAGATGGACCTTTGTCAGCCAAGTAATGTCTGTGCTATTTAATATGCTCTCTAGGTTGGTCATAACTTTTCTTCCAAGGAGCTAGCATCTTTTAATTTCAAGGCTGCAGTCACCATCTGCAGTGATTTTGGAGCCCAAAAAAATAAAGTCTGTCACTGTTTTCCCATCTATTTGCCATGAAGTGATGGGACCAGATGCCATGATCTTAGTTTTCTGAATGCTGAGTTTTAAGCCAACTTTTTCACTCTCCTCTTTCACTTTCATCAAGAGGCTCTTTAGTTCTTCTTCACTTTCTGCCATAAGGGTGGTGTCATCTGCATATCTGAGATTATTGATATTTCTCGCAGCAATCTTGATTCCAGCTTGTGCTTCTCCTCAACTCCAAGGGCTGCAGGGGCCGTCGTCGCCTCGAGGCGTCAGAGCCTGTCAGCAGCCTGCTTATTCAGTCTCAGACTAAGACCCAAAGGTGCCATTGACTCACCTTCTGCAGACTGGAGAGCCCAGCGACTTCTTGATTCTGTCTCTGAAGCTGCTCTCCGGCCGAGGCTCTGTCTTCCTGCGGCTGCAAAGCTAATCTTGGACCTAGCACCTCGTGCTGCCTTTTGCAAGTATCCTAAAATAGCCCCCGTGACTCCAGCGCTTCTCCCCTGAGTCCTTCCTGGCCCGAGGTGGCCTCCCCTGGCCATTTCCCAATCGTCCTAACAAACACCCCGCCCGGGGAGCCTGGTCCAGTCCACCTCCCAAGCGCCGGCCAACCTGCCTTGGCCTGTCCCGGTGTTTATCTGCTGTGCCTTTCTGCCTCCTCGCCGGCTCTCCTGACCTCACCCACATTCAAGTTCAGCTAGGACTGGCCTGGAACTTTCCTCAGCAACCCTGAACTACAGTCATGTCTCCCCTCCAGGCACCCCGTGACCCTGAGACACTGAGCCAAAGAGCTGGAAGGAACGCTCAGTCATCACAGAAATCAAAGCATGAATTCCACCAGATGGGGAAACAGATTCAGCAAGGTGATGACGAGACCCACCCAGGGTCACACAGTGAATTTAACTGTGAGATCTTGGGCAAGTCACTTAACCTCTCTGTGCTCCAGTCTCCGTATCTTGTAAAATGGGAGTAGTACCTACCTCACAGGGTTCTTGTGGGGATTAATTAGATAAAATGTCTGTAAAGCACCGAAGGTTCTTAAAGAAGGTGCTATATAAATACAAAATAATAGCTATTAAAGTTTGTTTATTTCTGGGGAAAAAGCAAAAAAGACCCACCAGCTCTTTGTCTGGGGTCATTCGTCTCTCACTTTCTTCCTTAATAGGAATTTACAGGCATTATTTACATTTGTTTCATGGAGCAAAGGGAGAAGAAAATGGCAACTCACTCCAGTATTCTTTTTTTTTTTTTTTTCCCCCTCCAGTATTCTTGCCTAGAGAATCCCATGGGCAGAGGAGCCTGGTGGGCTGCTGTCCATGGAGTCGCACAGAGTCAGCCACAACTGAAGCGACTTAGCATGCATGCATGCATTGGAGAAGAAAATGGCAACCCACTCCAGTATTCTTTCCTGGAGAATCCCAGGGACAGAGGAGCCTGGTGGGCTGCCATCTGTGAGGTCGCACAGGGTCGGACACAACTGAAGTGACGCAGCAGCAGCAGCAGCATGGAGCAAAGTTGCACCTCCCTTTGAAGGTTGAATTGTCTCTTTTTATTTTTTAATTTTTTGAATTGTCTCTTTTTTTTTTTTTGAATTGTCTCTTTTTAAACAGCAATCTCTTGCTTATTTGCCTGTTTCTTCTTCTTCTTCTTTTTTTTTTTTGGCCAAGTCACATGGCACCTGGGATCTTAGTCTCCTGACCAGGGATTGAACCTATGTCCCCAGCATCGGAAGCACCAGGGAAATCTGGTTGATCATCTCTTGAGATTAGAAGTCATGTCTCTGACTTCTTTGGTATTCTCATAGTAGATGACAACACTCAAAAAACCAAAATCTCTGTTGTATTAAACAAAAAGATTTAAAAAATCTTTTGTCAAGTCCAAGTGCCTTGCACACGATGAGCAGATGCTTCAGAAACACCAGCTGATGGATTAGCTGAGGGAAAGACAGATATGTGTGCAGACACCCCATTGTTCTCGCAGAGTCAGGCACCAACCACCTACCCACTGGGGGGACGTGGACTGTGATAGTGTTCCAGGGACAGTGAATATGCCCTAGGCACTGTGTACAATCAAACGAGGTTCTAATGCACGTGTATACAGCAGAGTGAGGACTGGGAGGAAGCCCAGAGATACCACCTGTAAGATGGGTCTTGAAGGAGGAAGATGGTTTCATAGAGCGTAGAATCACAAGGAGGGCATCCCCGATGGTGCAGCGGTAAAGAATCCTCCTGCAATGGAGGAGATGCAGGTTTAATACCTGGTTTGGGAAGATTTCACGTGCTGTGGGGCAACTAACTGTGTGCGCCACAACTATTGAGCCTGAGCACCCAGAGCCTGTGCTCCTCAACAAAAGAAGCCACTGCAATGAGAAATCTGTGAACCGCAGCAAAGAGCATCCTCAGCTCGCCTCAGTAGAGAAAGACCACGCACAGCAGTGAAGACCCAGCGCAGACATAAATAATTTTTTTTAAAAAAAGACCTGATGTAGCCCAAGAAATAGATTTAACCCCCGCCCCAAAACCTGCCTCTTTATTTAAAAAAAAAAGATGCAAGCCAAATTCAAGGCCAGGGGAACAGCAGTCATAGAGGTGATACTGGGTCTCTGCCCTCCACACCAGCTGAGGGGTGGGCTGATACATATGGGGAGAAGGCCAGTTGGGGGCTGGACTGAGGTCTGGGAGAGTGGGGCCAGCAGCACGGAGGAGTTAGGGAGGACGCTGACCAGGGTCCTCAAGGAAGGACACTGCGCGGATGAGACTGAAGACTCATGATGTCTTTGGAGGAACCAATGAGCACATTTAACATGATTTTTTTTCTCCAGCAGCAATGATACAGCAATCTCATAAGCTGCTTCCTCTGGGTTCTATTTGAAAGTGCTTTTCTGAAACTTCCTCACGGTCTCCACAATAGCAACTTGTGGCATCTTTGTCTGCAGATAGCAGAGCCTGTGGAGTGTAGGCTGAGAGGGTTATCTTCCAGCAGGTAAATGGAGAATTGGGTAATCAGGCTCTGAAAGTCGATTCCAAAAACACAGCTGGAGGAACCCTTGGCCTGACAGTTTACTTAAAAGTTTGGAGGTTGAAGTGCACTGGGCTTGAATCTCTGAACACCGAGGACCCATTTGAAGACTATTTCGATTGTCACAAATCATAGTGACTGAAAACATTTTTAAGCTGATTGTCTTAAAAAAAGAAAGTTCTTTAAAGATAAAACAGGAACAATTGTTATAATAGAAAATAATTATGGTTGAAATGTCTGTGGTTCCTTGGAAATGCTATGCTTTTTGCATTTTCCATTATTAGTGCAGTTCAAATGAAGGTTTATAGTTCAGGGGTCTTCATGTTTGCATTTTAAAATTAGGTAAATGACTTCATCTTTCAAGCTTGAATTCATTTTTAAATTTAATTTTACATTATACAGTATGCAGACAGTTTCCTGTTCTCTGCATTTAGAAGTAAAAGCAATACAAATCTTTTAATTCTGTAAGTAATTTTTATAACTATTATGTAACTCTATGCTATCTTTTAAACATTTAAAATATGTTTAAATGTGCCAAAAAAAGAAAAAAGTCTGGAACTTTCGATGTCCATCAGCTCAGCGTAACTAGCGGTGTAATGGATGAGTCGCCCAAAGCTACTGCTGTCCTGGTTGTTACGGTATAAACTTGTTTACCAGATCAAGGGACAGGGCACCACAGCTCTGAGCGCTGGTGAAACCACTTCTGTTTTCATTTGTGTTTTTTTTGTGCAATGCCAAGAAGAACCTTGGCTAAGAGCTTCAACAGGACTCTAAGAAGTCTTTCTAAAAGAGAAATCAGTTCATGTGATTCTCTTGCTCAAAACCTCTCAGTGGCTTCATCATAAAGTTTTCTCGCTGCCTAGGTTCTGGGTAGCCTCCAGCCTCAAGCCTCCAGGCTCCAGCCCAGGGTGCTGCTATAGCCTGTGGGCCGCACCTCCACTTACCAGGCTACACCAGTGCCCCCTCATCCAAGGAGACCTCACTGTGTCCATGCTAGTTTGCACCACTCTGCACTGACACTTAAAACTGAGACCCTCAACGTATCTGTTTGCCTTCTTGTCTACACTGTCACTGCCAAAGTGCTCAGACCCTGGTTTATGGAATTTCGTAAATGTGAATCAAGAGCCTGGTACTGTGCCCGGAGCGGAAAAGGCCTTCAGCATGTGACTCTGCTTCTGTTTGGTTTGATTTTACTCCCACATTTTGCGCTGCTCTAGGTGCCGGGAATACAAAATGAAGAATCTCAATATACATCTGGATCCTGCTTTAAATAAACAAACACATAAGCCCCGACAAAATGAACTGGGGGTATGTTCACTTGGCCAACGAGAAATGCCACTCTGTGCCACACGTAACGGGGGTGCATACAGACACTCGGGTCCCTGCGAAGGGATTGCTGGTGTCCATTTGTTCTTCACAGCTGACCACTGAGCCTCTAGCTGGAGGCCAAGCCTGTCTGGAGGCGGGGTTTCCAATGGCATGTCCTAGGGACCCAGAGTCCTTAGAGACACTTGCAGAGCTCCTGGCCACAGCATTGTCCCAGGAGAGATGTCTTTTCCCCATTGGCTGGGAAGCCTGTTAACTCAGGCTGTTAGCTGAGCAGGGATGTGCCTTGAGAACACTTGCTTTTCGAGACCATCATATTAACTTGTGTTTTGGTGGTGCAGGATGGAACTCAAGTTACTGGCTGCTCTGTCTGTGTTTTACCAGGAAGATCTCGCTCTTTGGCATGACTAAACCTAGTAGCATAATCACCTCCAAGTCTACACAACCTAACTGCCGTCACCACAGGGCCTTCTCCCCTTCACCAACCAGTCTCTCCCTCTGGAATGCCCAATCCCTTCAGACTTTTCAGCCAAACAAAAGCAACCATTTCACAGGCTCTTCTTTCTTGGCTCTGGAGTGAGGGAAGTGAAGGGAGGCTTGTTAATTTAAAAAATAATGACACCATAAACAACAGGTTTGAAACTCTAGGCATTTCTTTGTTCTCAACTCTTACAACCTTGCTTAGGACATAGCAGCTGCTCAATAAAACATTTATTGACTGAGTGCCTGGAGCAGTCAAATTAGGAAACGATGTTCATCTCACAGTTATATTCAAGAAAAGTAGATTTTTTGCTGTTGTTGTTAAAGAATGATGTTAAACAAGATAATAATCTGATGTTGTATAGTAATAAAATGAACAGTGTTTACTGTAATTGTTTAAAGTTACTCTATACTATATACATGTTTACTCTTTATTCCTAAAAATAAAGATAATAAGCAAGAGAAGCTAATGTCCATGTTCCTCCTTTTTTTTTTGATTTCTTTTTTTATATTTTAAGTTTTTAAAAGATTCATTTAGTTTTAATTGAAGGATAATTGCTTCACAATATTGGTGTGGCTTCCACCACACATCAACATGAATTAGCCATAGGTATACACATATCCCCTCCCTCTTGAACCTTCCTCCTACCTCCCACCTTTTCCCACTCCTCATATATTCCTCTTTAAAAAACACACTCAGATCAAGAAATCCAGAGCACACCGATAAATGGTTTTTACGGTGATGGCAACTAAGACCCTCTTCACCCTTCGACTTTGCATCTTCTTATTCAAGGTGATGGGCACTTGAGATATGTTGTATACATTAAATGAATGGGCTCATGCATACTTTGTTAGAGTGATCTGACTTGGGACCTGTCTAGATAAATTGGAAGTGCACGTCTTTCAGGAAGTACACCACTTTTGAACAGGATTAAAAATAATGAAATTAATAACTCTTCCTATGAATGTGACAGTTTATGGTTTAAATAGTTTTCTCCTTTGCTCCACGTATCAGTCATGGAGCTAAGCAGGAGCCTGTATGATTCCTATTGTGTATCTGAGAAAACGCAGTGTAAGAAACAAGCTCACACGGCAGCTGATTCTAAAGCAGCTGGTTCAGCTGGGACTAAAATTACAGCCTGAGTCCCAGGCCTTCTGAATCCAAAAACGCCACACTTGCCTCTCCACTACAACTGCTTTCTCTACTAAATATTACTCTAAGTTAAAAAATTATTCCATCTTAATTGGCTTTTGACATCAAGAGAGTTTTATTCCAAAGTTTTAGCTATGGGAATTCCCCAGTGGTCCAGTGGTTAGGACTCTATGCTTTCACTGCTGAGTACGTGGGTTCAATTCCTGGTCAGGGAACTATTAAGATTCCTCAAGCCGTGAGGTGCGGCCAAATGTTTAAAAAAAAAAAAAAAAAAGTAAAAACAAATAGATTTGAAGCTATGAATGCAGATATCCAGCTGTGTTTCTCACCAAGTCAAAGCGGCCTCCCCAAGCTTGCCAGCTCACACTAGATTCCACTCAGAACTCCTCTCCAAAGGAGCATGTGGGCCGCCTGACTTCACAGCCCTTCATGACTTGAACATCTCACAGCATACTTCTGTGCTGTACTGCACAGATAACCTTATCAACTGCATTAGAAAACCCTAGAGGCCAGAGACTGAGTTTTCTACCCAAACACTTATTTCTTCATCACGTGGATCCAACAGGAGGGACATCGCTGGCCCAGCGACGGAGTCTGAGGCCAGGTGTAAAGAACCCTGGGCACTCTGTCAACCAAAATAATGCGACCTGTAAACTGAGTAGGGAGGGTCTGAGGCCAGAGGAATGACACAAGGAGCTAAAATAATTAAAAAGGAAAGTTAAAGAAATTAAGGATTGGAGGCCCTTTGAAAAGAGATTAAGGGAAGAACTCATTAAGACTCACTAGCTTCTGAATGGCTCGGAGAACTGAGATGCTACAAAGCTATTTGACCTGGTGTCAAGAACAAGGGGAGATGCCACAATGAGATAGGCCAGAGGTGGACATGCCAGGAATTCGGGAAGGAATTTCTGAACAGAACAACAGAAACCAAGTCGCCCGGAGGCAGCACAGAAGCTGATTCTTGGGTACAGTTTCTAGAAGAGGACTGAAGAAGTTTCAGCAGGCAGTAAATTCTGGTAAGGTTCTGAGTCCTGAACAACAGAGATGAGCAGAAAGGACACCCCCGTGCCCCGTCTCGCAGCTGAGAACTGGGTTCACTAACATTGCCGTAATCTCCTTAAAGGCTGCATGTGGTGTCAGAACCACGCCAAGGACGCAGCCTCCAGCTCCGGTGCCAGCTGGTTTGAGCCAGAGCAGACAGAGCCTTCCTCCGGGGACTGCAGCCAGGTGGGCTGCTCCGGGCCTCCCTGATGGCCCGAGGGTTTCAAGCCTCAGGCTGGGGTTTCCTAGCGGTAATAGATTACCAGCCTTACTGTGCTCAGTCGTGTCAGCCGTGTCCCACACAATTCAGTTCTGTTCAGTTCAGTCACTCAGTCGTGTCAGACTCTTTGCGCCCCCATGGACTGCCGCACACCAGGCCTGCCTGTCCATCACCAACTCCCGGAGTTTACTCAAACTCATGTCCATTGAGTCGGTGATACCATCCAACCATCTCATCCTCTGTCATCCTCTTCTCCTCCCATCTTCAATCTTTTCCAGCATCAGGGTCTTCTCCAATGTGTCAGTTCTTCGCATCAGGTAGCCAAAGTACTGGAGTTTCAGCTTCAGCATCAGTCCTTCCGATGAATATTCAGGACTGACTCCCTTTAGGATGGACTGGTTGGATCTCCTTGCAGTCCCACACACCTCGGAGCCACAACTACTGAGTCTGTGCTCTAGAGCCCAGGAGTTGCAACTACTGAGCCCATGTGCCCGAGCTCATGTGCCCGAGAGCCCATGTTCTGCAACAAGAGAAGCCACTGCACTGGGAGGCCATTGTACCGCAACTAGAGGGTAGCCCCTGCTTGCCGCAACTAGAGAAAGCCCATGCAGCAAGAAAGGCCCAGCACAGCGAAACATAAATAAATAAAATTATTTTTAAAAAATCTACAAATTTTGATCACCAACTTTCTTCTCTCTCTCTGTTTTGTTTTTTCGGCTGCGACTTGCAGCTTGTGGGATCTTAGTTCCCTGACCAGGGACTGAACCTGGGTCCCTGGCAGTGAAAGTGCAGAGTCCTAACCTCTGGACTGCCAGGGAATTCCCCAATGTTCTTCATGGTTAAAAATATGTTATAAATAAGCTATGAGGATATATTGTACAGTAGGGGGAACAGAGCCACTATTTTATAGTAACTATCAATGCAGTATAACTTTGAAAAATTGTGAGCCATGATGCTGTACACCTGTAACCTATACAATATTGCACACCAACTATATCTCAATTAAAAAAAATTCTACCTTGTAAAAAACTATGTTCAAAGAGTAGTGATTTCTGTGAAGATATTAGTGATACATATATTTATTTCATCAACACTCATACATGACCAGTTATTTGTAGCCTGCTCCAAGAACAGTCTAAGAGCTATTTCTGAGGAAAGAGCTGGGATTTTCTTGGTAAAACCAAACATAATAAAAGAGGTCGGTGGGTAGATTCAGCACTAGGCTAGAGTGTTCAGGGAGGCCTGCCTGGAGGAGGGTGCAGGCAGGAGGATATGGATGGGTCCAGACCAGGGTCCAGAGGGTCAGAGTGCTCAGGGTGAGTTCTGGGCATGTGGACCTGTCTGCCCAACACAGCACCTACCACCCACAAGTGCCCCACGCAGCACTGAGATGGTGGGTCCTAACAGAGATCCCTGCGGTTAACTGTAAAATGCACATCAGATTCCAAAGAATTGCCATGAAGAAAAATGCATGTAGACTATCTCACGGATATTTTTAATACTGATAACACATGCTGAAATAAAAATCTGGTGGATATACTGGGTTTAAGAACACATTAAATTTACCTTCTCAGAACTGACGCACACTCCTAAGAAGATTAATCCAGCCACACTGGAGAGACAGAAGAGGAGATAAACCAGAAGAAAGAGAATCAGTTAGGAAGCTTCTCAACTAGAGAAATGAAAGGACCTCAGTTGGGGTGGAGACTGGGGGTGTCAAAAAGAAGGGGGAATACAAGAGACTTCATGGAGGCAGAACCCACACGACTGTGGTTACAACTAGCCAGGACAAAAGCAGAGAGTTGAGGGTGAACCTGGTGGTCTGGAACTATGATTGTTCCATTAAAGGAAATATGAAGTCAGTAAGGTCTGTGACTTGCAAAGAAAAAATCCAGAGCTAGTTTCCCACTTTCCTTTTAACATGGTAAGTTTCAACATCCAATTGGCATTTGGGGGAAATGACCCTGGGGCTCAGGAGAAAAGCCAAGCTGAAGATGGATCCATCCTTGGTTGGTTGAATCCATGAATGTGGCTAACTGCAGATATGGGCTGACCACTCTATGCCATTTTATAAAAGGGACTCCAGTGACTTTTGTTATCCATGGGGGTCCTGGAGTCAACCCCCTGAAGATATGACTGTATTGAGAAAGGCATGACCTTTGAGACTGTCTGAATGAGTTCCAGGAGGGAGAAAGCTAGAAGGCAGAGGAAGGAATGAAGGAAAGGTAAGTAAATCAACATCAGGCATTTTAAGAAGTTCTAATTTTTTTTATGGCTTTATGTCATCATTAAATAATCAATCATTTAATTGCTGTGTATTAGGAAGGATTCCCCCCACATACTCAAGTCTAATCTGGATGAGAAGAAAAGAAACCCCCAACTAAAGACACCCCCAGTTAAAGATTTAAGTAGCACTTCAAAATAAATAATAGAATGATGACCCAAGGAAGTGGTTGACTAGTGAGTCATACACACTTTAGTTTCTCCAGTCAGAGTACCTGGACAAATACCCCTAAGCGGGGGTGTTTCAGGAAAGCTTTAGGAAGGAGGTGAGTTTTGAGTGGGTCATGATCTGAGAAGTTGAGCTGTCTTTGTAAGCAATTGAAAGGGCAGGATCAAAAGGGAGGAGCAAGAAGATCCGGGGGTGAGTGAACCAGTTTGACAGGAGGGAAGGAGTCACTGGTTGGATGAGGTGGGGGTGGGGATCGCAGGTGAGGCTGGGAAAGCAGGTGGGAGCCAAACTGTGACTTCAGTTAAGACTCAATGGACTTTCATGCTCAAGGGAGAGTCATAGAATTTTGAGCAGGTGAATGACAAGATCGAATTTACATTTTAGAACATTAAGCTGGCTGTACTCTAAAGGTGAAAGCTATAGGGTTCAGGGACCATTAGTTTAAGCCCCTCCTCACAGATGAAATACACATGCGAGATTAAGCCTTTTCTAAGAGAGCCAAATTTCCTGATTACTAATATAACTCACTTTCCACGATCTCTAAAATGTTAAAATTAGCCTGACTTACAGTCCTCTGTGGGAATAGTACCCTATGGAAGGTAGCTCTCTACTGAGAAAGGAGGGGTGTGCCAAGACTTCGTGAGGGACCTCGACTCAGGTGTGGAGACAACTAAAGTGATGGGATAATGGTTCTGCCTCACTGCGGCTCCAGCTGGGCTCCTGGACTGAATCGAGGAGCAATCACGTCAGGGAGGGCAGGCAAAGGGGTAGGAAGGGCAACTGGAGTAGAAGTGAGAACCAGTGTAATCCGACTGGATGATCAGTTAGAAG
Source organism: Cervus canadensis (assembly GCF_019320065.1). Classification (NCBI taxonomy): domain Eukaryota; kingdom Metazoa; phylum Chordata; class Mammalia; order Artiodactyla; family Cervidae; genus Cervus; species Cervus canadensis. The sequence continues at coordinate 10,654,470 of NC_057406.1, read as the reverse complement.
ATTTGAGTTCTAGTCCTGGTTAGCAGGAAGAAACTTGGAAGAACCACACTTTTGTCACACGCCTTCCAAGGTTCAAGTAATTGTTTTTAGCTGATCATACAGAATTTGCAATGTATTTCTCAAAGAAATGGTGTTAGAAAATGCTGGTTAGTTCCCCAGATTATCCTCCAGGAGCCTAGAGTAATCCCGTAACAGCTGAGATTACTACAGATTTTGCAAAGAGAAATTCAAATGTTTTTTGCCACATTAATTAACAAGTGAAATAGGTGAGTCAAACTAAGTATTGTTGTGTGTGTTTTTAATGGAAGATATCTAATTAGAAGATGGTATGGAAATGGAGGTGGTAGGAAATCTGTAGGAGAATTTCTTTTGGCATTTCCAAGGTCATCTCAGATCAACAGTGCTCACAAACAGAAAAGAGGCAGAGAGGGCAAAAGAGAGAGACAGAGAAAGTATGAGAGCTGTATGTCTTTTGGGAACAGGATAGGAAACAACTGGTGTTTGTAGGGTGAGAAATGGGCCAGCCTTAAAAAGGCAGGGGCAGGCAGCGCTGAGATTCCTAGGAAGAAGGAAGGAGGTGGGTGTCCCGGGAGGCACCAGGGTCAGTGACCAGGTCTCGGGAGGTTAGGGTGAAGCCAGCCCAGAAAACAGATTTGAGGTAGTTAAATCCCAGGGGAAAGGTGGAACCAACAGTCAAGGATTGTGGGTATCAACTCCAACAGAGGCAGAGGAAGGTGTGGGTACAAATGTGAGGCTCCAGATGGAGCCGGAACTTGAGGAACCCCAAGGAGACACAGAAAACCTCTGGGCTGGAGGAGGAGAAGGACCTGCTCTGGTGGGGGGCGGGGGGTGGGGTGGGGTGGAGGGGACAGTTACAGTGGATCAGAGCCAGAGGGGAGAGAGAGAGAAAGAGAGGTCTGAAGCTATGTGCCTGTTCAATGGGACACCGAGAGGCGACCCTCAGATGAAGAAGGCAGCCTGGGGGCAAGGGTGCTGAGGATGGGGCAGGACCAGCACCACCAAGGGGTGACCCCTTCAGCCAAAGCCACCACCAGCCCTGCCCCCGACCCCCACACCCCAAGGCAGTGTGGCTGGATTCCAGGACCCAGCAGTGTGTGGGGAAGGCAGCGCTCATTCAAACAGGCCAGAGTAACCCAAACTTGTCACATTTCTGCTTCCTGGTATGTGACTTTTTAGGCGCTGTGACTACCAGGCTGGGGCCCAGATCACCGAGGGACAGGTAAGATGGAAAAGCGTAAAGGGCAGGATGAGGAGCCAGAGGAGAAGCGGGGAAGCAGAGAGGCAGGATGTAATGGATTAGAAACAAATGTGAAGGGAAGCAGGAATCCTTACACAAAAGAGAAGGAAAGGTGCGGAAAGTCAGGCTGATCCGTGCGGAAATGCAGACAGACAGGGGTTAGAGAGTCCCCAGAAGAGAGTGCGAATTCAGGTCACGTGGGTAACCCCACGGTGCCTGTCACCCTTCCCACACCTCACCTGGTCACAGAGCATCTGCCTTGGAGCTGCGCGTTACACACTCAAGTGCAGCCTCTGCTCCTGGGGGCGTTCAGATAGGCACTCATTTTTTTCAAAGATGGACACGTGGTAGCATCTGCGGGTGAATTTTAAAGCATTCAATAGTTGAGGTAATAAGCGAGCACAACTACCTAAGTTTGGGTCAGGGGGCGAGCGGCGGGGCCGTGTATTTTCTTCTAGGAAACATCTAGTTAAATATACATGTTCTTTAAGATTTTTTTAAATGCTGCCTTATATATATATAAAAAGAACAGGTTACTAAATTGATGGGAATAAAACGAGGAAGAGAATAAACCGGAGGCGCACTCCATAACATAATAGCTGAGTGCGGCCACTGCGCCGGCCCGTCGGGCGGGCGTCGGTGCTCAGAGGTCCCCACGCGGGTCCTCGAGCGGCTGCGCCCGGGACCGGACGGGACCGGAGCGCGGGCGCCCCCGGGCCAGGGGAAACCACCCCCCACGCCCTCGCAGCACCCCGCGCATCGCGGACGGTGGTGGGGGGGTGTCTCCCAAGGCCCGGGAGGGGTAGGAGGCCGCGGGCTCTGCCCGGGTGTGGGGTCCGCCGCCCAGGACCCACGTGGGTGCAGCCCGGCGAGGCGCAGACAGCCGGCCTCTGAGGGGCGCGACCCCCGGCCAAGTGGGGGCGGGGCCCGGCAGGCCTGGGGGGCGGTGCTCGACCGCAGCCCCTCCCCCCGGCCCTCGGGCGCCCCTCCCCCGCCCGAGCGCGGCCCGCGGGCGGGGGCGGGGGCGGGGTTGTTGTTGTGCCGAGGCCCCGCCCCCGCCCGCCCCCGGCCCATCTGTTCCCCGCGAGCCGCGGCGACATTGTGCGGGCTGGGCGGCCGGGCCGCGGCGCGATGGGCCCGGGGCAGCCGCCGCGGTAGCTCGGCCGGAGCGGCTCCGGGAGCGGGCGGGCGGCGGGCGCGGAGGCGGCGGCGCGGCCGGAGATGCGCCCCGAGGAGGGCGGCGCGGCCGGGCTGGGCGAGCTGCGCTCGTGGTGGGAAGTGCCGGCCATCGCGCACTTCTGCTCGCTCTTCCGCACGGCGTTCCGCCTGCCGGACTTCGAGATCGAGGTGCGCGGGCCGGGCCGGGCCGGGGTAGGGGGTCGGGACCCCGGTAGGGGGTCGGGGCGGCGGCGCGCTGGGACCTCCGAGCGGCTGACTCTGAGGGGCTGAGTGGGGGGCTGAGCGCGAGGAGCGCTCCCGGCCGGCCCGGGCGGGCGGGCGGGGATTGGGGTCCGGGCTGAGGGGACCCGGGCGGTGGGGAAAGTTGGGCCGTTACTCCGGGCGGCGTCCCGGCGGGCGCAGCGCGGGGCCGGGCGGTCGGGGTAGCGGGCGGCGGGCTTTGTGGAGCCCGGCGGGCTGGCGGGCGGGCGCCCCCGGCCGGCGCCCCGACCCCTCCCCCGGCCGCCTGGGGCCGAGCGCGCGGCCGGTCGGTGCCGCGGCCCCGGACAAAGGTGCGAGACCGGCGCGGCCGGGCCGGCGAGCGGGGACCGTGGGTCCGCCACCCGAGGGAGGCGCGCCTGGCGGCAGCCCGGAGTGTGCGGGCCGGCGGGCGGGCGGGCGGCGGCGGCGACAATGCGGCGGCCTCGGGTGCGGGGGCCCGGCGCCGCACGCCGTTTTCAAAGTTGGGACGTGACTCGGACGAGCACGGCTTTTTCTAAAAATGTGAGTGGGACGGCGGTTCCCGCGGACTGAGGGGGAGAAACGGCAGATTAGGGAATGCTGAGCGTCAGGACTCGCTCCACAACTGTCCCGAAGACCCCGTGTTTCCTTTTAGTTGGTCAAAATCCTCAGCACTTTAATTCTGCTGCTCAAAATGGTGGCTGTGGTGGGAGGTGTTGTGGTGACAATGCCGTCGCGGTGCCGCTAAACTTGCCCCTGCCCCATTTTCTCCCTGAAATGTGATAAAACTGAGGCGGTGCTGAATTACAGGTTAGAGTTCACGAACCGCGTCTAAAAACACTGTGCAGAAAACTTCATCTTTCAAAAATCCAAATATTCCGATTTGGTTGATTGGGGAGGAAAAAAAAGAGGTAACAAATTTTGCCCTGAATTGTTACAGAAATCTAGAGTAATTTATAAATAACGCTTTATGTTCTAAGAAATAAATCTGTGGTTTCTAAGTATTAGCTTCTTTAATTCCTAAAGGAAATGTAACCTGATCTGAGAAGTCCAATTTGTATGTATAACAGAAGTGAAAAATCGTTGCTACAGGTGAATAATCAGGGCCACTTGAGATGAGTGTTTTCTCTTCGGATCCCAGTATTTCTTGGAAGTGACACTTTTTTGGTGGTTGTAGTTACAGTGTACGCTATTTGAAGTATATACGGATGAATATTTGGAATTCAACTTGTATATATTATGGTAATCATCCGTATCTCTCTATAATTTGGAGATGTTCAGTCGATGGCTAACTAGTAGTGACTTGTGTAATTCTTCTGTAATCTTTTTCACATGAATGTGTTTTGATGAATTTGATGAATGCAGATTAAAGTTTTCACTAATTATCAGAAATTAAAATTTTCAAAGTAATTTTTAGTTTTCTAGCAAGTTTGATTCTGAGAGTGCAGAATTTACTGAGAATATGATCAGTTTTGATTCTCTAAGAAGTAAATAAATTTATTTTGGTTAGGTGATTTTTTTTTTAAATCTAATTTACTGTTCTGAAAGGTTGAAAGAGGATCACTTCATTACAGTTTATGATGCACTGGAAGAATCTTCTTAAAACAGACGAACAAAAAACAGTACTAATACTGAGGTGTACCTGTTAGGATGGCTGGAAAGACCCTATAATCTTAATTTACTGTAACTTTAAAAGATAGAAATGATGAATAATACCAAGTGGTAGAAGTTGGATATCAGCTTTTTTAGGAAATTAGTTTTCAGCTGTGGGAAAGTACTCATCTTACCCTTGACAACCAAACTGAACCCATGGATTTACAGAAAATTTAGGAAGCAGAATCTTCAAGGACTTGGCTTGTATTTATCTAAAACAAGGCGATCTCTTAGATAGCTGACAGGCTGGGAGCATTCACGCTGCAGTTCTGTAAGAGGTCAAGACCTCCCATTTAACTGGTCCCCAAAGAGTGGATATTTTTATTTTTGCATGTAAGAAAACCTTTTTCCTCTGTTAATTAGCCTTGAATATACAAGATTTCTTTAGAAGAATGAGTATACTGGATTCTTGTTTTTCGGGTTGTGTTTAGGGACATCTGTGTTGCTGCCCCCACAGATAGGGGTTCTGCAGTCATCAGATCAAAAATCTGCAAATGTGTAGACATATTTTAAGTTCAAAATTTGTGGTTTTTAAAAAGCAGTGCATAATCACAATATAAAACTTGAAAATTATAGCAAAATATAGGTAAGAGAATTAAATCACCCATAATCCCACCACTCAGGGATAAAAACTGTTAACTTAGAAATTCCTAAACACACTCACAGTGTATTTGTGGCCCATTTTAATTTTCCAGATGAGGAGACTGAGCTGTGTGTAGCTGGACAACTGTAGAATAACGATACTGAATTCAGTGGCTGGTATTATGAAACATCTGTTACTAGCTGCTTAACTGGATGGATTATCAAAGAAGCTCATGGCACACCTCCTTTGCCTCAGGATTATCAAATGTGGAACCACTTCATTTATATTATCAAATATTCTATGATTGTTTAACATTCTAGTGGGTTAGGCTGGTTATGTTTTGTCCTGATTAGAGAATGAAGAATGGTGAATTGACCTTCCTGAAGATTTAGTACTGATTTTCTTTTTTCCCCTAACAAGTGCTCTTTACAGTGAATAGCATCATACTTAACTAGATCTCAGTTAAGGGAGGATAGACCATCTTCAGTAATCTTGTCTGGAGTTAATTGTGATGGGTATAGGGTTGCAGGGAAAAATTCCATTATAAACATTTTGGGTATATTTTCTCCAGAGAAGAAACCATGGGGCCTCTGTGTGATTATTTGAAAGTGGTCATGTAGAATTATCTGGTTCATACAGTGGCAACATGATCAAAATAATCTGATTTTTATTATTAAAAGTCCCATGTACTTTTCCCCCGAGCTTCCTGCTTTGAGAACGAATCCTTTGGGTTGAATCCTTAGGCATGAATTGTTAAACATTATTATGTTTATTCATAGATATTATTCATAATTATGAAAATAGGTGATAAAAACTTGCTGAGAGTAACTTATTAGTATATCAGTCTTAGTTCTCTGGGCCTGGGGCCCAAGGATGGGTTATAGGAGATTTTGTGTTGGTGTACATGTATGTACTTTGCTGTCACTTTCATCAAATTTTGAAAGCGATCCCAACCGTAAAAAGGTTAAAAGGTCTTGAACTAGATGAAAGATTTAAGTTGGCCTTGAATAGGGGAACCAGAAGCTAGTTTCATGACATGAGATGCCCTGGATCAGGAGTTAGAAAACTTGAATTCTTAGGCTTGTTTTGCTACTACTGCCTCTGTGACCTTCGGCAGGTCAAATAGCCTAATGGTGAAGGACACTTGTATAGCACTTTGTACATTTTCCAAATGTCTTCTCATTTTATCTATCGTCATCATTAATCATCACTGGGAAGTAGCAGTTTTGCAGATGAGGAAATTGGAAGTTTAGACAGGCTAAATTTCTTGCACAGACTCACCTGGATCTCAGGTTCTTTGATACCAAATTCTTTGCTGGTGCTGCTACATCACACAGCTTCTATTTTAGTTTTCATTATTTATAAAATGAATGGCTGGACCTAGAAGTAATGGCCAAGATTTCACAGTGCAGGTTTAGAGTTCTTTGGTTCTTAATAATGTGGGGTACAACAGATCCTTTTAAAGGATCTTAAAATACAGATCTTAAAGGATCCGAATACAGAGGGACAAGTTCATGATTTCACTTGGTTCTTTCAGCAAATACTTATTGAACATCCACTATGTGCTAGATGCAGTCTTAAGTGCTGGAGATAGGGATGTGAACATAACGTAAACACTCCTTTTTTAGTGGAAGGAGACAGATGATAATAAATTGACACAGAGAGGGCCAAGTTGAGGGGGTGGGTTGTTACAATTTAAAATAGGGTGATTAGGTGTGGGAGGGATTTCTCTGGTGGCTCAGACAGTAAAGAGGCTGCTTGCAGTGTAGGAGACTTGAGTTTGATCCCCTGAAGTCGTCAGGAAGATCCCCTGGAGAAGGGAATGGCTACCTACTCCAGTCTTCTTGCCTGGGAAATCCCATGGACAGAGGAGTCTGGCAGGCTACAGTGCATGGGATTGCAAAGGTGTGGGTAGCCTCATTGAGAAGATGGCATTTGAGCAGGACTAAAGGAAATAGGGGACTTAAAATTATTCAAAAACTAGTAGTTTGTGGGACTTCCCTCGAGGTCCAGTGGTTAAGACTCTGCAGTTCACTGCAGGCTGTCAGGGTTAGATTCCTGGTCGGGGAACCCACATGCTGCATGGTGCAAAAATTAGTAGTTACAATAATCTATTGAATGGAAAATACCAGATGCTCAGTGTCTCCTTAAGACTCAGGATATGCTCCTTCTCTGAGGAGGAAAGCCCAAGAACAGGATGTGAACAACAGAGGGTAGATCTTGAAACCTGAAAGGGAGACTGCTCCCTCAGAGTGTAACTCCCCCAAGGTGAACCGTGGATCCCATTCTGCTTGTACCAGTGTCTTAAAGGGGAAGTCATTGTCTTCATCTTCATTTGCCTATTCGAGAAGCTTCAAAAGGGTAGTTAGAGATTCTCCAGCTGTGGAAAGGGCAGTAACCTCTCATTGCTGAAGGACAACTCATGTTAGCATGTGTCTTGCTTTACCACGGAAGTTCAGTTCGGTCTTGCTTAATTTTCTGGAACACAGTGAGGAAGCCCAAAATACGACTTGGCAACATGGCAGCATTTGGTACAACCGACCGTCTGCCCTTTGATCAGGAGAGACTGAGGGCTGAATTCCAGTTTTTTTGTTTTTTTTTCTTTTTTAAGGGGCTGGCTTCTTGTGGTGTGTTGGGTTGGGAGTAAGAATGAGGAGCTCTGGCATTGCTGGGAAACTGCCAGTGCACACGTGGTTTAGATAAAAAGTGGGTGTGGACAGAGTCCAGGGGAACAGAAGGCACAGTTTCTAACTAGATGGCCTTAGATATAGTTGATGGGATTGAAGGTACTTGTTGAAGGAATCATGCAGAGAGCCAGAAACCTGGACTGTGGACCTACCTCTGTCATTACCTGGTGCTGCGATTTTAGATCATTTGGTTTCAGATGCCCTATGTATAAAAAGACCGTTGTGGACTAGGTGATTTCTAGGAAGTTCCTCTGGCCAAAGTGCTGCGATTCCCTTGAGATGTTTCTCAGCATGCACGGCACAGGTAACTGATCCAGAAAGTTTTCCTGAGCTCATTGGTTAGGGCCAGGTGGCTCAGACAGTAAAGAATCTGCCTGCAATGCCGGAGGACCCGGATTGGATTCCTGGGTTGGGAAGATCCCTTGGAGAAGGGAATGACAACCCATTCCAGTATTCTTGCCTGGAAAATCCTTTGGGCAGAGGAGCCTGGCAGGTTGCAGTCCATGGGGTTGCAAAAAAAAGTCGACTGAGTGACACTTTAACTTTCTTTTTCTATACGCTGTGTTGGGGTCCCTATCTTAGAAATTAATTCTGTACCAAACTAAACCGGCAAATCCACAAATGGGACCCCGCCCCATAGGGAGTCCTGTTCTGGACGTAATGTTTTTTTTTGTGTAGGGTTGATGGGATTTATTTATGCTGCGTTTGCCATCATCAGCCCAGGAAACAGTTCAGTTCAGTTGCTCAGTCGTGTTTGACTCTCTGCAACCCCATGGACTGCAGCATGCATGGCCTCCCTATCCATCACCAACTCCTGGAGTTTACTCAAACTCATGTCCATCGAGTCAGTGATGCCATCAAACCATCTCATCCTCTGTTGTCCCCTTCTCCTTCCGCCTTCAATCATTCTCAGCATCAGGGTCTTTTCAAATGAGTCAGTTCTTCGAATCAGGTGGCCAAAGTATTGGAGCTTCAGCTTCAGCATCGGTCCTTCCAATGAATATTCAGGACTGATTTCCTTTAGGATTGATTGGTTGGATCTCCTTGCAGTCCCAGGGACTGTTGAGGGTCTTCTCCAACACCGCAGTTCAAAAGCATCCATTCTTCTGCACTCAGCTTTCTTTATAGTCCAGCTCTCACATCCATACATGACTACTGGAAAAACCAAAGCTTTGACTAGACGGACCTTTGTTGGCAAAGTAATGTCTCTGCTTTTTAATTTGCTGTCTAGGTTGGTCACAACTTTTCTTCCAAGGAGCAAGCGTCTTTTAATTTCATGGCTGCAGTCACCATCTGCAGTGATTTTGGAGCCCCCCAAATAGTCTGTCACTGTTTCAATTGTTTCTCCATCTAATTGCCATGAAGTGATGAGACCAGATGCCATGATCTTAGTTTTCTGAAGGTTGAGTTTTAAGCCAACTTTTTCACTCTTCTCTTTCACTTTCGTCAAGAGGCTCTTTAGCTGTTCTTCACTTTCTGTCATAAGAGTGGTGTCATCTGTATATCTGAGGTTATTGATATTTCTCCCGGCAATCTTGATTCCAGCTTGTGCTTCTACCAGCCCAGCATTTCTCACGATGTACTCTGCATATAAGTTAAATAAGCAGGGTGACATATACAGCCTGATGTACTCCTTTCCCAATTTGGAACCAGTCTGTTGTTCCATGTCCAGTTCTAACTGTTGCTTCCTGACCTGCATACAGATTTGCCTCTGGACAGGTGGTCTGGTATTCCCATCTCTTTAAGAATTTTCCAATTTGCTGTGGACCACACAGTTAAAGGTTTTGACATAGTCAATAAAGCAGAAGTAGATGTTTTTCTGGAACTCTCTTGCTTTCTCAATGATCCAATGGATGTTGGCAATTTGATCTCTGATTCCTCTGCCTTTTCTAAATCCAGCTTGAACATCTGAAGTTCGTGGTTCATGTACTGCTGAAGCCTGGCATGGAATATTTTGAGCATTACTTTGCTAGCTTTTGAGGTGAGTGCAATTGTGCGGTAGTTTGAGCAATCTTTGGCATTGCCTTTCTTTGGGATTGGAAAGAAAACTGACCTTTTCCATTCCTGTGGCCACTGCTGAGTTTTCCAAATTTGCTGGCATATTGAGTGCAGCACTTTGACAGCATCATCTTTTAGGATTTGAAAGAGTTCAACTGGAATTCTATCATCTCCACTAGCTTTGTTCATAGTGATGCTTCTTAAGGCCCACTTGGCCTTGCATTCCAGGATGTCTGGGTCATGAAGATCTTTTTTGTATAGTTTTTCTGTGTATTCTTGCCACCTCTTCTTAATATCTTCTACTTCTGTTAGGTCCATACCATTTCTGTCCTTTATTGTGCCCATCTTTGCATGAAATGTTCCCTTAGCATCTCTAGTTTTCTTGAAGAGATCTCTAGTCTTTCCCATTCTATTCTGTTTCTATCTAGGAAACAGATCTTTTGTTAATTCTTTCCTTAGGGCTTACCTGGTAGCTCAGTTGGTAAAGAATCCACCTGCAATGTAGGAGACCCTGGTTCGGTCCCTGGGTTGGGATGATCCCCTGGAGAAGGGAATGGCTACCCACTCCAGTATTCTGGCCTGGAGAATTCCATGGACAGGGGAGCCTGGCAGGTTTCAGTCCGTGGGGTCGCAAAGAGTCTGACACGACTGAGTGACATATACACACACACATGTCGCAGAGTCGGACACGATTGAGTGACACACACACACCCCTACACACACACACACACACACACACACACACACACACCCTTACACACACACCCCTACACACACACACACACACACACACACCCTTACACACCTGTCCCACCCAGAATCATTTAGGGGAAGAGGACAGGTTGGAGGGCTGTGGAGAGGGAGCCACGATGACGTGCATACATGAAGGGGGCCCTCAGCCCTCTCGCAGGACTGAAGCAGGGGGTGGTGCGCGTGCGTGTGTGCACGCGCCCGCGTGTGCATGCAGACAGTGTGTGTGCATGCCCGTGTGCTGGGACGGAGCTCCTCAGGCAGGACGAGGTGTGCAATTTAGGCAGAACCCGCGCCTTCCTGTGCGGCCTCGGCTCTGGCGGCACCACAGGCCCAGTGGGTTCACGCTGGACATCATTTTAGTTGGCAGGAAAGGTTGCGTGGGGGCGGTCCGAGCCGTCACACACTGCAGGCCTCCGGGTGTGGAGTCAGGCCCTTCCGGCCGGCCCTCAGTGATGTGGATCATCCACACGCCCAGTGCACGCGGTTTCTGTAGAAACGTTCGGAAGGCGGCGTTGTGTGTGGCCTGTAGGGTGGGCACTGGACACATGGCCCTGTCCTGGGCATCTCACGGTCACAGTCACTTCAGCTTTGGCCCCGGCCCAGCCTCTTGAGTTTGAGCAAACTCCGGGAGATGGTGAAGGACAGAGGAGTCTGGCGTGCTGCATACAGCCCATGGGGTCTCAAAGAGTCGGACATGACTTAGAGACCGAATGTCAACAGCAGCATCTTGGGCTTTCTTAGGGTGGCCTGTGGCCCCGGGACTGAACGTCCCCACAGACTCTGCACCCTTCTGTGCTCCCCCGTGACCTGCAAGTAAGTGCAAACAGGCACTGATGGGGCCACGGTTATTCTAAACTGTTTATTATCTTTTTAATCTTGAACCTTCAAATCACCTCCCATTAATAATTGCTAAGAATGGAGTAAGTTCTTGCAGCTGAGACTGCTGAGAGCAGTCTGGTGGAGGAGAGAGTGTTTTTCTGTAGGCCAGTTGCTTTTGATGAACACTGCTCCCTGAGTGGTCATTGTTTCAACAACAATGCACTGAGGACAGTTGATTTTCTTGACAGAAAATGTGTTAAATTAGCAAATCTACTTTAGCAAATCTTTTCTCCCCCATCCCCATTGTGTCTCTTATTTCCCTGAAAGGTTGTGTTTGCAGAGTCTTCTGGGTGTGAGAGACAGTTTTTATAATCAGTTCTTTGTCTAGGGGACACTTAGATAGGGGAAAGGTGACTAAGAGAAACTTCACTTGTGTCATGAATAAGGGATTTAATTTTTTTTCACTCTTAGGCTGATATTTATTTGGGTTACTGTCCCACACATTGTTTCTGAAAGACCTTTTCTCGCCTATTTTCCACTGTGCTGTTGAAGCAGGCACCCCAGCTTTCCTTACTGGATGTTGGGGATTGGGAGGGGAATGTTCTAACAGTATTGAGAATACCTGTGTCCATATAGCTGGATTTTCATCACTTTTGATGGAGCCCCTTTCTTCATTATCTATAACTGTACTTTAGATTTCTGTAACATGCAACTCTAAAGTAGTAGTGAAATTACAAAGAAAAGTGGAATCTGAAATCCCAGGCAGTCTCCTTTCTCTGTTGTCACTTTTATTAATACTAACTGCCCCAGAATGATTGCAGAGCTAAGGGACTGTATGTGGTTCTTCTGCTGCCCTGGGGAATTGGAGTAGTTGTGGGGGAGGAAAGGGTGGCTGGCTGGGGAGCAGCTATGGCTGCAGGAGTTCAAAGGCCTCAGGGGTCATGAGTGAAGTGCTTTCTGGAGAAGGCAGAGCTGGGAGGGGGTCAGAGTGAGGAAGTCAGCGCAAGGAGATCAGAGTTCTCTTCTGTGGAGGGCTACTGAAAAATGGAGGCAGGATGCTGCAGCAGGCCTGGAATGCCAGACCCAGTTGTGTGGATCTTTTTTATTCAGGCACTGAAGTTTTAGACAAGAATGATCTTAAAGTTTTGGACAAAGAATGTCCTGAGTACTACATGTTTTGGTATCTAGGCTTATCTCTAGGAGTGGAGTGGGTGTAAAATGCTGCAGGTAGCAGTGACAGGAAGAGACCTTGTCGCTGGCTTTGAGTGGAACTAGATAATAGTCAGTGTTGGGTGCATCAGGAAGGTAGTATGGGGTAAGGATGTTTTGAGCTGCAAGTGATGGGACGCTGCACTAAAAAGCAGTGTGGTCTGTCCTAGAACATGGGGTCTGGAGGATCGTGGCAGCTGTGCTGCTCAGTGACGATGGCCTTAGGTGCTCAGGCGGCTGCCTGTGCATGGTTACAGGATGGTTGCGCAGCTCTAGGGTCTGCATTGCTGAGTGTTTCAGGGAAGTACAGGAAAATTACAATTACAGTTGAAAACACCCATTGGGTTGGTGATTGGAAGAGGTTGGAGATAGCATCACCGACTCAACGGACATGAATTTGAGCAAACTCTCAGAGATTGTGGAGAACAGAGGAAGGACCCTGGCATGCTGCAGCCCATGGGGTTGCAGAGTTGGACGCGACTTAGCAGCGACTGAACAACAACAGCCAAAGCAAGAGATGACATTAGAGAAGGCTATTGGAGAGAGGAAGAGGGAGCAGCTAAAACTGCATTCTCCTGGAATGAGAGAGGAAGAGAGCTCTCTAGGAGGCGTAAGAGAATGGTGGGAAAGAATGAATGTTTAAAAAAATTTTTCATGAATAATATGCGATATGAGAAGAATCCTCAATTCCTCCCATGTTAACATTTTAGTGCCTTACTGAAGAGGTGCATTGTGGGACAATCCTTCCCCGGCTTTCTAAAAGAGTTTCCAAATTTTCTTCCCTGTTTTGTGCTGACAGTCCTCTTCACTCTTTTTCCCCTTCTGATTGTTGGGAGGTGGGGTAGTAGTGACCCCACCCCTAGGATTGCCAGTTGCTCCTTGTTTTAGCTTCCTGTTTAGGAAAATGAAAATCTGGGCACAGAAATGTACCCTTTTTATCATTAGAATTTTAGATTTACTCTTGCTTATCTATTGTTTGTTTGGAATTCTCCAGTTCTTAGATTCTTTGTTAGTATTTAATGATCTGTAAGACTATTACTGATAGTGTAACTGATGTTGAAGCTGAAATTGGACTGATGTTGAAGCTGAAACTCCAACACTTTGGCCACCTGATGCGAAGAGCTGACTCATTTGAAAAGATCCTGATGCTGGGAAAGATTGAAGGCAGGAGGAGAAGGGGAAGACAGAGGATGAGATGATTGGATGGCATCACTGACTCAATGGACATGAGTTTGAGTAAACTCCTGGAGTTGGTGATGGACAGAGAGGCCTGATGTGCTGCAGTCCATGGGGTCGCAAAGAGTCGGACACGACTGAGCGACTGAACTGAAGACTACTACTTAAATGGGACTCTGATCCTTCTGTAGTGAGAGTTTATGTACAAACAGGATAGCTATCAGTGTGATGTGAAAGTCGCTCAGTTGTGCCTTACTCTTTGAGACCCCATGGACTGTATATTCTCCGGGCCAGAATACTGGAGTCCATAGCTTATCCCTTCTCCAGCAGATCTTCCTGACCCAGGAATCGAACCGGGTTCTCCTGCATCACAGGCATATCCTTTACCAGCTGAGCCCAGCAGTGTGATATGTTCTTTCTAATCACAGTTCCCCATGCCTGGGGAAGTAACATCTCCACAGAAAGGAGTATTTCCTTCACTTATTTGTCTTATCTCCTTCCTGGCTGTACAAAAATTTTTGGAAGTTAATCTGACTGTTCTACCTGCCCTTTGCTCCCTTTCTCTCCTACTGCGTGAAGTAAGTCTATATCCTGGCTAGTAACCTGACACATCTTGCCTGAAAAGATGCACTGGGTCAATTCCCATTCTTGGGATTGTAGCTTAGGAAATACAAGGGTTACCAGGCTAGCGTGGAAAAGCAGTTAGGTCACAACGAGAAGCTGCGATGCAAACCAAACTCTTGCATTTGGAGGAGCAGAAATTAGGGGGATTAATAGGAAGACTTCAGCCCCCCCGCCAGTGCTGTCCATCGTGCAGGAACCCCCAAGCATCTGAGGGAGTCTGCACTCCTTGCCCCCCAAAGAGGGATATGTGCGTGTATTAAATATTTTATAAACACAGGCTCATACTTTTACATACTCTTGTGATTCCTGTTTTACTCAGTTAACAATAATATACCATGTAGAATGCCCTTTCATAGCATACATTGTGACTTTAATAGCTTCGGAGCATTTATGGTCTGACTTTATTTAACCAATCCTCAATGGAGCATTGAGGTTTTATTTTTAGTTGTTTACTATCATAACAGCCATGGACAGAAAGTTTTTTTTTCTACCCAAGATAGGATTAGTGTTTTTGTTCATTAGACTTATTACTGTCTATGTTTGAAGTCTTGTCTTGAACTTTCTTCATAGTCAGTTTTTATCTTACATTTCATTACAAAAGCTAACATGAATTTGGTGCCCACTGTGGGTGCTCCAGGCACTGCTTAGTGTTTCTCATGCGTCAGCTTATCTATCCTTTTTTTTAATTGACTTGCAGTTTCACATATAACATTATGTTAGTTTCAGGTGAAGAGCATAATGATTCCATATTTGTGTATATTAAGGGCTGATCGCTGCAAGTTAGATTCAACACCACATATAGTTACAATTTTTTTTTCTTGCGACGAGAACTTTTTAAGATCTATTCTCTTAGCAGTTTTCACATATACATCAATACAACACAGTATTATTGACTATGGTCACCATGTTGTACATCACACCCCCAGGACTGACTTATAAATGGAGATTTGTACCTGGTGACCCATTTACCCATCACACCACCTCTGCCTTTAGGAACCACCTGTCTGTTCCCTGAGAGTAAGTTGCAAACACGATACCCCTCACTTCTAAACATTTCAGTGTTTTTATGCCTTAAAAAGGAATTCTCTGTAGCTCAGATGATAAACGGTCTGCCTGCAATGCAGGAGCTGTGGCTGCTAAGTCGCTTAAGTTGTGTCCGACTCTGTGCGACCCCATAGACCCAGGTTCAGTTTCTGGGTTGGGAAGATCCCCTGGAGAAGGGGATGGCAATCCACTCCAGTATTCTTGCCTGGAGAATTCCATGGACAGAGGAGCCTAGTGGGCTGTAGCCCCTGGGGTTGCAAAGAGTCGGACACAATTGAGTTGCTAACACTGTACACCAAGTTCAGTTCAGTCGCTCAGTCGTGTCTGACTCTTTGCGACCTGATGAATCGCAGCACGCCAGGCCTCCCTGTCCATCACCAGCTCCTGGAGATTACTCAGACTCTGGTCCATTGAGTCGGTGATGCCATCCAACCATCTCATCCTCTGTCATCCCCTCCTCCTTCCCCCAATCCCTCCCAGCATCAGGGTCTTTTCCAGTGAGTCAACTCTTTGCATGAGGTGGCCAAAGTACTGGAGTTTCAGCTTCAGCATCAGTCCTTCCAATGAACTGCTATGCCTTAAAAACACAGACATTTTCTTACATGGACATAATATAGTTATCAGAATCAGGAAATTAATACTGAATAAAATCTGTAGATATTAATGTGTAATTTATAGATTTTTATGATTTTAAATTCAGTATTATTTTAGAAATTATTTTGGTGGCTTGGGTTTTTAATGTAGGATCATGTGTTGCATTTAGCTATTGGATCTCTTTCAGCTCTGTTAGCCTAGAGTAGTTTTTCAGTCTTTGTCTTTCATAACCTTGACCTTTTGAAATTGAGACTGTTCTTCAATATGGGTTTGTTGTATGCACTCCCTTGATGAGATTGAGGTCCTGTGTTTTGGCAGTGCTAAAGGAGTGGTGTGTCCTCAGGGCAGCAGATGAGAGGCACGTGATGTCACTTAGTCTGATGGCGATGGTTATTATTAACTTTCATTGCTTGGTTTGAGGTGGTGTCTGCCAGCTCTCTCTGCTGTGAATACACTGTTTTCCCCTTATAATCGGAGACATACCTGGTTGGGAGATGCTATGTAAATGTCCTGTTTACCATCAAAATTTCACCCATTTTAATCCTTGCATGCTGCTTTGCCTGAGTCAATCATTACATAATAGTTGCAAAATTGTTATTTTCAAATTGTATCGTTCTTTTCACACTTAAAAGTTGGCATTCATAATTTTTTAAGAAATTATTTATTTTAGCTTCCCTGGGTCTTTGTTGCTTTTGCTCTTCGTTGCAGTGCATGGTCTTGTCATTGCAGTGGCTTCTCTTACTGCCAGCACAGGCTCTAGGCACATGGACTTCAGTAGTTGCAACATGCAGGAGTAGCGACTTGTGAGCTCTAGAGTACAGGCTTAGGAATTGTGCTGCACCGGCTTAGGCTCCGAGGCATTTAGGATCTTCGCAGACCAAGGATGGAACCTGTGTCCCCTGCATTGGCAGGCGGATTCCTCTCCACTGTGCTACCAGGGGAAGACTGGCGTTTATAGTTTTCATTCATAGATTTAAAAGTGTTTGATTCAAAACTGTTTCTAGTATTTGATTTTATAAATTTTTTTTTCTTGGAAATTTCGTCTTAAGTGGATAAACATTGATATACTAATTTTCACAAAGTAAGATAATTTGTAAATAATAAAAAAATTGTAAAGCTTCAGATCTTTTTTCGTTATACTTAAAAATGTTTCAAACCTACAGTGAAGTTCAAAGACAAATATAGGTGAGCCTTGCATACCTTTAGTTTAGATTCACCACTTGTTAACATTCTATTTTATGTTTTCTTTTTTGATGAACCATTAGAAAGTAAGCTGGCAACGTGATACTTTTCTCCTGAAATACTTTTCCATGCGCTTCCTAAGAATAGCGACCCTCTCCCACATGACTGCATCAGCATATTCACATTTAAGAAATTAACAATAATTCTGTAATATATCAATATCCAAACGTTGTCACTTGTCCCCACAGTGACTTTTATAGATGTTGTCCTTCACCTCTATCCTGGATCACACATTTGTTTGGTTGTTGGGATAGTTTTTAAGCAGATTGAAGCCAAGTCATTTATCCCAGTAATAGGGAAAAGTTGATAAAATGATTTAAATTTCAAGCTGTAAATATGTGAAGAAGAATAATAGTAAGGAAAAAAGATTTCATTGGAATAATACTGGCTCCAGCCCAGGCAGTGCTCAGGGTGTGGACAGACTATCTCTGAGCGTCAGCTTCTTTGTTGGAGAGTTTTTTGCTCATTCCATAGGGTTATGCTGAGAGTCAAGTGTTCATTAACATTGTGTTTTAAAGTCAATTTTACTAACTATAATTTAAATACAATAAACTTGCATCTTTTTTAAGTATGTAGTTTGAGTTTTGACCAATGCATGCACCCTTTTGAATATCTTTACTTCAGTCAAGATATAGAACATTTTTGAGGGAGTTTCCTTGTGGTCCAGTGGTTAGGACTCTGCTTCCACTGCTGAGGGCACAGGTTTGATCCTTGTTCAGGGAACTAAGATCCCACAAGTCACACACCGTGGTCAAAAATCACCCGCAAAAATATAGAACATTTTTGTCACTACCGAATTTTCCTTGGGTCCCTTGGCAGTCGACTTCCACTCTTGTCTGAGACAGTCACTGATCTGCTTTCTGTGACTGTAGATTAGTTTCACATCTCTAGAATTTTCACATAATTTCATTATTACTGGGATAATTTCACATAAATAGTCTTATAGTCCATGTTCCTTTGTATCTGGCTTTGGTCAGCATGATTTTGAGATGGATCTATATTGTTGTGTGTCTCAGTTGTTCTGAATATAAGTGCTGTGTATATTCACTTACTGGAGAAGGAAATGGCAACCCACTCCAATATTCTTGCCTGGAGAACTCAATAGACAGAGGAGTCCATGGGGTCACAAAGAGTTAGACATGACTGAGTGACTTTCACTTCACATATTCACTTAAAAGTCTTGGTGTAGATACTTGTTATCAATTCTTCTGAGTAAATAGCTAGCCATGGAATTGTTGGGTCATCTTTATAAGAAACTGCCAAATTGTTTTCCAAACAAATTTCTTTTTCAGTTATTTCAATTAATGTATAATTTATGCATATTAGCAGCCCCCGTGTTTAGTGTACATTCTGTGACTTTTTACAGTTGTGGAACACTATCACAATCAAGGTGTAGAATAGGTTCATTCCCTAAAAACTTGCATCATGCCCCTTGGTAACTAAGCATTTCCTCTAGCCCTTGGCAGTCACTTATCTGTGTCACATAAATGGAACTATACAGTATGCAGCCATTTGGGCTTGATGTCTTTACTTGGCAGAGTGCATTTGAGGTTAATTCCTGTTGTGGCATGTGTTAGCATTTGGTTCTGTTTATTGCCAAATATTCCTTTGTTGGGACACACGAGTTTGTTTATCCATTCATCAGAAGATCATTTGAGCTATTTCTAGTTTGGGCGATCATGAATAAAGTTGCTTAAGTGCTCATGTACAGATGTCATTGTGAATACCTAGCAGCAGGATTGTAGGGTGCCAGAAAGTGTGCGGTTCCCTTTGGAAAACAGTGTGGTGGTTTCTGGCATTCCCTCCAGTAGTGTGTGAGCCTCAGTTCCTCTGTATCTAGTGTGTGTTCCTGTCAGTGTTGTTTTGAAAACTGTCCTAATAGGTACATACTGCTATCTTGTTGTGTTTTGAATTTACATTTGCCTCATGACTAATTGTACAGAGTATTATTTGCCATCTACACACTTTGGAGAATTATCTTTTAAAATCTTTGCCCATTTAAAAAAAAATCTCTTGTCCATTTAAAAAATTGGGTTGTTTTCTTAATATTGAGTTTTGAGAGTTTGTCATGTATTTACAATAGAAATTCTTTATAAATGCATACTGAGAAAATATTTTCTTCTGTTCTAGGGCTTATCTTTAATTCTCTTAACAGTGTCTTTTTTTTTTTTGAATCATGCTTTTGGTATTGTATTTAAAAAATCATAGCCTAACCTAAGATCACCAAGAATTTCTTTTGTGTTTTCTTCTAGAGGTTTTATAGTTGTGGTTTTATAGTTGCTTTTTACATGTTTTCTTGATAGTGTATGAGAAGTATTTTTATAGCTCTTCGTTTAGAAGTAAGTGATATTTTTCTATTTGCATAGAACTGTCAGGGACAGTCCAGAGGGCTAACCCTTAGAAGCGAAGTTCAGCTTAATTCTGGACCATACAGAAATCATTTTATGTTGAAAAAGACATATCTTCATTCTGGGTTCGTGAAAGGGGGTTTTCCTCAAAAGTTGGCTGCAGCAGACTTTTCTGGTGTTCCAGTGGTTAAGAATCCACCTTACAATGCAAGGGACATCAGTTCAATCCCTGGTCTGAGAAGATCCCACGTGGCGCGGAGCAAATAGGCTCCTGTGCCATAACTACTGAGCCAGTGCTCTGCAGCCCGAGAGCCACAACTACTGAGCCAGTGTGCCGTAGCTACCCAAGCCCAGGTGCCCTAGAGCCCGTACTCTGCAGCAGGAGATGCCAGTGCAGAGAGAAGCCTGCGCACCACAATTAGAGAATAGCCCCCACTCTTCACAACTAGAGAAAGCCTGCATGCAGCAAGGGAGACCCAGCACGGCCAAAAAATAAATCTTAAAGAAAGTTGGCTGCAGTGGTTGGCTGCTGCAGAAGCACCAGCATTGTGTGTGTTAGCTTTCTTTGGAGGACGGAATTTGATGATGAAAATAAAGAGTAGATTATTGAGATAGTTGGTACACGATAATTTAAGAAGGAAAAACAATCAATTTGTTTATTTGGCATTCGATCCCTCAAGTACTTAATGATTAATGGGATAAAAAGCTGTGGATGCAGACTCACATGCAGATTAGTACAAGTAAAACTGGAGAAATCTGAATAAGATCAGTGGATGTAGTTTCCTGGTGGCAATATCATAGTTGTGCAAAATGTTAGTGTTGGAGGAAACTGAGCAAAGTGCATGGGTTTCTCTGTAGTATTTCTTACACTTGCATGCAATTGTCATATTATTAACTGGAGATGTATCAATACGTGTTTTGTTACCAAAATGTTGTTGATTGGAGACATGTTTGTAGGCTTGATACAATTGACATCATCGTGTAACGTTGTTAGAGCTTCATATTGATCACGGGTTCATTATACAGTTCGAGATTGTTATTATCATTCACATTTTGCTCCATTAGGTTTTTGCTCCAACCTTGTGTGTATTATAAGTGTAAAATTTTCAAAAAATGACATGTCACAAAATTTTGAGTGAAGAATTTTTTGGTGAATTTTATACAGATACTTTCTCTGATTGTCTGAGCAACATATATACTACTGATTTCCCAGAAGAGGATCGTTCTTCAGAATATAGTTCTGCTTCAGATGATGTGAATATTATTGTTGTTCAACTGCTCATTGGAAGTGATGGACAGGGAGGCCTGGCATGCTGCAGTCCATGGGGTTGTAAAGAGTTGGACACGCCTGAGCAACTGAACGGAACTGTTCACCTGCTAAGTCCTGTCCAACTCTTTGTAATCCCATGGACTGTAGCCCACCAGGCTCCTTTGTCCATGGGGTTTCCCAAGCAAGAACATGGAGTGGGTTGCCATTTCTTCCTCCAGGGGAAGATACTTTACCGCTGAGCCTCCTGGGAAGCCCATACACACTTTGTATAAACATAAATAAGCACTTATTTTATAATGCTTAAAATGCATGTTCATGCTCAGCGGTGTCTGACTCTCTGTGACCCTATGGACTGCAGCATGCCAGGCTTCCCTGTCCGTCACCAACTCCCAGAGCTTGCTCAAATTCATTTCCATCGAGGTGGTGATGCCATCCAACCATCTCATCCTCTTATCCCCTTCTCCTCCCGCCTTCAATCTTTCCCAGCATCAGGGTCTTTACCAGTGAGTCAGTTCTTTGCATCAGGTGGCCAAAGTATAGGAGCTTCAGCATCAGTCCTTCCAGTGAATATTCAGGACTGATTTCCTTTAGGATGGACTGGTTGGATCTCCTTGCAGTCCAAGGGACTCTCAAGAGTCTTCTCCAACACCACAGTTCAAAAGCATCAATTCTTTGGTGCTTGGCTTTCTTTATGGTCCAACTCTCATATCCATACATGGCTACTGGAAAAACCATAACTTTCAGTAAATGGACCTTTGTTGGCAAGGTGATGTCTCTGCTTTTAATACACCAACTAGGGTGGTCATAGCTCTTCCAGGGGCAAGCGTCTTTTAATTTCATGGCTGCAGTCACCATCTGCAGTGATTTTGGAGCTCAAGAAAATAGTCTGTCACTGTTTCCATTTTTTTCTCCCATCTATTTGCCATGAAGTGATGGGACCAGATGCCATGATCTTCATTTTTTGAATGTTGAGTTTTAAGCCAACTTTTTCACTCTCCTCTTTCACTTTCATCAAGAGGCTTTTTAGTTCCTCTTTGCTTTCTGCCATAAGGATGGTGTCATCTGCATATCTGAGGTTATTGATATTTCTCCCGGCAATCTTGATTCCAGCTTGTACTTCATTCATCCAGCCCGGGATTCCCATGATGTTCTCTGCATAGAAGTAAAATAAACAGGGTGACAATATACAGCCTTGACGTTCTCCTTTCTCAATTTGGAACCAGTCCATTGTTCCGTGTCCGGTTCTAACTGCTGCTTCTTGACCTGCATACAGATTTCTCAGGAGGCAGGTCAGGTGGTCTGGTATTCCCATCTCTTTTTAAGACTTTTCCACAGTTTTTGTGATCCACAGAGTCAAAGGCTTTTTATCATACATACATCATGATATTTCATTCTTAAATATTTCAGCATACATTGCCTAAGAACAATATAAAAATAAGAATGTTCTCCTTTACAGCCACAATACTATTAATACTTCTAAGGAAAATTAAAAACAGTTTCATAATATTATTTAATCATATTTATAGCATTATCTAATCTAATATTCAGTTCCTCCCCCTGCCCCCATCAGAAAAGTATCTTTCATTGTTGGTTTGGTTTTGGTCAAGGTTTCTTGCATTGCACCTGGATATTATTTAATTTCTTTTCATCTAGAGTAGCCCTCTTGACTTTTTGCTCTTTACAACCCTTTGATGAGTGTCAGTCAGTTGTCTTATAGAATATTACATGTTTTGAATTTTTCTGTTAACTCAAGATTAGATTCAAGTTAAACAGTTTTAGTAAGATTGTTTCATATGTGTTGTTGGGCACTTACTATTTCATGCCAGAAGCTGCTGATTTCAAGTTGTTACTGTTGTTCAGTTGCTCAGTTGTGTTGGACTCTTTGCAACCTCATTGTCTGCAGCGTGCAGGCTTCTCCTTCACTATCTCCTGGAGTTTGCTCAATCTCATGTCCATTGAATTGGTGATGCCATCCAGTCATCTCATTCTCTGTCACCCCCTTCTCCTCCTGCCCTCAGTCTTCACTAGATTCAGGTGAGTTGACTCTCTGCATCAGGTGGCCAAAGTGTTGGAGCTTCAACTTCAGCATCATTCCTTCCACTGAATATTCAGGGTTGACTTCTTTTAGGATTAATTGGTTTGATCTTTTTCCAGTCCAAGAGGCTTTCAAGTCTTCTCCAGCACCACAGTTCGAAAGCATCAGTTCTTCAGCATTCATTGTTTTTTATGGTCCGGGTCTCAGGTCCGTACATGACTACTGGAAAACTGTAGCTTTGACTATACAGGCCTTGGTTGGCAAAGTGATGTTTCTGCTTGTAATACGCTGTCTAGATTTGTCAGCTTTCCTTCCTAGCTTTCCTTCCAAGGAGCAAGCGTCTTTTAATTTCAGTGGCTGCAGTCACCATCCACAGTGATTTTGGAGCCCAAGAAAATAAAATCTGTCACTGTTGCCCCTTTTTCCCCTTCTGTTTGCCACAGAGTGCCGAGGCCAGATGCAATGATCTTCGCGTTTTGAACGTTTGAGTTTTAAGCCAGCTCTTCACTCTCCTCTTTCATTCTCATCAAGAGACTTTTTAGTTCCTCTTCACTTTCTGCCATCAAGGTGGTGTCATCTGCATATCTGAGGTTGTTGATATTTCTTCTGGCAATTTTGATTCCAGCTTGCGCAACCTTAAGTCCAATCTGGCATTTCCTGTGATGTACTCTGCATAGAAGTCAGATGAACAGGGTGATAGTTGATTCGGCAGTACGTACACTAAAATTGGAAGAATACGCAGAAGATTAGCATGGCCCCTGTGCAAGGATGACACGCAGATTTGTGAAGGATTCCATGTTTTTGCTCGATGACAACCTCGAGGGGTGGGACAGGGAGGGAGGTGGGGGGGACATGGGTCAACCTATGGCCACTTCACGTTAATGTTTGGTAGAACCAATGCAATACTGTAAAGCAATTACCTTCAATTAAATCAGACATGGAACAATAGTAAATAAATTTAAAAAGTAAGTGAATAAATATTTAAAACAAAAAATAAGCAGGGTGACAGTACATAGCCTTGACATACTCCTTTCCCAATTTTGAACCATTGTTCCGTGTCTGAATCTGACTGTGGCTTCTTGACCTGTGTACAGGTTTCTCAGGAATCAGGTAAGGTGGTCCGGTATTCCATCTCTTTAACAGTTTTCCACAGTTTGTTGTGATCCATATCACAACAAGGCTTTAGCATAGTCAGTGAAGCAGATGTTTTTGGATCACTGCAAACTTTCCCCCAAGCCGTGAGTAGGACTATTCCTTCCATGGCTTTCTTTTATGTAAACATTAGTGTTTGTGTGTGCCTGCATGCTCAGTCATGTCCTACTTTTTGCAACCTCATGGAATGTAGCCTGCCAGGCTCCTCTGTCCATGGTATTTCCCAGGCAAGAATACTGGAGTGGGTTGCCATTTCTTTCTGCAGGGGATCTTCCCAACCCAGGGATCAAACCCATGTTTCTTGTGTCTCCTGTATTGGCAAGCAATTTCTTTACCACTATGCCACCTAGGAGGCTGTTTACTGTTAGTGATATTTATTTTAATCACTTGGGTGGGGAAATTTATATTTTAGATTGAAAAGAAGAGAAAGCTACTAATATCACTCAGTCAGCTTACCCTTGAGAGGATAGCTCTGTACACACAGGTGCCAGAAAGTAAAGTAAAAGACTTGGTCACTGCTCACAAAACTTGAGAGAGAAAGGGAGATATTATAGAGGTAGATGTTTAAATAGACTATTGTAGTACAGTATTTGTTAAAATGGAAGTGTGCAAAAAGTACAGCAGAAGCTAGGAGCTTTACAAAAAATAGCTGAGCCTGTTGGCGGATGGATGTAGGGGAATTGGGACAGTTTCACAGCTTCCTCAGCCTGGAAGGCTGGGTAGAGAATCAACAGGTGCATAGGTACAGAGAGAGGGTCACTTAGTAGGATGACAGTCCATGTGGGAGGGAGGAAGAGACTGTGCCAGAGAGAGGAGGGCACTGGGGGGCCATCTGCAAGGTGGGTGGGGGTACAGGAGACGAGGCTAGGTTAGTGCTGAGGTGATGCTTAGATAGGAAGGTTATTCGATTTTATTCTGAAAGTTGGGGTTTTCAAACTTTTAAAGCCGTGAATTACTTTGTTAAAAGGAAATTTTATGCAGGAACTCAGTATTTAAAACAGATAAAAATAGAGCACTGTTTGAAAATTGCCGTAGGTCATGAGCTATTCTAGTTTGAGCAGGAGAGAATGTTGTGATTTATAATGTTTGGAGCAGGATGGGATATGTCAGTGTGCAGTAAATATTTGTTGACTGAATGGAGAGTAGAGTTCAGTTCCTCTTAGTACAGAGGCAGCAGGTTGGAACCAGAAAGGCAGTTACCAGGCTGTGCCAGTTGCCTCGTGAGAGCTGCCAACCCGAGCTGGAGATTGAATGTTGCTGCGGGTGAGGGTTGGACACAGAGTTGGTTGGACAGTGGCTTGAAGAGACTAGTACTGTGGTCCCAGTTCCACCCCCGGGGGTGTGTCATCCCCAGAGTGTTCTGGGGATTTGTGGAGGCCTTTTGGTGCCAGAGATCAGAGGCAGCACTGGCGGAGAGAGGATGGGCAGGGGTGCTAGATGTCCCACATCCAGCCTGAGGTCTTAAATGTAGGTGAAGAAAAAACTGGGATTTAAATCCCAACTTACGGTTTTACATGTCAACACAGGGTAGTTTTTGCAGTGTTTAAACATGTACCAAGATTTTTAGGAGTGCCACTGCTCAGGACCAAGGAAAGATTACACTGTTTTGTTTGAAACGTTGATGAGAGTTTTTCACCGTTTCGGAATATCCTATATTGTATCTTACTCATCACTGATCATAGTTAATTGCTTACACCTCAGCCTGGTGTTGGTCTGTGTTTTTATTTTGGGTTCTATTTTAACAAATGACTGCTGTGTCTTCTAGTGAGCCCATGCTTAAGCATTTACATTTTGAAATACTTTTTATTATGTATTTAATTTTTGTCTTCTCTTGATTACAGTTGGGGTAATATATCAGTTATGTTTATGGTTGTAAATTATATTTATGGCTGTAAGAAGGCATCATTATCTGTGAATTTCACCTCAGGACAGTGTGGGGGTTGTAAACTCAGTGCTGTGAGGAGGGGGTGCGGACCTGACTGAGGAGGACTGTGCCATCCCTGTGAGTCCTGGGACTCTGGCTTGGGGGCTGCCCAGAGGCAGTCACTCTTCATTGAGACGAGGACTGGCTCTGGGGTGAAGGCAGTAAATGTGGGGCACGCTGAGTTTAGGCTTACACACAGCTTCAAGTTAGAAACGTGTGGTAGAAATTGTGAACTGGGATTTGGAGTCGAGGAGGAAAAATAACAGTTAACGTTTCTGGAGAGTGAGGTGGTTAAGAACACAGGTTGTGGAGCCGGCCCGGGCTGTCTCCGTGGCCATGCTCTGCACCTGGGTGACTCTGCACTCTGAGCGCCGTCACACCTGGTGTTCTCATTCTTAAAAATGGGGATAATATACTTACCCACTAAGTTAATATGGGAATTAAGTGCCTTAAAACGTCAAATACCTGAATAATGCCAACTTAAAAGTTGTATTCAAATTAGCTATTCACCAAAAATTCAGTAAATGCCAAGAATTTTGAATTGATGTATGAATTCTATCATTTGGGCCTTATAAAACAGAATTTTTATGAGAAGACTGAGGCCTAGGGAGATTTCCTGTAGACTCGTGAATCATAAATTGTACAGGAAGTAAAAGTCTGAATTGGCTAGGATAGAATCACATGCTTCCAGACCTTCCCTTCCATCTGTGGACCTCAGACCAGCAGCATCAGCATTGCTTGGGAGCTTGTTAGAAATGCAGAGTCTCAGGCCTCACCCTGAGATGACTGTTTCAGATTTTGAATTTAAGTGAAATTTCCAGGTGATTCCTGCGCATATTAAAGCATGAGAAGCTCTGGGCTCAGAGGTGTGAGCTGGTCTGGCTCAGCAGGGGCAGGGAACAGGGAGGGAGGCCTTGCTTGGTGCAGGCGCTGGGCCCCCAGGCTGGTGGACCCTGGCCTTGCTCCAACTTTTAGCTCTAGGACCTTGGCAGGTCTCTTCCATTCTCTGGACCTCAGCTTTCTCATCTTTAGGTGAGGCAAGTTGTCTTCCACTCTGATATTTCCAGGTCTTCTCCTGGGAAGACACTTGTGCATGGTGTTTAGGGTTTGGGTGATGTGGGAGGTGAGTGGTAATTTGGGTGGAGAGTCAGGAGTGTGCTTAGGCATATGAGTGTACCATGAATGGAGATGGTGGATTTTACTAAAGTAAATATATTTAGTCATCGTTTCTGAATTTTGTTCAGAAATCTTAAGATTTAAGAGACACATTCTTTAAGCATATCTTCAAATTTAAAGCTGGCAAGTTGAGGCTTCTGTGGTGATTATTTTTTCTTTATTTGGCTTATTCTCAAGTGAACATATCATAGTTGGATATATTTTATATTAAGTTCTAAAATAGTATTACTTTTAAAAAAAATCTAGGAATCACATTTGGCGTCCACATTTTGTCTGAGTGTCCTCATTTTTCTTCAGACTTTCTGAGGACCTTGACAGTATCTACTACTTTGTACCTGCAGGGATCATGTCTAGAATAAATGGACTTCCCTGATAGTTCAGTCGGTAAAGAGTCTGCCTGTTGGGCAGTAGACCTGCGTTCAATCCCCGAATGGGGAAGATCCCCTGGAGAAAGAAACTGCAACCCAATCCCGTATTCTTGCCTGGGAAATCCCATGGACAGAGGAGCCTGGCGGGCTACCTCCATGGGATCACGAGAGTCGGACATGACTTACCAACTAAACGACCGCCAGGTATTAGATAATGTTTTGTGTTTGATTTATAAATTTTTCTTAAAAATATTTTAACTTCCTTGGAAGTTGAAAAATCTAGGTCTTTGCCCCTTGAATGTAGTTGTGGTGAAATCTTCAGGAATATCCTCAATTTTTATCCCAAACTCAGGTTGCCTCACTGAGGAAAAGAGGTTTGTAATACACAAAAGAAAAAAAAAGTATGAGGGGAGTGGAGAGCTCAGAAACACGCAGCCACAGAGATGTTCTGGAGTAGGTGGTGGTGGTTTCCGCGGATGGTGCTGACTCTTAAGGAATGGTGCTGAGATCAAGGAAGCCAGAGATCACCACCTCCCAGCCCCCAGGGGAGGGGCCTTGCAATGTCCTGCTTCCTGCAGAACACTTCATTTTGAACTTAAAATCTTTGTTTTAAAGGGGGCTGCATTTTGAGCCCTGTGCTGTCTGCCATCTGCTTTTCTCCCAGGTTTGGGAACATGAGGAAAGCCAGCAAGCCTGGGAAGGCCAGAGAGAGGGGAGAGGTTGTTCTGAAGGGGGTGGGGGCTCTCTTAAGTAACTGGCTGCGTATCTGTGTAATCGTAACCTCATCTGTCTTTGTAGAGATGGTTGAGGGGACCCCAGGAGAGCCTTGTCCTTGCAACGAGCAGGGTCTCTAGTTGCCTAGCGGGCTTCTCACTGTGATAGGTTCTCTCTGCTGAACTCGGGCTCCAGGGCGCGTGGGTTTCAGTAATTGGGCACGAGGCTCAGTAATTGCAGTGCTCAGGCTTAGTTGCTCCACGGCATGTGGATCCATCTCAGACCGAGGATCGAACCTGTGTCTCCTGCATTGGCAGGTGTATTCTTCATCACTGAGCCACAAGGGACGCCCCGAACCCTTTATATTTCGGAATCATTTTCGATTTACTGAAAAGTTATTGTTACAGTCCCAAGAGTTCATGTATTACCCTGTTAGCAAACTTTTTCTGTAGAGGGCCAGATAGTAAGGATTTTAGGCTTTGTGGACAGATGGTCTTTTCTCGGAATTGCTTAGTTCTGCCAGTGCAAGGCAAGAGTGGCCATAGCTGGACAGTAAGTAAATGAATGGGTATGGCTATGTTCCAGTAGATACTTGTTTTGCTTCTTTTTTTTCCTTTGGTATGCCATGTAGCTTGCGGAATCTTAATTCCCCAACCAGGGACAGAGCTCAGGCCCTGGCAGTCAAAGCACCAAGTCCTAACCACTGGACCACGGGTGAACTTCCTCAATAAAACTTGATAAGAGCAGGTGGCTGGTTGGATTTTGATCAGTGGACATTAGTTTTCTGACTCCTGCTGAATACCCTTTACCCAGCCTTCCTGATGTTGAATCTTACACAACCAGGGTACATTTGTCAAAACAAAGATACTTTGGAACAGTGCTGCTAACTAGACTCAGACTTCATTTGAATACGTGTCCATCTTTGATTTGGTTTTCAGTCTTGCATGCTGCTTTATGCTTTGTTGACAGCATGTCTCCTCAGCCTGTTACTGTCAGCTGGAGACTTTGGATACTCATTTTGATCTGTGAGCTTTGTTGCCCAAATTGTCCTTTGGCAAAGGCCAAAGGCCAAAAGCTTTGGCCTTTGTGGTTCTTTCAGGTAAGCCTGTGTCTTTTGGATATGTCCTCAATTTTTCTTTTTTGAACCCTTTTTTTCTTTTTGGCTGCACAGCATTTGGGATTTTAGTTCCCCAACTGGGGACTGAAGCTGTACCCCCTACAGTAGAACCACAGAGTGTTAACCATTGGACCTCTAGGGAAGTCCTTTGTATACTTTCTGACTGAATTATATTCCATTATATGGATATACTCCTCTTTTCTCCTGATCTTTTTGTGAGGTGGTGGACATTTGGATTGTTTCCACCGTTTGGCTGGTATGAATAATAACTTTGTGTATTTGCTAAGGAGTGTTTTTGTGAGCATGTATTTTTTTTTTTCTCCTGGGTGGGTACCTAGGAGTGGAATTGGAGTTGTGTTTGAGTTTATAATAAACCCCCAAACTTCTTACCACAGTGGCTGCACGAGTTCCAGTTTTTCCCATCATCATTAGTACTCAGTATTGCCTGTGTGATTATGACATTCTACTGGGTGTAGAGTGCTACCTCCCTAATGATAATGATAGTCAGCACCTTTTCATGTGTGTGTTAGTGATTCACATATTGTTGATGAAATTTCTAGTAGGATATTTTGCTTATTTTAAAAATTAGTCTATTAAGTGTATATGTTCTGGATAGAAGTCCTTTGTCAGAATTATTATTTTACATATCTTTTCTTTCAGTCTCAGTTGTCTTTTCTTTCAGTCTATGAATTTTCTTTTCTTTTCAGTCTATGAGTTGTCTTTCTAATTTATAAATTAGAATTTTTGAATTCTAATTTATCAATTTTTTCTTTTATGGTTGTGCTTTTGTTATCATCATATCTAAGATGTTTTTTCCTTGCTCAGGATCACAGAGGTTTTCTCTTAGATTTTCTTTTGCGGGGGAGGGCTGCACCTGGAGGCATGTGGAACTTCCCTGTCACATCCTCTGTGGTAGAAGTGTGGAGTCTTAACCACTGGACCACTGGGGAAGCTGTTCTTAATATTTTCTTTAAGTTTTTTTGTTTTAAAAAAATATTTCTGTGTTTATTTTTGGCTGTGCTGGGTCTTTGTTGCCACGTGGGCTTTTCTTTAGTTTTGGCAAGCGGGGGCTGCTCTCTAGTTGCAGTGCGCGGGTTCTCTTGTTGGTGAGGGTGGGCTCTAGGGCTCGCAGGCTTCAGTAGGTGCGGGTCCCAGGCTCTAGAGTCAATGATTGTGGGGCACAGACCTGTTGCTCTGCAGCATGTGGGATCCTCCTGAACCAGGAATTGAACCCATGTCTCCTTTATTGGCAGGTGGATTTTTTTTTTTTTAACCACAGAACCACAAGGGAAACCCTGTTTTGGATTTTATATTTAGATTTATGATCCATTTTGAATTGATTTTTGCTTATGGTGTGAGGCATTAATCACAATTGTTTTGTGTGTGTTGTAGCACCATTTGTTGAAAGGTCGTCCTTTATTCATTGAATTGCCTTTGTCCTTTTGTAAAGAATCAGTCAGTTGCTTACATATGTGTGTGCTCACTTCTGGACCATTATCCTGTTTCATTATTGAATTTGTCTGTTTTTAGGCTAATACCACACTGTCTTGATTACTATAATTTTGTCATAATTCTTAAAATTAAATAATGTTAGTGATATTCACTCTGTTTGCCTATTTTATGTCCTTTGTATTTCCATATGGATTTTAGAATTATGCTGAGATTTTGATTGGGATTGTGTTGAATATACAGATCATCTTGTGGGAAATTGACCTTTTAATAGTATTTAGTCTTCTCTCTGTTTCAATTTTCTTTAAGTTTCTCACAGAAAAATTTTATGTTTTTCAGTTTAGGTCCTACCTTTTGTTGGATTTTTCCTGAAGCATTTTATACTTGTTTTCTATGCTGTTGTACATTTAAAATTTTTTTAATTATTTAAAAAATTGTTTTTTACTGTGCTTCACAGTATATGGGATCTTTGTTCCCCAACCAGGGTTCCACAGTGCACCCCGGTAATGAAGTGTGGGTCTTAACCACTGGACTGCCAGGGCAGTCCATGCTGTTGTACATTTTTAAAAGATTCCAGTTGTTTTTTGCTAGTTTATAGACATGCAATTGAGTTTTATATATTGACCTTATATCCTGTAATTTTCCTAAATTCACTTTTTTAGCAATATTTTTGTAGATTCCATTGGGTTTTCAACATAGATGATGTGATAATGTCTGCAAATAAGACAGTTTAGCTTCTTCCTTATCTGGGTACCTTTTATTTTTATTGCCTTATTGCTCTGTCTAGAACTTCCTATAAAACGTCAAATAGAAGCAACCGGAGCAGTCATCCTTGTCTTGTTCTTCATTTGAGGGAAAAGCATTCAGGCTTATCACCCTTTTATTTTCATTTTGTCCTAAAGTTATTTAAAAGTATGTTAATTTAGTTTCAAATACTTGGGAATCTGTCAAAGAGTTTTCTATTATTGACTTCTAACTTAATTCTATTTTGGTCAGACAAGTAGAGTTGGCATCTTTTTTTTTTTTTAACTTCTCATATTCATAATTTTAATGCAAAATTAAACTGTGAAGAAAAAAGATTTACAGTGAATATGAAAACATATGGTACATGTTCTTAATATATAAGAAGACATTATAATAATAAGGACAAATGTAATAGTAGAGAAAGTCAAGAGCATGTGGAGAAGCAGCTCACTAAAAGAAGTAACCAGTAGCCAGCATGTATGCGGGGATATGTTTGTCTTTGCTAGTGGGGTTGTCTATTGTTTCTGTCTATTATTTCCTTTTGGGAATACATGCCTCCTCTACTCCACAGGTTCTTGCCTCAAGTTGGCATCCTTTAAAGTGATTGAGACTTGTTTTGTGATCCATAACGTGGACTTGCTAGTTATTTCATATGTACTTGAAAAGAATGTGTGGTTTGCTGTCGTCGGCTGGAGTTTTCTTATTTAGTCAGTTCAGGAGCTTGGGTAGCTTTAAACACAAAAAGAGTGAAATATGACATGGATTCTTTTCTCTTTCCTTAAATTCATAATGTGAGTCCTTAGATCCTGCCACTCTTTCTACTAGCTGAGGAGAACAGTCTCCTGATTAGAATGACAGCTCTGAGCTGGAAGGCCTTATTTCATTAGTGCACTAACCAGCCACAGAGATTAGCTTATTGGCTACTTAATAATTAAATGAAGTTGGTTGTAATTCTTTGAGCATACACAGAACTTAGTAGGTTAACCCTTTATTGCCCAGGATTCCTGGGGAGTTTATGTATGAATACAGAGGAGCCTAAAATCCTTGAAAACTCTGAGAAGAGCTGTTTCAGTAAATTTCAAGAGACGATCTTATTTAAGAGACATATTAAATACAAATAAAAACAAAATTACAGATTTGGAAACTAGTTCTGACTTGAGTATTCCTTTATTAACTGATTTTGGAGTCTTAATGGAAGAACTTCTATACCAGCACTTCTTTTGGCTAGCCAGTTTTACTCTTTGAGGAGGTTTCACTAAAGCATTTCCTTGGTTATTTCATATCCTTGCAGCAGCCTTGTAAGATGCAGAGTAAGGTTAGTGGAAGAGAAGGCTGCACTGGAGTATTGATCACTGGTGGTGAACCAGATGTGGACTCGAATTCCAGAAATGAAAGAGACCTTGGGTAAGGTGATGGACATCTGGTGGTTGAGGAAATTCAGATGCAGAAAAGTTAGTGGTTGTCTGACAGCAAGGTGCTGTGCCTCTCAAAGGGACTTTGACAGTCTTGAGACATTCTTAGTTGCCACAACTTGGGACAGGGGGCCCCCTAGTATCCAGTGGTTAGAGGCCCAGGAAATTGCCAAATATCCACAGTCCCCAGAACAGTTCTCTGGGCCAAAATGTCAATACTGCTGAGTTTAAGAAGGGTCTGCATTCAGTTTATCTTGAGTTTTGATTAGAACCTGGATCTCTAAAACTGCTTCCAGTGAGTTAGCCATCAGCTGCTCTTATTTTTCATTCTTTTCAACTTCATTTTTAAAGATTCAAGGTAAAATCCACATAACATAACCATTAACCACTTTAAAGTGTATACTTCAGTGGCATTTAGTAGATTCAGTATGTTGTGCAACTGCTGTCTCTTTGTAGTTCTAGGATATATCCATCACCCCACAAGGAGACCCCATACCGTTTAGACAACTCTCCATTCCCTGCCCCAGCTCTGGCTACCACTAATCTGCTTCTGTCTCTGTGGAGTCTTTTTTTTTTTTTTTAATGTTTCTGTGGATTCTAAATTCTTTTTATGTGGTGCTTTAGAAATAAAGTGGATGAGAAGTCAGGAGCATGGACATGACATCTGGGGTCCCCATTCTTTTCTGTCAGTGATGGGTTGAAATCATTCATTTGACCTTTTCCCTTTATTTATGTGACTGCTGGCCCAGTAGCCAGAATATTTTTCTGCTTTACATGAGTCTGAAATTCTAGCCCACAATCTGTTTGCTCAGAGTTTTTATGGATGTCTGTGAAAGTCACTCAGTCGTGTCCGACTCTTTGTGACCCCATGGACTGTACAGTCCATGGAATTCTCTAGGCCAGAATACTGGAGTGGGTAGCCCTTCCCTTTTCCAGGGGATCTTCCCAACCTAGGGATTGAACCCAAGTCTCCCACATTGCAGGCAGATTCTTTACCAGCTGAGCCACCAGGGAAGCTCTTGAATGTCTGTAACAGAATTTAATTTCTCACTGATTCTCTCTCACCTGGTATGCTTCTGAGCCACCTCCCCAGGTACTGAACTAAGTGTCCTTCCATTGATGTGCTTGAAATTAGGAACTAAAGTGATTAGGGAGGTAAATTCATCCCATTACTAAACATAAATGTGCTTGGAATCATTTAGCACCTAACTTGTATTGCTTTGTAATTAAAAACAAAAACAAGTATATTCCTATGTTTTCGCTCCTGCTTAAAACCCTCCAGTGGCTGCTTCTCGGGTTTCGAGTAAACTCTGAATTCCTTACCATTGTGTAATAGGGTCCCCACAGGCTCTGCTTCCACTCCTGTTCTGTTCCTTCCTCTCCCTGGCTCTTGGTGTGGGCAGATGAGCCCTTTTTTCTCTCATGAAGGATCCCAGCTCCTTAAGGCCTCTGCACCAGCAGTTCCCTCAGTCTGGAGGGCATAGGGAGACATGCCTTGTACCGGTTTTCAAATCTCAGCTCACATGTCATGTCACATGGGAAACCTGCACTGATTACCCTGTCCGTCTATGGCTTGTAGTAGACATTTCGAGTGAGTTTTGTGGAGAGAATAATACAGCAAATTCCTATTACACACGCTTTTGTTCATAGCCAGCCAGTTTAGAGCAGCCCTGCCTCTCTTTGTGACTGTCACTCTCTGTCATACTGGTCTTTTCAGTTTTCTTTTTCTGCAGTTGGCGTTTTTTTTGTTTACTTTGTATACTACCCAGGACTGCGGGTTTTTTGAGCAGGCATCTTGTCTGTCCTATTTACTCTTGAGTCCCTAATGCCTGGAACATGTTCCTATGTGTACATAGTAGGTGCTCAGTAAATATTTACTGAATGAATAATGAAATGAAATAAACTTCCTCAAATCAGAGACTGTGCCTAACGCATGTTTGTCTTCGTCACTATGCCTGATGCAGAGCTGCTGCACACACAGGTTCCTCTCCTCTCGTCTCCTGACAGTAGATCTGTGGATGTAGTAACCCTCGAGCAGTGTTTCTGTGATGGGAGGAAGGAGAGCACACTCTTCTCTGCATTTGCTCTCGGATTGCTCTGCTGTAGTAAGACTGGAGATTTTTCCCGTTGCCACATTCACTTGGTGTTTAGTCTCAGTTGTTGTCTGCTCATAGGTAAACTTGGAACTCGTTCTAGAAGCCCACATTTATCTTTCCTTCCCTGATTGGTTGTTTCTAGAACTCTGGAAGGTAAGATCATCTAAGTTTAACTCCTTTTTTACAGATGAGGACTTTGCCCAGATTCATACAGTAAAGTGGTGGGTTTGGTTGGGGTTGGAAATGAGAGCTAAGCTCAGCAGTTAAAAATACTGTATAATTTTCTCTCTGTTGCATATTTATGAGTTCTGTTTTATTAGTTGGACTCTGTAAGTTTTATTGGCTCTTTGTGATTAGGGGCTATGTACTCTGAGTACCTGCTATAGCTTTTAACACTAAGCATAGAGTAATGTTTTTGGACTAGGAGACCAATGTAAGAGCATTGCTTTATTTGAGAATTAATTTAGTGTTACATCACTGTTTCTCCCTGCTTTATGGGAATATGGGAAGAGACACTCGGAGGACAGAGCTTGCTTACTTGTGCAGAGGGTACATACAGGAACTGAGAACGGGGTGGATGAGATGGGGAGGGTTAACAGAAGGCTGCAGGCGGAGGCTTTGCTCTTTGGAGCGAGTCCATCACTTCCTGCTGTCCAGTCCAGTGTGAAAGACCATCTGGGCCTCCCCTCAGCAGATGAACGTGATGTAGTGAATGTGCGATGTAAAAGCTGGGTTTTGCTGAAAGTAACTGTCATGTTAGATAGATCTGGAATATCTAGTGCAGAGATGGGATTGAAATGGGCAAAAAAGTGTAATGATTATTTATAATTATTTTGAGCCAGTGTAGATCTATTTATATCATGCAGACATATATTGAATACTTTAAAAATATGTGGTATCATTATAACATTGTTTTATGTGTGTGTGTGTTCAGTCGTGTCTGACTCTTTGCGATCCCACAGACTGTAGCCCACCAGGCTCCTCTGTCCATGGGATTCTCTAGGCAAGAATACTGGAGTGGGTTACCATTTTCTACTCCAGGAAATCCTCCTGATCCAGGAATCAAATCCAGGTCTCCAGTGTCTACTGCATTGGCAGGCAGATTCTTTACCACTGAGCCATGTGGGAAGCCCATTATAACATATTATATAGTTTTATTTCTTTTTAAAGTCATATATAATGAACATTTTCTGTGTTAATAGTACTGCTGTAGAAATCAGTAAGTGATGTTTTTGTTTGTCATGGCTGATATTCTAATAACTTACCTTAGTTCTTTTGCATGTTGAATGAATGATGATCAATTGCTGTGGCTGCAGTTTTGGTGTTCCTATTTGTTGTAACTAGGAGTTACAGTAAATTACAATAAATTACCCTTGGGAAAGGGTAAGTTCTGTGTATCTAGTCTGGTTCCCCAAAGTAAAGCCATAGGAGTTGTCCCCATTGAGACTCAGTAGTGCAACCAAGGCCGGTTGTTTTCTTAGAGCTACACTTCATCTTCTGTTTCTGACTTTGCTTTGCATTTTCCTTCCCTGCCCTACCCTGCACCCTGCAGCTACTTCTGTGCTGTGTGTGCCTAGAGCAGGCTTGGGCTTTGGCGTGGCTCCCGTTCTTAGGGCTGAAGAGCCTGAGCCTTTGGCTCCCAGTGCAGCAGTATCACTTGCTGGTTTTTCTTCAGCAGATCTAACTGATGGAAGATAGAAAGACACCCTCTGCCCACTGCCCCCGCCCCGTGCCGTGGGGTCAGCTGGTTAGCCCTTTTTTCTGGAGGCTCAGCCAGCCGTGAATGAGGACTTCTGAGGTTGGGGTGGTTGTATCTGGAAGTCTGCTATATCCCTCAGAGCTCTTGAAGTCACTCAGGAAGCTTGCACATGACTTGCCATTTCCATTAGGGGCGTGCGGCCTTTGGGAGCTCAGCCACCTCCTTTCTCCTGATGGGGTGGGTACTGCAGTGTTGCTGTGTGTCTGCACTTTGTCCCCCAAGATGGGCTGCAGTCAGACTTTTTTGATTAGCCACTGTTACAGTTTTCTTCAGGAAACACTCTTTAAAACCACTCTGAGGTGGAGAGAGTCTGGGCTCAGCCCCACTGCTGCTCTTGGGACACATAGACCTTTCCTTGACCTTGTTGGAAAGACATCATCCACAGAGCCCATAGGCAAGTTTTAGATGAGGAAGACCTGTGATGATTGGGAACCTTCTATAAAGGAATCAGAATCAAAAAGTTCTTCTTGTGGGAGAACAGAGAAAGCAAGTTCATAGTTCTGACCTTGAAAGCTGGAGTGTGGGGAAAACAGGAACAAGCTGTGTCCTCACACTGCTGGAGGGGTGCGTCTCCCGTGCGAGGTTGCCTTTTCCAGGCACTTACTGGTCAAGACCTCAAGTGATGCTTAGACTTTGCTTTTGACTGTTCTAGTTGGATCCGTAATGCACTGTTCTGTCTTGGCGTTAGGTGACCTGTTGGGTCACGCTCACTGTCCAGCCATTGCTTGGCTTGCTGCCCTGCCTCCTCACCCCTCAAACACACATACTGTTTGGGTACTCTGGTCTGAGCAGCAGGAAAGTGGGTGTTTGGTCGCAGAGGACTGTCTCTGCTGCAGAACCTTTGGTCCAGTTTTCCATTTGGTATTCAGTCTGACATTTTGGACCGACCCTCCTCTCCAGATGTTCTGAAAGCTAGATGTGCAGTTTACATACATTTTACATACATTTACTTCCAAGTTTTACATACATTTACTTGGAAGACAGAGTCTAGAATCAGTCCAAGTCTCTGGAAGACAGGGTTTCAGATGACCAAGTTTTGAGGTGTATGGCTAACATTGTTACTGATGTGAATTACCTTAGCTGGTGAAGAGTATACCTGAAGGATTAATCTGAGCAGATGCAGATGTAATCTGTCTGCTCACTCTCTAAGATGGGAAAAAACTTGTTGGGGTAAGGAGTTGGAGTGGATCATAGCTCATCGGGGCCAAGTCTGTCCATCATTCACCTTAGCCCTTCTTGGTGATCTTTCCTTTTGGGGCATGCTTACATGTGTGAGGAATCTGTAACCAGTGATGAATTCCTGAAGTGTGGTTGTAAAAGTTAGAGTTGCGTATACACAACTCTTAAAATACTTCTTACTAAATTGTCTCTTATTTAGATGGTGGAAAAGTATGGCGGTGACTCAGTTCACTTAGAAGCCATTCGTATTGGTGCCTTTCATGTGTAGCAGTGAGCCCTTAAGTGTTTGAATACATGAATTGATAGATGAAACAATTTTCTTCTCTTCTTGCCTGTTGACAGGCACTTGGCATTTCGTCCGAGTCTCTGACGTCAGTGTCGTTTTTCCCTTCTTAGAAGGTTCAGTATTCTGCCCTGCCTGTTTGGCCCTGAGTTTTCATTCAATATGCTGCTGCTTATTAGGTGAACTGCTTCCCTGCTATACATTTCTTTTTTTTTTTTTTCCTTTATTTCCACAGTCCAGTAATTTATTTTAAATTTGAGTAAAAATATGGAACGCTTCACGAATTTGCGTGTCATCCTTGCGCAGGGGCCATGCTAATATGCCAGTCTTCTCTGTATCGTTCCAATTTTAGTATATGTGCTGCCGAAGTGAGCACCCTGCTATACATTTCAAATAAAGACTTTGGAAACTTACAGAGTAATCCATATGTAAATTGGGACAGGACTGGCAATTTGGGTATAATTCACTGGAGCACAGGCAGTATGACAGGGCTTGTAATTTCCTTCATATTTTATATTGTTCCTCTAGAGAAATACCCGTAGACAGATACCGTTTTCTAAATGATTCCAGAGTAGTGCTTTACAGTGCCTATTCCACTAAGCCCTCGGTCTCTTCCGGTTATTTCATTGTGTTGTAAAACTTATGGTATTCAAGATAAAATTGTAATTCCCCTATAGAAATAATTCCGTATAGAAGGATACAAGGTACAAAGCTATTATTGTACAGTATCTGAAATCTCCCCTTTTGATATAAACTACAGAGAAGGGAAACAAATGTTTGTACGTTATAGTGGAAAAGAGAGATCGTCTTCTCCCAGATGTGCTTGCATGAAGTAGTGTTAATGTCACCTTTTAGTATCACGTGTGAACTATCTGGGGCTTCCCAGGTGGCCTTAGCAGTAAAGAACCCACCTGTCAGTGCTGGAGACTTTTAAGAGACCCAGGTTCAATCCCTGGATCGGGAAGATTCCGTGGCGCAGGGCATGGCAACCCACTCCAGTGTTCTTGCCTGGAGAATGTCATGGACAGAGGAAGGAGCCTGGCTGGTTACAGTTCACGGGGTTGCAAAGAGTTGGACACGACTGAGCGATTTTGCGTGCAGCATGTGAACTATCTGGGGCTGAAGTTGAAATGAGATAATGTAGTGGCCAAATGCATCTTGAACTCTTGGAAACAATAAGACCTATAATATAGTACATCAAAGTACAGTAAAAATCTTAAAATCTAGGATTTTGTATTCCAGAAAGTTCTGCTGGTATAGCATCTGTGTGCTAACCAATAGGCATAAAAAGAGGTTTTTACTGTAACAATATTTTGTTATGGATAGGCAGAGTGCATTAATTGAACTGTTTGGCTTGCTAGTAGGATTAACAAATTGTGATAGATCTTAGCTGAATGGGAGAGTATATTTCACTATTCATGATAAATTTACCATTTTATGTAATACAGTCTGGAAGTGATATACTGTATTCAGTTGTGATTATCTCAGTCTTTTGACGTTTTTATTTCATACATCATTTGTGTTCGCCTCAAATCAGTAGCAGAGGTGTAAAAATAGTGGATTGGGGTAACTTCCGTGATACCACCAGATAGCAGCACTAGTAAAGTGACTTGAATGAGGTGAAACCAGAAATGTGACCATTCAGGATTTCAGTATAGGTTATCTATATTGCCTGATGTACGTTTTTTTGTATTTAAAAATTTTAATTGAAATATAATTGATGTGCAGTGTTGTGTTTCTGCTGTGCAGTAGTGATTCAGTTATACATATACACACATTATTTAAAAAAATGTTTTCCATTGTGACTCATCATAGGATATTGAATATAGTTCTCTCTGCTATATATAGGACCTTGTAGAATATGGTATTAGTTTTTATATGTAAGGTTAATAGCTATTTCAATGGGAAAAGAAACTGGTACTTTATTCTGACTCATTAGATTGTTCTCCTGGTCGGCATTCACAGCCCTTCAGTATGCAGCACAGCTCTTGCACCAACCCATTCAGTAGATCCTCTTTTACAAGCCATTTCTGCAGTACTGAAGAATTCCTCTGTCTATATTTGTGGGTATTTCTTAATATAAGATGATAATCAACTGTTTTCAATAAAATCGTATGTGCATGCTATTGTATTATATATAGTTCATTTTCGTTACCCTACATTCTGCCATTGAAACGTCCACCGCACAGAGCAGAAGACAGAGGAGGTGTCAAGACAAGGAGGCGTCTGCTGTGGCAGCCCAGGCCTCACTGGACCAGCAGTCCTCCCGCCTTTGCTCTGAGCCTGCCTTGTTGGTGGGGAGGGCACCTCTTCCTGAGATGATGGTTGTGTTACAAGTGAGTCTGAATTTGGAGATGAAAAATGTTGACTTCAGCAATTTAATTTTATCTCTGTGCTTGGTTTATTCTGTAAATAATTTGAAGCTTTTAATCTATCAATCAATCATCCATCCATTTGTAGCATCTACTGAGAACCAACTTCCTTCTTCCATTTAAATTTTGTTCACTGGAGATTTGAGGCTTCATCCCTGCCTTCTGAGGCCAAGGTTTTCTAGTATACTGATCATGTCTGGGAAGAAACATTTTAGGAATGTTTTTACTATTTCCAGATCATTCCCATTCTGTGTTGGAGAGGCTGAAATGGTGAAATTATGAAGCCAGCAGTTAGTGCTAAGGGAGTTGAGTGCCCTGTTTACTGAAATACCTATGAACATACCCCCTTTAATAGTGATGAATTTCATGTAAAATATTTTAACCTAGG
Source organism: Cervus canadensis (assembly GCF_019320065.1). Taxonomy (NCBI): domain Eukaryota; kingdom Metazoa; phylum Chordata; class Mammalia; order Artiodactyla; family Cervidae; genus Cervus; species Cervus canadensis. Next base: position 10,613,646 of record NC_057406.1, on the reverse strand, counting down.
AAGCTAAGGATATGTTAGAGACATAGGTAAGTTAGAGACACAAAGAAAGGAGTAGTGATTTTTATATATTTATTTAGTGCTTTTCAAAATGATTACTAATACTGACTAGAATTACTAATACTGACTAGTCAAGCAATTTAGAATTGCTTGACTTTGTGAGTCAAGAAGATGGAGTGTATATCTTTTTAATTGTTTTCTTTTTCTAGACCTTTATTATTTCTTACTGATTTTTGTATTGGTTTACTTGGCTGTCAAATATTGATAAATATCTTCCCCTCAGTAATGCCCTGAGTGATAGAGTGGGTGAGGCAATGGAGGACTGCCTGGATTCAGATCTCAGTCATGCAGTGAATGGATGGATACTGTTTGTGTAATTTCTTCTCCAGTTTGGACCCTTAGATTGTTATAGTGCCTTTTTTTTTTTTTTTTTAAGTAATAAAGTACCAGTGATATCAGATGTGCACAATTGAGATTAGAGGGCTAGTCTTTTTATTTATTTATTTATTAGGGCTAGTCTTTTTAAAGTCTCTTGATATATAATGTAATATTGAAGTTGTCAGGTGTGTTCTTTCACAACAGAGGAACTTCTTTTAAGAATTTAAAATTGCTTCATCACGTAGGTTTGGTGAGTGTTTTGCCCATCCTTTTTCTTGAGGAAAAGACTTAATTTCTGATGGGCTTTCTTACATAAATTCAGCAAGTTTCTGTGCTATGAATTCAAATAGAGAGCACATTTAGATAAATTTAAATACTGACCAGCTACAACCATTGTTGTACCAATATGGCTACTATTTTGTTTTCTTCGAGGGTCACCTCTTGGTAATTAAGTTTCACTTTATAAAATTGGAAGTTTTCTGGATAGTACTTGGTTCTTGGAGAAGCAATAATGACTTTTAGTTCCAAGGAATTTTTTTTTTTTCAAGGAATATTTTTTGTAGCAATTTAATAACTTGTAGTTAGTGAAAGTATCATAGATTAATTCACCGGTCAAGTTTTGCAAAAAGTGAGGGAAAAATGTTAAGAAATCAGTGTATTTGCTACAGTCTCTGTTTAGGGCGAAAGGTAAATTGTGGCTTCCTGGAGTTTCCTTGGAAGTGGAACTTCTGGGTAGCCAATATTTTTGTATATTGCAGAGTTTACCACTGTTCATGAATTTATGGCCTAAACTTTGAATTTACTTACTTTGAGAAGAAATCTAAATAGAATGTATTTAACTTCCCAATCTTAAGAAAAAAAATCAATCCACTTTATTAAGTATACAGTTGCATTTCAACAGTTGTATACACCTGTGTAACCAGCACCCCAAATAAAATATCAACGATGGCATTTCCCTAAGAGTTTCTCCTGCCCCTTAGAGTGATATCAGCCCCCGCAAAACACACACACCAGGACCACGCAGTCACGGGGTGAGCATTAGAACCCTACAATATGCATTCTTTCCTTCACCCCCCACCTAGTGGGGGCATACTTTTATCTGGTCCCAGTAACTGCATTCTTTGGCCTTCTGCATGGCAGCACATGGTGAATCTCCTCTCTTCTCAGCACCTTATGCCTCTGCCCTAACTTTAGGGCACGTAGTTCCACGTGTAGGCTTGGGGGTGGGGACTCTGGTTCCAGCTTTCTAAAACAACTAGCTTTCTTTTAAAAAAAATTATTTATTTTTGTCTTTGCTGGGTCTTTATTGAGCGTAGGCTTTTTTTTCTCTTTTAGTTGCAGGGAGTGGGGGCTTCTCATTTCAAGAGTTTCAGTAGTTGCAGCACGCAGGCTCAGTAGTTTCAGCTCCCGGGCTCCAGAGCCACAGGCTCAGTAGTTGTGGCGAGAGGGCTTAGTTGCTCCATGGCCTATGGGATTTTCCTGGATCAGGGCTATAACCCGTGTCTCCTGCGCTGGCAGGCAGGTTCTTTACCAGGGAAGCCCAAACTAGCTTTTTAAAAGATTGTTTCTGGCTCTTCAGATCATGTCAGACTGGCTACTGGGCAACTCTGCTTTTTTTTGGCCTAAATTTAGCTGCAGTATATCTTCCATAGATCAGTCCTGTTAAACTGGTCAGACTTACAGTCGGGTGCTGTATGATAAATATCTGTTCTAGCAAAACGGTGAACATGAACGTGGATTTCCGGGCACGGATTCTGCTGGTGCGCCCCTACCTTTCTGTGTCCTACCCGTGACCCTGTCCCGGGGGTGCTGCGGCCATCATTCCATCTGTTGCTCTTCCGTTGCCCCCAGTTCTCCAAGAGGTTCTCTGAGCCGTCTCCTCCTCGCCCGTTCATCACGCTCTCACCCTCTCCCCTCGACGCCCAGCACGCTGCACCCAGTGCCCCTGTCTCTCAGGCGGTGATTGATTCCCTCTTCTTTCCTGCCAGCTCTCTCCCAGCAGGACCGCGCGGCAGATTGTGATGCTGGGGAAAGTCGGGTTCTGCCCTAAGCTCCCGTCACGCTGTGCAGAGAGGACGACGACAGCAAGCTTTATTGTCCCTGTGGGTGTGGCTGCAGTGTCTCTGTGGTTTTCAGAAGATGGCAATTACTGAAGACAATTACTCTTCCTATATAAGTCATAATAGTTATGGACGATCACCGCCACCATTTATATTTATTATTTAGCACAATTATGGTAACATACATCATTAAATGTATGTCAGATTAACTGTTATTTTGTTTGGCCAACACAGTAACTTCTGTGAATGCCGTGTTTCCTAGCTTGTTGCTCAGAAAGCCCTGGTGAAGATGGCAGCAGTGATGATCTTTGAATAGGATCATAACCCCCATCATTTATACATGTTTTTGGTAGCTTTCTGAAGGCTTTCTAAGAAACAAATGTAAGTGACTATTTACCGTATCTGTTAAATATACATTCTTTCTTGTATTCTTTTCCATTATGGTTTACTATAGGATATTGAACGTTATTCAGTTGAATATTTATTACAGGCTACTCCCTGTACAGTAGGACCTTGTTGTATATCCATCCTATACATGATAGTTTGTATCTGCATATCCCAAACTCCCAATCCTTCCCTTTCCCCAAACCCCTCCCTTGGCAGCCACAGGTCTGTTCTCTAGGTCTTTGAGTCTGTTTCTGTTTCATAGTTCACTTTTACCATATTTTAGATTCCACATATAAGTGATGTCATATGGTATTTTTCTTTCTCTTTCTGGCTTACTTTACTTAATATGATTATCTCTAGGTCCTTCTATGTTGCTGCAAATAATGCCAGGTTCTTAATACACTTTGTTTCATAGAGCTCTTAAAACTGCTCTGATTTAGGGAACATGGTTCTTTCTGTCATGGATCAGGAAGCTGAAGCTTCCGTTACTGAGTTGAACTGTTCTCTCCCAGTCTTGAGGCTCTTTGGTTTTGGCTGTTTCAGATGACGATAATGACACCCATCTTGCAGGGTTGTTGGCAGGATTACAACTAGTGCATGTGTGAAGCATCAGGCATAGCGCCTGACACTGAGATTATTACACAGACGTTTCCTGTTCTCAGTGAGTTGATGGTCTAGGTCCATGGCGTCCTAGTCTTTGCTCGAATCCGTTAATTTCTCAGGGAGGTTCATTCCTTCTTGAGCCTCAGTGTAAAATGATTTGTATATAGATGCTGAATAACTGCCACCAGTACTTTGCTTTTATACACTGCTATTCAACCTGAATTCAGTACACTAAAAAAAAGGTATTTCCATTTTGAATTATTGGAGCATTACTTTAAAATGAAAAATAGTGCTCACTTCGGCAGCACATATACTAAAATTGGAACGATACAGAGAAGATTAGCATGGCCCCTGCACAAGGATGACAGGCAAATTCGTGAAGCATTCCATATTTTTAAAAATTAAAAAATAAAATAACATAAGATGAAAAACAACCTTAACCGCAATTACAATCAAAAAATCTAGACTACACTTCCTGGTATTTTTTCAAAGACTTATTTCTTTCTGGTAACAGTTCATTGAGATATTCACAAACCACACAATTTGCCCTTTTAAAACATGCAATTTATTGGTTTTACTGTATCCACAGAACTGTGCAGCCATTACCGCAATCAATGCTAAAACATTTCCCACTACCGCTAACAGAAACTTCCGACTACTGGACAGTCACCTGCTACTCCCTTCTCCCACTCCATCCTCCAGAAACTTCTGTTCTCCTTCCTGTGTCTGGGTTTGCCAGTTTTAGACATTTCTGGAAAATGGAATAGTACAAAATGTGACATTTTGTGACTGGCTTCTTTTACTTAGGGGCCTCTGTGCTACACAGGTGTTAGTACTTCACTTCTTTGTTGCCAAGGAGTGTTCTGGTTTTTGGATACACCACATTTTGTTTATCCATTCATGAGCTGATAGGCATTTGAGTTGTTTTCACGTTGGGCCATTGTGAATAATGCTGCTATTATGAACATCATGTATAAAAGCCTTTGTGTGGATGTAGGTATTCATTTCTCCTGAAGAACTGCCAGACTTTTCCCAAGTGGCTGCACCATTTTATATTTCTACCAGCAGTGTGTGAGGGTTCCATCCTTCCCACTTCCTCAGTAACACCTGCTTTTGTCTGTCTTTTTGATTATAGCTTTCATAGACTTACATGTCGACCTAGATGCTCTGGGGACGTCTGCAAACATAGTGCCTGGTGTTTTCCCTGGTGCTTCTTTGCTACTCTGACTTTGGGGTGGGAAGCTTACGTATCATGGGAAACTGGAGGGTTCACTGATGGAGTGGTATCACTGGTTAAAGTCAATGTGTATGTGAAGGCTACATCTAAAAAGTTCTTAGAAATACTTACATGTAATTTGTGTCAGTAACAGTTGACAGCTTTTATAGGAATGCTGTTAGTGTAACGCCCAGGGTTTGGAAAAAGTTTATGTGGAGAACTGATGAAGGTATATAAAACTTGGTCAGTAACATATCAAATCATGTCTTGGTTTGGTCAGAAAAGTTGAAATTAAGACATCCTTCCCGTCATTTCATTGTTGTTGTTAACATTCACATATGATTGTATGCATTTTAAAGGAGGGGATATTTTTTCAAAGGAGGTGAAAATTGGTTCTTTCGGGTGGGGTGCCCTGAAGAGGAGAGTGGCTAACATCACCAGACCTGCTGCTCACCTTGGACAGGAGCACTGGAGCGGGCCTGTCCTCCTGCAGCCTGGGTCGCTGCTTACTGAGGTTGCCAAGCGGCATGTGACGGCTGGGATTCCCGCAGAGCCAGGTGGGCAACTTGCCGATGGAGTGATGGGTAGGCTGAGTTCCAGCTGGTGAACTGGGGGGTGTGTGTCTCTTCTGTAGCTGAATCAGCTGCAGCTAAATCTTGTCACAGACAACCATGGGGGGAGAGTTAGAGCTTCTGATTGTTCAAGAGGTGAGAGACCCAGACTTCTAAAAAAGTTATGCAACCAGTTAAACAAAACAATAAAACTGTGACCAAGCAAATATTTCTTCATGCTACCAGCTTATAATCTTGTATGTATCACAGGTCAGTTGACCCATAAACCTTTTTAAGTTATGTGATGAAGGTGGACAGCCCACACACAGGAATGCTGTTATTTACGAGCCTCAGACATTGGCAGCAAGATTGCAGGGTGAGGTAGAATTGCGGGATAGGGTTGTGCTTGGTGGGTTATTGGCTGCAGCTTGTCTGACGGTGAGATTCATGGTGCAGTGCCTCTTCTGTCTTTGCTACGTTTAGAAAGACTGGAGCCCCCTTTGACCTGTACAAAGCCTAAAAAGGCAGTTTTCTGGGGAATTAACAAGTGAGATTGGTTGCTGAACAAGTTTTTGTTTAATGCAATGGAAATTCTGGATGGATCATAAATACATTTAGCCTGAATTAGACTATCTGTTGCCTGGATTGCCTTCTACAAGACCCTAAGAAAATGAAACTATTGGGAGCAGGACCCCCCAGCTTAACCTGCTGAAATGGTTGTTTTCTCTGGTTGTCCTGGCCCCTAGACTATACAGTGTCTCTGACCATGAATTTGTATGTCAGATGCTCTGAAATATGTGGTAATAAATTAGATTTGGGGCCATCGTATATGAGTTATCAGTAATTCCTGAAGATGCTGGGCATCAGCAAAGATAAATCCCCTAATTTCACTTTCTTGGAATGCAGTTTGCAGTTACTTTTAATTATGCTTAGTTACAGTCAAAGCTGTTTGATAAGCTTTAGGTGGAGTTTGTATTCAGTGATGCAGCTTGCAGTATTTCATACTGCCTGTTTCTGGTTCATCAGGACACATTGGAGAGACTTGAAAAGACTCTAGTCAGTAAGATTCTTTACAGCTTCCTGTTTGTCCCCACCTTTGAGTTGTATCTTTGTAAATGTGCTTGATTGCCTTTCATCAGATGCTTAGGCTATGTTCCTTTTGAGTGAGTTAATTACGCTTTGGGTAACTGATTTTGAAAACCCATGTTTGAACCACTGCTAATTCTGAAGCTCTTCTCTCAGGTGGAGGTACCTCCTACACCTGCTTCTCAGGCTGACTGAGTTTTCTCCACACAGGGCAGTCATCAGGCAGGAGAGGTTGTGTTAATAGTCCTGCATGCACTCTAGAGGAAGGGAAGGAGGAGGGTTTAAGTGTTGGATCCCCTTGTGAGCTCCCCCTGGTTCTGTTTTAGGGTAATTAATTAGTTTCCTTGGCTTGAGCTGAACTTTGGGCTCTGTGTTCTGTTTTTTAGCTCCTAATCATCAGCAGCCTTTAGGCACAGGCAGGGTGGGGGTGGGGTTTTTATTTCGGGGGTGGAGTTTATATTTCAGGTCATCCCCAAATGAATGAAGTAACCAGAGTACAGTGCTTTTTTAAGCTTGGCCTTGAGGCTGGAAAATGGGCCACAGAAGGTGAAAACTTTGCCCTTAGAATCCTGGTGCCTTGTGTGATCTCTTGGTGTACCCTGAGGACTTCAGTTACTGGGCATTGGGTGGGCTGTGAGTGTTTGCTTCCAGGTTCTCTGGTGGATTGTTTGTGTGATAAGGTGGTCTTGCTTCTCTCTGCCACTCTGCCTCCCTTCCGGCTCCCCTCCCCCTCGGCCTCCTAAATGAGGTACATCCCCCTCTGCTCCCAGACGTCTCCATCTCCCCGTTCCGACAGAGCCATCATTTATCAAGTTGTTTCACGCGTTGTCGGGAGGGGGGCCCTGGGGACTCGAGTTTGTTTCGTCCCTTTGTTGTAGCTCCACAGGATGGGCCAGCTTAGTCTCCAGCCAACTGCTGAGCATTGCTGGCCTCCAGGAGCAAATGTTAAAGGGGCCTCCTTTCATCTGCGTGCTGCTGCCTCAGTCTTGGTTTAAATTCCAGCTTCTTGGAACTGTAATCACCCTGTACACACACACTTTTCTGAATATATATGGCATCATGAGAGTCTTCTTTCAGTACTTTTCTTCCCCCCACCCCAGTCACTGAGAACCTGGAGATAGATTTTTCTTCTCTTTCTTTCTTTGTTATTCCTTGTTCATTTTCTGTTCTTTCTTCTTCATGATCTCACCTTTTTCTTAGTGGTAGGTTATTATAGATAGATTTATTTAGTAAGGGGAGTTCCTGCTTTTATCAGACATAGTCTTCTTAGGTGTAAGATACCCGGGTGTCTTTTTTCCTGATGTCACACTGTTCACTATCAGAAATATATAGATGGTATAGGGTTAAAAAAACTTTTAAAATTTGTCAGCCTTGAAAGTGCAAGAAGAGTATTTACTGCATGTTACTAGGGGTTATGCATGTTTTCCAAAGTGTCTAAGAAAGTAGAAGGAAAATTGTACTTAGACTCAAGGATGTGGTGAGAGCATTAACCCGTCTTCATTGACCATAGCAATGAAACATGGATGCTATTCAGTGTAATTTAATAGTTTAAAAGGACAGTGTTTATTTTGTGGGGTAGGAGAAGTTAGACTGTAATGTTACAGGGTTATGAGAATTTTTTTCTGTGATCTTGGGGTATTTCCCTCCAGTATTTTACTAAGAAGACTTTGACATATAGACAGAGGTTGAAAGGATTATACATTATATTTTGGGCTTAGTTTTTTTTCCTTTACTAAGTTGAATAAAACACATAGTAGTCTCACAGTGCAGTGTAAAGTTATGCTTGGAAGCAAAATAACAAGAGGAAAAAGCACCCCAGATGACATATGTCTCCTACAATTTGAGTTCTAAAATGATCCTGTTGTCTTGTGTTTATTGTAGATAAGCTGAGCCCAGAACCTAAAGCTGTATGTATTGCTGGTTATCAAGTTCAGTGGGAAGTGTTCCCCCTCCTCATCAGATTCTTTAAGGTGAAAATGCTTAGACACCTTGATCAGATTTGTTAACTGAAGAATAATTTATAAGCAGTAAGTGTCTTGAGTGCTCTGTGTTCATGCCTGTATATAAAGAATCTCTAAAACAATTTATTGATTTTTTTTTTTAAGACATCAAATTGAACCCCAAATGTTTCCCATATGGAATGCCCTTACTATTGGGATACTTCTCAGCTATAAAACTGTGGTGTACTGATTCTGATTTTTTTTTTTTAAACAATGAAAATTAATAAAATCACATATTGCTAATAAAAGGAATTTTTCCTCTTTAAAATAACAATTTTTTTTTTTTGGCCATGCTGCATGACATGCGGAATCCCAGTTCTCCAACCAGGAATGGAACCCGTGCCCCCTGCATGCTCAGTGGTTGAGCGTGGAGTATCAACCACAGGACTGCCAGGGAATTCTGGGATTTTTCTTTTATAGCAATACTATTAAAATATCATAATATTTGGTTACATTTCTAAATAAGAATATGAAAGCTTGAGGACCTTGCATTCATTCTGAAAGTTTAGTAGGTACTGTTTGCGAGATACTGTTTTATGCAGTATGTCAATGAATGAAACAAATAAAAATCCTTTGGAGCTTAACTTCTGGAGGTGGACAGGACAGGAGACATACCAGGCACTCCATTTTCTTGACATTTTATAGCACCCATTGGTGACTTTTTTTTTTTTTTTAGTAAAGGGCCAGACACTGTCTCTTGCAGTAACATGACCTTGGGCAAGACTATGTTTCAATAAAACTTTGTATTTCTTTATGGTAGCAAGTGGCAGACTGTACTTTGTTGGCCCCTGTTCTAACATGTAAAAGACAAACATTAGATCATAGAAGTTTAAAAAAGTTGTGTAACAAAAGATATCATTAAGTCAGTGGACATACAAGAAATTTAAGAACAAAATATTGGCAAACTAGGTGACCAAAGAGTCAGTATCCCAGTGGGGGCATGGGGATACTGTTCATGGGGACACTGTTCATGGGGATACTGTTCATGGGGATACACTGTGCATGGGCATGGGCATGAACAGTGGGCATGGGCATGGAGAAGTAAGCCACAGATGAACAAGTATAAATGGCCAGGAAATATCTGAAAAGGTGCCGTTCTGACTGGCAGAAATGATACAGACAGAAAATAGCAAGGAGGGATAAGAAGGCCTTAAATGATCAGTGCAAAAAAATAGAGGAAAACAATAGAATGGGAAAGGCTAGAGATCAAGGAAACATTTCATGCAGGAATGGGCATGATAAGGACAGAAATGGTAAGGACCTGGCAGAAGTAGAAGAGTTTAAGAAGTATACAAGTATGCAAGAAGTATACAACAGAAGAACTATGCAAAAAAGGTCTTAGTGCCCCAGATAACTGCAGTGGTGTGCTCACTCATCTAGAGCCAGACATCCTGGCGTTTGAAAGTGGGCCTTAGGAGGCATTACTACAAACAAAGCTAGTGGAGGTGGTGGAATTCCAGGTGAGCTATTTAAAATCCTAAAAGATAATGCTGTTAAAGTGTGGCACTCAATATATAAATTTGGAAAACTCAGCAGTGGCCACAGGACTGCAAAAGGTCAGTTTCCTTTCCAGTCCCAAAGAAGGGCAGTACCAAAGAATGTTCCAACTACTGTATGTTTGCACTCATTTCACATGCTAGCAGGGTTATGCTCAAGATCCATCAAGCTGGGCTTCAGCAGTACGTGAACCAGGAACTTCAGATGTACAAGCTGGATTTAGAAAAGGCAGAGGAACCAGAGATCAAATTGCTGACTTCCGTTGGATCATGGAGAAAGCAAGGGAGTTCCAGAAAAACATCTGTTTCATTGACTACACTAAAGCCTTTGATTTTGTGGATCATAACAAACTATGGAAAATTCTTAGAGAGATGGGAATGCCAGACCACCTGACCAGTCTCCTGAGAAACTTGTATGTGGGTCAAGAAGCAACATCACTTTGCAAGTTACGTCTGGTCAAAGCTATGGTTTTTCCAGAAGTCATGTGTGCATGTGAGCCTTGGACCATAAAGAAGGCTGAGCACCAAAGAATTGATCCTTTTGAATTGTGATGCTAGAATAGACTCTTGAGAGTCTCTTGGACAGCTAGGAGATCAAACCAGTCAATCCAAAAGGAAATCAACCCTAAATATTCATTGGGAGGACTGATGCTGAAGCTCCAATATTTTGGTACCCTGATGCGAAGAGCTGACTCATTGGAAAAGAAAGCCCCTGATGCTGGGAAGGATTGAGGGCAGGAGGAGACGGGGGGCGGGGGGGGGCAGTAGAAGATGAGATGTTAGATAGCATCATTTATTCAATGGACGTGAGTTTGAGCAAACTCTGGGAAATAGTGGAGGACAGAGGAGCCTGGTGTGCTGCAGTCCATGGGGTCACAAAGAGTTGGATACGCATTAACAAGCGAATAACAACAAAAATCTTCCTGGAAGAGAAAAGGGTACTGTTAAGTACATTGCTGTTGGGAAATGGTATTGATACTGCCTTTTTGGAAAATAATCTTACATTTTAGTAAAATTAAAACATAGACACACAAACTCTCTCTGTTGCAGAGTGGTTTCTCGTTGATTTTGGGGGTTGGGGAGTTAGTGATAGTTCATTGTGGCTTTCTTTTTTTTTCTTTCAGTTTTTAAAATTGTCATAAAATATACATAACATGAAAGTGTATCATTCTAACTACTTATAAAGTGTTACAGTGTATTGGTATGAAGTACATTCATAACATGAATCTGTTGCCACCATCCATCTCCAGAACCCTTCTTCTTTTGAAATAGAAACTCATACCTGTTCAGTTAGTCCCCCTTCCTCTTACCCCAGCCCTGGGTAACCACCATTCTCTTTATGTGTCTCTGATTTTGACTGTTCTGAATACCTCACATAAGTGAAATCTTTTTGTGGTGGGCTTATTTCACTTTGCATAATGCTTACTCCTTGGAAGGAAAGTTAAGACCAACCTAGACAGCAAATTAAAAAGCAGAGACATTACTTTGCCAACAAAGGTCCGGCTAGTCAAGGCTATGGTTTTTCCAGTGGTCATGTATGGGTGTGAGAGTTGGACTATAAAGAAAGCTGAGCGCCAAAGAATTGATGCTTTTGAACTGTGGTGTTGGAGAAGACTCTTTTGCATCCCTTGGACTGCAAGGAGATCCATCCAGTCCATCCTAAAAGGAGATCAGTCCTGGGTGTTCATTGGAAGGACTGATGCTGAAGCTGAAACTCCAATACTTTGGCCACCTGATGCGAAGAGCTGACTCATTTGAAAAGACCCTGATGCTGGGAAAGACTGAGGGCAGGAGGAGAAGGGGATGACAGAAGATGCCATGTTTGGATGGCATCATTGACTTGATGGACATGGGTTTGGGTGGACTCAGGGAGTTGGTGATGGACAGGGAGGCCTGGTGTGCTGCGGTTCATGGGGTTGTAAAGAGTTGGACACGACTGAGGGACTGAACTGAATGCTCTCAGGGTTCATCTATGTTGTAGAATGTCATATATTTCTCTTTTAAGGCTGAATAATATTCCATTGTATCTCTAGACTTTTCTATTTTTATTTTGGTATCTATGCAGCATGCACGATCTCAGTTCCCCTGCCAAGGATGGCACCCTGCCCCCCTGCAGTGGAAACATAGAGTCTTAACCTCTGGGCTACCAGGAAAGTCCCTAAACTACATTTTAAAAAATCAGTCCATCCATTGATGGACACTAGATTTGCTTCCACGTTTCAGCTATTGTGAACTATACTGTTGTTAACCGAGTTGCACCCAATATCTCTTTGAGACCCTGCTTTCAATTCTTTGGGGTATAAACCCAGATGTGAAAGTGCTAAACATACGGTTAATTTTTAATTTTTGAGGACCCACCTTTGCATGGTGGTTGTTCCGTTTTACATTCTTACCAGTAGTGTACGAAAGGCTTTAACTTCTCTACATTCTTGCTAACACTTTTTTCCCCCGTAGTAGCCTTCCTGATGGATGTGAGGCGATGCCGCATTGCAGTTTTGATTTTTCTTCCCTCACTATAAGTAATACTCAGGATTTTGTCCTATGCTTATCGGCCATTTGTATCTTTGGAGAAATATCGATTCAAGTCCTTTGCCCATTCTTTTTAAAAATCAGTATTTTTTTAAAAAATTTATTTCTTTTTGGCTGTGCTGGATCTTCATTGCTGCATGGGCATTTCTCTACTTGTGGTGCACAAGCTTTTTGTGGCAGTGGCTTCTTTTCCTGCCGAGCACAGGCTGTAGGGCGTGTGGGCTTCAGTAGTTGTAGCCCTTGGGATCAGTCGTTGGCATCTCCCGGGCTCCAGAGTACAAGCTCAGTAGTTGGGCTGTGTAGGCTCAGTTGCTCCAAGGCATGTGGGATCTTCATGGATCAGGGATCTAACCCCGGTCTCTTGCTTTGACAGGTGTATTCTTTACCACTCACCCACCAGGAAAGCCCTGCCCATCTTTTAATTTTATTGTTTTTTTTTGTTGTTGTTGAGTTTTATGAGCTCTCTATATATTGTGGATATTAATCCTATAGTGGATGTATGATTTACAAATAGTCCATTTTGTAAGTTGCCTCTTTACTCTGTTGATGTCTTTTGATGTGCAAAATATTTAATTTTTTGGGAAGTCTACTTTTGCTGCCTGTGATATCCAGGAAATCACTGCCAGGTTCAAATTCATGAATATTTTGCCCCATGTTCTCTCCTAAGAATTTTATAGTTTTAGATCTCACATTTAGATTTTTGATTCATTTTGAATGAACTTTTGTGTGTGTGATGTTACACGCTGGGTCCGTTCTGCCCAGCTTGTGACCTGCCTGTTCAGCATGGCCTCACAGACGCACCGGTGAAGGTCTAACTTCTCTCATTTGGTTGGTTTTTTTCAATGTGATTATCCAGTTTCCCCACCACTAGTTGTTGGAAAGACTGTTCTTGTCAAGGTCATTTGACCATATGTGCAAACATTTATTTCTGGGCACTCTATTCCTTTGGCCTATATGTTTTGGTTACTGTAGCATTGTAGTAAGTTTTGTAATGAAGATGTGAGAGTGCTCCACTTTTGTTCTTTTCAAGTTTGCTGTGGCTATTTGGGTCCCCTTGAGAATCCATGTAAATTTTATGATGGATTCTTCTCTTTCTACAAAAGACATGTGAGGTTTTGATAGATTACAGTGACTGTGTGGTAGTATTGACATCTTCACAATATTAAGTCTTTTAATCAGTGAACATGGGATGTGTTTCCATTTATTTATGCCTTTAACTTCATTCACAATGTTCTGTAGTTTTTATTTATTGGATCAATACAAATCTTTCATCTCCTTGATTAATTCCTAAGTATTTCTGTTTTGATGCTCATGTAAATGGAATTATTTTTGTATTTAAAAAATGTTTTCATGTATATAGAAATGCAGCTGGGTTTTTTGTTTTGTTTTGTTTTTGCAGCTGAGTTTTTTTTTTTTTTTTGCAGCTGAGTTTTATGTGTTGAGTTTGTATCCTCTTTTCTGAATTTGTTTGTTAATTCTAACAGTTTTTTATTATTACCTTTAGGATTTTCTACATATGAGATGATATAATCTATGAACAGAGATAATTTTATTACTTCTTTCTAATTGGGTGGCATTTGTTTCTTTTTCTTTCTCATTGCTCTGTGTAAAACATCCAGTATGTGTTGAATAGCAGTGCTTGAAGTGGGCATCCTTGCCTTGTTCCTGATTTTAGAGGAAACTCTTTCATTCTGTTAGCACTGCTGAGATTTTAGCCCACAGTGGAAAACAATAGCAAGACCTTATGAACAAGAAAGTGAAGTGTGACATGGTTCTAAGTAGCAAAAAATGGAAACCAAAATGAACAAGAAGTCCATCTGTAGCAGAGTGAATGAACATTACATGTTATATCATGGTCTGTTAGGTAGCCTTTCGAAGAATGAGTTGGAGCTCTACCTGTCGACGTGGAGGAATTTGTACAAGATAATGCGGAAAGCAGTGTGTAGAGAAGTATGGGTGATGTTCATCAGTTAAGAAAAAGCCAGCCCTCATAACTTTTGTGTAATCTGCATTCATATTTGTATCAACCATATATGTGACTTCATGTGCATTAAGAAAAGCAAGAAAGGATGAAGTATTACTGATGTAGAAGATAAACAAGGAGGAAGAAAGATTGCATTTATGAAACACCTAGAATGAATAGTATGATTGCCTTTTGAGTTTATATAAACTGTGTTTTCATATGTATGCATGTACGTACATAGTCATTTATAGCATTTTGTAAAAAGGATGAACAAACACCATTGCTCAGGCATTCCAATCCTCATGATTTATCAAAGGGCTTCCTTGCACCTGAACTTGATGTCCTCAGGTACACGTGCCTTGTTACGTTTCTGGTTACTTGTCCCATTTGCCCCAGTGACTGAAAAACTGAACTCTCTTTCTGTTTTAATGGCACAAAACTGAAAATGCCTCAGAAGTGATGATTCTCTAGGTCGTACCTCTAGTACCTGAGGAAGCCACGCTTGAGTTGAATCCACATCTGTCCTGTTCTATCCCGCCACCCCCCCTGCCCCCGTTCATGCTCGCTCTGCTTGTTGACCCCTTGGGCCTCTTGATTATTGAATATGGTACCTGATCTGGTGGGGCTTCCCAGGTGGTTCAGAGGTACAGAATCTGCCTGCCAGTTCAGGAGACAGGGGTTCCACCTCTGGGTCAGGAAAGATCCTCCGGTGAAGGTAATTGCCACCTGCTCAAGTATTCTTGCCTGGGAAATTGCATGGATAGAGGAGCCTGGTGGACTACAGTCCACGGGGGTCACAAAAGAGACAAACAGAACTTAGAGACTAAATAACAACAGCAACGTGATCCGGTACAGAATGTAGTCTTCCTTGGGGAGAAATGGAAGGGAATGGTACATAACAAAGAGTGGTAAGAAAACATTTTTTTATTTCAGTTGTCTCTCAAAAGATTTATTAGGAATGAAATCCTACCCCGCTCCGCCAGTCTGGGACTGAGAAGCCAAGACTGGCTATAGCTTCTGTCAATCCTTAAACATTAATTCCCAGGGCTAGATTGAGCCAGGTAGATTTTTATGCACTTTAGCTAGTCTTCCTTGGCCACTGTCTGCTACAAAACAGAGCTGCTCACCGTGACGTTTGTACAGCCATTGGAGACTTAACCTGTGTTGTGTGGAACATTTATTTGGTAAATTGATGTGCAAGAAGGTAGTGCAGTATATCTGCGGGTGACCATGTTTCTCACTGCAGTCTCACTCAGGGTTGTCGGGTCTGATAACAGGCGACGTGTGCTGGGGCAGCAAAAGCTGGCTGGCTGTTGTTGGAGGTCTTGAATGGTGCTGGATGAATTAGACATTTCTTGCTGGCAGGAGTATGGTAGAAGGTAGAAGGCATCTAAGTGTGCTTAGATGATCATTTTAATACATGAACCACATAGTTTTATTCTAGTTTATGAAATGACTTTTGTGCCATAGTAGGCTTTTTAAAAACCACTTACCCTTATTTATATGGAGAAGGACATGGCAACCCACTCCAGTGTTCTTGCCTGGAAAATTCCATGGACAAAGGAACCTCATGGGCTAGGGTCCATGAGGTTGCAAAGAGTTGGACACAATTCAGTGCGCGCGCACATACACACACCCTTATTTGTATAGAATAACATATATTCAAACCTGATGAAACCTTTTTAAAAAAGTGTTGTCTGGGGTGCTTCACTCGAGGTTTAATAATTTACCTGTATCTTACTCCATGACACCACTCCCACCCTGATCCTATTTTGGAAAGAGCCCTATGTTGTTTTTTAATAAGTGCCCTCAAGAGATGTTCAGGTCCATAGACCATACATGGAGGTATACTTCTCTAAAACATTGCTTAAATTAATGTCTTTATGTTTTGTTATGAACGTTCTGAAAAGAAGAGTAATGAGTTTGATGATGTGGTCTCAGACTGTAACCCAGAGTTTTAAACTAGAGAGACAAAAGTGACTTGACAGTCATAGAACTTAATTACTGCAGTACGGGTGCTAAACCCCAACTTTTTCAATAACGCTTCCAGTGTTTTTAGTACAGTAATGAAAACTGTCTCAATATTCATTTTAATAATTTTTGTTCACAAAAGTACCATTTTCTTGTTTCAGAAGTGTGGAATAATCTATCAGTATATGAGCCTGCTATTTCGGCCACTTTGATAGGCAAAAATGGAACTACTCTTTTTTTTTTCCTTTAGAACTTGGGATGAGTGGCAGCAGCTCTTTTTATGCCGTTTCTTCTTTTATGCCATTTCAGATTGGGTTTAACGTGCTCCGTCTCTACCAGAGGCCACTTGTGCTCTGTCACAGTGTTTCACTTACTGGATGTTGGTCTTCACTACACTCTACTCACGGGTCATGTCGGGCTGTTTGAATTTTCTTTTGTGGATAGAATGCTTAGAAAGACTGTGTTTTGATATTGTTAGCTTTTATTATTTAAATTGAGTGTGTGGTGTTAAATTGAGTGTGTTTTCCAGAAAATGAGCCAGTTATGCCAGAATCATTTACTGATTAATGTTTTTTCTGTTACTTGAAATGTTGTTAGGTTGATACATGTCTCTTCCATTATTTTAGGGTCTGTTCTTAGGCCAGCACTGCAGTGATTGAATTGTAACTTTATATGGGAAGTATTAACATTGTAGGATATTTACCTGTTACTGTTCTTTGCATAGGATAGTCATATTTTCATGTGTGAATTTATTAATAGAAATTTTAAATAGTGTGTTTAGAAATTACCAGGAAATGATTCCATAGAACCATTCAAATTTTGGCTTAATGATGGAATAAGTAATAATTGGGAGAATTTGCTCATGTTTTGTTCAGGTGGATTTTTATTTTTCAACTTGGGGAAAAAACCCTTTTCTTACTTTAAAGAGCCTTTTCCCTATTCTTTATTTGGGCCCATTTAATTGTGATCCAGCCTTGCTTTGACATATTCCTTTGTCTGCATGTCTCAGCTCCTGTTTTTCAGCCTGTTTTCTTAAAAACTGAAACCTCTGACCCAGGCATTCTAGAAATCCTTATATTTGCAGTAAATGAAAACAACAAAGCGGGTCGGCAGTTGCACATCAGGTTAGAGTCGTGTGCTTTTAGGTTAGTTCTACATACTTAATCTTTCCACTTGATAGTATTCCACAGGGTGATTTCACTATTAAAATTCTTCTTAGCTGTAACTTGTTAGTAATTGTAATCATATTTTAAATGATTTTATTATTTTTGAAATTAATCTTGAAAGAAAGAAAGAAAAGGCAGAGTCCCTTTAAGCAGTAAGAATCCTGTGAGAGCCTAGGAGGATGGATGATGGAAAGGTACCCACAGGGAGGGGGAAAAGGTCATCATCACTCCCAGGTGTTAATTCCTGTACCATTTTCCTGGTATATGAAAAGGTACTCAACATCAGTAATCATCAGGGAAATGCAAATCAAAATCACAGTTAGGTGTCATCTCACACCTGTCAAAATGGCTTGTTAGCAAAAAGACAAATGATAGCTAGTGCTGGTGAGGACACGGAGAAAAGAGAATCCTTGTGCACTGTTGGTGGGAATATAAGCTAGTACAGACTCTATGGAAAAGAGTATGGAGGTTCCTCAAGAAATTCAAAACACAATTACCATATAATCCAGAGGAAGTCATCATCTTGAAGAGATACCTGTTTTCCTATGTTCATTACAGCATTATGGAAACAGCCTGAGGGTCTGTTATTGGGTAAGTGGATCAAGAAGATGTGGTCTGTATGTACATTCAGTTAAATATTATTCAGCCTTTAAAGAGAAGGAAATCCTGCCATTTGCAGCAACATGGATGAACCCAGAGGGCATTATGCTGAGTGAAATAAGCCAGACACAGGAGAAATGCTACATAATCTCACTTATGTGTGGATTTAAATGGAACTTCTAGAGACAGAGTAGACGACTTGTTGCTGAAAGTAGGGGGAGTGGAGAGAGGCTGGTGAAAGGGCATAAACTTCCAGTTATAAGAGGAATGAGATCTGAGGATGGTGACTGTAGTTGGCAACAGTATTGTATGAGATTTTCTGGAAAGTAGAATTAAAATTTCTCCCCACCCCCAAGAGGGGTGTAAATACGTGGGGTAACAGATGTGTTAATGAGTGGATGGTGGTGATCTTTTCATGGTGTCTATGTGTATCAAATTATACTTTTAAGTATCTTGGATTTTTTGTCAGTTATATCTCGAGCTGAAAAAGATAGTTTTTAATGGAAAAAAGTGATACATGATCTCAATTTCTTAACATTGAAACAGTACAGAAGTCTGTGCAATGAAAAGATCTCATTAACTGCTGGTCATATGTATGTTTCCAAAAGTACTGGCTGTGTACCTCACCATTCCTTGTGTGTACACGTCCCTCTTCCTCGTAAGTTACTGTGTCTGTTTGATTTCTCCAACCTCTAATCCAATGTTATCCACTGTAGAAAATGTCACCATTTACTGAAGTTTTGCCTACACCCAGATCCCTTTATCTTCTTAGTCTCCTGCTTCTTTTATGCCTTCTACATTTCCTGCCTTCCAGCCCTTCTGTTAGTTTGACTGAGCATGGATCTGGAATATCTGCCCTTCTTTCCCTCCCTTGACCTGCTGCTGCTCTAGGCCAGCCACCGTCATCCCAGGTCTGGATCATCGTCGTTCGCTTCTAACCAGTCTCTAGTGCACGTGCCACCAGCAGCTGGAGTAATAAATCCAGGCTGTCACTTTGCTGCTTAAGAGCTTCCTGTTCATTGTCACAGAAGATAGACTCTTCGTGTCTCAGTTTACCAGGCTGACTTCATCCTGCATTTCAGGTCTACTCCTGCATTGCAGCTCCTCAGAGCTTTTCAGCCGTGGCTTCACTTGCCTGGAAAGCCCTCACTTGTGTCTTCTGTGTGGCTGGCTGCTTTCCATCCTTTTGGTCTCAGGTCAGGCGTCTTCTCAACTTGGCCACTGGTTCCAGCTGTCCTCCTGCTGCCCAGATATTTCCAGTGAGTGCTGAGTGAGGGACGCAGCAGTGGAGGGGGATGAGACGGTGGGAGTGGAGAGTGCAGCACGGCGTCCACCACGTGGCCAGAGCTCAGTGTGAGCACGCCAACACTGCCGTCACTGGTGAAGCACTAATGCCAAAGAAGCTGAAGGTGAATGGTTCTTTGAAGACCTACAGGACCTTCTAGAACTAACACCAGAAAAAAAAGTTCTTTTCATCATAAGGGACTGGAATGCAAGTACCCGGAGTAACGGAATTTGGCCTTGGAGTACAAAATGAAGCAGGGTAAAGGCTAACAGTTTTACCAAGATAATGCATGCACTGGTCAAAGCAAAAACTGTCTTCCAACAACACAAGAGATGACTCTACATATGGATATCACCAGGTGGTCAATACCAAAATCAGATTGATTATATTCTTCACAGCTGAAGACGGAGAAGCTCTATACAGTCAGGAAAAAAAAAAAAAGCCAGGAACTGACTGTGGCTTAGATCATGAACTCCTTATTGTAAACTTCAGACTTAAATTGAAAAAGGTAGAGAAAACCCTTAGGCCATTCAAGTATGAACTATGGATGGAGGTTCGTAACATTGTACAGGAGGAGGTGATCAAAACCATTTCCAGGAAAAATGCAAGAAGGCAAAATGATTGTCTGAGGTGCCCTTACAGATAGCTGAGAAAAGAAGAGAAGTGGAAGAGAAGGAAAAGGAGAAGAGGAAAGATAACCCCATCGGAATACAGATTTCTAGAGAATAGCAAGGAGAGATAAGAAAGCCTTCCTAAGTGAACAATGCAAAGAAATAGAGGAAAATAAGAGAGTAGGAAAGACTAGTGATCCCTTCAAGAAAATTAGAGATACTAAGGGAACATTTCATGCAAAGATGGGCACAATAAAGGACAGAAATGGTATGGACCTAACAGAAGCAGAAGATATTAAGAAGAGGTGGCATGAATACACAGAAGAACTATTCAAAAAAGATCTTCATGACCCTGATAACCATGATGGTGTGTGATCACTCACCTAGAGCCCGACATCCTGGAATGCGAAGTCAAGTGGGCCTTAGGAGGCATCACTATGAACAAAGCTAGTGAAGGTGATGGAATTCCAGCTGATCTATTTCAAATCCTAAAAGATGATGCTGTTAAAGTGCTGCACTCTATGCCAGTGTTTGTTCAATCTTCTTACTGTTCGGTAAGTGAGAAGATCAGTATTCATAGCTTGGATGATGATGTTGGATTTCAGAGACGAACTTAGTACTAGTGGCTTTTAGTAACTACAACTTAGACGAGTGTGAAACAGCCAGCTTCTGACATGTCCCAGTGGTCCTTGTCCCCTCCCAGTCTGAATCTGGCTGATGCGCAGAGCCTGTGGAATCCAGTGGGAGGGGCGTGTGCCTTCGGAGGCTGGGACAGAACGGCCTCAGCCTTGGTCTCCTGGCTCACGTGTTACACAGCGCGAGGACACTCTGGCAGTCGTGTGAAGACCCCTGTAGGAGGGACCGATTGGCTCACGCAGTGCCTGCCATGGATGTGAGCACGGGGAGTGTGGATGGTCCTTAGCTGATGGAACCCTGGCCAGCATCTGACCACACACGAGAGCCCTGAGGCCAGGCAGCTCCAAGTTCCCCACTCACCGAGGGCGGGGTGAGAAAGAACATAGTGGTTGTTGTCTTAAGCCGCTAAGTGTTGTGGGACTGTGGTTCACAGCAGCAGGATGACTGGTCAAGAGTGATCTGCGATGAGCCTCACAGCTCACACCCACGTTGTAGACCAGAGTGCAGGTGCAGGGTGTCAGGACAGACAGTCCAGCTGAAAAGTGGATCTCACTGCCAAGCAGGAGCCAGCGGGTCTGTTTGTACCAGAGGAGGCCGCCAGGCTTGCTGATGCACATCCCTGTGGGAAACGGCTTTACCCTCTGCTCAGGAGCCTGTCACCTGTGACACCTTCAGTTTACACTTGTAACCTGGAGTCTCACTTTGTCCTTGAGAGGGGGCCTGATTTAGAAGCTCAGTTTTCTGGCCCTTTTTATTTAAGTGTGAAGCTTCTAGTTTCTACGTCCGGACGGAGACACTTAGATGTTGTGGAGTCTGTCATTTGCCGGCTACTTTTAGGGCATCAGAGGGCAGACAGACTGAAACCACAATCACAGATAACTAGCCAACCTGATAACACTGACCACAGCTTGTCTAACTCAGTGAAACTAAGCCATGCCGTGTGGGGCCACACAAGACAGCTGGGTCATGGTGGAGAGGTCTGACAGACTGTGGCCCACTGGAGAAGGGAATGACAAACCACTTCAGTATTCTTGCCTTGAGAACCCCATGAACAGTATGAAAAGGCAAAAAGATAGGATACTGAAAGATGAACTCCCCAGGTCAATAGGTGCCCAATATGCTACTGGAGATCAGAGGATAAATAACTCCAGAAAGAATGAAGGGATGGAGCCAAAGCAAAAACGACACCCAGTTGTGGATGTGACTGGTGATAGAAGCAAGATCCGATGCTATAAAGAGCAATATTGCACAGGAACCTGGAATGTTAGGTCCATGAATCAAGGCAAATTGGAAGTGGTCAAACAAGAGATGGCAAGAGTGAACGTCAACATTCTAGGAATCAGCGAACTAAGATGGACTGGAATGGGTGAATTTAACTCAGATGACCATTATATCTATACTGTGGGCAGGAATCCCTTAGAAGAAATGGAGTAGCCATCATGGTCAACAAAAGAGTCCGAAATGCGGTACTTGTATGCAGTTTCAAAATGACAGAATGATCTCTGTTCATTTTCAAGGCAAACCATTCAATATCACGGTAATCCAGGTCTATGCCCCGACCAGTAATGCTGAAGAAGCTGAAGTTGAAGGGTTCTGTGAAGACCTACAAGATGTCTTAGAACTAACACCTAAAAAAGATGTCTTTTTCATTATAGGGGACTGAAATGCAAAAGTAGGAAGTCAAGAAATACCTGTAGTAACAGGCAAATTTGGCCTTGGAATACAGAATGAAGCAGGGCAAAGGCTAATAGAGTTTTGCCAAGAGAACGCATTGGTCACAGCAAACACCCTCTTCCAACAACACAAGAGAAGACTCTACACATGGACATCACCAGATGGTCAACACCGAAATCAGATTGATTATATTCTTTGCAGCCAAAGATGGAAAACCTGTATATAGTCAGCAAAAACAAGACCGGGAGCTGACTGTGGCTCAGATCATGAACTCCTTATTCCCAAATTCAGACTGAAGAAAGTGGGGAAAACCGCTAGACCATTCAGGTATGACCTAAATCAAATCCCTTGTGATTATACAGTGGAAGTGAGAAATAGATTTAAGGAACTAGATCTGATAGAGTGCCTGATGAATTATGGACGGAGGTTCATGACATTGTACAGGAGACAGGGAGCAAGACCATCCCCGAGAAAAAGAAATGCAAGAAAGCAAAATGGCTGTCTGAAGAGGCCTTACAAATAGCCGTGAAAAGAAGGGAAGCTAAAAGAAAAGCAAAGGAGAAAAGGAAAGATATACCCATTTGAATGCAGAGTTCCAAAGAATAGCAAGGAGAGATAAGAAAGCCTTCCTCAGTGATCAGTGCAAAGAAAGAGGAAAACAATAGAATGGGAAAGACTAGTGATCTCTTCAAGAGAATTAGAGATACCAAGGGAACATTTCATGCACAGATGGGCTCAATAAAGGACAGAAATGGTATGGACCTAACAGAAGCCTAAGATACTAAGAAGAGGTGGCAAGAATACACAGAAGAACTATACAAAAAAGATCTTAATGACCCAGATAACCGCAATGGTGTGATCACTCACCTAGAGCCAGACATCCTGGAGTGTGAAGTCAAGGGGTCCTTAGGAAGCATCACTATGAACAAAGCTAGTGGAGGTGATGGGATTCCAGCTGATCTATTTCAAATCCTAAAAGATGATGCTGTTAAAGTGTTGCACTCAATATACTAGCAAATTTGGAAAACTCAGCAGTGGCCACAGGACTGGAAAAAGTCAGATTTCATTCCAATCACAAAGAAAGGCAATGCCAAAGAATGCTCAAACTACCTCACAATTGTACTTATGTCACACGCTAGTAAAGTAATGTTTAAAATTCTCCAAGCCAGGCTTCAGCAATATTTGAACCATGAACTTCCAGATGTTCAAGCTGGATTTAGAAAAGGCAGAGGAACCAGAGATCAAATTGCCAACATCCGCTGGATCATCGAAAAAGCAAGAGAGTTCCAGAAAAACATCTATTTCTGCTTTATTGACTATGCCAAAGCCTTTGACTGTGTGGATCACAATAAACTGTGGAAAATTCTTCAAGAGATGGGAATACCAGACCACCTGACCTGCCTTTTGAGAAACCTGTATGCAGGTCAGGAAGCAACAGTTAGAGCTGGACATGAAACAGCAGACTGGTTCCAAATCGGGAAAGGAATACGTCAAGGCTGTATATTATCACCCTACTTATTTAACTTATATGCAGAGTACATCATGAGAAACGCTGGGTTGGAAGAAGCACAAGCTGGAATCAAGATTGCCAGGAGAAATATCAATAACCTCAGATATGCAGATGACACCACCCTTAAGGCAGAAAGTGAAGACGAACTAAAGATCTCTTGATGAAAGTGAAAGAGGAGAGTGAAAAAGTTGGCTTAAAACTCAACATTCAGAAAACTAAGATCATGGCATCCAGTCCCATCACTTCATGGCAAATAGATGTGGAAACAGTGGCTGACTTTATATTTGGGGGCTCCAAAATCACTGCAGATGGTGATTGCAGACATGAACTTAAAAGACACTTACTCCTTGGAAGGAAAGTTATGACCAACCTAGACAGCAAATTAAAAAGCAGAGACATTACTTTGTCAACAAAGGTCTGTCTAGTCAAGGCTGTGGTTTTTCCAGTGGTCATGTATGGATGTGAGTTGGACTATAAAGAGGGCTGAGTGCAGAAGAATTGATGCTTTTGAACTGTGGTGTTGGAGAAGACTCTTGAGAGTTCCTTGGACTGCAAGGAGATCCATCCAGTCCATCGTAAGGGAGATCAATCCTGGGTGTTCATTGGAAGGACTGATGTTGAAGCTGAAACTTCAGTATTTTGACCACCTGATGCGAAGAGCTGACTCATTTGAAAAGACCCTGATGTTGGGAAAGATTGAAGGCAGGAGGAGAAGGGGATGACAGAGGATGAGATGGTTGGATGGCATCACTGACTCAATGGACATGAGTTTGGGTAAACTCCAGAAGTTGGTGATGGACAGGGAGATGTGGCGTGCTGCGGTTCACGGGGTTGCAAAGAGTTGGACACGACTGAACAACTGAACTGAACTGAACTTAGGGTTTGAGTCTGTGCCTCATAGGGTTTCCCTGGTGACTCAGCTAGTGAAGAATCTGCCTGTGATGAAGGAGACCCCGGTTCGATCCCTGGGTTGGGAAGATCCCCTGGAGGAGGGATAGGCTACCCGCTCCAGTATTATTTGGCTTCCCTGGGAGCTCAGCTGCTATAGAGTCTGCCTGGAATGCGGGAGACCCTGGTTCTATCCCTGGGTTGGGAAGATCCACTGGAGAAGGGAATGGCTAACTACTCCAGTATTCTTGGGCTTCCGTTGTGGCTCAGCTAGTAAAGATTCTGTCTGTCAATGTGGGAGACCTGGGTTCAATCCCTGGGTTGGGAAGATCCCCTGGAGACTGGAAAGGCTACCTACCCACTCCAGTATTTTGGCCTGGAGAATTCCATGGACTGTACAGTCTGTAGGGTTGCAAAGAGTCGGACACAACTGAGCGGCTTTTCACATGGTGTGCCTCATACTGGAGCTGCGTCCTGTATTTCACATCCTATGTTTCTTTTTGGACAGAGAAATCTGTCACATTTGCACCAAATACTTTTCTTGCCTAGGATATGACCCCTTGGGGTTTCTTCAGTGTTAGTGGGCTCCCATCTCCACCCAGACCAGCAGGTGGTGGTTTCAGGTTTGGATTAGTCTTCCCTTTCCTTTGCTGTGTCCTGGAGACCTCTTTGGGGACAGCAGCCGTCCTCCCAGTTGTGGGTGCCCCCTCATTCCCAGCATCAAGGAAATAAGGTCTCTCCTGCAGGCGTGTAACGAACTGTCAGTTTGTCAGCAGAGCAGAAAGTTGCATTTGTACAGAAGTTTCGTTAATTGCATGGGAGGAGCATGTCTCTCCTTTGTTGGTTCAGTTTATTCTTTTCCTTCAAAGCAACTTGTTTTGCTGCACAGCTTACTTAGTTTTGCCTCTCACCGATGTCAATAGGTTGTCCAGCAAAATAAGTCTTTCTTAATAGTCTGTCAGCTCCTGAGATGTAATTTTTCAGGCCCCTTTCCCAGCATTCATAGCTGATGTCCTCAGGCAGAGAAAGAAACACTGCACACCCCTGCCCACCACGTGTGCGCTGCGTGACCTGTGTCTAAGTGGAAGCGACAGCAGAAGTGCGTGGCCTTGCAGGCCTGCCTCTGGACCTCAGAGAACCCCTCTCCGCAGGGTGGGTGGGCGGGCATGAAGGAAGGACCTTCTTTCTAACTGAAGAGACTAAAACTGTTGTACAGATGGGGACATAGCTGTGATTTTTGGGAAGTACTGCTGGTTAGTTCGCCGTGAGCTCTCCATTTAATGCAGGAAATATTGAAAGGGTCAGTTGAGGTCGTTTTGCACCGCGCTGACCCCAGAAGGGCTCCTGGAGCCTCTGAGCTTAATTTAACCTGAGACCAACCCCTGTGCCTGCTTTATAAGTGAATTCCTCCAGATAAAATTTTTGGAAAAGAGTTTTCACAGATGACTTCAGGCCAGACTCCCAGGTGGTCATTAAATGTTTCAGATGCTTTTATTTTCATTATATGGTTCTCCATATTCATATTTTAAATTATTGTCCTTCAGGATACCTAGAGCTTAGGGCTTCTCTTTTTTTTGATAGTCTTCAGTCTGGAATCTTGGCTTGTGGGTTCTGACCAGTTTTCAAACACAAGTGCTAAATACTCATGGGCATTTAGGGAAACAGGCACATGCAAAAACCAGGAAGCTTCTCAAGGGCTTTACATAATAACAGTGGAAGGAAGAAAAGTAATGAACATGTTATATATAAGTGATAGTTAACTAGAAAAATAAAGCTCAGTAGGTGGACTGGACAATGATGGGCCAACCTTGCAGGTGCAGAATGGGGTCCTGCCACCCAGCCTGTGGCAGAAGCACTGTGGGTCCCCCAGGGGCAGGCAGGAGGCTGGCTGATGGGGGCTGGGGTTGGAGGGCTGAGGGTCTGCAGGGGGCTGCCTGCAGGGTCCCCTTGGAGCTTTGTTCTGACTTGAGCCTGTCATGTCCCTGGGCAGGGTCCAGTTAGGAGGCCCTGAAGGGTTGTTGCTGAGAGCAACTGGAGGAGGAGGTAGAGGGGAAGCAGTTTCTGACTTGGATTTGCAGGAGAGTCAGCCGGGTATAGGCTATAAAATGAGAGAAGGGTCAGGGGTGACTGAAAGGCTTTCTGCTAGAGCAGTGGGACTGGGCAGGGGCAGGGGCAGGGGCAGCTCCTGGTGCTGGGCTTGCTTTCCTGCTGGGCCCTCTGGGGGTTGGGTCCTATTGTTGGTTCCTGGCTTTGGGATTCTGAGGAGGGAGTGGAGTATGAATGGCAGGAGGCCTGCAGGAGAGTTGGAGGTAGTGGAGGGGAAGCCTGCAGAGGTGGGAGAGGAGGGAGTTGAGGCCTGGAGAAGGAGAGATGTTAGGGCAGAGGAGAGCATGAACAAATTTACCTGCTCCTCCTGCCTGGGCCTTACAGCTGGCTCAAGTGCAGATTGGTCAGAAAGAGGGTGCGTGTACATCACTGGTGCTTGCCACGATATTTTGCACAGATTATGTTCAACCACCCCCGAGGTTCAGTCAGTCATTTAGTGCAGTTTCACTGTTTGAGAGCTACTGGTATGTCAGTTTGAGGCAGATAATTAACCAGGAGTCTTGTTGCTTAAGGCCAGCTAATGAAGTTCCTTGACTAGTGAGTGTTCACGGCGACCACATGCCTGGAGTATTTTTACTCCAATTTGTACATTGTCTAAGTGGCCTGGCCAGAAGGTGCTGTGCATCCCTGAACAGGTGGGTCTGCTCTGGGGGCCTCTACACCTCTGCCCCCGCACCTCCCCACTGTCGCCACCGCCCGCCCCCCCCCCCTCCCCCATCAGTAATTTTGGCAGCTGTCAACATTTATCCGGCAGTCAGGACACTTTCAGGAGTGAAGTCTCATGTGGATGTATGATGATTGATGTGTGGGGTCCTAGCTTGGCTTGGAGGTTCCAGGCGCTTGCACAGGCACGTGTGCAACAGGAGGCAGCTGGAGTGGCCAGGCACGTGGACATGGAGGCCTTGGTTAGTGCTTTCCTTGCCTGTGGTCCGCCTTCTTTACTGTCTGCCTGTGTGACTCCTCCACTCTCCAGCCGGTTTGCATCAAACTCTTGAATCAAACCCAGAGTCTCCTACTAATTCTTAAGAACCTCAGGTGTTTTTTTCCTTGTTAAAACCTTCCAACTGCCACCTCCTGTGTAGTTTACATTTCCCACTGCAGACGACAGTAAATTTTGACTGGAAAATATTGGCTTCCTTGTTTTTCTAACCAGCTTGATAAAGAGTCCAGTTTTTATGTGGAGAATGAGGGGACACAGGAGGGAAAATGAGGAGATGAAAAGGCTGGATCTGAAGTGACCTGGAGGGTTTGTGTTAGTAACTGGTTGGGAGGGGATCTGGTGGTGTAGAGGGTGGGCAGTGACTCTGGTCTGTTGGAGGTTGAATAAGGGATAAATGGACCCAGTTATGCCATGTTCTAGAAGAAATGGGGTCACTGTTCAGTATCATTCCCCATACTTTTTCCCCTTTCCGGACATTAATGGTCTCTGCCTTTTTGGTGAAGTGGGAAGAGTGGGAATTATGAATTCTGACCCAATTCCTTCTATAGTAGCATTAACATGAAGACTTTACACAGGTGCTTAAACTTACACCACACGCCATCTTCATAACGCGATGATTCAGACAAACTTTGGACTGTTTATGTGTCATAGTGTATTTAAACTTCTAATAACAGATAAAAGAGTCAAATTTCTGTTTGGAAATTTTACTTTGGGGATTTTACATAAACCTTTGAATTTTTATAACAACTTAATTGGAGGATAATTGCTTTACAGTGTTGTGTTGGTTTCTGCCACATAACAGGTAACATTTTGATTTTTAAGTTTAGAAATAATTGTTTTTCCTCCATCCTTATTTCCAGAAATAATTTCTTCATCATCACTAAAATCAGTTGTGAAGATCTCAAGGGCAGATTTCTAGAATACTTCAACCTCACGTCTGTCTTTTTGAATCTGCTTTTAATACTAATTTCTGAAAATTTTGTTCCAATTAGTAGTAAGATAGGCTTTTAGTTGCTTCATGGGTGTATAGTCATGGTCATTACAACATAAGCACTTGTATGTTTCTATTTAATGTGACTTTCAGCACTTGTTATCAACCCAGGGAACCTCCTCGTAAAATGATTCAATCGGTGATCTTCGCAGGCAGCCACAACTTGTATTGATTGAGGCTGTCTCAAGCTGTGTCTCTTTGTTAATTTCTTACCCCAAATAAAACCGTTGGGTGAGTGTCCTGTAATAGAAGGAACTTGATCAGTATTAATGTTCTACATAACTTGTTTTTTTAAAAAGTATTTATTTCTTTGTGACTGCACTGAGTCTTCATTGCCGTGTGCAGGCTTCCTCTAAGTATGGCGAGCAGCCGCTGCTCTTGATTTGGGCTGCACGGGCTTCTCGTTGCACTGGCTTCTCTGGCTGTGGAGCATGGGCTTAGTAGTTATGGGGCACGGGCTTAGTTGTTCTGTGGGATGTGGGATCTTCCCAGACCGGGGATCGAACCCTTGTCTCCTGCACTGGAGCCAGCAGGACAGCCTCTGACTGTTTTGTGAGAGAACTTTGCTGAGGAGTCTCTCTCCAGCCCTGCAGAGCCACTCCGCCTGCTTCTCAGCCGCCCCGTCGCTGAAGCTCCCGTCGGGCCTGGCGCCGGCTCTGCCTTGGGGGCTTTCAGGTGACCAGCTGGCTGCTCAGTGTGTAGACGCAGAGCCTGCCAGGGCCAGTGGACCCAGGGTCTCAGAATGGCCGTTTGTTTATGTTTTTAAATTTATTTTTAATTGAAGTATTGTTGAATTACTGTGTTGGGTTAATGACTGCTGTGTAGCCAAGTGACTCACTTATACATATATGTGCATTCTTTTTCATATTCTTTTCCACTGTGGTTTATCATAGAACATTGAATGTAGTTCCTTGTGCTGTGGAGTAGGACATTGTTATTTCTTTGAAATGGATATCTGTCATTCAACACACACACCTTCCTGACACCCAGACCCACGTCCTCATCAGGTAGCTGAGAATCAGAAGAGGGGTTGTTTCTCCCCAGCCTGGTGAAGGGCCCTGCTCCACCAGAGACTGGGCTGGGTCAGCACCTGGGGACTTTAGACAGCGTGCAGACGGGTTCAGTTCAGTTGCTCAGTAGTGTCCGACTCTTTGCAACCCCATGGACTGCAGCAGGCCAGGCCTACCTCTCCATCACCAACTCTTGGAGTTTGCCCAAACTCATCTCCATCATGTTGGTGATGCCATTCAACCATCTCATCCTCTGTCCCCTTCTCCTTCCTGCCTTCAATCTTTCCCAGCATCAGGGTCTTTTCTAGTGAGTCAGTTCTTCACATCAAGTGGCCAAAATATTGGAGTTTCAGCTTCAACATCACTCCTTCCACTGAATATTCAGGACTGATTTCCTTTAGGATGGATTGGTTGGATCTCCTTGCAGTCTAAGAGATTCTCGAGTCTTCTCCAACACCACAGTTCAAAAGCATCCATTCTTCCGCGCTCAGCTTTCTTTATAGTCCAACTCTTATATCCACACATGACTACTGGAAAAACCATAGTTTTCACTAGACGGACCTTTGTTGGCAAAGTAATGTCTCCTTTTTAATGTGCTGTCTAGCTTGGTCATAGCTCTTCTTCCAAGGAGCAAGCGTCCTTTAATTTCACGACTGCAGTCACCATCTGCAGTGATGTTGGAGCCCAAGAAAATAGTCTCTCACTGTTTGCATTGTTTCCCCATCTGTTTGCCATGAAGTGATGGGACCGGATGCAGTGATCTTAGTTTTCTGAATGTTGAGCTTTAAGCCAACTTTGTGACTCTCCTCTTTCACTTTCATCAAGAGGCTCTTAAGTTCTTCTTTGCTTTCTGCCGTAAGGGTGGTGTCATCTGCATATCTGAGGTTATTGATACTTCTCCAGGCAATCTTGATTCCAGCTTGTGCTTCATCCAGCCCAGCATTTCACATGATGTACTCTTCATATACGTTAAATAAGCAGGGTCACAGTATACAGCCTTGATGTACTCCTTTCTGAATTTGGAACCAGTCTGTTGTTCCATGTCCAGTTCTGTTACTTCTTGACTTGCATACAGATTTCTCAGGAGGCACGTCAGGTCTGGCATTCCCATTTCTTGAAGAATTTTCTAGACGAGTTAGAGCGTTCTTTTTTTTTCTCAGTTAGTTCAGAACTGTTCTCTCAGTTGTAACCACAGCTGGGTCATTGCTAGTTTGTCCTATCTTCACAGATTTCTCCTCGTAGTTTGATGGCAGGCATTTCTGAAAACCTTCAGTCACATTCATCCTTCAGCCTGGTTGCTCCAGGGCTCCTGTCTTTGGTCTTCTCTCTTCACGTCCTGGCCCTTCCTCTGCTGACCAAGCTCATTCTTAATTACTGCCGTCTCTACCGGGAATGGGGACCGCTTGCCCCCTCCCAGTTGTGATGCTCACCAAGAGGGTGTCTCGCAGCCTGTTGGCAGCCTCAGCATGAGCTGCGGAGCCCGGCACAGAGCACGTCTTTAGGTGCAGGGGCCTTTTCCCTTGTGACACCCCCTGACACGTGACCACGGAGGCCGAGCTGATGAGAGGGCCCCACACATCCAAGTCCTGTGTACAGTTTTCTGTGCTGTTCTCACCCAGGAGACCAGGGCGTGATCACACATGAACAACCAGGATATTTCCCGGCTTCGTTATCTCTGTCCCCTCCCCGCCCCCACTCAGTTTTTCATCAGTTAGAGATCCATTGTCTTGTTGCGGGGCTGGGGCCCAGTATTAAAAATTGTTCCCTGAGACGTCCTGCTCTCTGCCTTCCACCTACAGTTGCAGCATCTCATGGACTCTGCTCCTGCAGCTCCCCTTTCACCCCCTCTGCCCTGACTCACTGTCGTCCTCGGCGTCTTCCCTGGGCTGGGCATGGGACCGGCTCACCCTGGCCCTGTGTTGCTGTGGCCTGCACACCACGCCCAGATTAACTTCCAGTCTTGATTGTTGCTTCTCTCCCTGATTTCACTGGTTCCACCTAAATTAATTTCTAGCCAATCCAGTGGTGAGCAAGGAGTGGGCCTGCTTAACCCCAGGGTCTAGGGCTTCTGGCTGAAGTAGCTTACACATAAGTTGTCTGATGACATCTCGAGTTTTATTTTTGAAATTCATTCACATGTTTATGTTAAAAATAACATACCTTTCCAAATGATCACAAATTACAATTACGAAAACAAAACCATCAGAGGAAACCCAACTCTCTCGGAAGCTGTGACATGAGCCACACGCTGTGGGTTCCGAGGGCACAGTCTCCGTGTGAAGTCCAGATTCCGACCCTGGTCTCAGGCTCGTCAGCACCGGCCTCCTGGGCTGTTGAGATGCTCCCATCTCTTCCGTGCTCAGCAGTTACTTCTGTATTCTGGGGCTTGCCTGTGGGAGAAGATGTGTGTAACTTCAGAGCCTTTTTTTCAATATCTGAAGCCAGTTTTGGTAATTTATACCTTTTCAGACAAGCATATTCATGTAGGTTTATACATTTATTGCTTTGATGAGTATTTTTCAGCCTGAGGGGAGCTGTGTGGTCTCCTTTCTAGAAAGTTGCTCCCTACGTCATGACTGGTGACGGCTGTCGTGTGCAGCGCAGAGCTGCTGATACGGTGTGAACTAGCTCAGCAGCCTTTGGGATGAAGGTGATTTATACCAGGTTAGAAGCATCAGCTGCCAAAGTGCCAGGGGTGCCTTCTGGAGCCGGGGCCCACTCTCCAAGCAGCCTCTCTGAGAGAGCAGCTGGGATGGCCCTCGGAGGGCCTGCTTTGCACCTCCTTTGTGTGAGCGCAGTCCTGGGCATGCATGGAAGCCCCCACCTTGACTGCGGCCCCCACTGCATTGCAGCTGGTCCCTGTGCAGGTGAGGGAGATCTGTGCCTTTGACATTAAGTGCAGCCAAGGTGGCTGTTTCCTCAGGCCCTGCCCTCCTTGGGGAAGCTCAGCGGGGTCTTTGTGCCTGGAGTGTGCAGGTCCATCATCTCCCTTCTTCCTTGGAGTTGAGGGAAAGTAAGTTGTTCTCTCTTTACCATCTTGTTTCACACAAGATAAAGAAGATTCGGGGTCTCGGGATTGGGTCCACTGCTAGAAGGCCCTGCGGTGAGCTTTGAGAGCAGAGCAAATTTGAGCGGTGCTGGCATGGAGGAGTTAGTGATGTTCCTGGACTGTCTCTTCGTTTGGGAAAAGTTTCCATGACACAGGCTCAAGGCCCCTACACCCTGACTACTCCCCGGCTCACCCTGGGGTCCTTTTCTCAGCAGCTACCGCCAGGTCCCAGGGCTGAACAGGCTCATCCCTAATGAGCTGTGACGCCAGCTGCAAGGAGGGCGAGCGTGGCGCTCAGGAGCCCTGCTTGGTTCCTTCTCGGGGATTTGCTGGTTGCTCCCCCCACCCCCTCCCAGAGCTTCTTGGCAGAGTTCAGATTCTGTGCTCTCAGCCCAGTGCCCACCGTGAAAAGGGAATACAAAAGGGGGTGGGGAGTGAGGAGGAGCGGCGGGGGCAGGACTTTTGAAGCATGTTTAAAAACCCTGGTTGTCTTAGCCTGGGCTCTGGGCTGAAGGTGGAAGTGGTGTAGCTGTGAATAACCTGGATTTGGATGGAGTTTTATTGGCTCATGAGTCAGTTCAGTTCAGTCGCTCAGTCAAGTCTGACTGCAACACCATGCACTGCAGCATGCCAGGCTTCTCTCTCACCAGCTCCTGAAATTTGCTTACACTCATGTCCATCAAGTCGGTGATGCCATCCAACCATCTCATCCTCTGTCGTCTCCTTCTCCTCCTGCCTTCAATCCCAGCATCAGGGTCTTTTCCAGTGAGTCAGTTCTTTGCATCAGGTGGCCAGAGTTTTGGGAGTTTCAGCATCAGTCCTTCCAGTGCATATTCAGGACTGACTTCCTTTGGGATGGACAGGTTGGATCTCCTTGCAGTCCAAGGGACTCTCAAGAGTCTTCTCCAACACCACAGTTCAAAAACATCATGCAAAACAACAACAACAAAAGTCTCATGCATACAGGCCATGTATTAAAAGAAAGTTTGAATTTCTATTGTTCAGAAATCTGATTTTTGAAAAGACCACTTTCTTCAGTCTGTTTTTTTCTACACACTGTCACTTGAGAATGAGATAACTGCAGTGCTCACATGTTATGAAGCATTCACTGTGCACCAGGCTGGTCTGGCTTTTATAAGTGTCACCTCATTTAAATCACCACAGCGTCTGCCTGGGATACTTGTAATGTGGCAAGTTCTCCCCCCGACCCCCCAAATTGTGGTCAAAGATACATAAACTCTACTGTGGTAACTGTTTTAAGTACAGTCTATAGTGTTAGTTATAAGGACACAGTCCAGTAGTGTTATGTGTAAGTGCACAGTCCAATGAGAAGGCAATGGCACCCCACCCCAGTACTCTTGCCTGGAAAATCCCATGGACGGAGGAGCCTGGTAGGCTGCAGTCCGTGGGGTCGCGAAGAGTCGGACATGACTGAGCGACTTCACTTTCACTTTTCACTTTCACTCATTGGAGAAGGAAATGGCAACCCACTCCAGTAGTTTCGCCTGGAGAATCCCAGGGACGGAGGAGCCTGGTGGGCTGCCGTCTATGGGGTCACACAGAGTCGGACACGACTGAAACCATGCAGCAGCAGCACAGTTCAATAGTGTTAAGTGTAAGTGTACACAGTCTGGTAGTGGTACGTGTCGCACCACAGCCCGTTAGTGTTAAGTGTACACAGTCCAGAAGTGTTAAATGTAAGTTAACAGTCTGGTGGTGGTACGTGTCACTGGCACAGTCTAGTAGTGTTACGTGTCAGGGTACCGTCCAGTAGTGTTATGTGTGAGTGTACACAGTCCAGTAGTGTTAGGTGTCAGGGCACAGTTCGATAGTGTTATGTGTCAGAGCACAGTCCAATAGTGTTAAGTGTAAGTGCACACAGTCCAGTGGTGTTGCATGTTAGGGCACAGTCTGGTAGTTTACGTGTTAGTGTACACAGTCCGGTAGTGTTATGTGTCAGGGCGCAGTCCGGTAATGTTAAGTGTAAGTGCACATACTCCAGTAGTGTTAAGTATATTCGTTTTGTTATGAATCTGTTCCAGAACGTCTTGATCTTGTAAATTTCAGACTCTGTATCCATTGAAGTGAAAAAATGTTAA
Source organism: Cervus canadensis (assembly GCF_019320065.1). Taxonomy (NCBI): domain Eukaryota; kingdom Metazoa; phylum Chordata; class Mammalia; order Artiodactyla; family Cervidae; genus Cervus; species Cervus canadensis. Next base: position 10,578,844 of record NC_057406.1, on the reverse strand, counting down.
CTGATAAGCCAGTCCCCTGTTTGTTCAGCGGGATTAAAATTGCTGTCCTGTTTCTTCCTGCTGTCTCTCTGTGACACGGGGCGCGGGGCCGTGAGAGCGGAGGCTATGCAGGGACCCTGGGCACCTGCGGCCGCTGCGGGGGGACAGCTGGGTCCAGCGGCAGCGCCACCGCCTCTGATGGAGCAGTGACTCTGCGGGTTGTGTCCTGCAGGGCCCCGGGGAAAGTGTCTCTCTCAAGTCACCGTGTCTGATTTGGTCTGTTTTTTCTAGGTGCTTCTGAATTTGAGGCACCATATTGTAGAAATATGTCTACAAAGGAATTTTGTGTATTGTGTGTTTCGGTATCCTGTGGGTGACATGGGAGGCAGGGTGGGACTTGTATTCATAAGAGTTAAAGTTCTACTCAGAACTCACATGGCAGATACTTCAGGCCCACCCGCTTCTCCTCGGAAGAGCGGGCTCAGCATCCCTGGTGTCTGCCCAGAAGAGCAGGCGCCCTGTGACAGGTGTGCACATCCCGGCCACGCTTGCCCTCGGGCTGGCACAGTGTTTTCACGCTGAGGCCTTGGCTTTCGAGGTGTCCAGGGCCCCTTCCGTCTCAGGGCGGTTTCAGTTGTTTGTTTCTGTTGGTCAGTATGCTTAATAATGCTTGCGTCACGTGACGTTTTCGAGGCGTTTACAAACTTAGGAGCTTTTGAACACAGAATAATAAAACAGAAGAATTAAAATATCGAGCAAAAGACCTTCCCTGTATTTCTAGTAGACGTGGACCTCCCCTTGTGTACACTGCCTGCTCCTCAGTGTGGAGGTCAGAAGCTGGTCTTTGGTGCCCTTGGTGCTTTTGGACCCACTTACAAGACCCTCAGAATCTGGTTCTGAGCTGGCCACACCACCAGCAGAGTGGACCCTGGGGACTCAGCTTGCACAGCAGGTGGACAGCCTCTGGGTGGACCGGACATGAGCCTGTGTCCTGGGAGTGGTGACTGTTCACTGTGGGAGCTTGAGAAGGAAAGGGATAGGATCCCCCAGATGCCGGCTGTCACCTCTGTTCCTGTAGCTCCTCAGTGAACCCTTGTTTAGATTATGTGTGCCGTCCCTGCCTAAATCCCACTGCCTGTCCCTGGGATTCGCCCCCCAGCCCCGCACGGGTAGCGCCTCACAGGCTGTATGCGCACAGAATATTCCAAGTGGCATGGTTCTGAAGAGCTGTTGCAATTGGCTTACTTGTTGAAACTCTTCAGTAAATGAATGCTTTCTGATCAATTACATATCTGCTCCTTTATACGCCTGCATTAAAATAGAAAGCATTATAGCCTGTTTACATAAGTTAGGCCCTTTTGTGACTGTGCTGGCATTGACTTACACACCTGATCTTAGCCAAAAGGCCGAGAAGCGATGGCACTGACTTACAAAAAGAGGTGTCTGCCTGTACAGATGAAAGAATGGAGCTTGGTAAGAGCAGTAGGGGAGGAAACGCCTAGAAAACCAAAGAGCTGCACCAAGCCAGAAAGGACAGTGCCGTGCTGGGTGCTGGTGGCGGGGGGGAGGGCCGCTGGCGGCGTGTTGGGGGTCTGCCTCTGTGTCTGAGCTCTCGCCCCTGTCTCCGCCTCCTCAGGAGTTAGAAGCAGCTCTCCACAGAGATGACGTGGAGTTCATCAGCGACCTGATCGCCCGCCTGCTCCAAGGCTGCTATCAACGAAGGGACATCACGTGAGTAACCCCAGTCCTACTTCTTCTGGCAGTGGAAGGAGTAACCAGTCCTGGTGATGTTTCGTGTCTCCTGGAGCACACCTGAGCAGATCATCGGCTGAGATGTCCAGTGTATTCACATGTGGTTCCGGGCCCTGCCTTTGTCTGCTTTTGCAGCTGAGTTTTCATTTTATTGTCTTTTTTCCACTCCCACAAATCTATAGCCATTATTCTCAGGTCCCCCAGCTACCACAGCCACATGGATGTTTTCCATGTGGAAACACACAGTGTTTTCCTCTCAGTGTAGGCCTTACTTTCTCATCTTTGTTTCCAGTATTGGTAAAATGATGCCTAACAAAATGAGATTCTAACTGTAGTTCTGCCCTTGGGTCTGTGTCTCTTTTTGCTGTGAACAGTAGCATCATTCTGAGATGGAGCTTCTGGGCCTCTCACACCTTAGCCACCAAGTACACATGTTCCCTTACGTGTGAGACACGTAGAAACGTGGAGCTGAATTTTGTGTCTGTCGGCAAGTACATGCTCTTCTGCTCAGGTCTCACCCCTTGTTTCCAGGGACTCAGTAGCCACTCTTTTTATCCTGTTCCCCATGGCACTGAACTGTGGGACACTTCTGGGAAGCAGAGACTGGATGGGGTTCCCAGTCCTGGTCCCCCTGTCCAAACAGAAGTTTGGGACGTTACGGTTTATAGTTTTCAGACAGTTAACAAAAGACGATGTGTAAAATATTTCTGTTGTAGTAAGTTCACTCTTAGGGGCCTGTCAGGGCTGAGTCAACATGTGGGTATAACGTGAGAGAGGGTGATGACCTGCTCCGGCATCCATCGTGGTGCTCAGCCGCCCTGACATGGTGGGGGTGGTCTCCTGGGTGCTCTGTGAGTGTGCTGTCCATCCCCAGGGGCATCCAGGCTGTCATGCTGAACAAAGAGCAGAAGGAAACGTATGCCTTGTCACTCAGACCCGATGAGGAAGGGTTTGCTTTTTGAGCTGTAGCTTGAGAGTTTTTGTTTTTTAAGCATTAAGTTTTGTAGTCATACTGTGTATATAATTTCACTTTTTCATATCTTGCATTTAGTTATCATAACTATTGTTTCTCTAAATAGGATTGTCAAATACTCCAATTTAGTAGATGAACATTTGTGCCTTCACATAGCCTTGGACATAAAACCTTGTACACCTAGTGAATTATGCTCTTATTTAAAATTTCTGAAAGTATTGTCATTCAGTCAAAAGAAAGGCCCGTTTAAGATTAAAGAAATATAGAACTTCCCTGGCGGTCCAGTGGTTGAGACTCCATACTTCCACTGCAGTGAACATAGGTTCAATCCCTGGTCAGGCAGCTAAGATCCCATATGCTGTGCTGCAAGGCCCCCCCAAAAAGACTCAAAACAATGCATTTCCAGGCTGCTCATTCCAGAGGTTGTTTTCTTTCACCTATGACTCATCAGTGTCCAAGGGGCCCATTTGCCTCACCTCGCTCTTTGTAGGACAGACGCCCTCAGGACCGTCCGTCCTGGTCCCACCACAGAGTGTGTGCTCTGGCCACACAGCAAGTGCTCTGAAGTCTGCAGAGCCCGCAGGTGTTTGAGCAAAGGGCCAGGGAACTGAGTCTTCACATGGGTGCTTCCCAAGGCAGAGCCCAATAAGTGGGTGAACGCAGGAAGGACAGACCCACTCATGAAGTGCAGGTGGGAGGGTTGCGCCTGTGGCTTGAAGCCCTGGAGCAGAGCCTAGGGGTTGCAGAAGGTCCCATGTGGTTCAGAAATGTGATTGGTTTGAGCTGCAGAATCTTGGCCCTATTAAATTTTGGTTCATTGCCACCATCTAAAATGAGACTTCATGATTAAACCCCATTCTGTAGCCTTTGGAAGTCATCTAAGACACCTCTCAGCTGGAGGGAAGACAGGGCCCAACCCCAGCTGGGGGGCTCTTGTCGCCTTGGCTGATGTCATTGTGCATGTGTGCGGCTTGCATGGCCCACCGCCACCTTCTTTCCCCACTCGTCTCTGTATGCTCAGCCATTCAAGGAATCCAGTGGCCACAGCACAGCAGGAGTTGGAGCCCAGTAGGCCTTGTAGGCTGGGTGACAAGTCTGGAAGTGTGGTCCCCAGGGTAGGGAGTGCTGGAGACTAGGAAGGAGCCAGTGAATGGATGAGGCCTGAGGGGCGAGGCGAGCACGGCACAAAGGCCTGTGAGGCCGTGAAGGTGATGACCCAGGGCCTCCAGCCTGGCAAGCTGTCCGGCTCACACCTTTCCTAGTCTACTGTGCACATTTGAAGTCTGTACTGAAATTTCCTATCACATACTTAGGCCTTGTCTTCACGGGTGTGTTGGCGATGATCAAACACAAGAAATACTTGTTTACAGTTTGCAGAGCTGCCTGCTCATGGGTTCTGTCTGTCTCTTACAGCCGTGTGCTGGCACCCGGCCTCTTAACATTAGCTTCTTCCTCGTGACAGCACTGTGTCAGTTACTCCTAAACAATTTCTTTTGAAATCAGATGTTAATTTATTTTAAAAAACAAACAAACAATTGATCCTAGTCAAATGTCCCGAAATTTCAGGTGGTGGTGTAACCGAGAGCAGAGAACTTTCCCTTTGTGCCAGCACTGCTTTGGTGACTTTTCTGCTGTTGAAGGAAACTGCGAGTCTCTGAAGGACTGGAGGAGCAGGGAGCCTTCATTTCCCTTGTGCCCTCAGCGCTCATCATCACCCTGTCCTGGGGGGCAGTGTGGGGCAGCATTGGTCCTGTTCTGGGCTGGTCCAGGGAGGCAAGTGTTGGTTCTAGCCTTCGTCAGAGCACACCTGTGATATGTCACAGCATTTCAGAAAATATAAAGTGTTTGTGTTTAAAAAAAAAAAAATAGATGAGTATACTGAAACAAAAATATTTCTGAATGGTGAAGTAAGTTTGAGATCTGGTTGACCCAAGTTGAATTAACTAGTCTGAAATGAGGCTTCAGCCTTCTAAAAACTTGTTGATGATGGTGTGTAGTAATACACACAGAAAAGGCACATTCCTTACTCTGCAGTTCAGTGAATTTATGCAAACTAAATACACCTGTGTGCAGTGATCACTCAGACAAGGAAGCATCACAATGAATTTTACCTTTTCCACTGAAAGGAACTGCCCGAAGTTATTGTTACTCTGTCTCTCCAGTGGTATCCACGTGCATTTAGAGTGAATTTGCGCTCAGTATTCTCAGAGGCTTTCTTTTCATCCCACCCTAAATAAAGAGTATTTTGTACAAATGAACGCTTTTCTTTCCTGGTTCTAAGACTAAGCTAGGGCTTCCCTCATAGCTCAGTTGGTAAAGAATTTGCCTGCAATGCCGGAGACCCAGGTTTGATTCCTGGGTCAGGAAGATCCCCTGGAGAAGAAAACAGCAACCCACTCCAGTATTGTTGCCTGGAGATTCCCATGGACAGAGGAGCCTGGCAAGCTACAGTCATGGCATTGCAAGAGTTGGATACAACTTAGCAACTAAAGAGAGAAGAAAGTTCCATCATCTCTCTGTGTGTTACTTGCCTCACCTGTAAAATGGGAATGATAAGCATACCCATTACTAAATTTTTTTTTCCCCATTACTAAATTTATTTAGTAATAATAATATTTAGTCAGATTAAATTATTTATGACATCCTTAGAGCAGTCTGGAGCTTTTAGTAGCAGGGAGAGCAGTGCTTCATGGCTGATCCTGGATGTGGGTGTTTACTCATTTACTCATTTATTTAAGTAGCCAGCTAGGTAGCTAACTAGCAAGCTGTGCCGTGTCTCAGTTGTGGCATATGGGATCTACTTCCCTAACCAGGGATTGAACCCAGGCCCCCTGCATTGGGAGCGCGAGTCTTAGCCACTGGATCACCAGGAAAGTCCCTGTGGCTGTCTTTTAGAGGTTTATGGACACTGAAACTTGAATTTTATATTATTTTTGTATGTCATGAAATAGTATTTTTTTTATTTCTTTTTTCTCTGAACTTTTAAAAAAGAATGATTTTTACATTCTTAGCTTACAGGCTAAAGAGAGAGAGGCCAGATTTGGTCCATGGGTCATAGTTTGCATGCCCTTATTTTTAGAAAAATAGGTTCTTTTTTCTAATTCCATGAACTTAGTCAGCATGCTGTTCAAGATAATATGACATTTCCATCTCCCCAGGAAGTGCCCCTTTGCACTAAATCTAACCCCCACCCTCCCAGAGAAACCCACTGTATCCAATACAGTGATCTGGTTCCTATGGATGCAGGTTGTTTTGCCTGATTGCAGAGCTTCTTCTGGTTGGGATCACTCTTTGTGTTCAGCTTCTTTCAGGAAGCCCAGAGCGCGTGGTACTTGCTGATGCTGCTGTCCACGTCAGTACTTTTTTCCTTTGAGGGAGGAGTCTCAGTTGTATCCAGTGCAAAAATATCTCAAGTGTTCTGTCCACTAATTGGTGGACTTGTGTGTTGCCTCCAGGTGGGGCTGTAAGGAATAAAGCCGCTGTGAACATCCGCACAGAAGTTTTGTGAACGTCTCTTCATTTTCTTGGGAATTGCTGGATCCCATAGGAGAGTGTTTTTGATGTTAAGAAACTGCCAGACTTGTTTTCTTGGCCACTCTAGTTGCTCCATATCTTTGCCAACATGTGTTATTTTTAATTTTACCCAAGTTTTCATTTTACTGATTCTGTTGCATGTAATGTGGTAACTCATTGTGGTTTCAATTTGCATTTCCCTGATGATTAGGTAAATAACAGGCTATGACTGTTTTTCCTGATGTGTAGTTTACCTATTTGTTTGACACTATATTTTAAAGAATGATAAGTTTTAATTTTGTTGAAGTCTAATTTATCAGTTTTTTCTAGTATGTTATTAATATTTCCAAGTCAGGATGTACCTTTAATGTCAATGGATTTTCTTTGAGGTTTTCTCTTAGTGTTATAGTTTCAACTTTTTACAGTTGACATTATGATGCATTTTGAGTTAGTATTTGTCTATGGTGTGAAGCAGAAGATCAGTGTCCACATTTTTTACTTAGAAATTTCATGTATGTTCAGTCTAGTCAAGTATCAGATTGTCTTGAAATTGAGAGTATTCTCCACCTTTTTTATATTTTAGTTTTGCTTTTTAAATGTTTTGACTGTTCTGGGTTCTTAGCATACAAATTTAAAAATCAAGTTGTCAGCCCTGCCACCCCTCAGAAAAGGCCTGCTACAGAAAATGGACACTTTGACCAATGTTGAATTACCCAGTCCTTGACCATGATATATATCTCACCATTTGTTTATCTTCTTTAATTTCAGGAATATTTTATAGTTTCAGTGTAAAGATTATGCATCTTTCCATATGTGCTTGAGCTTTTATATTTTCCAGCTACTTGTTGTCGGTATTGTAAAATACAATAGATTTTTTTATGTTGACCTTATTACTGAGGCTTCCTGAACCCGCCTCTTGATTCATTGGTCTTGCAGGTAACTGAGGAGTTTCTGTTGTCTGCTTCTGCTCCAGCCTCTGCCCCAAGAGCTTCCTTCTCGTCTTAACACTGTGCTGGCCACGACTCAGGTGTTGTTCCTGATCTTGGGGGAAGTGTACAGCCTTTCACCATCAAGTGTGATGAAGTGCTGTCCCTTTTGTCTCTTGCTGAACTCAATTTGCTGCTGTTTTGAGGATGTTGATGAAGAATATTGGCCTGTACTTTTATTTGCATAGAAATCTTTGTCAGGTTTGGCAGATGGGTTGAGAAGCGTTTCCCTCCTCTGGTTTCTGAAAAAGTCTCTGTAATTTCTTTTGATCAGTTTACCACTGAAAGCCTTTGGATTTTGTAGTTTTCTTTATGCAAGGTTTTATTTGAGTAATATTGATTCAGTTTCTTTAATAGATTAAGGCTGTTTGGGTGTTTTATTTCTTGAAAAAAATTTTTTTTAATTTTAATTTTTGGCCACACTAGCGAGCATGTGGGGTCTTAGTTCCCTGATCAGGGATCACCCCTGCCGCCCCTGCAATGGAAGGTAGAATCGTAACCATTGGACCACCAAGGAAGTTCCTCTTTTTTAAAAAATTTTATTTAAGTATAATATTGCACTAATTTCAGCTGTATAGGAAAGTGATTCAATCATATGTATATATCCTTTTTCATATTCTTTTCCATTTTTTCTGTGGTTTATCACAGGATATTGAATATAGTTCCCTGTGCTATACAACAGGCCTTGTTGTTTATCCATTCTGTATATACCAGTTTGCATCTGCTAATCCCAGACTCCCAATCCATCACTCCCCCTATACCCGCTTTCTTTGGCAACCACATATCTATTTTTTATGTCTGTGAGTTTGTTTCATAGGTAAGTCTATGTCCTATTTTAGATTTCACATAAGTGATATCATATGGTATTTGTCTCTGTCTGACTTACTTCACTTAGTATGGTCATCTCTGGGTCCGTCTATGTTGCTGCAAATGGCGTTATTTCATTCTTTCTATGGTTGAGTAACATTCCATTGTTTTTATGTACCACATCTTTATCCAGTCACCTGTTGAAAATTTATGTTGCTTCCATGTCTTAGCTATTATAAATAGTGCTGCTGTGAGCATAAGGGGTGCATGTATCTTTTTGAATTATAGTTTTCTCTGGATATGTACCAGGAGTGGGATTGCTGGATCTTATGTTAGCACTATTTTCTGTTTTTTGAGAAACCGCCAAACTTTTCTGCATAGTGGCTGTACCAATTTACATTGCCACCAACAGTGTAGGAGGGTTCCTTTTTCTCCTGGATGGTCTATTTCTTAAGTCATGACTTTGGTAAGTCATTTTGGCATTTTTCAAGGAATTCGTCTGTTTCAGTTTTTAAGTTTATTTCCATAGTGCTATTCATAATATTCTCTTATCTTCTTAATATCTGTAGGCTCTACAGTGGTGTTTCCACTTTCATTCCTGATGTTGTAATTTGTGCTGTGTCTGTCCCTCTAGAAGTTCATTCTTTCTATAGGTTTATCAACTTTTAAAATGTTTGCTAAGGAACCAACTTTTAACCTTACCTACTGTTCATTTTCTTTTTAAAATCTTTTTTGTTTTATTGATTTATCTTTATTATTCTGTTTACTTTGGTTTAGCCTACTCTTCGTCCTTCTTAAGTTATAGTACTGGTGATGAGCCTTTTTTCTTTTCAATACGGGCGTTTCAAAGCTATCAATTTCCTACTAAGCAGTGTTTGACTGTTGGTTCACTTAGAGTTAGTGTAATTATTGGTATGGTTGGTTTTCTACTTGTGTCTCTGGGGTTTTTAAGTGTATAGCCATCACTACTGTTGAATTCTAGAACGTTTTATCAGACTCATAAGACACCTCACACCCATTAGCTGTCCTCACTTCTGCAGTCACCAGTCCCACTAACTAATGGGCTTTCTGTGCATGTTGTTTCTTCACTATTCTAGGTGCTTCTGTAGGTGGAATATGTACATGTAGGTATTAGGCTAATTTTATTTAGCATGTTTTCAAGCACATTGTATCATGAATCAAGGACTCATTCATTTTATGGTCAGAAAATACTCGGTTGTGTTTTATTTATCTATCAGTTCATGGACATGGTGCTGTTTCAGTCTTTTGACCATTATGAATCAAGCTGCTGTATATGAACGTTAGTGTACTTGTTTTTGTGTGGATGGATGTTTTCATTTCTCTTGGCTGTGTACCTAAGAGTGGAATGGTTGGGTCATATGGTAATTCTGTTTAAGTTTTGAGCAACTTGCCAAATATTTACAAAGCAACTGCATCATTATACATTCCCTCTACCAGTGTACGAGCATTCCCCTTTCTCTGAGTCCTTGTTAATAAGTGGTTAGCACTTGTTCTTACCTGTCTCTTTAATTTTAGCCATCCTGGTGGGTGTGGCGTGGTACCTTATTGGGTTTTGATTTGCATTCCCTAAATGACTAATGAATGTCTTTTCACCTGTTTCTTTCTTATTTTTTTTTTTCCTTTCTTTGTCCTTCAATGGTTTCTTTTGTTAAGTATTTCAATTTATTTCTTATAGACCTTTTGGGTGCATATGTGTGTGTGAGTGATTCTGGGGTAGCAGGGTGCATCTTTAATTATCAGAAGCTGTTTAGAATTCTTACTGTACCATTTCTCACCTTAAACTTGATACTCCAGACTTCCAGTTCATGCAGATAGTATTTAAGGTCCCATCTGGCTTCCACTAAAGACAGTTCTTTATCTTTTTAAAGACAAAGATTTCCAAGTGGCTTTTTTAAAATTTCTAGATGACTTTTAATACTCTTCTTTTTTACCTAACTTAAGCATTCATATACAGAAAATCTGTTATATACATATTTCCCTGTTAAAATATGTTTTATATCTTAGTCATATTTTCCTTGAATTTGAAATTGTCATGATTTCTTACTTGTTTTGATTTTTTAATTGATTGCAAGACATGGCAGGTACCATATAGTCCTACAAAAGAGGCATTGTTTTGGTGGTTTTGGGCTGAATTGTTTTGATCTTTATGAATAAGCACTTTTCAAATATTCTTATGGGGCCTTTTAGGAATTACCAAAAGGTAGTCTTTTTACGTGTGGATGTGATAGTTGGACCATAAGGAAGGCTGAGTGCTGAAGAATTGATGCTTTTGAACTGGGGTGTTGGACAGCAAGGGGATCTAGCCAGTCCATCCTAAAGGAAATCGGTCCTGAATATTCATTGGAAGGACTGATGCTGAAGCTGAAACTCCAATACTTTGGCCACCTGATGCGAAGAACTGACTCATTTTGAAAAGACCCTGATGATGGGAAGATTGAAGGCAGGAGGAGAAGGGGACGACAGAGGATGAGATGGTTGGATGGCATCACTAACTCAAAGGAGATGAGTTTGAGTAAACTCCCGGAGTTGGTGATGGACAGGGAGGCCTGGCATGCTGCAGTCCATGGGGTTGCAGAGTCAGATATGACTGAGCGACTGAACTGAAAATAGATTAGTCTCTACATGGCACTGGGGTGCCAAGTCCTCAGTGCTCCCTGCACGTAGACTGCAGACACCCTTTCACGCCTCAGAACTGACGCAAGTCTTCCTTTTGCTGTGGTGATCTCAGGCAGGTTGTTTCCCTGCGTGGTCACACCTCCCGGGTCACATGGGTCTCCTGGTAGAAGCTTGTTCTCCTGCAAACTATTTTAAGGGGGAAAAATAGGGTAATTAGCATTTAGAACTTCTTTCAGACAAGAAGGAACATAGACATGGACCATGTGCTTGTCTTTCTGTTCTAGTGAAGGGATTGGTGGTAACTGCCCAGAGCGAGTGCCCTGCACTGAGTGGCCTCAGTTTGTAAGAGCTGCAGGTGTCCCTGTGCCGAGAGCCCCGTTTCCAGGTGTCATGATGGATTTCGATGCGCTAACCACATTCACTCTGTGCTAGTTTTAGGTATCAGTGGGAAGGAAATGAAGTTCCTTCTCTCTTTGAAAAAGCAAAATGTTTCATTTCTTATTTGCCTAAGGCCCTTTGTTTTTTTTCTAAGAATATTTCTTCTGATTTTTTCTACAGATACAACTACCATAGATTATAAAATAACATGGTACCTACCTCTTTTAAAAATTATATTGACCTGCATAATTCCTTTGGAGCTCTTTGTTTAGTGAGAAAAATGTTTTTAAATCAAGCATTAGGTGAAATTGTATCCAGATTCTTTAATAGTTGAGATATAGAGTAACTATCTAACAACTAAACAGTACTTTGTTACATACCAGGGCTTCCCCAATGGCTCAGTGGGTAAAGAACCTGCCTGCAATGTAGGAAACACAGGAGATGCAGGTTCAGCCCTTGAGTCAGGAAGATCCCCCAGAGAAGGAAACTTGGCAACCCACTCCAGTATTTTTGCCTGGAGAGTTCCATAGACAGAGGAGCCTGGCGCAGGCTACAGTCCATAGGTTTACAGAGTCAGACCCGGCTAAACACACAGGCATGCATAACACACTGTTATATACAAGGCACATTTAGGTACTAGTCAGAAATTTAAGTTGCCATTGAACTGTCTTAAATGTTTTCTGCAGAAAAAACTCTCAAATTTAGAATATAGTGTTTTATATCATGCCTACAAGGTTACGTGTAATAGCACATGAAAGTATAGTTACACCTCGGTGCAACTGCTTGTGTTCTGGAGAGGGTTTTTCCACCTTTGCGTTAGAACATGAGCTGTGAACGGATGAAACCAGGCAGACGCTGGCCTTCTTTGCTGGCTGCCTGCACAGGTGATGGTCGGCGCGGCCTGTTGTGTCTGCCGTTGACACTGCACACGTGCAGCTGCTGCCACACAGCGTGCGGCTCCTGGCTGAACGCGCAGAGCAGCCTGTCCTCTTAAGTGCTGGTGATCTCTGGGGCTCGACACTGTCAGCTGCAAGGAGATGGCGCAGTAACAAGTGTTTCCTCGAGGGCCTCGCAGGCCCTTCCTGGGGCTTTCAGTTCTGCTTCTGTTGAAGATGTATCACCCCCCAGCACCCCCCACCCCCACCCCCCAGTCCTCTGTGTGGTAATAACGCACCTTTGTGTCTGGGACCACTGGCTAGGCCTCAGACCTTCCACAGCTACCTGGAGGACATCATCAACTACCGCTGGGAGCTGGAGGAGGGGAAGCCCAACCCTCTGCGGGAGGCCAGCTTCCAGGACCTTCCCCTGCGCACCCGAGTGGAGATTCTCCACCGCCTCTGTGACTACCGGCTGGACGCTGACGACGTCTTCGACCTCCTCAAGGTGCATGACGGATAGGCACTCTCCCTGGAGCAGCGGTTCAGGGAAGCCGGCTCTGGGTTGTGCTGGCCTCTTTGGTGTCTTCCTCTTTCCATATCCTGGGAACATGTCCTGACATGGGAACAGTCGAGGCTCCTGTCTGCTGTGTCATCAGCCAGAATTGCGGTTACATTAGTCACTGAATGTTATTTCCTGAGGCCTGAATTTTGACTTGGCATAGTTAAGATTTATGACACCTCCCAAAGTCTTGACCCCATCCCCATCACACGCTTTGTGCACATGGCAGAAGTGTGCTGGGTGGGGCTCTGGCCGCCGCTCCCTCACCTGATCCTGCCCTCACTGGGAGGTCGACAGTGCCTGTGGGCTCGGGTGGGAACTGGGGTGAGATCTGTAGCTCAGCTTTGCTCCACCTTCACCGAGGCCTTGGTGTCAGTCACTGGGGGCGGCAGTGAGGTCATGCTGGTGAGTGGGGAGCCCTGGGCTGGGCTGGCCGGCGGCCCAGCACGGTGTGGGACGAGGCTGCTGCAGCACTGACTCGCCTGTCGGGCTTGTCTCTCCTCGTGTGGGTCCAAGCCAGATGTGTCACAAATTCATCAGAATTCTTTGGGCTTTCTCTGATTTTGGCAACATGGGGGCAGTGATGGGATGGGAAGGGTTTGAAATATTTCCACATCCTGTTCTTAGAGCAGGCTCCTTCTCCTGGTCCGATATATCTGGACCCGGAATGAGAATTACCCCAGGTGTTTGGGCATTGTAATGTGAGGTATCTGTGAGACTGTGTTTTTGATCCTCATTTCCATTTTCTCTTGTTGCCCAAACCTCTTTCCCTGACCTGCGCAGGGCCTGGACGCCGACAGTCTCCGTGTGGAGCCCCTGGGCGAGGACAGCTCAGGGGCCCTTTACTGGTATTTCTACGGAACGCGAATGTACAAGGAGGACCCGGCACAAGGGGGGTCCCATGGAGAGCTCTCTCTGAGCAGGTACCTTCCTGAAGGTCATGTTGCCGTCGCCACTGTCATTAACGTCCAGTGCCTCTGAATTCCACTGCACAGCTCTCCTTTCATGAAGGAGTGAACTGTGTGGAGCAGCATGCCTGCAAGGAGGCACTTCACACAGAAGCACAGAGGACTTACCCTCTAGCCCTGCTCCCTGGGGTGGCGGTTCTGGCGCCAGTTCTCAGCAGCGCCAGTGCGCCCTGGGCCTTTCTCTGTGGCAGAGTGGGTTCTGGAGAACCCCATCCTACCTGGGGTCTTGTCAAGGAAGAGGCCTTGGGCAACGTCGCAGAGCTGTGCTGCCATCTTCCCCGCACTTCAGGTTGCTGGACCCTTTGCTGTTAGGGAAGCCTGAAAGTGAAAGTCTCTTAGTCATGTCTGACTCTTTGCGACACATGGACTATACGATACGGTCCATGGAATTCTCCAGGTCAGAATACTGGAGTGGGTAGCCTTTCCTTTCTCCAGGGGATCTTCCCAACCCAGGGATCAAACCCAGGTCTCCCACATTGCAGGCAGATTCTTTACCAGCCCAGATGTTCATGTGGGAGACGTCCGTTTCCTTGGTTCCACGTTTTATTAATAATAACGGAAGATGTGAGGTCGCCCTGTCTTGTCCCTGTAACTGCTGCCTTTGTCCTGTTTAGTAACCTTGTGGCCAGACAACTGACATTTCTGTTTAATGTACTACTTCTTAGGGAAAGTGAAGGACAAAAAAATGTCTCAAATGTTCCTGGGAAAACAGGTAAAAGAAGAGGAAGACCCCCAAAACGGAAAAAACTACAGGAAGAAACTTTCATGAGGTGAGAAAATCTTAGTGTGTGAAGGTCCCTAACCCAAACCCTTATGCTGGAGGGCTTGCCCAGTCCTTGCTCTGTCTCGGGGAGGACGTGGGTGTGCACTGGAGTCCTTGGAGTCCCCGGCCTGGCCCCTCTCAAGTTACCAGCTGTCTGGGAGCCCTCCCCCTGGGCAGTGGGGGCTCTGACAGCAGAAGGCACCAGGAACCAAGCCTGCTTACGGGAAGTGCCCTCCAGATCCCTTCGTCCCAGATTTCTGCACAGGAGGTGGAGTGAGTTAATACTGTGAGTCTAGGAGTTCTTTCCTGGTAAGGAGGCTTCAGTAGTAAACGTGTTTAGAACTCATTTTGTTAAGACGAGACCTTAAACATTTTTAAGTATTTATTTGGTATTTAATTTTTTTTTCATTTATTTTTATTAGTTGGAGGCTAATTACTTTACAGTGTTGTAGTGGTTTTTGCCATACATTGACATGAATCAGCCATGGATTTACATGTGTTCCCCATTCTGATCCTCCCTCCCACCTCCCTATTTGGTATTTAATTTTAGCAAAGAAAAAGATTGTTATATTTTGGGAAAATTTTAATTAATTTTTTGGCCACATTGTGCTTCATGCAGGCAGGATCTTAGTTTCCCGACCAGGGATCTCCTGCAGTGGAAGCTCAGAGTCTTGAGCACTGGACCATTAGGGAAGTCCTGGGAAATTTTACTTTAGTATGTCGTTCTTTTAGGAATATCCACCATGTGAATCTCAGTATAAGAGTTTTGAGGGTCTGATTTACTTAAGGATCAGATATATAGTTATTCACTTATGGAAGTTAAGTCACAGTCTTAAAAATTCTAATAACACAGGGCAAACTGCTTCCTTGTTCTCTGGTTTATTGTTAGAACTGCTTAAATAAGCTAAGTGCCTGAAGTGGACCAGATTTCACTATGTTGCTCATTAACTGTAATAAATGTTTTTAGGGATCTGATTATGAATCAGTCAATCAGAATTTGTTTTTTTGTTTGTTTTAACAATCAGTGTTAAAAAAAAAGAACAATTAGTGTTCCACTTAACTTTTCTGAAATTTTGACTATAGAATGCAAGCTTTCCTCCCACCAGAATTTGTGAGACATAGTCCTGTCATTGTGTTTTATACACAAGACATCAGTTTCTGGGTTTTGTTAGCAGCCTACAAGTCCATGTAAGTCCAGCAAGCTGTTTTGTACATTCATCTTTGGTTCCCTTGAGCCCCAGAATCAGAGAGCCAGTGGGGTGTCCTCACTTCACAAGCCCAGTGCTCCTGTGCTGCCCTCTGCCGGCGACTTTCTTCTGTAGCACTCTGAATCCAGTGCAGTATTGAAGTCTTTTTAAATTAAATAAAATTTTGTGAAATCTAAAAGGGTAAAACTACTGAATGTAACAAAGCAGATACAGAGAACAAACTGGGGGCGACCAGTGGGGAAACAGAAGGGGGATGGGCGAGCTAGGGGACAGAGGTGTGAATGAGTATGTCACATAAAAGGCTGTCGGGATGCACTGTACAGCATGGGGATGTGTGAGTGTTTTATAATAACTGTATATGGAGTGTGATCTTTAAAAATTGTCACTGTGTTTGTTGTACACCTGAAACTATACCTCAGTTAAAAGTTTTTTTTTTTTAAAGAATGATGAAAAAAAATACAGTAAGATGTATGTAGAAGGGGGAAAAAAAGTGAAGAGAAAGTTCAGTCCCTAAAATAATTTTTAATGTTTTTTAAAAATAAATAAAATTTAAAGTTCAGTTCGTCAGTCATAACAGCCACGCTTCTGCCGAGTGGGTGAGTGTGGCCTGTGGCTGCCTTTGTTGCATAGCAACGACACGGGGCATTTCCATTCTTCCAGGAGGCTGTGCAGGGCCGGAACATCCAGAGCATGTCCTTCATGGTCTAGGGAGACAGCACTATTGGGCACATAACACTGAGCGTGTTTGTATCTCATATCATTAACGGTCCCGTTTTCCAGGGAATTTCGTTGACTTTGCTGAGGTCAAGGTGGCATGCCTTGAGTGGGGCTGGGCGACCTCAGAGCCTGTGTTGCTCACTTCAGCCTGCTGTGGGGGTCAGTTCAACAGCCTTCTGTTCTGTGCAGCCCTCGGTTGGGTAGCAAGCCCTTTCCTTGGCCTTTAACTGTCAACACTGAGCTCCTCCATTCTTGGGCAGTGGTGCTTATTCCTGTGTGTAATCCTTCCCCTCTCTGCGCCAACTTGCCCGCCTTCTGACCTTGCTCTGTTGACGTGTCAGAGACACACACACATCCTCTCCTGGTGTTAGTAGTCAGCCACTGTGCCTTACACGCACACTCTCTCTCTTTTCTGATACTAATAGTAAGGCAGTGTTCCTTATACACACACATACACACTCACACATACACTTTCTCTCTCCTAGTGTTAATAGTTAGCCAATGTGCATTACATGCAAACACACACACACACTTCTCTGGTATTAATAGGAAGCCAGTGTGCCTTCCTTCCAGGGAAGCACAGAACAATTTTGGCCGTGTTTTTGTTTTAATGGTGACCCCTTTCCTTTGTTCTAGTGACAAGCAGGAAGAAAACTCCTCAGCATCTGAGTTGCAGACGAGAAACGGTAATGGCCTTCATAGGGGTTGGAGGGTTTGCGTCACCTTCCAGAGTCTAGTGCAGCTGCTGGGACCACTGCAGCAGTCTTCCCACCAGCCTCCTTGCCCCTCACACATTGCCTCGCTGTGTCCATCACTCCTTCTCATGAATCACTCGAGATCAGGACCAGGTCACTTCACTTGAGCCCCTTCCCAGGCCCAGCATAATAGGCTCCTGACATTGGGATGAATGCAAAGCTTCTCAAGAGCCTTCTTTTAACGTGAAATACTTTACAACATAAGGATGTGTACTGTGTTCTTATGTAGACTTTTTATGCAATCTGTAATCCAATACAGACATTTGAGGAGAAAAAGCAATTTATAGTATCTCAATGTAACAAGAAACACTCCTGAAGCTCAAAGGCATTTATGTAGAAAAGCAGATTCATTGGAACATTTCTAGGTTATTAGAGTCTATCAGGAAGGTCACCATAGTTGTGTTTGTATTGACTTCATAGCTCTTAGTTGTGAAGAGGAGAGTAGCCAGAACATCTGAAGTATACATTATCAACCTTAAGGGGTAACCCAGGTCCCCAGTGAACCTGATGGCAGAGAGGAGAAGGAGGTCCACGGGGCCTGTTTCCCGACTATCACTTCCTCTTCTAGGGTCCCAGGGACCAGGGCAGGGCTCCTGGTGGCTCCTGTGCCAGACGGAGCAGGAGTGGAGACAGGTCACCGAGAGCTTCCGGGAGAGGACCTCTGTGCGAGAGCGCCAGCTCTACAAACTGCTCAGCGAGGACTTCCTGCCCGAGATCTGCAGCATGATCGCCCAGAAGGTGCGCACACGGGCCCACGTGGGGCGAAGCTGCTCTGGGCGGGGTGCCTTCCTTAGAGGCTTGCGCGGCCCTACGCTCTGCTGAGCAGTCCAGCTTTCCTCTTTCCTCCAGCTTTAGTCCAGGCCCCAAGAGTAGGACCTTGAGCCCCCGCTCTCCTTACTGTGGGTCCTGGGATTCAGCCCTCACACTCCACCCCATCCTCATGGCTTCTGGAGCCCAGGTGTGTCTCCGCAGAGCGCTCTTTGCATACCTCTCCTTGTGCATACGCTGCTGCTTTTTTCCCCTTTTTAGCAAACTCATCTGGTGGTCTCCCTCTAACAGCAGGTCTGAACAGTTCAGAGCTGTCTGAGGGTTGTCTTGGTTGCTCCCTCAGTTCCTCCTCTAACCTCCCGGCACTCCGGTCCCGTCCTCTTCCTGTGCATCCTGTCTGCTCCCTTGCCTGTTCCAAGACTCTCAGAAGCCCCACTGGAGTTGTTTCTGTGAGCTCTCCCTGGACTGTCTTAGCCTGAGGTTTCCTCCACAAGTCTCCTCATCCTAAGTTGGTTTCATCGGGAGTTGTGGAGGCAGCTCCAGGCCACGAGCCACATCTTCCTTGTCACTGTAAGCTCCAGGTGACTTCGTGGCGTGCCTGTTCTGTGGTCAGTGCCTGCTAATCATCCAGGTTCAATAAAATTGATGCTTCAGATTCTTAATGGTTGTTAAGAGAAAGCATAAGAATGCCAGCCCTGCCCTGAAACCTGGGGAGAAAGTGTTATAAATTCCTGTTGCAGCACATCTCAGGGGCAGGGGAGGGGAACTCAGTGACAGATACAGTGACAGTGACATGTTGCGGGTTCTGTGATACATTGTAACTATTGAGCAGGTCAGCGCTTTGGAGTGAATCATAGAAGGTCTGACTTCAGTGCTTCAGGAACTGCATTTTCATGAGTGTCTCCTCATTGGTGTCATTTGTCCTGGTAATGGTGATTCCTCTTGGATCTTGTTCACAGCCCACTGTGACCATTTTTCTCCAGGGCTTGAGAAACGGAATCTAGTTCTCTTAGAGTAACTATTTAAAATAGAGATGGTATGATAACGCCAGCACCTTAACTCATCTGTAAGCATGCACCTAACCCGCTTACACCCTTTAGAAATTTCTGCCTTTTTAACTGAAAAGACTTTAGATTAGGGAGTTAAGGGGAAAATTTTACAAGCATAAAACGGGAGTTGATTCTTTGCGAGGGAAGAACTTAAATCTTAAATACAATTTTCAAGAACCATGACATTAGAAACTAAAGAATGGAGTAATAGATTTGATATTTTGAAAGCTGTCCAGTACTGTAAATATGCAAGCTTTAGTTAAATGGGGTGATTATGCACAAAAATCAGAATCAGCATTATGCAGCAGAAAAGCTTAGCAGACCAGTAATTTAGGGGAGTTTTCACACAGGGATCCCAACAGAAGCTCCAGAACCATTCAGATTTATTCACTAAACCTTTAAGAAATGATAATTTCCAAATAGTTATAAAATGAAGAAAGAATTGGCTTGACTACAATTGACATACAGCTGTCTTAGTGCCCCATTCTGGATGAATTTAAATTCACTCCTTGCTCAGTGATGTAAATGCAAGTTCCATGAAGTGCACCAGCAAGATCGCAAGGAGGATTGGAGCCTGCTGGGAGCCCACGCTGGAGCTCTCTGGTCTGTCTGTCACGTAGTTTAGAGCAGTAAATGAGTTTAAACGGCTGTTTCCATTTGCTAAGAGGTCTGAGAGACCTGGACTGCATGGGAGGGGGGACGCTGAGGGTGGTGTTTAAACAGGAGAGTGTGGGGCAGGAGTGAGGGGCACCCTCCTCTCCTCCAGACTTGCTCTAGTTTTCAGCCCCGTGTTTCCTAGCGCAGATGTTCCACTGGCTTTTGAGGCAGTGCGTGGTCAGAAAACATTTCCTGCAGGCTGTGTCTGACAGCCTGTGCCAGTGTGGACCCCCATGGCCTTGCAGTGAATGATGTCACAGCTGGTTGTCTGTCTGCCTTGAGCCCTGGAGAGGGAAATGCTCGTTCGTAAATTTCTGTGTTTACAATGTATTTGGACTCATCCTCTCCTCTTTTTCTTCAGCTCCTAAATACATTGGTGTTGGAGGTATACGAACAAGTCTCTTCGGTCTCCATGCAGGTTCTCTTCTGCCTGACTTCCTGATCCCCCAGGTCTCCTCTTCCTTTGGGTCCCTGGCCTTGGAGTGGCCTCTGTTAGCCGTCCACTGTAGTTCTCACATGGTTTTCGGCCTCATTGGCCTGGATGGCCTCCCACTGTCTGTTTACCTGAGCAGTTTGAAAGCTCATTCCCATCTTCTGCTCACTACCCTGGGCTGAGCCCTAAATGTCCTATTTTACATCTCAGCTTGTACAATAATCTGCATACAGACAGACAGGAAGGTTTGTCATTGGCTGCCAGCAAAAGCTTAGCTTTAAACACTCAAGTTTTTGGCTATTCTTTGCAGTGTTTGTTTATTCCACTGCTCTTGATATTGAAAAGGTTTTTGATGTTTGTTACAGTACTGAGTACTTTGGAGAAAGCCTTTAGTGTGGCATGAGTTTTGTGCTTCTTTTTAAATAGCCAAAAAAAATCTTCAGGTCTTTAAAGGCTTATTGGCAGATTTTCTGATCACCCAGGAGTCCAGTCTTCTTGTCCCAGAAAGGGTGACTGTGCTGACCTCTGAAACTGTTCCAGTGCTTTTTTTTTTTTTTTTTGTCAGGATACTCTGGGCACACCTGTGGCCAGGGAGTTCAGGTCCTCATTGTGCTGCTGGAGTTGGCAGGGGGAGGTGGGGGTGGGGGGTGGATGGGGAGTTCTGGGCTGTGCTTCAGCCAGATTCTGTTTGTAATGTTGAGAGGATTTCTCAGCGCTGTTTCAGACCCCATTTTGAAGAAAAAAAGTTGCAGTATAAGATATTTTTTTAAATGCCATTAATATATATATTTTTTGATTCTTTTATTGACTTGTTCTTTAAAGTACTGAACTTTAAACTATTAAACTGTTACAGTTTAAAATACCACAACTGTTACAGTTTAAAATACTGCCGCAAGTAACTTCAGGTCGTAAGTCTTGTCCCTTCTGAGGTGGCACGCTGCCTAGAAAGTTGCGTGGAAATTTAAAACACTCTTGGTACACTTGGTACACTTGTACATGTTTTTTCCTAAATGTGTATGATGCAGTTTATATAAAATGAAAGTGTTTGAGAATTCACATCAAATGGGAACTACTGAATTTGAAAAACATTAATTATAGTGAAAGAGAATCAACATAAGAAGTGAGAGGCAAAGTGGTGTCTCACTGAGCAGAAGTGTTTACAGCAGGCAACCTGAGGTGGGGGAGCCTGGGGAAGGCAGGATGGGGGACAGGCAGGGATTGAAATGGACAGAAGGGCCCCAGTGAGCAGGGGCGGTCAGGAGCATGTCACGCGGGTAGCTCCTGGACCTTGCTTCTTGCTCTCAGCCTTTGTGAGCACTCTGCTCTGAGTTTTGTTGTTCAGCTCTTGGAATCGCAGACTTTTTTCTTTTTTTTTGAGATGTAATTGATGTGTAAAATTAGTTTCGAGTGTACAGCATAATGATTTGATAGTTGTGCACATTGCAAAATGATCAGCAGTAGGTCTAGTTAATATCTGTCACCTCACACGGAGTTTTTTCTTGGGATGAGTAACTTTAAAATCTGTTCTCAGTGTTCACATACACAACACAGTATTATTGACTGTGGTCACCATGTTGTACATCTCATCCCCTTTCCCTTCTCCAGGGATCTTCCCAACCCAGGGATTGAACCCAGGTCTCCTGCATAGCAGGCAGATTCTTTACCATCTGAGCCACAAGGGAAGCCCAAGAATACTGGAGTGGGTAGTCTGTCCTTTCTCTGGCAGATCTTCCCTACCCGTGAATCACACTGGGGTCTTCTGCATTGCAGGTGGATTCTGAACTTTCAGGGAAGTCCATGTTATGCCCAGGAGTTATTTATTTTATAAATGGATGTCTGTATATCTCACTCATTTTGCCCACCCCCGTCTATTCTCTGTATCTTGAGTTCAGTGTTTTTAGACTCCACATGCAGGTGAGTTGATACAGTATTTGCTTTTCTCTGACTTAATCTCACTTAGCGTAATCCCCTCATGTCATCCATGTAGTCATGCATGGCAGCATTTCCTTTCTGTGACTGAGTAATATTCCCTTGTACATACACCACCCTTCTCCATCCCTCCACCCACCAGTGGACACGTAGGTTACAGCCGAGTCTTGGCTGTTGTGCTTCAGTGACCGTGGGAGTTGTATTCATGTTCAGGCTAGTGCTTTTACTTTCTTTGGAAAGATAGGCAGGAATGGAATTGCTGGGTCATATGATAAAATTCTGTTTTTTATTTCTCAAGGAACCTCTGTACTCTTTTTTCCGTTGTGTCTGTACCACTTTATATTCCTGCCAATAGTGCACAAGGGTTCCCTTTTTCCATATCCTTGTCAGCACTTGCCATCTCTTGTCATTTTGTTGATACCCATCATGGCCATTCTAACAGGTGTGAGGCTTTGATTTGCATTTCTCTTATGATTAATGATGTTGAGCCTCTTTTCATGTGTCTGCTAACCATCTGTGTGTCTTTCTTGGAAAAATGTCTGTTCAGATCCTTGGCTCATTTTTTAGTAGAATTTTTTGTATGCGATTGAGTCTTACCAGTGTGCTTTTTTAAGATACTCTAATTTCAGGTGACTAAATTATTATTATTTTTATTATTAATTTATTTTAATTGGAGGCTAATTACTTTATAATATTGTGGTGTTTTTTGCCATACATTGACATGAACCAGCCACAGGTGTACATGTGCCCCCCTGTCCCAAACACCCCTCCCACCTCCCTCCGAATCCCATCCCTCTGGGTCATCCCAGTGCACTGGCTTTGAGTGCCCTGTTTCATGCATCAAACTTGGACTGGTCATCTATTTCACATATGGTGATATACATGTTTCAATGCTATTCTGTCAAATCATCCCCGTGAGTAAGTTATTACTTCTTATGTGCTTAGTATAAATATTAATGTGTTTTAAAAGCAACTAACTAGATAAAAAATTGTATAATTCCATTTGTGTGAAACGTCCAGAATAAATAGATCCACAGAAGGAGAATCACTTGGTGGTCACCGGGGGCTGGAGTGTGAGGGTGTGGCGCGGCTGGGATGGAGGTCACGGCTTTGTCTCCGGTGCTGAGGGTGCTCTGTGGGCAACCAGATGGTGGTTGTGAATAAGCTGAGCACCCCTCAGCTGTGCACTGACAGTTGTTCATTTTGTGTGAATTTCACCTCAGTATCTGTATGTGTGTTTCAAAATGATGCATAATCTCTGATTTTGCAGCAGTCCTTGGCATTTATGATTTTCCTAAGTTTTAAATTTTTTGCTTTAATATATAAAAGATGTTTAATAGGAACCTAGGAACTCTATTCAGTGGTTTGTAATGATGGAATGGAGTCTAGACGGAAGCGTGGATATGTGTATATGTATAACTGACAGAAGTCAAAAGGAGGAAGGAAGCAGCAGGGGATGAGATGGTGCAGTAGCATCACCACCTAAATGGACATGAATTTGAGCAAACTTCAGGAGATAGTGGAGAACAGAGGAGCTTGGAGTGCTGCAGTCCGTGGGGTCCCAAAGAGTGGGACATGACTTAGCTACCAAACAACAACAGTAACTAATTCACTTTGCTGTATAGCAGAAACGAAGGCAACACTGTAAATCAGCAATACTCTTAGAAAAAATTTAAAAATTCCTGTTTCATTTTTAGCAAAATATCTTAAATCTATTTAAAATTAATTTTAATGCCACACCATAAAGTCTATACATGGTAGCAACCTCTTGGTACTTTTAACATTTGAATTGTAGAATTTACTCCTGCTACAATGTGATCTCTATTAAAAAAGTTAATAAAAATTAGATCATTGTAGAACATGTAATACTGGATGATTTCCCCAGCTTATTTGGGAAGGGATTGTTCTGTGTCCTAAGGAATTTATTCGCTCTTATAGAAAACTGGGGAGTCGAGTGTAAAAGTGCAGGAGACATAGCAACAGGTTCCCTGTTTACAGCTTCATGTGTTTGCTTCAGGCCTTTTCTCTGAACATTTGTTACCAACCTGGGATCATACTGCCTGTTGTCTTATGACCTGTGTTTTTCATTTAATCTCATGAGCCTTTTCATATTTCATTAAATATTCTTCAGAAAAACAATTTTAATTACTACATACTGGTTATGTAATTTTACCTATTTTAAACCTATAAGATATTTACAGTTGTTCACTATTTTAAATAATGTTGACTTGTAATGTACTCAGAAACACTTTGTCTGGCTGTCTAACTGTAAGATGAAGTCACACAATGTGATTACCCTGCCCAGGGTTGCTGACATGTGTCTCTCTCGTCCTCTGGAAGATCCGTGGCCCCAGCACTTTGAGCTATCCGTGTTACCACGTCTTTGCAGACATGTCACTTTTTTCATCTTTTACAGTGCTGTGAATGAATAGTCTTTTGGTTTTTCTTAGGATCATGGATGTGTTTTATCTACCTTCTGTGAATTTTGTACTCATGTTTCATTTTTTTGGTGGTCACAAAAAGTCAGACAGGACTTATCAACTGAACAGCAACAGCTGTTAATTGCTTTAGATATCTTTCCATGTTAAGAATAATACACTGTTGTATTTGTTGGAAAAAATTATATAGATAGTCTTAGGATGTGCTTATGCACATTTTTATGACCTATTTTTCCCTTTTCTCCTCCTTGCATTGACTTCAGGCAGGAGACATATCTTCTTTGTTTACCTGGTTACTGTTGACCTGAGTCCTCATTGAGATGCTTGTCCTCTGTAACATGTCTTTGTTGTGGCAGGAGGGAGCATGTTCCACAACGTGTTTTTCCTTAGGCAGGGGAGGACATGCTCATGCTATCCTCCCTATGTGGTTAGCACTTGCTTTTCTCTGTTTTTCATTGGGTCTGATGTGTAGAAAATGCAGCACTTTCTTTGAAGGAAGTAATTCCGCCTGCCAGGCTTGTGTTCACTGTCCCCTGCCTAACCGCCGCCCCATCCATAGATCCTTGTTGAGCTGAGCAGAGGAGAGGTTTGGTCTGCTTTGCTTTGTTAATAGCAGCTCCACACGACTTCTCAGCAAGGGAGAGAGAGATGTTGCCACAGTGGGTGTGATTAGAGACCTGTGGAGGGATGAAGGGGCAGAGGATGGGAAGGTGCTTCCCTGTCAGTGGGAGGCTTGTCCATGAGATGCCTGCAGCAGCCCCATTTCTGAAAGCACATCCAGCTCCTGTAAACCCCGTGCAGACCGCCCATTCTGGTTATAGGATCTAGAAGTCAAGGAACTTTGTTTAATTCTATTTTAATTAAATTCTAATTTAATTTAATTTTGGGCGACTGACTACAGTATACATGATACAGTACATGTGCATGGTACAGTAAAAATAGTTAAGTTTTTAAAAAAATTTCATCTCTCTTCTTTTACTCTGAAAGATTTTTACCTTGTTTGTTAGCCAGCTCTTTTAAAGTCAGGCTTAGAATTTGAACAGTAAAAATGACTTTCAGAAGGTCTGTTATCTAGGCAAGAGCACTTTCTATTTCTGAGTTAAATGATATTTGAAACTCGTTTTAAGGACCATTAAAAAGTAAAAAATTTCAATCAGATTGGTTTCTGTGTTTAATGATGATTTTGTATATATGGCATACATATGTATGTCCTTCTCTGGTGGCTCAGACAGTCAAGAATCTGCCTGCAGTGCAGGAGACCTGGGTTTGATCTCTGGGTCAGGAAGATACTCTGGAGCAGGTCATGGCAACCCACTCTAGTATTCTTGCCTGGAGAATCCCATGGACAGGGGAGCCTGGTAGGCTGTAGTCCATATGGTCGCAAAGAGTCGGACATGACTGAAAGACTAACACTTGTCATTTGGATGGCAGTCTGCCATCATCTTTTTCTCTCCATGTCAAGACCACTTGTGTAATTTCCACAGAGTAAAGATATTTATGTAGAAAATTCTTAGATCTTCTTTCTACTGAAAAGAAAAACATCATATTCCTGACTTAGTTTCACCAGATTTGGAATAATTGACGTTTCTTGCTATACACTGTAATGTGCATTTTTCCTTTGCAGACACCTGATTCTTTTTCT
The DNA here is from genome assembly GCF_019320065.1 of Cervus canadensis. Taxonomy (NCBI): domain Eukaryota; kingdom Metazoa; phylum Chordata; class Mammalia; order Artiodactyla; family Cervidae; genus Cervus; species Cervus canadensis. Next base: position 10,553,055 of record NC_057406.1, on the reverse strand, counting down.
CTGTATCTGTGCATCTTACAGGCATTCTCTGTTATTACAGGTAACAATTATTACCTCTTCAATAATAATTTTAAAAAAGAAAAAGTACCTTACACATCAGCACAAAAGCCCAGGGAAGAAGTTGAACATAATGATTTCAGCCCTGGCTTGAGTTTTGTGGGCTACAGATGGCTCAGAACTAGCGGTACTGGAAACACCCAGAGTAAGGCTTTGAGAAACTATTGATGGTAGTGGTCCTGGTTATCTTTTCGTTCCTTGAATTTCTTAGTCAGGTGCATTTCTGTGCTGTCACTTCATCTCTTTCCTATTCCTTAAGGCAAAATGGTGGCCCTTCCCACCGAACCCTCCTTTTTTTTTTAATTGCTTGATTAATAGAGGAAAGTACAGAAGTTAGGAGTTTCTGAGGCATGCAGATGACTGAAGTTGTCTGTGCTGTCTCCCCCTTTCTTTGTTACTTAGGGGGGATTGGTTGGTGTCTCCTCTCCACTCTAGCCTCCTCTCCAGAAGGTTGTCTCCCAGAGACAGCAAGTTGCGTGACCATCGGGCCCAGCTACCCCCTGTTCATTCCCCATTGTATCTTGTGAGTGTGTGTCTGTACTCATTGATTGCACAGATGACAAGATGAACTTGCATTTAAGGCAGAAGTCATCCAGCTATCTAATGCTGTGTGTGGGATAGAAAATGTGGACTCTTTACTCAGAGCAAAGACCTGGTTTTGCTTTATTGCATGTTGACTGAACTTTTTAACTCCTCGCAGGAGACCCCTGTGCTCAGCAGGCTAGAGAAACAGAAGCGCCGGGAGGAGGAGGAGGAGCGCCAGATCCTTCTCGCGGTGCAGAAGAAGGAGCAGGAGCAGCTGCTGAAGGAGGAGAGGAAGCGGGAGCTGGAGGAGAGGGTCAAGGCCGTGGAAGGTAGGAGCAGCTCTGCTGGGCTGGGTGTGGGGGCGGGGGTCCTGGGGCCCGCCCCTGCAGTGTCCTTGCCCTCGTTCTGGGTTCCTTCCGTCCCGCCTTCTCGGCTGGGCTGCATCTGGCCTCATCATGTGATGACCCCTCGCTTTCCTAGTTACTGCCTTCTGATTCATAACAGGCTAACTCCATTCTGACCGTGACCGTGGCTAGTGTCTTTAATGCAGTCATGCAGCCTGTACCACGCTTGTTCACATACACAGCACAGCATCCTGGACTGGACTGTGGTCAGCACACGATGCCTCACATCCCCGGACCGACTTGTTTTGTCACTGGGGTTCACACCTCTTGGTACCGTCACACAGTTTCACTCACCCCGACCTCCTGAATCTAGGTGCTGAGGTACCTCACTTTGGGACACTGACAGGTCTTTGCATGTTCTCAACTACTGGGACTTACTAAAATACATCAGGCTGTCTGGATAAGCACCACAGGAAGTTGAGAGATGACCAAGAGCTGGGCAGGGCTGAACACAAAGGCTGGTCTCCTTTGTGAGGCTCCGCCTTTAGGACAGAGAGGTGGTTGTTCATCTGCTGCATAGAAACCAGCACAGAGGGTCTAGCAAAATGAAGACACAGAAGAATAGGAGATTAAAACCTCAGAAAAAAGTAATTTATTTGATAAAGAGTTAAAGTAATGGTCATAAAGATGCTCACCAAAGTGGGGAAAAGAATGGATGAAGACAGTGAGAACAGAGAAGGAAAATATTTAAAAGTGCCAAATGGAAGTCTCAGCACTATACCAAGGCTGGTCTTCATCCAAAGGAGATGATGATGTGTATATGGTGGGATCGGAAGGGAGTCTCTGTTATGAACTCCTTCTGGAAAACCAAACGATTAATTCCAACAAGTACGGCTCCCAGTTAGATCAAGTGAAAGCAATGCTTGATGAAAACTGTGCAGAATTAGTCAACAGAAAACTCATAGTCTTCCATCAGGATAAGGCAAGGCTGCATGTTTCTTTGATGACCAGGCAAAGCTGTCACAGCTTGGCTGGGAAGTTCTGATTCATCCACCGTATTCAACAGACATTACACCATTGGATTTCCATTTGTTTTGGTCTTTACAAAATTCTCTTAAAGGAAAAAAAATTTTAGTTCCCCGGAAGGCTGTAAAAGGCACTTGAAACAGTTCTTTGCTCAAAATGATAAAATTTGGGGAAGATGGAATAATGAAGTTGCCTGGAAAATAGCAGAAAATAATGAAACAAAATGGAGAATACACTAATCAATACGATTCTTGGTGCAAATGAAAAATGTCATATTTTTACTTAAAAATTGAAGGAATTTTTTGGGCACGTGTTGACAAGTAGTAAATATTGGTCCACTCCTGTCTGGAGCAGCCAAACAGAAACATCAGGATTCCACGTCACACTCCACCTCACGACGTGAGAGTGAGTGAGGTGGTGGCCTCGCTTGTGAAGGAGTCGCTGTAGCCGTGGGGGGGCACCGACACTGCATTCACCTGTGGGCCCCGGGGCTCGCCTGAGGCCGGGGAGGAGTGTCTGTTCAGACAGTGATTCTGATGACGTGAAGAATCGGTTGACTGGTTGTGAAATCCTGGATTGAGTTCATGAGGCCTAATGTTTAACAGTTTGATACATGGATGTGCTTTAATTTAGTTACACTTTTCTTTAAACTTGAAATCATTCTCTTTCTTAGAAACCAATTTTAATAAAAGTTGTTAATAGCAAAATGCCTCTGATTAATTAAAGCAGGTATAGATTCTCTTACACATACAAGTTTATTTATACACAGGCATGAAGTTGGAGCGAGGGAGCTTGGTGAGAGCGGGCGTCTGCGGGCCGTGTCTGCTCCCACCGGGCATCTTCCCGCCTATCCCTCCGTCATGTGTCTTGCCTTGGGATGGTGTCCCGAGTCCTTGCTTCTTCCTTCCCCATTGCCAGCAGGCCAGCAGTGCACTGGCAGTGTTTCTCATGGCCATGTCTGGGGTCCAGAAAATGCCTCCCCTTCCAGCTCCTGGCCTGTCCAGCTGGCTTCTTCAGTTCCCTGGCACCTCCTGCACCAGTGTGGATGGGGGCAGGCGGCTGTGCCGTGGGTGGGATAACCAGTGTGAGCGCTTCAGAGGGCTGGTACAGTCCTGGTGTGTTTGGAGTGAGGTCTGGTCCTAAACAGGAGATACTGTCTTCATGTGGGCAACATAGAAAGGGCTGGAGCTGGTCAGTGAGGGTGATTGTCGACCCTCTGCTCCCCTTTTCCTTCCAACCTGCTTGCTCGCTCTCGCTCCTTCCCCTACCCTCCAGGGCCGCTCGCCTCCTGACCTCCCTCTCTGTGACCCCCAGGACAGGAGTCCAGGAAGCCTCTCTCCTGTCCCCGCAGAGGTCGGCAGAGGGCGCAGTCGAGCACGGCTCTCCCTTGTGGCGTCCTGACGCGCCTGTGCTCCATGTTCTCGCAGATCGAGCCAAGAGGCGCCGGCTCAGGGAGGAGCGGGCCTGGCTGCTGGCCCAGGGGAAGGCGCTGCCCCCCCAGCTGTCCCACCTGGACCCCCAGTCCCCACCGCGGGCCGAGAAGAGGACGAGAGACCCGTGAGTGCAGGGTGGCCCCAGCCCTCTGAGGGGGGCTGGGGGCGGTGAGTGTGCCAACCCTCATTCTCTCGTGTTTTCTGGAGGTCGTCAGTGTTACGGACTTACCTTAGCAGAGGTTCACAGAGGTTCACTGGGGACTTTTCCAAGCCTCGGTCCAGAGAGCTGTGTGTCAGGGTGAATCTAGGGCACTGGGGAGAGAAGGGGGTCTCAGTCACTGCTGATGGCTCCCTCTCTGATTCACAGCTTCGAGCTAGATGATGACTTCACCGCCATGTACAAAGGTCAGTTCCCACGCTCCACGCCTGTGTTCTACCAAGTGTGTTCCCAAGGGCGTGTGCTGACCCTGCTCTTCTCTTTGGCCCCTCAGTTCTGGACGTGGTGAAGGCTCACAAGGATTCCTGGCCCTTTTTGGAACCAGTGGATGAATCGTATGCCCCTAACTACTACCAGATCATTAAGGTAGAGGCGGCCTTGTCAGCTGCATGACTGTGGCGTGTGCCTCTGTGGCGATTGTGCTGTTCTGTAATCAGCCGGCATTCCTCAGGGCTGGGTGCTGGGTGCTTCCCAGGTTTTCAAACAGCTCCTAGTGGTGTGGGGACTGCAAAGTACTGTTCCTCCAACAGATAGTAATGCGTGTGGCCTGTTGTAGGTTCCCATGGATATTTCAAGCATGGAGAAGAAACTGAATGGAGGTTTATACTGTACCAAGGAGGAGTTTGTGAACGACATGAAGACTATGTTCAGGAACTGTCGAAAATACAATGGGGAAAGCAGCGGTGAGTGGAGGAGGGGTGCTGTGGCTCTAGCCTGCTGCAGTAGCAGGACCAAGAAAAACAGGTGTATCCAGAAACGCACTTTCTCCAGGTTCAGCCCTTTCTCAGGACCATGAAGAGAGGGTGTGTTGAAGCCATGGGCTGGGCCGTGCCGGGCCCTGTCCATCCTCCACAGCGAGAGGCATGGCGGCTGCTGGCCTGGTTTTCGTCTTGGGCCTGGTCATCCTGGGCCTTGCTCACCCACCGTCTAACAGTCACAGGGCAGACCTTGGATGACGCAGCCAGTGTCGCTGCAGGTGCCGAAGCTTGGAGGTTCAGTGATTATACTTAATGTTTCTGCAGTTTGGCATTGAAGAATTAAATTTTTACCAGTTTGGGCTCCTGAGACCCCTGTGCCAGCCACACAGGCTGGACAGTTTCTTAGGCCAGAAATTGTGTCCCATTTCTTGTCTATAGCCCTAAAGGCAGGAGGCACTAAAGAATTTGCAGTTGAGCGGGGGGAGGTGGTCTGGGGGCCTGCCTGGTGCGGGGGGCTCACACCTCTGTCCCCCACAGAGTACACCAAGATGTCGGACAACCTGGAAAGGTGCTTCCACCGGGCCATGCTGAAGCATTTTCCTGGGGAGGACGGGGACACAGACGAGGAGCCGTGGATGCGGGAAGAAGAGAGGCGGGAGAAGAGGCGGGGGCGGGGTGCGCGCGGTCACGTGTGCACGCGCTCCCGGGACTCAGAGGCACCAGGCCGGAGGCAGCCCGCGGAGAATGGAGGGAAGTCGCTGCCCCTGGGCCGCCGCGCCACTGCTTCTGGGGCTGGTCAGAGCAGCTCCGTGCAGCCCCCTGGCCAGGTGGGTGCCTCGAATGGCAGCTGCCTCTCTGGGCCCCTGTGTCTCGTTGCCCCAGCCAGCCTCTCTTCTCAAGCTAGCTAGCAAGGATCAGCTTCATCCCGTAGTAGTTTCTCTTGACTGGGGCCTGGGGGGTGTGTGAAGTTCTCCACCGTCTTCATTTAGTCTTCATCTGTCTTAAATCCTTTTTGTTAATCATTAGAACTACACGTTCTCAATGGGGCAAAAATTTGAATTAAAATCTCAGTCCTTGTAAGTCAAAGCATGGGGTACGTCCAGTACATAAATGCACCTCTCCAGGCGAGCAGAGGGGAGGGACTCTGAGGGTGGGGATGGAAGCCCCTGATCCGCCCTCGTAGGCCAGGGCAGTGGGGCTCCTCCATGAGCTGGAGCCTGGTCTTCAGGACGTGAAGGATGTACTCTCTCCTCCTCCTCCCTGCCTCTGCCCCGTGCCCTCCAGAGGCCAGCAGGACAGGGAGCATTTTGTCCTCTCCGAGGGTCGGATCCTGCTGAAGTCAGTGTCTCCTCTGGAGCCCCGGGGCCACCTGTCCGTGGACCTGGCCCCCAGCCCCCGCCTCTGGCTGTACAGGTAAGCAGACTGCTCAGCATGTGCAGGTGCCAAGGTTTGTTCCAGAAGTACCGTCTCTCCCCAGGGTAAATTCATAGTCCCCATAACCATGGGGTTAACACAGCTTCCCTTTCTCTGTTGCCAGCCTCCAGCTGGAATTAACCACCATCGAGGCCCCGGGTGTGGCCCCCCTGATGAGAAGCTGGCATGCGGAGGGCTGGCCCCCCTTGCTGACATGGGCTCTCGACCTGGACCCTTGCCACTTGGTCAGATGAGTGGCCCCAGCCAGGACGGGCGCGTGTATCCCCCCGCTCATTTCCAGCCAGGGCTCCTTCCTCCCAGGCACGGGGGTGCTCCAGCCCGACCCCCAGACTTCCCCGAGAGCCCAGAAGTCCCTCCTGGCCATATGTACCGACCCTACAAGTACCTGAGCCGAGTGCACTCTGCGGTCTGGAACGGGAGCCACGGCGCTGCAAACCCCGGACCCTTGGGGCCAGACGAGAAGCCCCCTGTGGGGCCAGGACCTTCTCACCAGCCCCGCCCTCTGGGTCACATGATGGATTCCCGAGTGATGAGACCTCCCCTCCCCCCAAACCAGTGGACAGAACAATCCGGCTTCCTACCTCACAGCGTTCCTCCTTCAGGGTACCTGCACCCCCCGTGTAAACCTGGCGGACAGCGGCTCCAGCCCCCTGCAGCCCCAGCACTGGGTTCGCTGTTTGGAGCACCGGCCCCAGCCCTGCGGGGCGTGCAGGGTGGGGACTCCATGCTGGACAGCCCCGAGATGCTGGCCATGCAGCAGCTCTCCTCCCGCGGGTGCCCGCCAGGCGTGCCTTACCGCCCCCGCCAGCCTGCACCCCCCTGCCTGCCTGGCCCTTTCCCACCCATGGGCCTGGCAGCCCCCAAACCTGCCTCGGGAGACCCTGGGAGGACACAGGACAGCAGTGATGTGCAGGAGCCTGAGAACGGCCAAGGTAATGTGTGCATGCGCGCTCCCTCCACCCCCCATCTGCCCTGTTAACTGGTGACCCGTCTTTTTATGCAGACTAGTAAATAAAATGTCAGCTGGCCTCCGATCCCTTTCACTTGACTGTCTCTGGGGTGAGCTGGCCGCGGTCCGAGCATTTGCGGTGACCATGACGCAGCTGCAGTGCCTGCTATGTCCCCACTCGTGCCGAGCCTTCCAGAGCTCGCTCACTTCACTCTCAGAATAAACCTTGAGGGGACTTTGACTAGTATTCTTGTTTGTATGGATGGAAGCTCCAGGGCACAAAGGTGGTTATTTGCCTTCATCCAGCTCTTAAGTGGGGAGACCGACTCAAACCCGACACAACGGACCCGGCATCCGTGTGTCCAAGCTTTGCGTCGCGCAGCCCCACTTGAAAAGGACTGTCCTGAAGTGACCCTCGGGGAACATATTCTCAGGGCTTTACTCCTGGCTCAGTTCTCTGCATGCCTTTCTCGTTGGGCCCACGTCCGCGCGCACTGAGGGTGGGGAGCAGTAGTGAGATGGGCACGTCGTCAGGAGGATTCTAGAAATGCCATTTACAAGAGTAATAAACCCACGTGCAGGAGAAGGGCGGTGGGCCTCCTCTGTGTGACTCACGCCTGTTGAGGACGGACATCTAGCCTGTGTCTGTGTGGGATCCGTGGCACCTGGCGTCTACAGAGAGTGAGGTGGTTCCTTGTAAACTGGGTGGTGGGCCAGGAGCGCAGACTCCCTTCTAGCGATTTCTTGGAGGGGAGGCTGACTCTGAATGCCACCTGCAGCACGATCTTCCAGGCATGATTTCAGATGTGATTGGAATTCAGAGCTTTAGAGGAAGAGTATCAGGAGCAGTCTGTCTGCTTAGTTGCCATGATGTTTGTGTTGTTTTGTTTGCATTTTATTTTTTCTTAATGAAGTATAGCTGATCTACAGTGTTGTGCTAATTAATATCTGCTGCACAGCAGAGTGATAGTTATACATCTATGCATTCTTTTCCATATTCTTTTCCATTATGGTTTATCACAAGATATTGAATGTTATTTCTCTGTGCTGAAGTCAGACCTTGTTCATCCGTTCTGTATATAATAGTTTGTATCTGCCAACCCCAATCTCCCTGTCCATTGCTCTCCTACCCACACTTTTACTTGATAGTCACAAGTGTGTTCTCTGTGTCTGCGAGTCTGTCTCTATTTCATAGATACCTTCATTTGTGTCATATTTTAAATCCCACATATAAGTGATACCATATGTTTATCTCTTTCTGATTTACTTCATTTAGTATGTAATCTCTAGGTCCGTCCATATTGTTGCAAATGGCATTATTTCATTCTTTTTTATGACCCAGCCATGTTCCACAGTATATACATACGACGTCTTTATGCATGCATCTTTTGCTAGACATCCAGGTTGTTTCCATGTCTTGGCTATTTTAAATGATTCCGCAGTGAACATGGGGTGCATGTATCTTTTTGGATTATGGTTTTCTACAAAGGGCTTCCTTTGTAGCTCAGTTGGTAAAGAATCTGTCTGCAGTGCAGGAGACCCAGGTTTGATCACTGGGTTGTGAAGATCCCCTGGAGAAGGAAATGGCAACCCACTCCAGTATCCTTGCCTGGAAAATCTCGTGGAGAGAGGAGCCTGGTGGGCTGCAGTCCATGGGGTCGCAAAGAGTTGGGCACGACTAAGCGACTAACACTTACTTACTTTCTGCAAATACATGCCCAGGAGTGGGATTGTAGGATCATATGTTAACTCCGTGTTTAGCTTTTTAAGGAACCTCCCTCCACACTGTTCTCCATAGTGTCTGTACCAATTTATATTCCCATCAACAGGTAAGAGGGTTCCCTTTCTCCACACTCTCTCCACTGTTTGTTATTTGTAAACTTTTTAGTGGTGTCCATTCTGACTGGTATGAGTTGATACCTCATTGTGGTTTAAATGTGCATTTCTCTAGTTTAGTGATGATGAACATCTTTTTATTTTGGCCTGTTGGCTATCTGTATGTCTTAATTGAAGAAATGTGTGTTTAGATCTTCTGCCCATATTTTGATTGGGTTTGTTTTTTGGTTGAGTTGTATGAGCTGCTTGTATATTTTGGAGATTAAGTCCTTGCTGGTCTCATCCTTCGCAGCTATGTTTTCCCAGTCCGTAGATAGTCTTTCCATTTCGTTTATGGCTTCCTTTGTTGTACAAAAGCTTGCAAGTTTAATTAGGTCCCACTTTTTTATTTTTGCTTTAATTTCTACTGCCTTGGGAGACTGACAGTTTATGTCAGAGAATGTTTTGCCTATATTTTCTTCCAGGAGTTTTATGGTGTCATGTCTTTAAGCCATTTTGTGTTTATTTCTGTGTATGTTTCTGTGTATGTTTTTTGTTGACTGAATAATGAAAAGTGCACGTTTTAATCATCCTTGTGCAGCTTGTACCTGCGATCTTTAAAGCCAGTGTTAGTTTTTCAGGAGCCAACAGTCCTAGTTGATCTTAAAGGTCTGAATTCTTGATCTTGTCTGTAAGCTCTGACCAGAATCCTATTTTGATACCCTTGGGCAACAACTCTGCCCTTCCTGAGAGATCATAATAATAAGATGCATTTATGGCCAAAAACAATAGCACAGTAAAGAATTCTGAGTCTGTAATTAACCATTTGAGTTCAGTAGGTTAATGACTGTTTATTAAATTTCTGTAATCCCTTGAAGATGCCCTTTGAGTGTTACACACTGTCCATGTCTTGTTTTCAGGAAGCCCAGGCACAGCGGGTGTTGTCGTTCATTTAGCAAATATTCATCTAGTCCTGTTCGTACTCCCCTGGGTGGGTGTCCTGACTGCAGGACTGGGTTGGGACCCAGCCTTCCCAGCGTCCTCAGGCCTGGCCGCTCCTCTTCACTATCAAGGCGGTGTCTCCCAGCCAGCCTGCAGTCAGCCAGTGCACCCTCTGCCTCCTTGGAATCAGGCACACAGATCACAGGCGGTGGGCAGGGTAGGGGGCACGTTGTTGTCATCTTGACTGCCTGTTCCTGTTGTGTGCTAGGGTTTCAGCTCACCAGGTGTGACTTTGTCTCTGCTTTCCTTGCAGTGGATCCCTTGCCCAGGCTCGAGGAGAGACCAGCGAGTGTTGGTGCTTCAGAGGGGGCGTTCCTCAAGCAGCTACCTCACCCTGCGCCCCCTCTGCAGGCCGACTTTGCCAGGCGGAGCTCACCCCAAGGAAGGGGCCCAGAGGGCCCGGAGCTCAGGCCGGAGTCCTCGGAACCTGGGGACGGGTGCCCAGCGAGTACGGTCAGGTCTGCCTGGCTCTCAGGGAGTGGCTTCGCCAGCCCACCCGCCCAGGCGTGCACCCTGGCAGACCTGGGGCCACTGCCTGAAAACGGACTGCGGGTGGAAGCCTCCCCGTGTGGGTCTGAGGGCAAGGGCAGGGCGCCACCTGAGGCTGGGCCCCCTGCAGAGCCTGCGTGCTCCCCTCTGTACGCGCCTGGCTTGGAGTTCCCTAGCTCCGCCACACGGTACCATGTGGGCCCAGGCCTGCAGGCTGTGGGTCCTGTGATGGGGGGCAAGCCTCCAGCCCCACACCCTCCTCCCTTTCCCCCTCGGGCATTTCAGTCTCATGACCCTCATTCTGGAGTCTTCCCTCGGTACCGCCCCCACCAGGGCATGCGGTATCCCTACCAGCCGCCACCGCAGCCTTCCTACCACCACTACCCGCGGACTCCTTACTACTCGTGTCCACAGACCTTCTCAGACTGGCCGAGACACCTCGCAGCCCCCGTAAGCCCGAGCGGGCCCCCACCAGCTCAGCCTGCCCCTGCCAGGCCCCTCTTCCCTGACAAGAGCGCTGTGACCGGGCTGCAGGGCTGCGAGGCGCTAAGTGCTGCCTTAACGCCCCCCACACGGGTGGACGCGGTGGAGGCTCTGAGCGCTGCCTTAACTTCGCCCACGCGGGTGGACGCCGTGGCTGCCAAGACAGCTGAGGGGCAGAACCCCGGCGCCGAGAGCAAGCAGGATGAGTCTGTGGAGCAGCCAGAGAGCCCCAAAGAGTTCCTGGACCTAGATAACCACAACGCGGCTGCCAGGCGGCAGGGCTCCCTGTCGGCCAGCGAGTGTCTCTACGGCGCGCCCCCGGCCCCGCTCGGCCCGGGCATGGCCTTCGGTTCGCCTGCCTTCCCCCCACACACAGTGATGCTGCACGCCGGACCGCCTTATACCCCGCAGCGGCCGGCCACGCATTTCCAGCCCAGGGCTTACGCCTCCCCCTCGGCTACTCACCCACCTCACCGCCCAGTGGCGGCCCAGCCCAACGGCCTGTCCCCCGAGTGCCCCCTCTACCGCTACCCTGAGGAGGGCCTGGGCCACTTCCAGGCCGTGATGATGGAGCAGATGGGCCCCGGAAATGGGGTGAGGGCGTCCTTCCAGGAGATGTACAGACCGTCTGGGTAAGGCTGCAGCTGCGTGCCTTTTTTCTATGGGATGAAGCAGAGTAGATGCTAGTCTCCCAAAGAGAAGCGGGCTTGGGAATGAAAGACTGACTTGGGTGGTCTGGACCCAGGAGGAGCGTATGGGTTGTGTGTGTGTGTGGTATTTTTTTCCTCATGAAGGTGAATGGGCATTTCAGTGCTATTGAGTTAGGTTTTGGACACCTAATCGCCAGAGTTCTGGGGCTGTGGGCAGACTTTCGCCAGGGAGAGGGGGTCTCAGATCTGGGTGGGTAGTCACGGATGGTATCCTAGTCTCACCGCTCACCACTCATTTCTCCATTGACACTGAATGAAAACTCATTGTATCCAGAGCCAGACTTGGCCACACACCACTCCCTGATAATTCTAGTAGCTGTGTCTTGAGGCCAGCGAGACAACCTGAGATCTGGGGAGTCTCCAGGTCAAGGTTGGGAAGCCCCATCATAAAGCAGCACAGACCACCCTGAGAATCCCAGTGCTCCCTGGTCCCCCCAGCCCCAGTGAGAACCTGCGTGCTGCCCGGGTCCTCCCAGCCCCAGTGCCCGGCTTGAGGGCCTTCCCTCTGCGTGTGCTCACCCCTCTCTGAACGTCTGTTATGTCTTGTCTGTTCTTTGCCTTCTCTTCTGAGACTTTGGTGTGTCTCCTAGCCTAGGGCATCTTTCTAGCACAGCCCAGACCCTACCCTGGCCAGGGAAGTTGGTGTTAGTGCTCTGATGGACGCACTGTCTGATGTCTCCAGTTGTCCCCGAAGTGTTCTTGTAGCTGTTTCTCTCGCTGTTTTGCTCTGAGTTTTACCCATTCAGGATCCAGTCACAGTTCATGGCTCTACATTTGGGTGCTGTGCCTGCTCAGTACTTCACAACATTGGCTTTGCATTCTTTGTTTTTCAAAGACAGAGCGCCCCAGGCTCTGGCTTCTTCTCATTGTTTAGTCACAATTCAGAGTCAGAGTGAACACCTTTGTCAGGAGCACTGTGCAGGTGGCATCAGGCATGTCTTTCCTGCCTCACGTGGCAGCCCCCGGGTCAGGGGTCACTCACCCAAATGGTCCAGGTGGGGCTGTATGCCTTTTCCTTTGTACTGAGGACATTACATGCGTTCCTGACTCTTCCTTCCTCATGTCTCTAGACTGCAGGGGCCCTTGGTCCAGTCCCGCCCCTCGTTCCCAAAGACACCGGCACCAGCGGCATCGCAGGAGGAGCTGCCCCCCCAGAAGCCCCCAACACTTCCACTCGATCAGGTCAGAATGGTGGACAGTGAGGTCCGTGTGGTTCCGGGCAGCTGTGGCTGCAGGGGCGGTGCCTGGAAAGGGGTTGTGTCTTGTGGGCCGTGCAGCCAGAGGGCCTCGGGAGTAGCTCTTTACAGCCCCGCCAGCCCCTTTTCCTATCCCAGGCACCAGCTCTGAGTTGGGTTAGATTTCCTTCCCCAGACTGGCTTCTGTGGTGTGACTCCTTGTCTACATCATCTGGAAGAGTCTGATTCCCCCACCCCCACCCCCATCCCTGGTCTCCCTGGAGGCAGCAGTCCTTGGCCACTGGGCTGAGTCAGGGTCCAGGACTCAGAAACCACACCTGGCAGGACTGCCCAGTGAAGCAAAATTGCGCCGTTTTCCTAGATGGGAGGAGTGTGTGCGGCTCCGTGGCTTTGTTGTTTTTAACAGTTAACACGTGTCAGTTTTGCTGAAACTGTATTTTGCTTCTCTCAGAGCTAGTCCCAGGAGGAGACATGCCCCAGGGAAACGAGCTGCAAGTGCAGAATGGGGCCCGGCCCCACCCGCCTCTCCTGTCACCAGCATCACGTTGTGTGTGGCCTGAAGCCTGGATGCCCCTCCTCACGACTCACGCGCTCACAAAGTCCTGGGCGAAAGTGGGGACCAGACAGGCTGGACTCTGGTGGTCTCTCCAGGCCCTGGGACACTTGTTCAGGGAAGACATCCTGACCTGGGGGCGGTGCTGGTGGGCTGTCATGGCAGCTGCACTCAGGTAGCCGTCTGGGGACAGGACTGCTCGTGTGGGTGTGTTTGGAGCCGGGTCCAGTTTACAGAGTTTTCATGTTGCCTTTATGATGATTTCTGTCGGTTGTGAATGTATTGTACATACAGCGGGGGGGTGGGTGATGGGGATAGAGTCTGGCCGGTGGGCCCGCAGCCCTGCTGACCCCCTGTGTTTACAGCCCTTTCCCACTCACTCTTGGGGGAATGCAGGATGGGCACACCTGGCGCTGCTGTTCCTCTGACGGCTCTTCCCCTCGGGCAGCCGCCTCGCCTGGCACCCAGGTCATGGTCCGAGATAGCAGTGCCCCTCCTGGCTGGCCAGCTGCCTGCCAGATAGGTGTAAACCAGTATCAGGAGCATCTGCTCGTTGGAAGGTGCGGTGACGCGTCCTGCCGCAGACCTGCCGGGACTGTGGTCTGGAAGGCGTCACAAGCTTCCTGCACAAATCACAGTTTGTGGCAGCGACTACTCAGGTTTGTATATGTTTAGTGTCAATAAAGAAGCTGCACAGTTTTTAATAGGAAAAATGTATCGTATAGATTTACAGCTTGAATTTAGGAATATTTCAGTATATATAGTTTTTATCCATTTTATGTGAATATAGTAAAATAAGTCATGGTGATTTAAAATAGCTGTCAAGAACAAGTTCTTGAAGTCACTTGTCTGTGATAGGAAACAGTTTTACAGTATTCAGTTACTTTATTATGGTTCTAGAAGCAAGCGACACTGGATTCTCCCTGTTAAGCATTCTTTGAGTTTAGCTGAGATGCCACCAAAGTTAGGACTCCTGTTCTAAGCTTTTGAATATCCCACAAAAGCAAAGGAGGAAACAGCTGATGGGAGATACCCTGAAGTCACAGGTCTTTGTAAAAATAGCGTATTTTTAAGCATGCCTTTGAGATAGTAGAAAAGCTTGCAGGAAACATTGGTTGATTGATCTGCGCTTGTTCTTATAAATTCAGCTGTGTGAGGGGCCAAGAGAACCTTCCATCCAGCCCCAGCATCCTTGCTGAAGCTGGAGCAAACCCGTGCTTCCAGTAGTAGAGTCCCCGTGGAGACCAGATGCCAGCTCCAGACGCCCAGATGCTGAGCTTGGGCAGGGGGAGCGCTGGGAATGCAGGCGCCTTCTAGACATGTGCAGAAACACGATTTTTTTTTTTAAAGACTTATTTAAACTTTAAATTTGGCGTGCTTTTAAGTGGGGCAAGTTTGGGGGCTGTGTTCCCATTGAATTCTGGTTCTTGTTGGAGCCCTGTCTTGGGCGTGATGTGGTTCCGGGTGTGGACGTCAGCATCACCATTTGGGAAGGATGGGCAAGGGTCATGGACAAATCCAGCTTTGCTCTAGAGCAGTGAGGGAACATGCCTGGCACATTCGGGCTCCATGTGTGCCTGTGCACCAGCTGGGAGGGGAGACCGTGGCCCCTGCCTCTGTTCCCAGCCCAGAGCCTGCTCCGGCCAGCGTGAAAGCTGGCTTGGGTGCAAGGCCTCCGGGTACCCTTGCCTTGAGCAGAACCAGGCTGGGGCAGGGCCAGGAGGACTACGGCAATCCTGCCCATTCCGTCCGCCCACCATGCACAGTCCTCTAGTGGCTCAGCCCCCAGCCCCGACCCCATCTCCGGCTGCCCCAGAGCTTCCCTTCGGGGTGAGCGGAGGGGCCAGGCACTGGGGAGCCCTGTTGGGAGTGTGGCTTTGTGCTGCGTTACCCCACAGGGCCACCCCCATTCAGGCGCGCACCCCGCGCCCCCCCCCCCCCCCCCAGGGCCTGTGCACTCTTCCCGGCCAGAACTAGCCTGGGAGGAGGTCCTGGAGGGGGCCTTTCCCTGGGACCGCTGTCATCTGTCAGGGACCTGGAGGACTCCTGTCCGCTGCTCACCTTAGAGTCGTTATGTTAGAAACTGTTCCCCAGACCCAGGAGACAGAAAAGATCCAGAGAGGAAACAAGAGCCTTATGGAATGTTTCTGGCCTTGAGTTTTTTCCCCTCTTTTAAGAACTCTTGGCTAAAATTTATTAGACTGAAGACAGGTGGAGACCGAGTGACGACAGATGCGTGGATTCCTGTTCAGAACACTTTTCTTGTCCCTCCTTTAAAGTGAGACTAGTGCTGCTGTGTCCATCTGCCTTACTGGGGGGCCCTCGTGCCTGTGGTCAGCAGGGCGTCCTCCCTGGGCGGGGCCGCGGGACTCTCAGAAGGCTACCTTTGGTGTGGACTGAGAGCCCTCAGCCCACGGCCAGCCTGGCTCCCAGACCCCAGGAGCATCCTTGTGCCGGTTCCTGCCAGTTCCAGGAGTGGGCCGCGTGGGCTCAGGGTTTTCTCGCTTTTTAAAAGTTTCCGTCTCAGCCACACACAGGGCTCTCAGGTCCCAGGATCCCTCAGCCAGAAGCCCCGAGGCAGGGACACTCGGATAGCAGCTGCAGCCAGCGAGTCAGAGCCCAGGGAAGGGCCAGGGTGCCCTCCACAGAGAGCAGGGTGCGTGGGAGTCAGGCTGTTCAGCCTCCACCGCGGCTGTGGGTTCCCCTGCCAGGGGCTGAGCCCTCAACTGAGACTTGGTTCCTGTTCTGGGTCTGGACTCTCCCTGGGGCGCTGGGCCTTCCCTGCTGTGTCCTCGTGTGAGGCGGGCGCGAGCCTGACCTCCAGCTGCTCCATCCTCCTGTGCTTCATGGGCCCTGGCCGAGCAGATGGTCAGTGGCCTCAGCCGCTGGCCTCTCCCTCGCCGTGCCCTGGTGGCTGATGTGGAAAAGCCTGTTAACCAGCTGAGTGTCCTCTGTGTTTGGAAAGGGTGGTGGGCCCGGGAGTGAGGTGCTGAACTCTGTTCCCAGCTGGGCCCACGTCCGCTCTCCTGCTGCAGATTCCTATGCGTGATCCTGGCCAGTACTGGGAAGGGGAATGCTATTTATTTTTATATTGTGTATATTTTGTCTGGTCTGCTGATCCCCTGTTTCACTGAGAGCCACACTTACCTCAGTACTTAGTTCTATACTGTGTGTTGGATAATTTTTTAAAACAACTTTTTAAAAATCTTTTTGATCCTTGGAGGTCTGTAGATTTATTTCCGTATGAATTGGTTATTTTGTATAAAGTACATTCTTAAAAGAGCAGGGTGATGTGTGAGTTGTGTGTGTCCCGTGTCACTGTTGTCTTTTTTCGTCGAGGCAAAGTCCCACCAGGACAGAGGTTTGATTGAGGCCCAGTGCCGCCGTCCAGAGAGGCGACCCACTCAGTCACCGAGGGCCCCATGTGGATTGTGGGGAGCGGGTGTGGTAGGCCCTGCGCGGGTGATCAGATGTGGTCCGTGGAGAACCCCTGGCTGGCAGGCCTCAGCAGTGTGGGGATTATACACATTACCTAGCCAGGCGTGTGGGGCCCAGGGCCACCCTCACCCACTGCCCAGGCCTGGGCATGAACTGCACCTCGCCGACTCCTGCGCGGGGGCCCATAGGTAACATGCCACTGGGGCCGGGAGGGCAGTGGGCAGCTCCGGCCAGGCCGAAGCCCTGTGAACGGCAGCGTGCTCCGGGAGGGTTCTTGTTGTTGGGTGTGCGGGAGGAGAAATTGGCCACCTTCTCATCAGGTGGCTATAGACGTTAAGACACTCAAGATTCCTGGCCTGCTTTACCCTTGAACCATCAGCCTCATGAGTGATCTCTTGCTTCCTGGGCCGTGACCTTTGTGACCCGCCAGTGTGTGTTGCCACGTTGTCCCCATTGGGATGTTATCACTGTGTTGGCTAATGCAGGCGTGAGACTGCAGTCCTGCCATGTCTACAGTGTCGTCAGTCCCCACACTTTGCTGTAAAGTTCTGTATCAGTCATGTTTTTGAGTGGAGTAGTTGCATTTTAAAAAAAAGTAACTTTAAAGTGGACATCATGAGTAAACCTTGAATTTGACATGAAGCCAGCCGGAGTGTTTGTCTCACTTGATTCTGAGTCTCCTTGGCCGGGGGTTGGGGTAGGAGGGAGCAGGCGGCTGGGACCCTGGCCCCTTTGCTGTCCTGATGAGTGAGCCCGTGTGGACTAGCACCACACCCTGAACACAGGTACAGTTTCGTTCTGACTTTTGGATTCCCAGCTGCAACCCCTCTCACTGAGACATGAATCTGTCACCAAAGGTCAGAATGTTCCCACAGTTTTAGCCAGAGCTTAGCTGAATCCCTCAGGGTATGTTTCCCAGGTCTGTTTCCTTGAGACCAAAACAGAGTGTCTTCCACTGGTCAGCTCTGTAGTCTGGTTCCGTGGAACATGTTAGTTAATCCACCCCGTTTTCAGAGTTATTGTTTAACCTTTACATTTGTTAAGCCCTGGGTGTACCATCCCCAACACCCTTGCTTGCTTCAGACTGACACAAGAAACAGGAGCTGGTGGGGAGGAACCAGGGAAGAGACAGGAAGCCAGTAGTGAGTGAAGAGTGGGTTGGTCTCAGTTCTGATGGAGCTTGCCATTTGATGTCTGGAAACATGCAAAGGTTTCCTTGTGTTGAACAGTAATGGCTTTCATCTCTAACCCTCTGTCTGTCACTGGGAGGAAAGGTGGCTGAGTTTTATAAGTGGGGAGCACCTCTAGGGCCAGATTGACTCAGGGCTAGGCCCTCGGAGGCGACCTTCACCCTGAACCCTTCTGGAGAGGCCTCTGGGAGGAATGCCTCTGGGCTGCAGGCCCAAGCTATCCCCTCCCCCAAGCACTGGACCCCCAAAGTCTTTCTCCTGGCAGTGTGGCTTTTCCTTTGGGTTTATTCTTATTTAAATAATTATGTATTTTGGGCTGTGCTGGGTCTTAGGTTGTGCCAGTTTTGTTCCCCTTCTGCAACCCAGGCTCAGTTTGTTTCCTTGGGTGACTTTAGCAGAAGTCTTCAGTGAGAGTTGGGCTGAGAGAGAACAGCCAGGAAGGCAGCTGTGGTGGTCTGAACCTGTCCCTTGGCATTCCTGATGCCGGTGCCACGCAGCTGCCTTCAACAAGTCTTTGAGTTTGGAAAAAACACTGCCCACTCCTCAGAGCTTGGGTCTGAAGCTTCTTCCAGACAGAGGGAGGCAGCATGACGGTTATTTTTGAGAGCCCTGCAGTTGGCCCCTTGGAGCATGTCCAAGGCTTGAGTCGGCAGGAGGAAAGCACGTTGCATCCCAGCCCCAGGAACTAAGCTGTCACTTCTCAGCGTTTATGAAACAAAGTCCCTTCCATGTACCTGGCACTCACGTGGTCACTCACAGGACAGAAGGGAGGATGCAACTTCCCCTGCAGACTTCACAGTAAAGGCAGGCGAGCCGGGCGAGAGGCTGGACGCCAGCAACATATTAGCAGAACTCGGCACCGAGCCGCCCATCTGTGGTGGGTCAGGGGAGAAGCGGGCGTGTGCACGCATCTTTGTGTGTGCATGGTAACCTTGACTGGAGAGAAGCGTGTGTGTGTGCACATGTATGTGTGCTGGGGCTACTCCCCGGGAGCCAGTCTCTGCTCCATTCCTGATTGGTTCCATTCTGGCTCCTCTGAGTCTTGTTCTGGCTTGAATTCCTCCCCCAACCCTCAAGCCTGTGCCACTCCCCCAGTCCTCATGGCCACTGGGCAAGTGGACTAGCGAGTCCAGGGTGAGCAAGCCGCCGCCCAGCCCCGCCCCAGTCTTCGGGGCCCCCACACCCCGATACACATGCCTGCCCCCACATGCATTTCTTTGTCGGTTTCCTGTCCACACTGGTTCTGCAGCTGCGTCTTGGCCAAGTCATTGGGGACACACAGGTCACCCCTGAGCCCTGCCATGCCTCCACTGATGTGCTTTGCTGAGACACTCAGCCCAGGGTGCACAGGGGCACAGGGGGTGAGGAGGAAGGCTGGCCACACGGCCAGGGCGGAATCCAAGGGGGAGAGAAGCACGGGCAGGAGTGGCCACTGCTTAGCCCTGGCCCTGCAGGTGTTCCAGCGTCCCCCTCCTCAGCTTCCCTCCCTGACCCCAGCAGCCCCCACAGCCACCCCTGTCCTCCGCAGCTGAGTCGTCTCCCAGCCGCTTGGGGAGGCCGGGATCTTCTGTGAGGGAGCCAGCTCCGTGCTTGGGGGTTCAGCTGCCTCAGGGTGGCCTCTGGGCTCTCTGACCGGTCCCTACCACCACAGCCACATGTAAAAAAAAGCTTTCAAAAAATACTTCCAACGATTTCATTTCAGACTTAAGGTCAGAACTGAGTGTGACCTGTTTGCCTAAATCATAACCTGCCTCTGATCCCATGCTGTTTGCTTAAACCATTACCTACCTCTAATCCTGTTCCCCTTGCTATGTGTTTGGTGAATGAGAGCCACTGTCAATAGTAAGAACACGCACTTCCAACGAGTAGGGTGTCCAGTGAGCAGAAGAGAAGCATGGTTAGAGCTTGCAGTGATCTGCTTGTGGCTACACTTTACCTCGTGTGGGTCCCGTGTCTGGGAGTTTCGGAGACAGGCTCCTTGGAACCCAGTGGAACGTCACTCTTCGGCGGAGGCAGGCATTCGAGGAGTAACAGGAAGGACTTTGGTAAACAAGCCAGAGTCTTGTTTGTGGAAACGGACAGACTGTGACTTAGGTTTTGTAGCCTGAGAAGCTGCAGTGCCAACAATCACATGGCGTTCAGGGCACTGGGGACGTTCTCCCATGGGTCTGGGAAGATGTTTCTCTCACCTCCTGGTTGGATATTGTCAGGGAGACCCTGGTGCTGCCACTACAGCTGCCCATGTGCTCAGTCCGCCCTCTTCTGGGAACTTGTGGGCCCTGGAATCAAAATGTCAGAAGAAATGGTGCTGGGAGGACGTCCTGGTGTCTGAGAGTCTGTCTCCGTTACCGGGCGGCCGGCATGTCGTGGACGTCTCGAAGGTCTTTGTTTTGTGGGAGAAAACAGCAATCGGTGGTTTTCTGAAAGGGTGACATCGACCCTTTCAGAAAAGGTGGGCCGAGTGCCAGGCACTGCTGTCCAGGTCTGGACAGGAAGCCTGGAGGAAGAGACAGACTGACCCCCGGGTGCTGGGAGTAAACCCTGGGGAAGCCGACAGTGACCTGACTCGGGACAAAAAGATTCAAGAGCGGAGGGGTGGACAGGAGATGCTGGGTGTGGGAACAAGGTGACCTGAGGACCCAGAGGGTGTGAACACTTTCCCCTTAGTGTCTCCAGCTAGGGATGCACACCAAGATCATTATGCCATGAGAAACGGACACAAGGCTGGACTGAGGGGCTGAGGTGGCCGTGCTCTGAGTGTGAAGGCAAAGCCGTGGGACCCACATAGCCACTGCTTGGGATCTCACAATCGAGCTTAGTTTGGAGAACTGGTCACGTGTCATCACAAGGGTCCATACGTGCAAGACAGCAGTAACTTGTAGGACCTGCACCAGGGAGCCCGTAAGGAGTTCAGGCACAGGCCACATGGATCAATGAAAAGAAAGAGGGCTTCAGTAAAACAGAAGAGCTCCCTGACTCACCGGGACCCTAGTCTTCCAGAAGTTCACAGGCTGGAGCTGGTCCCCGCGGCTGCAGACACCCCCTGCCCTCACCATTCCCTTCCAGGGGCCGCGGTGACCTGACCTTGTTCACCATGGAGAAGGACATCAAGTTGGCAGCCAATGACTTCTTCCAGCAGCAGTTCCCACAAGGCAGGTGCATCATGCTCTTTTTCTGGAAGGTTGTGGGAATGAGTGGCAACCATGCCTCAGTTCACATGTCTGCACATGTAAATGTGCATTTGGAAGTTCAAGACTGGCCATATAGAAAGGATATGTTCCGTTGTCAACCAGCAGACAAAACCATTCTCTCAGGTTTTATCGAGGGTGAGTGACACTTGGCCACTGTGTTTGTCCAAGGTGTTCAGCGTGATGACCTGACAACCACATACTGCAGCATGATCACCACTGGGTAATGGCCATTGCTCACAGAGTTACAAAAATGGTAAGAACATCTGGGATCCACTGTCTTAGCAACGTTCTCACACAAAACAGTGCTAACTACAGTTGCCACACTTAGCACCACACTGCCAGGACGTACTGACCCTGTAACTGCCCGCTGGGGCCTCACCCCGTTCACTCAGTCTCCATCTCCTGCCTCTGTGAACCACACAGCCCATCTTGTTTTTCTGTGTTTGCATTTTTTAATAGATTCTACATATTGGGGAAATCATACAGTATGTGTTTCTGCGTGACTTTTATTGTATCTTCATTCATCCGTCCGTGGACACTGGGCTACTGTACACAGTGCTGCTGTGGACACAGGTGCATCTCCACCAGCAGTGCCCAAGGGTTCCCTCTCCATGTTCCACCTGATTTATGGCCAGTGGGACAGATGTAAGGTGATCTTGGTGGTTTCCCTGATGACTAAGCATTTTCTCATGTGTTCTTTGCCCGTTGCTGTCTGTGAATTCTTTTTTTTTTTTTTTTTTAGTTGGAGGCTAATCACTTCACATTTCAGTGGGTTTTGTCATACATTGATATGAATCAGCCATAGAGTTACACGTATTCCCCATCCCGATCCCCCCTCCCACCTCCCTCTTCACCCGATTCCTCTGGGTCTTCCCAGTGCACCAGGCCTGAGCACTTGTCTCATGCATCCCACCTGGGCTGGTGATCTGTTTCACCATAGATAATATACATGCTGTTCTTTCGAAACATCCCACCCTCACCTTCTCCCACAGGGCTCAAAAGTCTGTTCTGTACTTCTGTGTCTCTTTTTCTGTTTGCATATAGGGTTATCATTACCATCTTTCTAAATTCCATATATATGTGTTAGTATGCTGTAATGTTCTTTATCTTTCTGGCTTACTTCACTCTGTATAATGGGCTCCAGTTTCATCCATCTCATTAGAACTGATTCAAATGAATTCTTTTTAACGGCTGAGTAATATTCCATGGTGTATATGTACCACAGCTTCCTTATCCATTCATCTGCTGATGGGCATCTAGGTTGCTTCCATGTCCTGGCTATTATAAACAGTGCTGCATGAACATTGGGGTGCACGTGTCTCTTTCAGATCTGGTTTCCTCAGTGTGTATGCCCAGAAGTGGGATTGCTGGGTCATATGGCAGTTCTATTTCCAGTTTTTTAAGAAATCTCCACACTGTTTTCCATAGTGGCTGTACTAGTTTGCATTCCCACCAACAGTGTAAGAGGGTTCCCTTTTCTCCACACCCTCTCCAGCATTTATTGCTTGTAGACTTTTGGATAGCAGCCATCCTGACTGGCCGTGTAATGGTACCTCATTGTGGTTTTGATTTGCATTTCTCTAATAATGAGTGATGTTGAGCATCTTTTCATGTGTTTGTTAGCCATCTGTATGTCTTCTTTGGAGAAATGTCTGTTTAGTTCTTTGGCCCATTTTTTGATTGGGTCATTTATTTTTCTGGAATTGAGCTGCAGGAGTTGCTTGTATATTTTTGAGATTAATCCTTTGTCTGTTTCTTCATTTGCTATTATTTTCTCCCAATCTGAGGGCTGTCTTTTCACCTTACTTATAGTTTCCTTTGTAGTGCAAAAGCTTTTAAGTTTCATTAGGTCCCATTTGTTTATTTTTGCTTTTATTTCCAATATTCTGGGAGGTGGGTCATAGAGGATCTTGCTGTGATTTATGTCGGAGAGTGTTTTGCCTATGTTCTCCTCTAGGAGTTTTATAGTTTCTGGTCTTACATTTAGATCTTTAATCCATTTTGAGTTTATTTTTGTGTATGGTGTTAGAAAGTGTTCTAGTTTCATTCTTTTACAAGTGGTTGACCAGTTTTCCCAGCACCACTTGTTAAAGAGGTTGTCTTTTTTCCATTGTATATCCTTGCCTCCTTTGTCAAAGATAAGGTGTCCATAGGTTCGTGGATTTATCTCTGGGCTTTCTATTCTGTTCCATTGATCTATATTTCTGTCTTTGTGCCAGTACCATACTGTCTTGATGACTGTGGCTTTGTAGTAGAGTCTGAAGTCAGGCAGGTTGATTCCTCCAGTTCCATTCTTCTTTCTCAAGATTACTTTTGCTATTCGAGGTTTTTTGTATTTCCATACAAATTGTGAAATTATTTGTTCTAGTTCTGTGAAAAATACCGTTGGTAGCTTGATAGGGATTGCACTGAATCTATAGATTGCTTTGGGTAGAATAGCCATTTTTACAATATTGATTCTTCCAATTCATGAACACAGTATGTTTCTCCATCTGTTTGTGTCCTCTTTGATTTCTTTCATCAGTGTTTTATAGTTTTCTATGTATAGGTCTTTTGTTTCTTTAGGTAGATATACTCCTAAGTATTTTATTCTTTTTGTTGCAGTGGTGAATGGTATTGTTTCCTTAATTTCTCTTTCTGTTTTTTCATTGTTAGTATATAGGAATGAAAGGGATTTCTGTGTGTTAATTTTATATCCTGCAACTTTACTATATTCATTGATTAGCTCTAGTAATTTTCTGGTAGAGTCTTTAGGGTTTTCTATGTAGAGGATCATGTCATCTGCAAACAGTGAGAGTTTCACTTCTTCTTTTCCTATCTGGATTCCTTTACTTCTTTTTCTGCTCTGATTGCTGTGGCCAAAACTTCCAACACTATGTGGAATAGTAGTGGTGAGAGTGGGCACCCTTGTCTTGTTCCTGATTTCAGGGGAAATGCTTTCAATTTTTCACCATTGAGGGTGATGCTTGCTGTGGGTTTGTCATATATAGCTTTTATTATGTTGAGGTATGTTCCTTCTATTCCTGCTTTCTGGAGAGTTTTAATCATAAATGAGTGTTGAATTTTGTCAAAGGCTTTCTCTGCATCTATTGAGATAATCATATGGTTTTTATCTTTCAATTTGTTAATGTGGTGTATTACATTGATTGATTTGCGGATATTAAAGAATCCTTGCATTCCTGGGATAAAGCCCAATTGGTCATGGTGTATGATTTTTTTAATATGTTGTTGGATTCTGTTTGCTAGAATTTTGTTAAGGATTTTTGCATCTATGTTCATCAGTGATATTGGCCTGTAGTTTTCTTTTTTTGTGGCATCTTTGTCTGGTTTTGGAATTAGGGTGATGGTGGCCTCATAGAATGAGTTTGGAAGCTTACCTTCATCTGCAATTTTCTGGAAGAGTTTGAGTAAGATAGGTGTTAGCTCTTCTCTAAATTTTTGGTAGAATTCAGCTGTGAAGCCATCTGGTCCTGGGCTTTTGTTTGCTGGGAGATTTTTGATTACAGTTTCGATTTCCTTGCTTGTGATGGGTCTGTTAAGATCTTCTATTTCTTCCTGGTTCAGTTTTGGAAAGTTATACTTTTCTAAGAATTTGTCCATTTCATCCAAGTTGTCCATTTTATTGGCATAGAGCTGCTGGTAGTAGTCTCTTATGATCCTTTGTATTTCAGTGTTGTCTGTTGTGATCTCTCCATTTTCATTTCTAATTTTGTTAATTTGGTTCTTCTCTCTTTGTTTCTTAATGAGTCTTGCTAATGGTTTGTCAATTTTGTTTATTTTTTCAAAAAACCAGCTTTTAGCTTTGTTGATTTTTGCTATGGTCTCTTTAGTTTCTTTTGCATTTATTTCTGCCCTAATTTTTAAGATTTCTTTCCTTCTGCTAACCCTGGGGTTCTTCATTTCTTCCTTCTCTAATTGCTTTAGGTGTAGAGTTAGGTTATTTATTTGGCTTTTTGCTTTTTTCTTGTTTCTTGAGGTAAGCCTGTAATGCTATGAACCTTCCCCTTTAAAAGAAATAAGAGAAAAAGAAAAATAGAAAAAAAGAAGAAAAAAGAAAGAAAAAAATTTTTTCCCTAATTAAAAAAATCGTAAAAATCTATGAAAATGAAAGTTAAGGAGTAATGGGGGAGTAATAGGGAATTTTAAAGGAAAATAAAAGAGAAAAAATAAAAAAAGAAAAAAAATTTTTTTTTCTTACTTAAAAAAAAAAGTAAAAATATATCTAGGAATTTCTCTGGAGCTGTTGTGGTCAGTGTGGGTTCGGCTGTTTCAGATAGCTCCTCGTTCCAGCTTACACTTCTCGATATCTACAGGCCTGTTCCGGTGTAGTCGGTGTTTTCTACAGGGATTTTAATCTGTTGCACCAGTCCCTTCTGAAGGGGTTCCCTTTGTTTATTTGGCTTCTGTCTGCCGGTCTCTTCAGAGCCTCATTTCCGCCCTGACACAGGCGGGTGGAGGTGGACTCTTATTCAGGTAGCTAGTTCCGTCGCGCTGCGGGGAGGGGCTGGCGCTGCTTTCTCCGTCTGCGCTGCTGAGGCTCCTGGCTGCTCTATATGGAGCGCGCCTCGCGCTATGCGCGGTTCTAGCCCTCGGGTGTTCCACAGAAGCGCGGAACAAAAAGCTGCGCCTGCTCTTTGTGCCTTCCCCGTCAGAGCGGTCCAGGCAGCCAGGGGCTTGATGGGCGCACTCTCCCCGGGTGTGGCGCGCCCACTCCCTTCCGCGGTCCCAGTCTCCGCTGGCGCCAGTTGGGTGCATGCGCCTTCTGCCCTCTGCGTCCCCAGCCCCAGTCCCCGCCCGCGCCTGTCGGGCGCCTGTGCCCTGTGCCTCGCCGCGACCCTCCCGGCGGATGTTGACCATCCAGAATCTCAGGAGGTCTTTGATTAGAAACTGGAGGCCTGTTTGCAGTGCGGCAGGGGATGCGGTCCTTGGGGCCAAGCCTGCCCCCTTCCCCTCCCCCCTGCCTCCTGCCTCCGGTGGGGCGGGGCTGGGCCCGTCCGCAGCCTGCGAGCTCTTCTCTGGACTCTCTCGGTCCCTTTGTTCTGCGAACGGCTGGCAGTGTGTTCGGGCCGGTTAATTTTCTCTCTCTTTTGCTCTCCCACAGTTCAAGTTGGCAACTCACAAAAGCTCCCTCCGATTGTCCTCAGGGCACTCAGGCCTGGACCCTACCCCAAGCAATGCCGCCCGCTCCTCTCCGTTCCGCCCCCACTTGCTGGTGGCGGATGCGGGTGTCTGGAGTACTTTTCTGCTGGGAGTTGCTTTTAGGCTCGTATTCTGTGGGTTTTATTTATTGTTTCCCTCCCAGTCAGGTTGCCCTCCGAGATTCAAACACTTCCCCCAGGCCCGCCAGTGCGAGGGTTTCCCGGTCTCTGGAAACGTCCTCTATTAAGACTCCCTTCCCGGGACGGATCTCTGTCCTTAGCTCTTTTGTCTCACTTTTTATCTTTTATATTTTGTCCTACCTCCTTTCGAAGACAATGGGCTGCTTTTCTGGGCGCCTGATGACCTCAGCTAGCGATCCGAAGTTGTTTTGCGAAGTTTGCTCTGCGTTCAGTTATTCTTTTGATGAATTTGTAGGCGAGAAAGTGGGCTCCCCGTCCTACTCCTCCGCCATCTTGGCTCCTCCCCCAGAAGATCTGATCTCTGAATTCTTGTCTTAGCCCCATATCAGATGTATGCTTGCAGGTGTCCCCACATTAAGTAGGCCACATTAAGTAGGCGGCCTTATCATTTTGTGGGTGGTTTCCTTTGCTGTGCAGAAGCTTTTGGTTTGATGTGGTCTCACTTGTTTCTTTTACCTTCTGTTGTGTGTGCTTTAGGTTCCAGTGTCATGGAACTTTTCCCGCTGTTGGGAGTTTTATGATCTCAGTTTTATGATCCATCTTTAGTCTTGTTAGTGGTGTAAGACAGCAGTCTAGTTGTTTTGCAAGTCAATGTCCAGTTTTCCCAGCACCATTCACTAGAGCCGTCATTGCCACTGGTTCCCTTGTCAGGCATTAGTTGACTGTTTCTGGGCTGTGGGATCCATCCCGTTGATCTGTGTTTGTGCTGAGGAACGGAAACAGATCAGCTACAGACACTGTCCGGTTCTGCCCATGCTCCCCATTGCCCGGGGGCAGTTCTTGGGGATCAGCAAGGAGAGACTCTTGCTAGAGCTGTTTCACTGTCCTGGCCTCAGCCTCCCTGACAGTCTGTTTTCAGAGCTTGGTTTGTTGACCTAGCTGGGTGAGTGGCAGCCCTTGGGGACCAGGCTGAACACCAAGGGAGGGTGGAGGGGCCAGGGTGGGGCAGTGTGCTGGCCTGTGACAGAGGACAGGACTCCAGCCCCCAGCGGCATCTGCAATTGGGAGTTGCCTGACGGGCGTGAGCTGCTGGGAGCCGAGCGGCAGGCACATGGAAGTGCCGGAGATGCTGTAGCAGGATGCTGGGCACTGCATGAGCCTCTCCCCCTTCACATGGGATCAGAACAGACTTCCCAGGTGGTCCCTAACTCTCTGGACTGGGATCCCATCAGCCTCCAGGTCCAGACCTTGATTTTGTGGTCAGCGAGCCCATGTCTGGCTATGTTGCAGGCTCCACAGCTGCTGCCACAAGTGATGCTTCTGGAAGGTTGGGCACAGAGGGGTCTCCTGTCTCAGGGCCACTCTGCACCCCCCTGAGCTGGGCCCTTAGACAGTGTGTCATTTTGTAAAGGAGGCCCCGAGGGGGGAAGGAGCCCCGTGATAGACCCCACGGGGGGGTTCATACAAGGAATCTGGGATGTTGTGTCGACAAAGGGTGGGCAGACACTTTAACTAGTGACTGTCTTTTGATGTAGCATTGGAAACTCAAAGCCAAACTTAGGCTACAGTCAACAGCTCCAGCGGCATCAGCAACTGTGCAAGTTAAGGTCCCTCAGTGCTGGTGGCACAGCCCCCACCCAGGAGTGAGGAGGGGGCACAGTGTGGGGGAGGGGCCCAGAACCCTGGCCTCAGGTCGGCCTTCCTGAAGGGCGTTGCTCACAGCCCCATCCTTCAGAGCTGCCTGGGGCATCAGGAGCTGCTCGCCCTCCTCGCACCTGCTCTGTCCCCCTCGGGCCCACCCCTGGGTGACCAGGGCCACAGTGCTCAGGAGCCGACCACCTGAACAGAGTAGTCACTGCATCTCAACTGAGTCAGTTTGAGGATTTACTCTTGTTAATTCTGAGTAAATAAGCAGGGTGACAATATACAGCCTTGACATACTCCTTTTCCTATTTGGAACCAATCTGTTGTTCCATGTCTAGTTCTAACTGTTGCTTCCTGACCTGCATACAGGTTTCTCAAGAGGCAGGTCAGGTGGTCTGGTATTCCCATCTCTTTCAGAATTTTCCAGTTTGTTGTGATCCACACAGTCAAAGGCTTTGGCATAGTCAATAAAGCAGAAATAGATGTTTTTTTGGAACTCTCTTGCTTTTTCGATGATCCAGCGGATATTGGCAATTTGATCTCTGGTTCCTCTGCCTTTTTAAAACCTGAGAGTCCCTTGGACTGCAAGGAGATCCAACCAGGCCATGCTAAAGGAGATCAGTCCTGGGTGTTCATTGGAAGGACTGATGCTGAAGCTGAAACTCCAATACTTTGGCCACCTCATGCGAAGAGTTGACTCACTGGGAAAGACCCTAATGCTGGGAAGAACTGGGGGCAGGAGGAGAAGGGGACGACAGAGGATGAGATGGCTGGATGGCATCACCAACTCGATGGGCATGAGTTTGAGTAAACTCTGGGAGTTGGTGATGGACAGGGAGGCCTGGCGTGCTGCGATTCATGGTGTCGCAAAGAGTCAGACACGATTGAGTGACTGAACTGAACTGAATTCTGAGTAAATAACTTAGTTCATCCTAGCACTGATGTGGGGAAAAGCAGGATTGTATTTTAGTTCAAGGGGACCACGACAACTGTCCCAAGGCTGGGGATCCCCCGGCCCCACACCCTCCACCCGTGCAGCCCTGTGTGACGTGAATGCTGTGAGCTGTGAGGAGACAGCACGTCGTCCCAGCTGCGTCCACTCAGGACAAAGCTACACTTGAGTCAATTCAGGTCGTTCTGAGTGTGGAGAACAGACGCCTCATCTTCGGGTCACACAGCGTTTTAAGTCTTGGTGCACCAAACACACAGCAGCTGCGCCCCGCCAGGCCCACGCCGCCTCCTGTCTGATGCTGCCGGATCCACCACGCCTCCTTCATCACCTGTCAGCCCCTCCAGAGGCCAGCTGACCCTGGACAGTTTCCGCTGGAGGGTGCCTCTCGGTGAGTTCGGTAAAAAGGAGCAGAGGAAGAGAGAGGGAGCTGCTGGTGGTCAAACACTGCCGGGCTATGGCTCCTGCATTCTAGGTCACTCAGTACACGTCGCAGCCCTTGTGTAATAAACTACAGCGACATCCACCTCCATGTTGTGTTTTAATAAATAGAGCAGATTCATGGAATAGACCTTAAAATCACATTTACAGACTACTTCCAGGTCCAAACACATAGGCGAGAAGCTGCTGCTGCTGCTGGAAGGGATGAGGCCCACATGCACTGGAGGACTGAATCTACCACCCCACCGCCTGTAGGCTGGATGGTGGAGCCCAGGATAGCAGGAGGTGTGGGACATGCATGCACCCACACCTGGCCCTGCAACTGCGAGCTACAGAATGGTAGGAAGTTGTGCTACTTTGAGACAAACTAGAGGAAGGTTTCCTATTGTACTAACTGAGACTCCCATCATTACCATCAGTCGGAGAACGTTAGCTACAGAAGAGCATCCACTGAGAAATAAGGGCAGAGGACAGCAAAGAGGAAGCTATCAGGCCATCTCGTTTCTTCCAATGTCGGGAGCATCCACGTCACGCACCTCTTGCTGGTTTAGTCCAAAAACTTCCTGTTGGTATTTGCACCAAACAAGGCTCCCCGCACTTCAGGCATCATCTGTGAAGAGTGGAGAGCTTCTGTGAGGCAGTGCGGCCTGGCAAGGACCCATCTGAGCCTCAGCCACAGCCAACAGGCTGAACTGGAAGTCACAGGGCAAGGACATCCCAGCAGAGGCCGAGAGTGATGTTACAGTCACATCTGTGGGGTTCAGGCCACTGCTCAGTGGGGAAAAAGAGAAGTGACAGAAGTCACCACCATCCGGGGCTTCCATCGTGTTCTGACGTGGGCAGAAGAGGTGACGCGCTCTCAACAGACAGAGCACCCACCCTGTGCGGAGTAGAAAACTGCTAAGGCAGGTATGTGCCTCGGCATCCACAGAAGCAACTGGAAAGCCCCAAAGACCCACGCTCAGAACAGTGGCTGCCATCCGCATGTGGTCAATGCCACCTTGGAAATGGAATTTTCAGTGTACCTTCTTTTACAAATTTAGCCACATGTGCCTGGTGGTTAAGCAGACCACACCCCTGGAAAAGGCCCCACACACAACTTTCCTGACTGCTTTCTGCAAACGCGGCAACACTTTAAAGAGCCTGGTGCCCTGTGGCAATTCCTCTAAGAAGCAGCGACTTGTTTCCTGTCACTCCTACAGAGGTGTGGGGTTCTAGGGCCTTTGTTAAGCATCCGTAGTTAAGCATATCTTAAGCACCTCCTGATAAATCTCACATATAGTGAGATCCTAGACAGACAAAGCCCTTGTTCTAACCCCAAGCCCACCCTCATGTACATGGTATCATCTCAGCAAATGACACTGAATGCCAAAACCTCCATTCCTTTTAAGAAAATGTCCAAAAACATACAAAGAGCAACAAATCTCAAATACCAACCAACGACACGTTCTCCGCACCACCTCAAAGTAACCACAGGCCAACCGACTGAGGAGTGTCCCCACACTCACCTGCTGAGCTATGAGGTCCAGCCGACTTTCGAGTGTGTTAGACACCTTGATCTTGCGGTCCCCGTTATAGATCTCAACACCGCCGGCTCTACAAAGAACACAGGAAAGAACCATGTGTATAGATTTAAGGAAAACAGACACATGGTGCAGTTACCTTCTTCCTCTTGAGTAGAGGCCAATAAACATACATAGTCAACTTGAAACTGTAACTCATCCCAAGTGACTATGTGCCAATTTCCCTTTGTTAATTCCAACAACTTGCCCCTCCCTAACAGAAGAAAAAGGGGAATTTTGTCTCCATTTGCCAATCAACAGCCCTAGTCCTCATCTGATCCAGGCTCCAGTCAGCAGTCAGCAAACCCCTCAGGGGTGAAGTGTCTGTTTAATTCTGGAGTAGATGCTGTGACATCCAGGGTATGTACTGTCTGACTTTTCTAAGTGTCCAGACTCAAAGCACCGGGAACAGTGGCTCTGACTGGAACCTGCTATTTACCAGACCTCAAACTGCTCTCCGCCCACCACTAATTACCCATCAGCAGAGTGGCTTTGGATCCTGAGCCGTGGGTCAGCTCTGCATAGACGTTACCTCACTGCAGCTGCCAAGAGTTGGAAAGCTACAAGAGAACAATGCCCTGGCCTCCCTGTCCAGGAGCTCCTGTGGCCAACCCCACTGCACCCAGCATCAGTAGAAGCTCAGTCCACACCATGGAGTCCACCAGCCAGACATGGCTACTTTCCTGGCCAGAGGGAGCCATCCCCTTTCTCAGCATCTAGTCACATGTGGACCGAGCTTCAAGTTCTGGGTACAAAATCTGTTCTACTTCTTGGCAGGATGAACCATTAAAAAGCTGGTTCACAGAGGGAGACCAATAGGCGCTGACAGGAGGCACAAATGAGTGGGGTCACACCGCCCTCCAGCACACTGAGCCCAGAGGAAGATCCAGTATATGGCTATTCATGCAACCAGAGCCACTTGCATGTTAAAAGCAGAAACACTTCTTACATTTCCTCGGGCAGGTAGGCCTCCTGATCAATCTGGACATCAACATCTCTTTTGGTTGCTACTTTGTACACAGGGATTGCTTTTTGCACTGCAGCCTGGAAAAACAGAAAAACACAGAGGTTTCATCAAAAACTATGCAGGAACCACAGGAGATGTGGGTTCGATCCCTGGGTTGGGAAGATCCCCTGGAGGAGTAAACAGCAACCCATTCCAGTATTCATGCCAGGATAATTTCATGAACAGAGGAGCCTGATGGGCTACAGTCCATGGAGTCATAAAAAGTCAGACACGAATGAGCACTTGACCACATACACAGAACAGTTATCCTCAACCAACAATCTATACAAGCAAAGATATTCCTACTTATTTTTCCAAGTAAAAGAACACATGTATTGCTGGTGGTAATGTGAAATGGTGCAGTTGCTGTGGAAAATGGTACTACAGTTCCTCAAAGAATTAAACACAGAATTAGCACGAGATCCAGCCAGTCTACCTCTGGTTATCCATCCACAGGAAATAAAAGAGACCATATGTGTGTCACACCCACGTTCACAGCAGCATTATGAACAGTCAAATGGCAGAAACCACCCAGGTGTCTATAAACACAAATGAGTAAATAAAATGTGGTCCATATATTCAGCCTTAAAAAAGGAATTTCCAACTCTGGCTACACCATCAGTAAACCTTGAAGACAATATGGCAAGTGAAGTAAGCCCATCGCCAAAGGACAGGCTTTGTATGATTCCTCTTACACAGGCACTAGAGTAGCCGTGTGATACAGACAGGAGCAGGATGTGGCTGCCAGGGGCTCATGGAGATGCTGT
Organism: Cervus canadensis; assembly: GCF_019320065.1. Lineage (NCBI taxonomy): Eukaryota > Metazoa > Chordata > Mammalia > Artiodactyla > Cervidae > Cervus > Cervus canadensis. The sequence continues at coordinate 10,520,657 of NC_057406.1, read as the reverse complement.
TCAGTTTGGAAGAGGGAAAGTTCTGGAGAAGGATGGTGGAGAAGGACAGTTGTAGAAGAGCAAACGTACTTAAAGCACAGAACTGTATGCTTAAAACTGGTAACAATGGTAAATTTCATGCACTTTTTACCACATTTTAAAAAGGAGGGAGCTGGGGGAAGGGGTACAGGATAGATGGAAGAGGTTCTAACCTAACCAAAGGTAGCACCAGGTGTAGGTTCCAGCAAGACACGAATAACATCATGAAGGAACTTTAGTCTTTCTGATTCTATTACCAGTTGAATAGATGTACACATACACTGAACTCTTCCTACTCCTCAGATCTCACACAGTACCACCACGGAAAGCAAATGCCACTCTGGCGGCACCCAGCCCCAGCAGCTTCACAGTGACGCCCACTGAGGTGCACTGCCCCACATCTAGGTGGGTGGCCCAAGCCGGGCTCCAGGTCCCTGGCACAGCTCATTAGTTCACAGTGGAGATAAGAGTGAACACTGTTCCCCACCTGGCAGTTTGCTTTCCTAGGAGACAAGTGACTTGGGGCAACCACAAACATATCGTGTGTTAAAAATGTAGTCACTAAGGGACTAAGCTCTCTCAACCTTGCCTGACCACAAGCTACAGGGAAGAACGACCTAAACTGAATAGCTGGCACGTAATCAGAGCTGGGGGGGTTCTACAACCTAAGGATCCTTCTGTTGCCACCGTGTGCTTGCCATGGCCTTGATCCTCCCTGGGGCCAAGATCTCCTCCCTTAAGACAGGATACAGAGAAGCTCCTCAACACTGGCCTCTGGGAGTGATGCTGTGTTGTCACTTTGCTGGTACCTACTTTCCTCCTCCAGGTGTAGGACAGTATTAAGTTAGCACTAAGCCCTGCTGCTCTGGGAGCATGCCAGTTCTAAGTGGTCTTGCCTATCCTCGGCTCCAATCTGGTAGGTACAGCTCTGAACTGAATTTTCAGATTATGGTATTACAAGATCTTCAGGAAGGGAGGAGGGTACTAACACAGCTAGCAGCGTGATTTCTTTGAGACAGTAAACCAGAGGCTTGGGTACACTGAAGTCAGCATCTCCAACAAGTTAAAACTCTTCCAATCCCATGGGTGAGCTGTCATTTCATACCCAACACGTTGATCTTTAAAAAGAAAAAGGATTTTTTCAAACTTTACCTTCACCAGAGGGAAATCCTGTTTCCTGCAGCGAACAATCATCCGGGGCTCCAGCAACTGGTACAAACCCTATTAAAGCACAAACAGATGCAACAGCAAAAACTATAAAGCAACAGCGAACAGAATGTCTTTGTGATTATCTCAGCGTTGGGGGGAAAAGTCCTAAGTTTCCCCAAAGAGGGCCTACACAGCACAATAACATGGCAAGACTCTGGTGTCACAAACCAGATAAATATACCCAATGCTCTAGTGATGGGAACAAAATACAACTAGGTTGAGGACAAATACTGTTATTTAAACAGCTGAGCAGGAAATAAAATTTATACAGCCCATGGTCTAAACCTCAATACCTAAAACAAGCATTTCAGTGGTGAAGTAAAATTAGGAAGGTTTATCATTGGGGGTTACAGAGAACCAGTAAAAAGATATCAGTCTTATTCAACCTGCGAGACACCACCATCCTTCTAAGCATCTCCTCCTAGACAAGGCAAAGAGCCAAGATGAGAAGACGCAGGAGTTGTGTGTTCACAAATGACACAGGAGGGGCACAGCTGGCTTCTCTCACACTGTGTCAGTCCTGCAGGTGCACGCCATCTGTGGCACCTCTGACCTACAGACTTACCTGGAGGACTAGTCCGTCCAGCAGCACTTGGTACCTGGTTGCATCTTTTACCACTTTGCTGAGTCTCTGTTTTGCTTCATTTAGTAGGTCCTACAAAGGGTGGAAAACAAAAGTTATCCAAGAACTGACATGAGGCTGGCCCCAGCTTGTGTCCAATCAGTTTTCACTTTATGGCTATGTTTTCACTCCACAAACAGTGTACAGTAAAGCAGATGCTGTGCTAAGGACACATACACAAAAGAAGCACTACCTCAGCTCTCAGGGAGCTCACGCTCTAACAGAAGAGCCCTACTGACTGACACAGAAATACATGATACAGACTGGAAAAGCAAGTTTCAACATTAAGACAGTCATTTAAGATGGTTCTAATTTTTATTTAGAAAAAAAAGTCTCTGAACAGAGGACAAAGTGTCATCAATGTTTACCTGTAAGAAGGCTGGACTATCAATGATTTCAATTTTATGTTAAGTTTGTATTTTCTAATCTGTAACGAACACTTGCTTCTTTAACAGAAACAGAAATCTCACATGGTTGTAAAGAACACACTGGAAATTACTCTGAAAGTGATAAGCATGTATGGGTTTACCTGCTAAAAGTGGAGCCAGGTAGAGAAATACCCCTCAGTTCCACTGCTGTCCACCCAACACTGTCAGGAACATTCCATCCCAGGAAGCTTTCCACTCATCTACTCTACTGAACACAATCTCTAGAATGATTGTGGGGGATTAAAAGAGGAGAGGGAAGGTACACGTTCACCTATAGACCAATCAGAATTTGGGAAGTGAGGGTGGAGAGAAGGAAGTGGTTCTGAGTGAGTCACCCTTGACCCCACCACTTTCCAGGAACCACTGCCAAGCACATTAAGCCTTCAGAATCTAGGAAGCTTATGGCACAAAGATTTACAGCATTTCTGTTATACGACATCTGGCTGAAACCTCAGCCCCTCCTCACCAAGAGCTCCCTCAATCAAGTTTCTTTATGCTAGAATTGACCCATCCACAGTGGTCAAGCAGGTAAGGGTGGGCAGGGGAGTTTGGAGACAGCCTTCCACTGTGAGAATCAAGTAAACCTCTAAAGAGCAGAGCAGCCGTTTATAAAAATAACCCACTATGAAAAATCTGGAAATGGGTAAATGAGTCTTAATACCGCCCACATCTACAATCAAGGGCACAGGAAGTTGGAAAAAACTGAACTCCAGCCAAGAAAGCTAAAACCTAACTGAAATAAATTGTATTATCCCCTATCTAGAGCATTCAGGCTGGTAAGGTTACCAGCCATCAATACTCCACTGATACTCTGATTCTAAACTCAACTTCTGGCTGTAGCTTGACGCCTCATAGAGAGAGGTGTAAGTTACTGCCTTTACCTCTCAGCCTACAGATCAGTAATTTATTTTTGAGAGTTGTCCACCTGAACCTGCCTCTAGGTTCCTGAAAATTTAGGACTATGCTCCTAGAAAGCAAGAAACTAAAACCTGATTATGATGACGACAACAGAATCATGTTTCCTTGGTCGTTCCAGGTGTGAGCAGTCAGCTGGCCGTCAGTCAGCACCGGAAAGCTCTACTTTCCAACAAATAGGAATTTTTAAAAGTTACTTGTGTTCTTTATCTCCCAACAACAGTAACAGTACCTTACAAGGTGTGAGGTTTAGGAAGTGACGGGAGAAAACTCAGTTACCTACTCTGCATGAGGCACTATACAGTCACTTTTCCTACATGAACCTTCAGGCGTATGCTTTCCCCATTCTATTAGAAATGAAGGGTTCAAAGAGGTTAAAAAATGTACCCATCAAACAGCAGACAGTGGTGAAATAGAAACTCATACCTCAGGGATTCCAAAGTTTGGGCTCTTACACTGGGAAGCATCAGGGAAGGCAGGGGGACAAGGTCAAGAGTAGGGAAGAATAACCAAAGGACGATGCACTGTGGGCAGCAGAGCTCGCCTGATTGCTACCATGTCCTTCCATCTGTTGTCCCCATGCTTTTCTAGCCAACTGTTTGACAAATCCCCTGCCTTTCATAGTTTGATTCTACGAGCAAAGCTGGAAAAATAAATGTTTTAAAAGAGCAAAATGCACTGCAATATGGACATGTTGCCCTATCCCCATCATCTCATAGTTGGGGTTTGTTACTGCTAAACCGAAGAGTACCCAATGGCACAATGTTAGGCTTCAAAGGCCTGAGGAAACAAGTACTTTAGAACAATTTAATTAGAGAAACATTTCTTTTCACAAAATTCTCCTAATTAGCAAAACAAAAGCTCATGTTGTGTTGCATGTTACAGAATAACTACATTTGCTATCTATCAAAATGCTAACAGTTCAACAAAACAAGAAAAAAATAAAAGAGTTCTGTCCCTGGGCTTCTCCTTATTCTCCTCCCACATGACTGCCGTCCCCATGTGTCCTTAGCAATGTCTTATTTTCCTGTCTGTTAAGCTCGAGGTTTCTCAGGTTGTTGCCTGACACTGGAATTCTACATCCACAATGGTGATGAGCTCATCCACACACACAGACTGGGCTTGTGAGCAGTCTATATGCCAGCCCCAACCTCTCTCCCAAGCTCACCTGGTCTTCTGAAGCCATTCAAATGCCAAGATTCATCATATTGTCCACCTGCTATTCCTCCTGTATTTACCGTTGCCTAACCAGGCGCCTAACCTGGTAAGAAAACCTTAAGTCTTTTTTGACTCCTCAGTCACCAAGTCCTACAGACTGCAGTCTTTAAGAATCTGTGGACAAGGCCCTGGCCTTCTCTTAATGACCACTGCTGCCATCTGGTCTAGGCCTCTCTGCTTCTTGACCTTCAGATCAAAGTTAAGCCATAACCTCATTTTCTCTCCCTACATCACCAGTTCTCTTTCTCCAACACAAACCTAATCCTATTTCTCAGCATGCTCCTTAGACGCCCTGCAACAAGATTACTCTGGGCTGTTTATGCCTGATGAGAACAGCAACATCTCTGGAAAATGGGGCCTGGAGTTTGCATTTTAACAAGGCCCTCCATGAGATCTCCATGCCTATTAAAAGTTAAGAGAAAAGGTCAAAGGATACGTTCCACACTCTTGAGTAGGCATTCAAGTCTAACCAAACCCTGGTGTCTCTCCAGCCTCAGCTCCTATATTCCCTGCTCTTCTAGACAATTCCATTTCCTGTTCGTGTTGTCAATTCCTGGTTCTGGTTCATGCTGCTCTCTCCAGTTGCAAGCTATGACTGACTTAATTCTTCATGGTCACGCTCAAAAGGCTGTAGTGCAGATACAGTCTTTTGTTTCAACTCCTACAGGACTGAGCAACACAAAACCCTGCAGCCCACACAGCTGCCTCCCTCAAGGGAACCTAGCTCACTAGGAAATGAAAACAGGTAAGTGAAAACTGAAAGAACAAGTTGGTACTGAAAGCAGAAAGACATCTGGGTCTAAGAGTTGTAGAAGCAGATAAACTCTGGCTAGTGTGTGCTGCTGTGCTTGTGCTGTGCTTAGTCGTGTCCGACTCTGCGACTCCATGGACTGTAGCGCGCCAGGCTCCTGTGTCCATGGGGATTCTCCAGGCAAGAATACTGGAGGAGGTTGCCATGCCCTCCTCCAGGGGATCTTCCCAACCCAGGGATCGAATCCAGGTCTCCCACATTGCAGATGGATTCTTTTATTAGTCTGAGCCACCAGCGAAGCCCCTGGCTACTCTGGGGTCTATTAAGCATTAAGGGAGTTATTTTTTTCTTTACTGGAGTATAATTGTGTTTACAATGTTTTGTTAGTTTCTGCTATATGTTATAGGATTCTGCTAGTTTCTGCTGTTATGTTATACTATGAACTCACACTTGAGACACCCTGGCAGACATTTCCATCTGGAAGCTTCCTGACCCCTCAAAGCAGGTCCAAAGTGATCTGATTGTTGTTCTTAAGAGTCTGCTCTCCTGACTTCCTATTTCATTAATGGAACCACCCCTCTTCCAGGCAGCCAGGCCTGAAATTCAGGATTTTATATCAGCCTTAAAAGAGGCGGCAGAAGATCAATCCACAGCCAATGTCCAGTGTCCTCCTATAAAAGGCATCACCACTGACAACCCTCTCAGGCCTTGCTGCCATCACACTAGTCATGTGACAAGACCAGCATCTTAAGATATTTGTGTTTCTTTAGTCATCTAAGATGGTATGTCTTCTACTTAGTCAAGTTTTATATTTCCAGTTTTACAGCTTTTCCACATTGGGCCTATTCATTAACATTTATTCCTAACTAGTTACTGCTGGCATGTGGAAAACCTATCAATTTCTGTATATTCTCTATGTAGCCGGTCACCATCTTGAAGTAATCACTAGTTCTTAGTGTTTTTCGGGTGTTGTTATTTTTTTAGTATATAATCGTAGCATCAAAAACATAAGTTTCTTCCTTCCCAATATTTATCTAACTTTTCTCTCCATTTGTTAAGAAGTCTAGGGCCTCCGCGACAACACTATGAGTAACAGTGCATATAGAGGCATCCGTGATTGGTTTCTGAATTTTCCTTTTTTGGTCATGCAATGTGGTTTGCAGGTTCTTAGATCCGATAGGAGATTGAACCCATGTCCCCTGCAGTGGAAGTCTGGAGACCTAACCACTGGACCAACAGGGAATTCCTTGGTTCCTGAATCAATTCAAATTCCTTCAGGCTGGCTGACCTAAGTGTATGTTTCTGCCCTGTCCTTTGGATGACAATACTTTCCAGATGGTTCTGTGTCTAACCTCTTTCCTGTTAAATTTAGTGTACATACTTATGAACTTACATCATGAATCCTATATAGGATATTCTTCATAAAATAAAATGAAAACTTCAACACCGTTCTACTGAAAGCACTGAAAAGTTCCTCACATGCACTCAGGGGCCCTATGTTACTCCATTCAGGCTTTCCAGCCTCAAGTCCCCATCACCCTCAGACATTCTACGGTCCTCCATCATGAGTCATGTGACCCAGAAAAGTCTATATGTTGTCAGAGCAGTGAGTCCTTGAAAATGGGACACATATCTTTTTCATTTATTTATTTATTACAATATCTAGTGTAGTGATCTGCTAACCAAAGGTTTTCTCTCTAAAAATCATTAATCAAGTCCTTAATCCAATATGAACTAGTGAATTCTCAATAATAGACAAATAAACATTTTATAATACTATAACTAAAGGGACTAATTACTCACTGTGATAAGGTCATCTCTCGCTCTGAGGACTTTGAGCCTCGCTTGATTCATCAAATTGGACATCTGACTGCAATAGGCATGGAAAAGTATCATCACTAGAGCTTCAGAGAAAAAAATGTACAAGCTTCTCCAGATACACAAATACCTTTCTCTGTATGGACCCAAATAGAACTCCCTGAAATACATGCAGTGGTTTATACCCACCTATTCTCAAATATTACGAAATATTTCTTGAGTGCTTACCAAGTGGCAAGACTTTATCAGTTATTTCAACTGTATCTTTCAGTAATCCAGTGAGGCTTCCATGTTCCCAAGTGAGGAAAGGGAAGTTAAGCAATGTGACTGAGGTTAGATAAGCAGTGAGTGGTCCAGGTAAAACCAGAACCTGTATCTCCTGACCCCAGTGCACATGCTGGACCCTCTTGGCCCAGTGATTTTCAAAGCTCACATTTTCTTCTGCTGCTCAATCTGCTTTTCTTTCTTCTCATAATATTCCATAATCTTCAGTCTTTGGGTCTGCACAAGACGACCTTTCTCAATGTTGAACTCTTCTTCTGCCTACCAAAACATTAATTATTATTATTTCATTATACAGATTTGACAATTTTATTTTAAGCTGCTGGTGACCAGGGTATTTGCTTAAATTCACTTTATTCTGTATCTAAAACTAAAAAGTGTTATGACTCATCTCCGAAGATTACTCTTCATTCCTTTTATTCAAAAGGAAAGATCAGTGATTTTTATCATAAATGAAGCCAAAGAGTAAAAATTTAATCAAGGATAATAGTACCTACAAACAAATTCACGAAGTATATAATCAGAAGATTCTGTATATGAAAAAGATATAGAATTTGGAGTTAGAAGATCTGAGTTACTATGTAAAAAATTTGGTCAAGTAATCTCAGTCTAAGTGTCTTCCCTTATAAAATAAAAAAATAAAAATAATATTCTATCCTTGTCGTTCAAAATCTAATAGTTCTTTTAAAATGATGAACTATATAAATTTGAGTTATTAGTTTTTTTAGTGTTAATTATTGAGTAGTCACTTTTTACAAAGGCTATCTCAGTGTGTCAACTGTCTATGATTTTCAGGCAGTAAGAAATTATGACTTTGGAAGTTAGTTACTCATTCAGATGTCCAATGCTTTGCACAGCTACTGGAACCTTCATGTTCTAAAATAAATGCCGAACAGCTTTTACCATACCTATCACAGGAAATAAGTACAGATGATGGTGTCATATGAGATAAGACTACTTTAAAATAAAAATGCATTTAGCAGCTGAAACATAAGCGCTATTATTTGTCCCAGAGAGAAATAAGGAAACTAGTTATACAAGAAACTGCAGCACTCAGATGGTCATCAAAATTATTAAACACGCAACAAGGATATAGCATACAGCACAGGGAAATATAGCCATTATTTGTACTACTGCAGAATAAATTAAAAGAACAATGAAAATTAAGTATTAGATGGTACATTCTGGCCTATTTTGATTATATCTAGAGAAAAGAAAAATTTTACATAACGCATAGACATACTGTGCAACTCAAAATTGCTCTGTTAAGCAATGTTATTCAGTACTAATTAGGAAAGGAAGACCATGTCAAACTCTGGTAACTTCTTTAACCTAGACAATGGAATCTCACCTTTGCATCAATTTCTTCTGCTTTCTCATTGGCTTCTTGTTCAATAAAAGCCATCATGTGCTTAATCTAGAAGAAGGAAAAGGTTCTTTTATTTTTGAATGACAAGAAAATATATCTTTTCTGATTCATTCAACAATCATTTACTGAAGTGTGTTTCCCTTCTCAGGTAATGTTGCAATGTTGTAACAAATCCAATATAGACTTTGAAAATGGTCCACATCCCAAAAAACACACAAACTCTTTAATAGAAAATAAATACAGTAATAAATATAGTTTATAAATGCTAAAAGACACTGGCCTCTGGAGGTAAACCCTGATTCAAACCTGCATTATCTGCCTTTATCACTCCTGCTGGATCCTCTGCAACTAGATCTGACTAGATCAGCACAGCCTAGAGCAAAACACTCATTTTAACCCCCATCAGAGAAGCCCGTTTACAGTCAACAGGAATACACCGTGCCTCTAGGAGTTCCGACAAGAGAAAGTCACCTGCTTCAGGACATTTAACTCCACCCCTAAGACAGAAAAATCTGCCGTTAAATTACACTTTTCTTCTTCCTGCTAAATCTACTCGGTTTTACCCTTCTGCAATCAAATTCCTTTGCAGATTTGCTGAAATAAATGACCATACTCCTCAGACAGGAAAAGCAACACGGACAAATACTTGAATACAGTGGGGGAAGGAATCTGGACACCCAGGGTTTCTACGTGTCTGGTCTGCGCTTGGTGCTCAGCCCCGGTCACTGCTGAGAATTACGGGTAGCGCAGGCGTCGCCCTGATGGAGACCCCGCGGAGCGTGTAGGGGTACAGGCCATGCATTTCTCCACTCTTACCGTTTTACAGAAACAAAAGATGCCTTTGGTTTTCACCACGGTTTTACCTTTATAAGGTATTTTTCCTGGGGAACCCTTAGCTCTCGCTCTATCCTAATCGGGGGAGGAGGGCCGGGGCCGGGGCGTGACCACTACTAGGCTGTGTGGAGGGCACCGCGTCCTTTTCCACAGCGACGCTCAGACGCCGCACCGGCTGATGCTCACGCCTGCACGGCTCCGTAAGCACCTGGGGAAGACGCCTTAACCTTCCTCACAGACGCTGTTCTTGCCGCCTTCTGTGATCAGCCGAAGATGCACTTAAAGGGAGACACTCCGCCCTTCTGAGCGCTGATTAGGTAACAAATAAAACAAAGACGTTTCCGAGCAGATGAAAATTTCCAAGGAAGAAACACCGAATTCCTCACATAACAAGACTCACAAGACGGTGAGTGAGCGTTAGTCAGGGTTTTCCTACAAACTTCAGAAAGAAGGGGCCGACTTCCCTAAAAACCGTGGCCTGATGACCCTTCCCCGAAGACCGGGCCTGGACGCTCAACGCCCGCCCACCCCGCGAACGACGAGGCGCCGAGCCAGCGCCGCGACCCCTGGGCCAGCCCCGACCCGAACAGCCCCGCGGCACGCCCACCGCCGACGCCCGGCAGCTGAGACCGGGCCCCAGGAACCGGGGAGGCCTGGCCGATGAGGCCGCCGCGGGGCTCCCGCAGGCCGGGGATGCGCCCGCCTGCTTCCTGGAGCCCAGCTTGACGCTCACCTGCTTCTGCACGTCGGCATCGCTGAGGGCCATGGCGGCAAGCGGCGTGCGACGGCGGACGATCGGCGGGAGCTCAAGCCTGACGCAGGAGACGGGCGAACGAGAGAAGAAAGCCGGCGGAGTTCCCCGCCCCCTCGGTTTTGTGAGCTCGGCTTCCGGTTCCTGCACATGACGCCTGGCAGCCCAGCCAGTGGGGAGAGAGCAGCCCGGAAGTCCTGCCCCGCCCCCGTCGTCGACTCGTGACCGCTCACCGGCTTTTCCCAGTAGCCGGCTTGGGGGTCGGATAGACCTGTTCCCTGTCAGGCGTCTGACTTGGCTGAGTCTTGTAGACTATGGTCTTTAAAATCGTTTATTTCTGCCAGCCAGAATTTATTTTACTGTCTCGGCCCTAATGGAAGCAAAAGCGTCAATATTTTACTTATTAACAGGTTTTTAGAGGAGCTTTTTGGAGAAGGGAATGGCAGCCCACCTCAGTATGCTTGCCTGGAGAATTCCATGGACAGAGAAGCCTGGCGGGCTATACAGTTCGTGGGATCGCGAAGAGTCGGACACGACTGAGCGACTAATAGACACACACCCCCACAGAGGAGCTTTACATTTACAGAAAATTGAGCGCCCCTAAAAACTGGTTCCTGTAATAGTAGCCTTTTTGCCTTCCTGGGGTACCTTATATAATTCGTTAGCCAACGCTGATGTGTGGACAAAAGCCTACGGCTTAATCGATTTCCTTAGCTTCCCCTTGTTGCAGATATTCAGCCTCTTCACTGGTGCCAGACTAAATCTCAGACATAAAGTGATTTAAAAAAAAAAAAAAAATATATATATATATATACATACATTTTTTTTGCATGAAGTAAAAAACTTTTTATTGCTTTGCCAGGAAAGGAGGGGCCACCGCAGGCTAACGCCCTCAAAACTATCTTGCCCTGGAGGGGGTAGTGAGTAGTCTTACAGTGTTCAAGGAGAAGGGTGTGATCAGCCCGTGGACATTGTTCTGATTGGGTGAAGGCTGACATTATCAACCTTTTGGTTTCAACTGGTCTGGGGTCAGTGAGAAGTGGACATGAAACAAGACTGGTTCCAAATTGGGAAAGGAGTATGTCAAGGCTGCATATTGTCACCCTTCTTATTATTTAACTTACATGCAGAGTACATCACGCGAAATGCCAGCCTGAAAGAAGTATAAGCTGGAATCAAGATTGCCAGGAGAAATATCAATAACCTCAGATAGTGGTAAAGATTATCTGCCAATGCAGGAAATGCAAGACCAGGTCAGGATGAGATGGTCTTCACTCATTTGGATTGCAATCCCTCCTTTTTATTTTTGGCCACGCCATGCAGCATGCAGAGCTTCCCTAACCAGGATGGAACCCATGCTCCCTGTAGTGGAAGCATGAGGTTCTAACCACTGGACCTCCAGGGAAGTCCTCCTCCTGTTAAGTCCTCCTCTTGTTTATTTTTACAATGTTGTGCAAATACCTGGTGCTGAGGAGTGAGAATAGCAAACTAATACATGTCTTGGGACTTCCATGGTGGTTCAGTGACTAAGACTCTGCACTCCCAATGCAGGGGGCATGTGTTCAACCCCTAGTAAGGGAATGAGATCCCACATGCTGCAATTAAAAAAAAATCCTGAGTGCCACAACCAAGACGAATCAAATAAATATTAAAAAAAAAAAAACTAGTACGTGTCTAATCACGTATGAAATTAATGTCTGGGACAGATGTGGCACTATCCAGATAACTGCTTTTGTTTTTTGGAAAACAGTGTGCTGATTTCTATGATTATTTTCAGACATTAAAAATTACAGAAAAGTACAAAGAATAATTCAAATGTACATGTACCACCATCTAGTTGAGAATCAGCATTTGTCACATTTGCCTTAGGGCTTCTCTTTTTAAATAAAAGATACAGATAAACTTAACATTCCCTTTTGTGCAGCTCCCCCCCTCCCCATAAGAACCAGGTAAATAAAGTTCACAGAGTGAAGCAGAAGTGAAAGTTACTAGGAGTAACACACCAAGATTAACTAGTTGGTGGTTTTCCAAATTCAATTTCCTCCCATATTAGCTTAGGTCTTGTGAAGAAGTTTCATTAAAACAGCTTTTCAGGCAAATTCCAAAAATCCCATTCCCAGATAAGCCTATTTATTTATGTGCTGTCTTGTCTGATTCTTTGTGGTCCTATGGACTGTAGCCTGCCAGGCTCCTCTGCCCATGGCATTTCACAGGCAAGAATACTGGAGTGGGTTGTCATTTCCTCCTCCAGGGGATCTTCCGGACCCAGGGGTTGAACCCACGTCTCTTTTGTCTCCTGCATTGGCAGGTGCAGGTTCTTTATCTTATGGCTTCACCCAAATTGCTGACCTAAATTCCTTTCAGGTTAGTCACTTAGAGACGGTTTATATGCTCCTTGTCCAACCTGCTCCCAAGCTAAGGCCTCAGTCTGTGGTTTATTTGTAAGCTGAGTCACCAAAATAGACAAGACTTCAGTTTGTCTGCTGGGGAGGACACACATAGAGAGAAACTAAGGTCATCTGTCTTTGAATGTTGAGGAATTAATTTTAAAAAGAAAAAAATGATGGCAGAAAGTAGTGAAAGTCTAACATAGGTGCTTACATTTTTGTGCCCCTTCCAACCAGTCATCCGCATGGCACAAAGTAATGACCTCTAATTTCTCCCCAGTTTATAACCTCCTGTGGCTCCCATGTGCTCTTGGGGAGCTGCCTGAACCGGCCCTGCCTCCTCACTGATCTCATCACTCCTCTTCCCCTTCTCATCAGTTCAAAGCTTTACTGGTTTGTTCTCAAGCTTTTCACCTGAGAAAATCTTTTCCTGCACTTGCCCCTTGGCTTGTTTATCAGTCTTCAGGTCTCAAAACATCCCCTTCTTAGAGAGAGCTTTCCATCGATGCCCTCTCACCTTACTTTTCTACTCCTGTCCCTTGTTTACTTCAGGATATGCCACAATTATAAGCTCCCCCCCCCCTTTTAATTTCTGTTTTTATCTGGTTTTTCAACGAAAGTGTCAGCTTCACAAAAGAGACGACGTCATGGTTTTTCCCGGCATCCAGCACACGGCCTGATAGTAGCAGGCATTCAGTAAACAACTGATGAATGAGAATAAATAAAGTGAGTATAATTAGAGTTTAGATTTTATAATCACATCAGGCTGCAGTCTAGGACTCTGTGTCACTTAAGATCTGTTAGGAAAAAAAGCCCCAAAACCTCTGAAAATCATGAACTGCTTGTGATTAATTTCTGTAAAAGGATGACATTATTTTACCACTGTTTGCTGAAAAGACTATCCCTTCCCCCATTGGTCTCTGTTGCAAAGCAATAAAGGACCATTCTGACCCTTCGATTCAATTCCATTGGCCTCTATGCTATCTTTATGTACATTCAAAAACTTTTTAGAAAAGGGGTGAAAACAAACCCTAAAGCTGAAAACAGTCCAAAATTTACCTAACCATATATCAAATTGGCAAACTACTACACAGAATTATTTTACATGACTTTTTTTGTTTTAACTTACATAGAATGAACTGCATATGATTTCGGACACAGGAGCAGTAAGTAGCAGCGAACAGGAGCTGGAAACAAAGTCTTAGTTTCCTGGACAGGGAGTCCTAACCACTGGACCACAGGGGACAGCAGTTAGGTCTAGAGTCACTAGTCCCTCTCTAACTAGTTAAGAATGAATTCGGGCGAGGAAGAATGTAAAAAGAAAAAGTTTATTGAAAAGAAAAGTACACAGGGAAAGGCACACAGGGGAACTCAGACAGAGAGAGAGTAACATGTCTTTGGTTCAGTTTAAATCCTTTATAAGGTGGCAGTTTTCCCGGTCTTTGTCTTCCCTCAGGCCAATCATCTCGTTTGTCCCCTCTCAGGTTGATTTGTCTCAGGACCCTCCCTGGGGTTCGCAGGCACACCTCGGTCAAGACAGATCTCAAAGTGAAGTCTTCTGAGAGGAGCAAGACTCATTATGGCCTAGAATTATCCCTTGACTTTTGACCCCAAGGAGCCTTTCTGGGCATGTATCAAGTGTATCACTTGTCCCCAAAAACAGCGGGGCAGAGATCTCTTAATCCTTTACTCAAAGAGGGTTTTGCCCTTCTTTGTCCTTGCCATATTATTACCCTAACTATTGCTATGACTGTTGTTACTTCCATTTTGGAGGGCAAAGAGGACGCTGATTGTAAATCCCTCTGGTGGAGCCCACCTATCTCTCATCTCAGGGAAGGCAAACAGGAGACTAGTTTTAAGCAGGTAATCTGAAGCCCACGTCTTCCTGCCTCATGAAATGCAAATAGGAGGCCAGTTGTAAATGTCAGACCTGGAGCCCATCTATCTCCTACCTCACATAGACTTATGAAGTACAATTAGATGAGTCCTGACACCTGTGTGACCACCATACTATGAAGACTATTTTCATCACCCTAGTGAGAGCTCTTTTCTAGTCAATCCCACACTCTGAGGCAACAGTGCTGATTTCTATAACCATTGATTAATTTTGCCTATTCCTGAAATTCATCTAAATGGTATCACAAAGCATGTGTACATTTTTAAGTCTTGCTTCTTCGACTCAATATAACCATTTTCAGATTAATCCATATTGTAACATATATCAGCGGTCCCTTTTATTGCTGAGTAATTTCCGTACAATTCAAACAGTCAACTTTTTAAAAATTAAGACTAAGAGACCGTTAAAAGATTTAACAACCAAGCGCAATGCATGATCCTGGTTTAAAACAAAAACCGTGGATGAAGCTGGAGCCCATTATACAGAGTGAAGTAAGCCAGAAAGATAAAGAACATTACAGCATACTAACACATATATATGGAATTTAGAAAGGTGATAACGATAACCCTATATGCAAAACAGAAAAAGAGACACAGAAATACAGAACAGACTTTTGAACTCTGTGGGAGAATGTGAGGGTGGGATATTTCAAAAGAACAGCATGTATACTATCTATGGTGAAACAGATCACCAGCCCAGGTGGGATGCATGAGACAAGTGCTCGGGCCTGGTGCACTGGGAAGACCCAGAGGAATCGGGTGGAGAGGGAGGTGGGAGGGGGGATCAGGATTGGGAATACATGTAAATCCATGGCTGATTCATATCAATGTATGACAAAACCCACTGGAAAAAAAAAATAATTAAAAAAAAAACAAAAACAAAAACCGTAAGAGCCATTACGTGGACATTGGGGAAAGTCTAACATGGCCCAATTAACAGACACTATTAAGGAATGATTGATATTTTTCTTAGCTAAGTCTCTTCTAGGCAAATTTATCCGATTTCACTGCCAAGGCACCACCCGAGTCCTCAATCACGGCGGCCCAAAGCCTCCTAGGGCACTAACTCCAACCCTCTTTGGATTTCGCCACTCACCCTCTTATCAGTTCAGGTTTTCATCACTTCTTTTTTCACAGCTTTATTGAGATATATACTTCACATACATTTCATCTTTTTGAAGTCTGTAGACTGAATACAATTAAATGGCTTCCGGAGTATCCAGAGCTGCTCAACCACCAGCACAATCAACCGGAAGACATCTTCATCACCCCAGAAAGAAACCCCTGACCCCACCAGCAGAAGCACTGCCCAAAGGCCTTCTTCTACCCTTCGGCCCTCCTCCGGGCCGCGTCAGGCGCGCAGACACCGTGGCTCCCTTACTTAGACTTCCTCGCGGCGCTACGCCGCCCCCACCGCCCCGCACCCTCAAGACCCAGATCCTCAGTGCTGCTGCGCCGGCGCTCCCAGGACCCGACGCTCCATCAGCCAGCTCGCCTACACACACGCTGCGCCTGCAGCTGCTCCCGCAGGCTTTGCCAGCCTCCGCACCCACGACTGTGGGCCCATCCCAGTCCGCTCCCTTCTCAGCAGCCCGCGGCCGCCGCCACCGGCGGAACCATAGAGCTGCTCT
This sequence comes from Cervus canadensis, assembly GCF_019320065.1. Taxonomy (NCBI): domain Eukaryota; kingdom Metazoa; phylum Chordata; class Mammalia; order Artiodactyla; family Cervidae; genus Cervus; species Cervus canadensis. Next base: position 10,504,528 of record NC_057406.1, on the reverse strand, counting down.
CCAAGTGGAGAGGCCAGGAGAGGGTGGTCCTTCCGGGTCACGTCTGCGAGAAGAGGCCTCCCCCAAACCTCTGTGGTCCAGACTTCCGCTCCGGAGGGCGGACCCGCCCCCTTGCGGCGCGCCCGCGCCCCGCCCAGACGCCGGCGGTGACGGAAGCACGCCGGGGTGACCTCACCCGCCAACATGGCGGCGGCGGTAGATTAGGGCAGCGGGTCGGAGCCGCCGCCGCCGCCGCCAGAATCGCGGGTTCGTGTGTGGAGCACCTGCCGCCGCCTCTTTCACCTCTTCGGGTTGCAGGGGCCTGAGCCAGGTGAGGGGCATAGGGCCGCGGGCAGGCCGCGCCGGGTCCTCTCCCTGCGCCGCCGGAGGCGTCCGAAGGCCGACGCGGGAGACGAAGAAGTGAGAAGCTGAGGGCGCGAGGCCAACCGGCTGCCCTGCAGACTTGCCTGGGCGAGGGTGGGCCTCGGGCGAGGGGTGCGCCTCGGGCGAGGGGTGCGTGCGCGGGGCTCGAGTACTGGCTCCCCGCCCGCCAGCCGGTCGCGGCTTCTCCCTGAGGTTCTCGGTCCCTCTCCCGGCGGCTCCGACGCCGCTGTCATTTGCTGTTACTATTATGTCACATGTTCAGTTTTCCCACCCGTGGAGACACCTAAGTGGTCTCTCCCTTTGGTCTTTCTCCCACCATCTCAGGGCGTCCCTGAGTGTTTTTCCTTCGTGCTCGAACTTTCCAGGCCGAGGCTTGCCCGCATGTCCTGGGCCCTGGCCGCCGCCCTGCGGAGCTTGCCCGCTGCCCGCACGAGCGCTGTTCCTCGCGGGGCCAGCTCGCTGTCTCTGCAAGTTTTGAGCGAAACACGGTTCCCTCCCTCCTTCCTTTTTTTTTAAATTTACGACTTGGAGCAAAACAAGTCCTGCGAAACTGTCAGGGCGATTTCCCCGGGAGGTTTGGTCCAAACCAGAATGCTGGGCTATGCCCTGACTTGTTGTGTGACCTTGGATGAGTTGCCACACCCTTCTAGTACCTTCTTTTTTTTTTTTGTCTTCAGTCACCCAGAAAATTAAGCAAGTGTTTGTGTTGATAGTGAACTGTTGATAGCTCACATACGCAGCTGGATAAACTTAAACACCGTAAATTGCAAATATTTAAACCACTGTGAAATCTGCTTCACTTGATAATAGACCGTTAGGGACTTTGAAATCTTTTTACTCTGATTGGTCAGGTACCATTCTCAGTTTTGTTTTTTTTTTTTTCTCTTTCCCAAATGTTGAATTTACTTATGCCGTCCTATATCCCCGTAGCTCAGTTCCGTTGAAGGATACATGTGGTCGAGTCCAACCCGTTTTGTAGAGAAAAGGTGCTGGTTAGCACATCAGTTACTCAATATTTACTCCATATCTTATTCGGCTAAGCTTTTAGAACAGGTGATTTGCAACAATAATGAGTATTGTTTTAGGAATATGTTTCTTTCCTGAAACATTTTAGACATACAAAACAAGTTTTAACTGTGGTCCTGCCGTCCTGCTTTTTTATCGTGGTTTTTCAAACTTTGACGCATATCTTATTCCACATGAGTGGTCACCAAGAGTTCTTAATTAATATGTATTAACAGAGTTGAAGGGAGGGGGCTATTTTTAGAGTAGCTGATTTTTTTTTTTTTTTAAACAGCGTTATTGAGGTACCATCAAGCCGTTCACGTGTATAATCACGGACTGTAGAACTATCACTGCAGTTTTCAACAGCCGCAAAAGAAACACTGTACCCGGTAGCAGTCATTCTTTATCCCCACACTCTCCTACCCAGGCAGATCTGTTTTACGTTCTGTCTCTGTAGATCTGCCAATTCTGGATATTTCATAGGAACAGAATTATACAATATGTGGGATTTTGTGGCTGGCTTTTTTTTTTTAAATTTCCATGTCATAGCAGGTATTGGCAATTTATTCCTTTTTATGGCCACATAATATTGCACAAATTCATCAGTTAATGGGCAATGATTTCCACAGTTGGACTGTTACATACTGCTGCTGTGACCATTCATGTGAACTTTTTTGCCAGGAGAGTGTTTTCTTCTCTCTGTCATACTTAGGAGTGGAGCAGAGAAGCTGACAGTTATGTCTCCCTTTTCTGCCCGTTATCTGCACACATGGGAAGCCTGATTACTTACTGTGAAAGTCAGACTACATGTTTGTGGGGAGAGTGAGAGGGAGGCGTTCCTCTGTAAGCACACTATCTTCACGTGCCAGCTGATGAGTGGAGACCTTTGTGGATGGTTCTTAACACAGGACTGAACTGGCGTCTTCAGTCAGGTGTTTCAGTTGGAGAGTGATAATGTACACTAAAATAATTTAGTGTCTGCTGAATTTTAAAATGAAATGCTTAGTTGAGTTTCTCAGTTGGACCCAGTGAAATTTCCGCGGTTTCACAATATTTATTAGGATTATGTAACTTTTCTTTGGGAGAAAGTTCTAGAATTCTGTAAGAACTAATAAAGTATGGATTGAAAAGATGAAGTTGAAAAGAAAAATGAAGTTATTGGAGTTCATGTTCATTTCTGGAGCTTTAAAAACAAGTCTTCACTCAAATCACCAATGGGACTGGAGTCTGGGAATCAGAAACTCTGTTAATGTTTAAAACTCCAGAGTTTTCATTTGTAACTGAATTATCTGTGGACTTTCACATTTCTTTTTATAAAACTGGGATTATAGATCTACTCAACTCCATATGGGAGTATTGAACAATATAATAAGGTTACCATTTTATTTTGGTGAGAGGAAATGGTCTTAAAAACAAAGCTTCCTAAAATAATGTAAATACATTATGTTAAATTGTAATGTGTTTGTGTTAACGGTTCTGTGGGGCTAAGAAGTGCAATATAGGTGTGATATTCTAAGTCAGTATTTCTGAGGTTGGTGTTAGAAGTTTGTCTGTAATAGCAGCCAAGGTGGTGATGATGAGACAAGGTTGGGAAACAACTGCAAGACACTTATGTTGCTGAAGATTTGCTTTTCATAAGATTTTAAAGCAGAATCTAATGGTTGCTGTAGGCGTTCTGGCTACCCTTCATACACTATACCCAATTCCTACACTGCTGTCCTGGCATTTGCACTGGTCTTCATAGTAGAAATCCAGTTTTAGGAAGAGCAAACTGTTTATTGTGAGATTGTGGGTTTGACATTGTTAATGAAGGATCACCTATGTATAAACACAGGATTAAGTTACCCTGAGCTTCCTCAGGCCATCCATCTGGCTGACAGCTACCTGTAACTTGAGAGAGAAACTAACTAAAGGTGTAAGGCTGGGCAAAACGCAGCTGTATTCAATAGCTTGTTAGAATTGTGCAGAAAAACAGGAGTTTTTATGTTGAAGATCATTCTTGGTTTAATCATTTCTTGACACCAAGAATACTTACACCTAATTTGAATTAGGTGTTCTAGATGGAATGTAAAGAGTAAAAGTGGCTGTGTCTTTCTCATTATTGGAAAGAAGCTTGTGCTGTCTCAGACAGGAACATCCTCTGGTCGATGAGGTAGTAGTGGGCTGGACCTGAGCGTGGTCCCCTGCTTCCAGGAAAACTGTAGCTGGTGGGCTCAGAGCATGTTTACTTTTCCTTTAACCTGTCCCCCTCCCTCCCCACCACCACCCCATTCTCAAAGTTGACAAAATTGCTTCTTTCGGTACTCTGGGTGTCTGATATTTGGGACATTGCCTTGTTTTTCTACTGATTCTTCCCATTGTCATTAGTCGGAGTATTTTCACTTCTGTGTCCTCTCACCCCGAACGCTGCCAGGCTTGCAGGAGGTATGTGTTGGAAGGGTGCAGGCCTGTGAGGTTGGAACGGAGGAGAGTGCTCTCTGCCAGGTGGTTGTGCTGTCAACGAGCTGTTCTGATTTTCAGCAGATAAATTGTCTACTTCTGTCTCTCCATCAATTAAGTTGAGACTGCTACTTTTTCCTTCTGGTGTGGAGGATTTCTGTGACAGTACTTCAGCAGTGGAGGTCTTGTGCAAGGGGAATTTGTGGTATGTGTTAGAAATGCAGGAGCCCTTGGTTCAGCATGCTGACTTTAGTCTGCATAGAGAGTAGCAGAGGGAGTGGGTGCCCTGTTCCCAGAGCACCCAGCGGTGAGGCTGTGCAGTGTACACTCGGCACATTCTCAGTGCCTTTGAGAGCACCCAGCAGCAGGGCTGTGGAGTGTACACTTGGCATATTCTCAGTGCCTTTGAGAAATTGTAACTGAGTAGAAATTCACTGGACATAAAGTAGCATGTCTTTTTAATTGAAGTTGATGTGCAATATTATATGTTACAGTTATACAGCATAGTGATTCTATGGTTTTAAAGGTTATACTCCATTTACAGCTATTATAAAAATTGGCTATATTCCCGGTGTTGTAGACACATAGTAGTGTTTCTGAGGTCTGCCTGCCCCATCACCTGAACGAGCTGCTCCACTGCTCCGAAACTGGCAGCTTAGGCAGAGTTAGAGGAGCTGGATGGATGTTTTAACCTGTGGGTGTGCTGTGTTTATGACTAGGATGTCAGAGACACATGTGAAGCTTAAAGACTATATGCTAAACTGAAATGACTTAAATGTGTGCGAGCATCTTCTCCCGTAATGTGAATCATGAAGAATGATTGAGTGTAATAGAATCTTTCATCAACCGTGTGGATGTATGGATACTGACATGTATACTATAGCTGAGGACTTCATTGTGAGTAGGATGGTGAATTTGGAAGGTGGAGAATTATGAAATTATGAGAATTATGAAATCATGATGGCATTTGTCGTTCAGTCGCCAAGTCATGTCCAACTCTTTGGTCGGATTTATGGCAAAAGATGGCATTTATGGTTAGGCAGTTGGGATTTCTAAGGAAATTTGAAGAGCATTAGATGAAAAATCCTAGATGCTTTGTCTGTAGCATCTGGGTTGGTGTGTAATTAAAAGTGTCTTCAGAGATATGTGTTTCTGATAAATACAAGGAATTTTTTTAAGAATTAATTTTATTGTAGTATAGTTTATTTACAATGTTGTGTTAATTTCTTTCTCTTTTCTTCCCACACCATGTGGCTTGTGGGATCTAGTTCCCCAACCAGGGATTGAACCTGGGCCAGGGCAGTGAAATCACCAAATCCTAACTACTGGACCACCAGGGAATTCCCAATGTTGTGGAATTTCTGTTGTTGTTCAGTAGCTAAGTCAGTCCAACTCTTTTCGACCTTATGGACTGCAGCACACCAGGCTCCTGTCCTTCACTATCTCCTGGAGTTAGCTCAAATTCATGTCCATTGAATAGGTGATGCTATCTAACTATCTCATCCTCCTTCTCCCCCTTCTCCTTTTGCCTTCAATCTTTCCCAGCACTGGGGCCTTTTCCAGTGAGTCGGCTCTTTTCATCAAGTGGCCAAAGTATTAGAGCTTCAGCATCAGTCCTTCCAGTGAATATTCAGGGTCGATTTCCTTTAGAATTGACTGCTTTGTTCTCCTTGCTATCCAAGGGATTCTCAAGAGTCTTCTGCAGCACCACAGTTCAAAAGCATCCATTCTTAAGCAGTCAGCCTTCTTTATGGTCCTTCTTTCACATCCATACATGACTACTGGAAAAACCATAGCTTTGACTAGGTGGACCTTTGTGGGCAAAGTGATGCCTCTGCTTTTTAATATGCTGTCTAGGTTTATTATAGCTTTCCTTCCAAGGAGCAAGTGTTTTTTAATTTCATGGCTGCAGTTGCCGTCCGAAGTAATTTTGGAGCCCCAGAAAATAAAATCTGTTGCTGTTTCCACTTTTCCCCCTTCCATTTGCCATGAAGTGATGGGACCAAATGCCATGATCTTAGTTTTTTGAGTGTTGAGTTTTAAGGCAGCTTTTTCACTCTCCTTTTTCATCCCCATCAAGAGGCTTTAGTTCCTCTTCACTTTGTGCTATTTGAGTGGTATTTGCATATCTGAGGTTGTTGATAGTTCTCCCAGCAATCTTGATTTCAGCTTGTGATTCATCCAGCATGGCATTTCACATGATGTACTCTGCATAGAAGTTAAATAAGCAGGGTGACAATATACAGCCTTGTTGTACTCTTTCCCAACTGAACCAGTCAGTTGTTCTATGTGGTAATTTCTGCTGTACATCAAAGTGATTATTATACATACATACACATTCTTTTTCATATTCTTTTCCATTATGATTTATCACAGGGAATTGTATCTACGTCCTCGTGCTGTACAGTAGGACCTTGTTGTTTATCCATTATAGTATAGTTTGCATCTGCAAATCCTAAAGTCCCAATCCATCCTACCCCTCCCTCCACCCCCTCAGGAACCACAAGCCTGTTCTCTGTGTCTGCCAGTCTGTTTCTCTTTTGTAGATGAGTTCATTTGTGTCATATTTTAGGTTCCACGTATAAGTCATGTCATAGAGTATTAGTCTTTCTCTTTCTGAATTATTTCGCTTTGTGTAATAATCTCTAGGTGTGTCTATGTTGCTGCAAATGGCATTATTTCATTCTTTTTTATGGCTGAGTAATATTCCAGTCCATGCATGCGTGTGTGTGTGTGTGTGTGTGTGTGTGTGTGTGTGTGAGAGTAAACACCACGTCACCTTTATCCATTCCTCTGTCAGTGGACATTTAGGTTGCTTCCATGGCTTGGCTGTTGTAAATAGTGCTGTACTGGGGTGTCTGGATAAATACAAGAAATTTGATTATAACAAATTCTAGAACATTCATTTTTTAAAAAAATTAAAGCATTCAGAAGATAAGTACTTCTTTGTTCTTCTTAACAAAAATTTCTGAGGCTTTTCAAAGGTTAAGTTTTGTTATTGATTTCCTCAGTTCTCCTCCTCTCTTTTGGAACTTAGTAATTTATTCCTTGCTCTCTTTTTATTTCTCATCGGCTCTCACTGAATATAAGCATGCTTAAGTCTCTTTCATTGTGACCAAATTGAAGAATTGTCAGACCCTTTGTCTCTGTTCTCAGACTCCATTCTCCCCTTGAAACCAGACTTTTATGTTCATTCTTTTTAATCTCTTTATATAGTCACTCTTTTATTCTGTGTATTTCAAATTCTCCATACTTTCTTCATTGTTTATTCATTTATCTTAGTTTGTTTAGTACAGATCTTAAATTTTGTCAACATTCCCTGTCTCTTTTTCCTATTATTGGTTATCTGAATGTTTTTCTTTTATCAGATATTTCTTAAAATCTTAAAACAGTCTGTAGCATTGCTTTAAGTAGAAAACAATTATTTGGAAACCTTAATAAAACACTTTGGTTTGCAATGACTATTAAGATACATGTGGTGGAGTCGCTCAGTCGTGTCCGACTCTTTGCGACCCCATGGACTGTAGCCCACCAGGCTCCTGCGTCCATGGGATTTTCCAGGCAAGAGTACTGGAGTGGGCTGCCATTTCCTTCTCCAGGGGATCTTCCCAACTCAGGGATTGAACCCAGGTCTCCCGCACTGTAGACAGACACTTTACTGTCTGAGCCACCAGGGAAGTCCTTAAGATACATAGTAGGAGTCAAAAGATACAAACTGATTATGATATAAGTAAATCCCGAGCCTGTAACTTGCAGTCTGGTGAGCATAGTATATGTAATTCTGCGTGGTATATTTGGAAGTTGCCAAAAGAGTAGGTCTTTAAAACAGGGGTACATGGTAGGTAAAACAGCTGTTGGGTCCAAGTGGAGAAGTGGAGTTGGACTCGCATTGACTAGGGTACAAGTTAAAGTACCTTCTGAAGAGATTCAGAATAAGGTTGACTTGAGGAGCAGTTCAGAGGCAAGCGGTGCAGGCGGGCAGAGCGGCTCTGCTCCACAGCGTCAGTCGGGCCCAGGTCTCCTGTCTTGTGCTGCCCCCCGGAGAGGTGTCTGCCATCGTCATAGTTCAGGTCCAGAGGACCCTACTGCACACAGCTGCTTCTCTCGCTGCTCGGGCTCAGACCAGTCGTATGGCGCACGAAGCTGCGGAGGCGATGGGAGATGTTAGCCGCGGCTGTGCACCTTGGGCCCTGCTGGAGTGTGAAGGCTTTAATAGGGGAAGAATGAGAACGTGCTGGCCGGAGGCATGGTGCAGCGTGAAGAGGGCAGAGCGCCTGTTCTTGCCACACAGGTGAAAGGAGGGTGACTGGGGGAGATAGAAAGGGAAATGTGCTTTTGACCTGAAATCTGAATACATGCATTCCTACTGGAAGTAAACTGAGGTTATGTTTTTTAAAGGTTACCGAGAGGATAAGTCTGAGAAATATTTATTTTGGTATTTAGTTGTATGGTTGGAGTTAATGGGAGAATGTGTTGGCATGTAACGAACTTTTTTAAAAAAACTATCTATTTATTTGACTGCATCAAGTCTTAGTTGTGGCCCTCAGAATAGTCCTGTATAGCGCACGGACTCTCTAGTTGGACTCTAGTTGTGTTGTGAGAGCTCGGTTGCCCCGGGGCGTGTGGCGTTTTAGTTCCCCCGACCAGGAATGGAGCCAAGTCCCCTGCATTAGCCAGGTGGATTCCCAACCACGGGCCACCCGGGGTGTCCCGGCGTGTAATGAACTGTACACTAAAAAAATACTTTCCTGTTTTAGGTTTTGTACCTCTGTAAGTACACATTTTCGGAGCTCTGCCGGCCACCCCCATGGCGTCCTCAACTACCGTGCCTCTAGGATTTCACTATGAAACGAAGTACGTGGTTCTCAGCTACTTGGGACTCCTCTCTCAGGAGAAGCTGCAGGAGCAGCATCCTCCCTCACCCCAAGGTATCGTCTTCAGCTTGTGGTTGAATTAAGTAGTAATAATTAATGTGTGCCAAAATGTGTGTCTGAGCACTGTATAGCCATGGCTGTGAGAATGAAGAATGCTATCAGCTCTTGAAGATTCACCCTTCGCTCTGTCCCTTCTCAACACCTGATCCATTCCCAGAAGCGTGACTTTTAATTTTTTTTTAGAACTTGATTTTTTTTTTTTTTTGGTTGCACCACATGGGTTAAGAGATCTTAGTTCCCTAACCAGAGATTGAACCTGTGCCCCTTGCAGTGGAAGCATGGATTCTTAACCCCTGGACCATCAGGGGAGGCCCAGGAGCTCAATATTTTAAATGATTGCCATTGGTAGAGGTAAAAGATGTACTAAATACATGTAAATAAATAGAAATACATCTGCCTTTAGAGATTTTGTACTTAATAGGATATAGATTAGAATTAAATAATTATTTTTAAAGCTTATAACAAGTTCTTTGAATTCTGTTTTTTTTTCAAGAATATTAAGGTTTTTTAGTTGAAGTATAATTTATTTACAATGCTGTATTAGTTTCAGGTTTGCAGCAGTGGTTCAGTGATAGATACATGTTCTTTTCCAGATTCTTTCATCCTCTAGGTTGTTACGAAATACTGACTATAGTTCTCTGTGCTGTACAGTAGGTTCTTATTTATCTGTTCTTTATATAGTAGTAAGGATATTAGATTTAAACAGTGGATTAACCTCTCAGAGAGTTTTTAGCACAGTTCTTTGTATTGTGTAGTTATGTATATTTTAATTTGCCAGACGAAGCTTAAAACAGTTACTAGAGTCTGAATTAGTCTTCTTTATTAATATGTAACATCATCTTCTTAAATATTTTCATCACAGATTTTACTGTAGCCATGGAGGTAGTTCTTATCTGCTGCTATTTTAGCTCAAGAAGGTATCCTGTCTAGATTTAGAAAAGACGGGCTCCCGTAGCCATTCCAACTATAGGGATGACCAGAGATGTCTTAACAGAGCTCGTAAATGCTGACATATAACTCGTGGGTGTGTTGTGTTTTTAAACATTGAATCATATTTTGAATTCCCTGAGCTCAGTAGCTGTTTACACAAAATTACATCAAAATAGCTTCAAAGACACCATAAAAGAAATTTTTTTTTCCTACTAAAGTTTAATTTATTATTTAAATATTTAAATAATATACCATATATTAATTTATTATTTCACCAAACTCAGCAACTATTTTACTTTCTGTTGTCTTCTGATATTACTCAGTATTCACATAGTTTTCAAGAGCTTCCCAGGTGGCACTAGTAGTGAAGAATCTGCCTGCCAATGCAGGAGACTCAAGAGGCACGGGTTCCATCCGTGGGTCAGGAAGATCCCCTGGAGAGGGAAATGACAACCCACTCCAGTGTTCTTGCCTGGAGAATCCCATGAACAGAAGAACCTGGCAGGCTTCAGTCCATGGGACCACAAAGAGTGGACACAACTGAGCAACTGAGCACTACTACATAGTTTTCAAATAGTTGTAATAACTGATTACAGTGATTATGGTGATTTTTTTTCCCCCACCATTTTATCACGTTTCTGTATTGTATCTCCATTATTACATGTCTAAATGTTTTCATCTTTTTAAACATTGATAGATTGCTATACAGTTTTTGGTTTACTATAGGACCCCTTTTATCTAGGTCACTAACACTGGTAGTAGGGCTTTTACTGAAGAAGTCAAGGCAAGAAGAAATTCTAAACAAAGAGGTTGTTATAAGAAATTTTAATAAAAATGTTAATAAATGTACATTTACTTAGTAATTTTGGTGTATGGTCAAGGCATTTTTCTTTCTGAATATGAATCTGTTGATTGGAATTCCATGTCCTCTTTCTCCCATAAACTATACTTCCATATCTGTTATGTGCACTTTTAAATTTATGCTTAAAGTGGAGTAAGCACATAAAAGCACTTGTAGTTTCATTGAAGAGGCATTCTAGATTTTTATGATTTTTTTTCCCTCTAATCTTTTACAGTTGTTTCTTTCACACCTAAATTGAGGTGGTATTTTTAAAAGCAGCTTCACAAAACATGTAATTTCACTTTCAGCAAGTCTCACTACGTATCATACTTCAGTGATATCTGTAATTTTAAGCCAATTGCACCACTTCAGTGACCAGTATAACTTTACTGGTTATACTGTTTACTGGTTATATTGGATCTACCTGCCCCCACCACCCCAAATTGAAAGTGCAGAATCTTAAGCACTCGACTGCCAGGAAGTCCCAGTATTCCCAATATAATAAATAGGCTGGGAAAATGATAACTGACTCTTGGCAGGCACACGCCTTGTACACGTGTGCTGGGTGGCGTCTACCATCTATCTGCATGTACTCAACCTGCGGTGGGTCTGGTAACTCTGCACATGATTTGTGGAGAGGGTAGTGAAGAGCAGTTCTGATGTTGCTTCCCCCCACCTCTAACGGTTATTTACCTTTGTAAATTGTCCAGAGTCAAACTGCAGAACCAAAAAGGAGTGAGCAGTCATGTGGTTACTGCACCTGCCTAGTTATTTTCGTTGCCCGTTGTGGAGAGGGCTCGATCAGAGCAAGTTAGCCTTCAGTTTGTCGTGCTCGGCACACACAGGGACACTGGGGCTCCTGGAGGCCACCACCCTCCAGCCACCTACCCTTCCAGTTTACATGCAGTGAAATCCATCTATTGTTTCATGTAACACCCGATTAAGGGAGTTGTCAATAGAATCTCAATTAGCATAACGGGGATAGTAATTCTGCAGTGTTGACCTCAGCACCTCAGATTCAGCCAAGTGAGTAAGTCCCAGACAGACTAATTGGTCTTTTTTCAGATAATTGCTTCCTTCCTTTTGACCAGGCTATGTGGCGGGTGGGATCTCAGTTCCCTGACCAGGAATTGAACCCACACCTCCTGCATTGGAAATGCGGAGCCTTAACCACCTGCTCTCCAGGCTTGAAGCATTGGAATCATCCTTTACCTCTCATCTCTGCTTCCTTCCTCTTTCTTTCCCTCTTTCTTTGTCTACTATTATTAACTGTTCCAGTTTCATGATGATTTTCCCATTTTCCTTTAAATCCTGCTTCAGGATTTGAAGGAAATGTCCTCTGATTTTTCTCCTTCATTTCCTATGTTCTCCATCATGTAATTTGAAGGCCACAAGCAAGCTGCACTTCCTTACATTACCTCTCACATCAGGAACCCACAGGTGCTCTTTTTCCCTCAGTCTGTCCTACAGAAGACCCCACTACCTGTTGTATCTCCTGGCTACTGTTGCTTTAGACTGTCAGTGAGCCATGCTTACTCCGATTAGTTTTTTCACTCGAGCTGAGTTGCCCCTATGACAGTTGTTGTTGTTCAGTTGCTAAGTCATGTCTGACTCTCTGCAAGCCCATGGACTTCAGCACGCCAGGCTTTCCTGTCCTTCACTACCTCCCAGAGTTTCTCGAACTCATGTCTGTTGAGTCAGTGATGCCATCCAACCATCTCATCCTCTGTTAACCCATCTTCTCCTCATTCCCTCAGTCTTTCCCAGTGTCACGGTCTTTTCCAGTGAGTCGGCTCTTTGCATCAGGTGGCCAAAGTATTGGAGCTTCAGCATCAGTCCTTCCAATGAATATTCAGGGTTGATTTCCTTTAGTATTCACTGGTTTGATCCAAGGGATTCTCAAGAGTCTTCTTCAGCACCACAGTTCAAAAGCATCCATTCTTAAGCACTCAGCCTTCTTTATGGTTTAACTTTCACATCCATACATGACTACTGGAAAAACCATAGCTTTGACTCTGCAAAACGTTGTTGGTAAAGTGATGTTTCTGGTTTTTAATACGCTGTCTAGGTTTGTCATAGCTTTCCTTCCAAGGAGCAAGCATCTTTAATTTCATGACTGCAGCACCGTCCGAAGTGATTTTGGAGCCCAAGAAGATAAAGTCTGTCACTGTTTCCACTTTTCCCCATCTATTTGCCATGAAGTGGTGGGACCAGATGCCATGATCTTGGTTTTTTCAGTGTTGAGTTTTAAGCCAGTTTTTTCATTCTCCTCTTTCATCCTCATCAAGAGACTTTATTTCCTCTGTACTTTTTGCCATTAGGGTGGTGGTGTTATCTGCATATCTGAGGTTGTAGATATTTCTCGCAGCAATCTTGATTCCAGCTTGTGATTTATCCAGCCCAGGATTTCGCATGATGTACTCTGCATAAGCAGGTGACAATATTCAGCATTGTCATACTCCTTTCCCAATTTTGAACCCTTCTGTTGTTGCATGTCCAGTTCTAACTGTTGTTTCTTGACCTACATACAGATTTCTCAGGAGGCAGGTAAGGTGGTCTGGTATTCCCATCTCTTTCAGAATTTTCCAGTTTGTTGTAATCCACACAGTCACAGGCTTTGTGGATGTTTTTCTGGATTCCTGTGACAGTGGTTCCTGATGATTCCCCAAACCTGTTTCTCTTTCTGTCTGAGGCATGAAGGAAATTGCATCTAAGCAGGGTCATGAGACTGGTCTTAGCCAGTGAAACTCAGGTGCTGGAGCTTGTGTCCCTTCCAGGCTGTGGCATTTAAGAGCCAGTGTGCCTTCTCCTCACTGTGTCTCCCTTGCCTGCAGTGTGTGTAGGCTGATTCGAGGGGGAGCAGTGTTCCTGAGGGCGCTGTCACAGGACAGCACCGCCGCCCTCAGGCAGGGTGGCTGAGTCACTGTAGGACACAGTCCTCTTGCCTCCCGTCTCCAGCTTAGACATGGAGCACACAGGAGAGATGCACCTTTGGGTTAAGTTGCTGAAGTCACTGGCTTTATTATTGCAGCCTAGATTCCTGTCCTCATTAGTGTATCTCCCCTGCATGCACAGTAGGGTGACCAACTGTCCAGTTGGCCCAGGATTGAGTAAAACTGGGGAAGTCCTGGGCAAACTAGATGAGTTGGTTACCCAAATACATACCTATGTTCCCACCTACCCAGATTCCACTTACTTACGATATTTTTAAACTGTAACAAACTTCATGGTCCACAAAAACCAGGCCTTTTCAAGCCCTGTGATTTATTAAGTTTGTAAAAACCGTACGCATTTATATAAGCCTGTATTAATTAATTTTTTTCCTTCTGCTTGAGCATAGCATTTTTTTCCTACCCAAATACTGTAGGATCTGAGAAGGTTACCTGCTTTGGTGTTTTTGTTTTGTTTTTGAAATTTGTTTGTTACCCTTACATTGTTTCCTTAAGCCCAAGTACACAGTATTCGTATGTGAATACAAATGTATATGCTGACCTCTTAGGAGGAAAACTTGGGCTCTAATTGCTGTCTCTGCGGCTTTGCTCTCCAGTTTATTGTCTAAAGCCTGAGGTAGAGCTCCCTTCTATGCTGTGCAGTTATAAATAGAGCCTCCACTGTGCATTGGTGCTGTGTGGTTAGGGTTTGGTTTCAAGTTCATGAAGCAATAGGTGTGAGAAGAAGAGGCTAAAGAAGGTGGCCCTATTCATTACTCAAGATTTCTGTCACATGAAATGTCTTTCATTTTTTCCTCAATGAGTCATTTGCTCGGCACATAACTTCTCCTTAAATAGTTAACTCTGTGCTTTTCCAGAAGTTGGCAGCTTGTCTGGACTCCATTAGTTTGTGTTGATTATGTTCAACGTTGTGTATTCTGACTAGCAGAAGTCCTGCTGCCTTGTGTATGTGACCCCAAGTAACAGCTTGTTATGTTCAGCTTTGCTTGTATTAATACAGAGCAGCTTGATATTGTGGTCATTAATAGGGATTCAGTAAGACATGTCTTAGGTTAGGAAGGAGAGTAGGTTCTGTTAATTAGTAATAGTAGGTGTCTGTTAATTAGTAATGGGACTGTCAAATGCATGTCATTGTGGTGCTGGCTGGATATTCATTCAGCTGTTAAACACTAATCCCCCATTCTACTCACCCCTCCCTCTCTAAGCAAACACTGTTCTCCTTTCTGTCTCTGAGTCTCATTGGAGTGAAATCACATAGTATCTGTCCTTTTGTGTCCAGCTTGTTTTGCTTAGCGTCGTGTCTGTAAGGGTCACCTGTATTGCAGCGTATTTCAGACTTTTACTCCTTTTTAAGGCTGACTCATGGGGTTTCCCTTGTAGCTCAGTTGGTAAAGAATCTGCCTGCAGTGCAGGAGACCTGGATTCGATCCCTGGGTTGGGAAGATCCCCTGGAGAAGGAAATGGCAACCCACTCCAGTATCCTTGCCTGGAAAATCTCATGGACAGAGGAGCCTGGTGGGCTGCAGTTCATGGGGTCGCAAAGAGTCGGGCACGACTGAGTGACTAACACATGTTCCCTTGTGTGTAGAAATCTTGTTTTGTTTACCCATTCATCTGGCTGGTAGACATTGGGTTATCTCTACCTTTTGACGGTGGTGAATAACGCAGTGATACAAATTCAAGTATGAATGGTCTGAGTGTCAGCTTGCCATTCTTCTGGGCATATACCCAGGTGTGAAATGGCTGGGTCATCCTATGTTTAAATGTTTTGAGAACATGCCACCCTTTCTTCCCCAGTTGCTGCATGATTTTACAGCCCAGTCAGCAGTGCACAGGGGTTCTGATTTCTCCACACCCTCATCATCACTGTTTTCTGCCCTTTTGTCGCAGTTTTCCTAATGAGTCAGAAGTGGTATCTCCTTGCGGTAGCTCATTTCTTTTTATTGCTGAGTAATATTTCATTGTATGGATGTACCACAGTTTGTTTATCCATTCACCTATTGAAGAACATCTTGGTTACTTCCAAGTTTTGGCAGTTACATATAAAACTCTGATAAACATTCTGTGCAGCTTTTGTATAAATATAAGTTTTAAACTCATTTGGGTAATATAAAGGAGCGTGATTGCTAGATCTTATGGTAAAGAGTATGTTTAGCTTTGTAAGAAACTACTGAGCTGTCCTCTAAAGTGGCTGTACTGTTCCCACCAGCAGTATATGAGTGTTCCAGTTTCTCTGCTTCTTTGCCAAATTTGCTGTTGTCCTTATTTTTAAATATTCTTTACTTATCTGGCAGCACAGGGCCCTAGTTGGCCATGTGCAGGAGTTGAGGCATGTGAATTCTTAGTTGAGACATGTGAACTCTTAGTTGTGGCATGTGGCATCTAGTTCCCTGATCCAGGATTGAACCCACGCCCCCTTCATTGGGAGCTCAGAGCCCTGAATACTGGACTGCTAGAGCAGTCCCTATTGTCTGTATTTTTTTTGCTTGTAGCTATCCTGGTGGTGTGCAGTGGTAGCTCATTGTGGTTTTTTGTTTTGTTTTGTTTTGTTTTAGTTCTCCCACTTTACTGCTACCAACCCATCTCCCTCCACCCTCGTGCACACACGCTCAGTCATGTAACCCCATGGACTGCAGCCCGCCAGGCTCCTCTGTCCATGGACTTCTCCAGGCAAGAATACTGGAGTGGGTTGCCATTTCCTTCTCCATCATTGTGGTTTTAATTTGCATTTCTCTAATGTCTAATGATGCAGAACATCTTTCCATGTGCTCACTGACCATTTGTATAACTGGAGAAATATTATTCACATACTTTGTCCATTTTAAAATTGGGTTATTTGTCTTTCTGTTGTTAAATTGTAAGACTTCTTTATAGCAGACCCTTATAAGAGAGAGAGAGAGAGATAGTTCCAGATAGTGTCTTCCATTCTGTGCTTTGTCTTTTCTTGGACATACAGAAGTTTTAAGTTTTTATGGAATCTTGTTTATGTTTTCTTTGATTTCTAGCTTTTTGGTGTTATATCTAAGAACCAGTTGCCTAATCCAGGGTCACACAAATTTTCACCTGTTTACTTCTAACAGCTTTACACTTTTTAGCTCTTAAATTTAGATCTTTGATCCATTTTGAATTAATTTTTTTATTACCATTTAGGAATTTTAAAACATTTTAAAAATTGAAGTTAGTTGATTGACAGTGTTGTGCTAATTTCTGCTGTATAGCAAAGTGAGCTAGTTACACATACATGCGTTATTTTTTTATATTCTTTTCCGTTATGATTTATCCCAAGAGATTGGGTATAGTTACCTGTGCTGTACAGTAGGACCTTGTTGTTTGTTGAATTAATTTTCTTATGTGAAGTGTGGAGATCCAGATTCATGCTTTTATGTGAGAATATCAAGTTATTCCAGTGCCATTTGTGGTAAAGGCTATATTTTTCTTCATTGAATATCTTTTTACCCTTATCAAAAATCAGTTGACCTTAAATATGGGTTTATTTCTGGCTCTCAGATTCCACTTGTTTGTATGTCAGTTCTTACACCATTACCACGTTATGTTGACTACTTACAGCTTTGTAGTAAGTTTTGAAATTGTGAAGTATGAGTAGTCCTTCAGCCTTGTTCTTTTTCAAAATTGCTTTGACCATGTTCTGTCTTTTGCAGTTCTGTTTGAATTTCAGGACTGTCTTGTCCATTTCCAGAGGCAGTTGGAATTTTGATGGAATTGCATTGACTCCATAGGTCAGTTTGGGGAGTATCTCAGGTCAGCTTTCAGGCCAGTCTTGTAATCTGATCCCAGGTTCTGGTTCACAGTTCCCTATTCCTGGGGATGTGCGCTGTGTAAGTTTCTTCTCCGTCTTTCTATGAGGAACAGGAGATGTTTAATCCTGACTACTATGAACCCGGACTTTGAGTGGGTGCTCACTGGACTTTCTTGTCTAGTCTGAATGTCTGCATTCTTATCAAAACAACAATCTTGGAGCACTGCCCCACACCTGCTGGACCAGGTGCTCCGTGGGGCCTGGGAACCTGTATTTTTAATTATTGCTTCATTATTGTTTATTATTCTCTTGGTACTTCTAATGTGCCCCAGTTTGGGGAACCATAGATTTAGAAAACATTCTTGCTCTCAGAGGTCTAGGCCATACCTACAACTGTTCTAAGCTTGTTGATCTGATACTCATTTGAGTGCATTTTGGGGCTGGAATATGATGGTTGCTGACTCACCTGACCTTTTCTTTGACATTTAGGTGGGTGGGATTTAAGTGTGATAAAGTTTGTTTGTCTTTGAAATATTTTTCTGGATTTATAGTGCAGGATTTATGCTGCATTGGTCCTGTGTGTAGCTCTGTGTTTTTGAAAGTCAGGGTGGAGTGGGGGTTGATTAAACGATGTGCTTTTGAAAGTCAGGGTGGACTGGGGGTTGATTAAAAGAAAATCAGTGAATCTGTCTATGTCATTGGTTAGCTGAAGAAATAGCCTTTTGTATCCTGACAGCAGTAGACTTTTTACTGGTTTAGGTTTTCCACATGGCTTATTATCAAGTATGACAACTTGTCATGTGTAATTAGCATCACATTAGTCTCATGAGAATAGGTATGCCTTTAATCAGCTGCTTTTCTTTAATCTGACAGGATGAGGCATATGGTAACCAAGACATTATTGTCATTTTCTTTGTGGCATGGTGGTGGTATTGGGAGTGGTGTGATGGGTGTGGGGATGTGTATATGTTTTAGGCATGCAGATTTTCCTAAAAGAGGCAGATGGCAAATAAGTCATTCATATATTACTTATTTTTCATTCATTATACTTCAGAAATTGTAATCATATGTTTCTGAATTTAGTAATAATGTTTCTTATCAGAATGTCTACTTTCTAATATCATTTCTATATAATTTATTTGTGCCTGGGCGAGTCATCTAAATTTGCTAAGTCCCATATTCTTTGTATGAGATGGATGGACTAACCCTGACCCTTTCGGATCTAAAATTCTGTGATTCAGACATTGGTGAAGACCCTCGTGAACATTAGATGATGGTTGAGGTCTTACTCTTGCCATCCCTCCTCCGCAGTTTCCTCCATCACAGGCTGGCACCACAAATGTTCTTGTTGCTGTCCTGTGTATGTGGTTCGCCTGTATTCCTACTCTCTTCCATTAAATGACTACTCATTTTCTTTATTTCTTTTAACCTTTTAAAGTGAGGTAGCCTCAAAATATGCTGATAACTTTTACAAATCCCTCTGAATCTGTTAATAAGTTTCATTTTATTGTCTCCTTTCTTGTGTCCTTTCTTCCCAGCAAGGTTGTTGGGTTATACATTGTAATCCTTTGAGTCTTCATCACAGAGACAGTGACGTTTGATTTTGATGTCAAATATTCGTGTACGTTTTTAGTTCTTACTTGACATAAGTCTAGGACCAAGGGACTAGCTCAAATAGTTTGTAATCAGGTCAGACTAATGATAATAAACTATAAAATCATTGGTACAAGATAGTGTATATATAAGTGTTAAACTGTGTGGCACAGGTTAAATGATATACATGTTCAGCTTTCAATGATACTTAAGTAGTCAGTGAAGATACTGTGGAAAAGTAGAGAGACTTAAATTGGTCATTGCAGGGAGTTCCCTCGTGGTCCAGTGGTGAGGACTTGGTGCTTTCGCTCCTGAGGGCCCGGTTCAGTCCCTGGTCAGGGAACTGAGATCCTGCAAGCCATGTAGCATGGCCAAAAAAAAGAGAAATTGGTCCTTGCAGGGTGGACAGAAATAAATAACCAGGAAAAGGAAGAGTCCAGGTTAGGTAAAAATGTCTTTTTTGTTAGTGAATAAATTGGCAGTGAGTTCCTACTGGGTGGGAAGAAGAATTACTTTTTTTAATAGGAGTTAATTTTTTAAAATTTTACACCATGTATCATTTAATGTGGCTTGTAATTAGAACAGAATGGAAGTAAGTAAGTTGTAATGAAATCAGAATAGGAAGACTGTGCATTTCCACAGAGGGAGCAGTAGATCACAGGTGTGTCGTCTGTAGGGTCCGTACAGTCGTCTGAGTGCTGAGCAGTGAGCTTGGTTCAGAGGCACAGCCAAGGCAAAGTGGAGCTGGGCAGCTCCTCCCTGTCCGTGGGAGTATGCGCCAGGATTCTCAGGTGGTGCTGGCTGCCACCAGCCGCTGGGTGTTCTCCTGTAGTCATGGGTGAGTACCTCACATGGTCTGGACATGCTGGTCTCAAGACCCCGCCATATTTCTTCACACTAGTCAGAATGGTGTGCGGTGTAAAATTAATGAATTTTGTTTGTAAAATTTTCTGTGCAGTATTTGGAACCGGGGCTGATGCAGTTAACTGAAACTGCAAAGGGAACTACTGCATTTAGTTCCCAGAAGAAGCTATGCTATTTTAAGGGGAATGTTATTCTTTTAAGAGAATTGTTTTTCACTTAGAGCTTTATTACATAGGACACAAAGAAATGCAGTAGAAACTGTCAATATCAAATACAGTGTTACATTTCAAAACTCTTGTCTTTTTGTGGAATTCTGGATAAAAGCTAAGGAAATGGCACTAAAGTGCACTCCGTTGAAACAGATAGTTGATACTGTCTGGGGATTTTTCTGATGATCCAGCTTAATTTGAGGATAAATTCTAGAATGCGTGGAATGGAGGGACTGCCTCTTATGTGAGGAAACCTTATAAAAAGTTTACCTGGCAGGCTGTATTGACTGGCAAGAGTCTGTTTCTGAGTAAGAACAGGTCAGGAGCAAGCTAGCAGATGTTGAGTTTGAGATGATTTTGCATAACTTAAAGGGCTGACTCAAGCTTTTCAGCCTGGTGTTTACCCTGCTTCTGTTGTGGAAATATGTTTGAAGAATTTCTCTTAAAAGCACTGTGTCCGCTGTAACAGCTCATGGCAGTGACTGACCAAAATTCTTACATTGTTGAGCATGGCAGAGATTAGTTGAGCCCAGAGAAAGTTTGAAGTCAAGTCCCTTAGAGGTAGGTCACATGGGAAAAGTAGAACACCGGGGACCTTTTGGTATTTAGGACTGTAGCTTCCTGGTGAAATGTCTCAGACAAATTTATTATGAAATGTACCCTTATAGTTTAAAGGTTAACTTTTCTTCTGCATTTTTTGATATTAATTAGTTAAATTTTGTTGGACATGTGTTCAGGAAAAGATACATTTCAGTTTTAGATCAGTCGGTGTTAAGCCCTAAGCCTTTCTCTGTTGCAGCAGTTGGAGAACAGGAGTAACGGCTGGTGTTAAAGCAGACGCCTTGGCACCGTGTAAACTGAAGTTACTCCTGCTGGTCCAGACTCCGTGTACTGAAGCGCGTTCTGTGTGAACGCCGTTCATTAGGAGTCCGTGGTGAGCTGATTCCCTGCACGCTGTGCAAGGTTAACAGCGTTTAGAGGTTCAGAGCGGGTGGTGAGTGGGGCCATCATCTGTAGAGCATTTGTTTAAGGAGTGTTGATTTTTTGGCTGTGCTGGGTCTTTGTTGCCTTGCGCGGGCTTTCCTCTAGTTGCAGTGGGCGGGGGCTGCTCTCTAGGTGTGGTGCTCAGGCTTCTCTTGCGGCGGAGCACAGGCTTTAGATGCAGGCTCAGCACTTGTGCATGGACTCAGGTGCTCTGCAGAATGTGGTGTCCTCCCGGACCAGGGATTTAACTCATGTCCCCTGCATTGGCAGGCAGACTCTTAACCCCTGGACCACGAGGGGAGCCCTCTAGTGAGCATTTTTGATGTGGTGGAACTTAACTTACTTATCTGTTTGCCCTTGACAGCTTCCCTTTGTGGCAGGTATTGTTTTCCTGGTTTTTTGTTTGTTTGTTTAGTTCTACCACTTTATTACTACCAACCCATCTCCCTCCACCCTCATGCACACAAGCTCAGTCATGTAATCCCACGGACCGCAGCCCGCCAGGCTCCTCTGTCCATGGACTTTTCCAGGCAAGAATACTGGAGTGGGTTGCCATTTCCTTCTCCATGTTTTCCTGTTGAAGTAACAGCACAGGTTCAAGAAGGCTATTTTCCTTGCCTGAGGTCCTGTGTAGTGAACTGGAATGCTTGGCTGGAAAACTTTCCTTCCCCTCTATTGAGATGCCTTCCAGAAAGCCAGAAGGAAGAGAGAATTTCTTTGAAAGAAATAAGATTGACTCACAATAATTTTCTGATTTGTGTTTGCCTTATTTTAATAATGTTGCATATGTTCTGGAAGTCACTTTACTGACTAGTGTGATTATATTAGTCAGTGCCATTGTAGAGCCGTCTGAACTACAAATTACTTTTAAAAGGAAAACCTGTTTTAATTATAACCAACTTTAGTTTATTACAAGTCTGTCTGTAAGTGAACTAAGCCAGTCCCTGATACACAAACGCTATCTGATTGCACTTAGGTAAAGTCCTTCAGGTAGTCAGAATTATATAGCGAAAGCACAGTGGTGGTTGCCAGGGGCTGAAGAGAGGAGGTAATGGAGAGTTACTGTTTAATGGGTCTGAAGTTTCAGTTTTACAAAATGAAGAGTTCCAGAGGTGGATGGCAGTGATGGCTGTACAACATTATGAGTGTATTTAATACCACTGAATTGTAGACTTAAAAATGATAAAGATGGTAAAATTTTTGTTAGGTGTGTTTTACCAAAATAAAACAAAAAACCCATACGCCAAGATAGATTTTTATGCTTGACGAGAATTTATAAAGATTACCCTCCTCATAGGATACATTGTCTTCCAATTTTGCATAAGATTGTTTTTGTTTTATGTGATTAAAAAACTTACCAGCTTTATTAGGAATCATTAACAAAAATTGCATATATTTAAGGCGTACAGTGTGATGGTTTCATATAAACATTCATTGTGAAGTGATCGCCATAAGCAGGCTAATTACCATCCTTTTTTTTTTAAATCACCCCCACCCCTCTCCCTTCTGGTAGCTAGCTGTTTGTTCTCTATGAGTCTGTTTCTGTTTTGTTACATTTGTTTTGTTTTTTAGATTCCATATATAAGTGAAATCATATGGTATTTGTCTTTGTCTGACTTCTTTCACTTAGCATAATATCCTCTAGGCCCATCCGTGTTGTCACAGATGGCAGGATTTCATTCTTTTTTAGTGTCTGAATAGTTGAGTTAGGTTCAGTTCAAAGAGTCTGAAAGAGTCGCAGAGTTGGACGTGACTGAGCGACTGAACTGATACACACCCGTGTTCACTGCAGCTCTCTCTACAGTAATCAGGTATGGAAACCACCTCAGTGTCCGTCAGCAGACAAACTGATGGATACAGAAGATGTGGTACATGTATGGTAGGATACTGTCCATGGGGTTCTCACGGCAAGAATGCTGAAGTGGATGAGACGGTTGGATGGCATCACCAACTCAATAGACATGAGTTTGAGTAAAATCCGGGAGTTGGTGATAGACAGGGAGGCCTGGCGTGCTGCAGTCCATGGCGTCACAAAGAGTTGGACACGACTGAGCAACTGAACCGAACTTAACTGTTCAGCCACTAAAAAAGAATAAAATCCTGCCGTCTGTGACAACATGGATGGGCCTAGAGGGTATTATGCTGGGTGAAAGAAGTCAGACAAAGACAAATACCGTATGATTTCACTTATATATGGAATCTAAAAAACGAAACGACAAATATAACAAAACAGAAACAGACTCATCCAACCATCTCATCCATTTCAGTATTTATATTCCAACTCTCCCATCCATATATGACTACTGGAAAAACTATAGCTTTGACTAGACAGACCTTTGTTGGCAAAGTAATGTCTCTGCTTTTTAATATGCTGTCTAGGTTGGTCATAGCTTTTCTTCCAAGGAGCCAGTGTCTTTTAATTTCTTGGCTGCAGTCACCATCTGCAGTGATTTTGGAGCCCAAAAAATAAAAGTCTGTCACTGTTTCCATTGTTTCTCTATGTGTCATGAAGTGATGGGACCGGCTGCCATGATCTTAGTTTTCTGAATGTTGTTTTCAACCAACTTTTTCACTCTCCTCTTTCACTTTCATCAAAAGGCTCGTTAGTTCTTCTTTGCTTTCTGACATAAAGGTAGTGTCATCTGCATATCTGAGGTTATTGATATTTCTCCCAGCCATCTTGATGCCAGCTTGTGATTTATCCAGCCCAGCATTGCTCATGGTGTACTCTGCATAGAAGTTAAATAAGCAGGATGACAGTATGCAGCCGTGACATACTCCTTTCCCCATCTGGAACCAGTCTGTTGTTCCATGTCCAGTTCTAACTGTTGCTTCTTGACCTGCATACGGATTTCTCAGGAGGCAGGTCAGGTGGTCTGGTGTTCCCATCTCTTTAAGAGTTTTCTACCGTTTGTTGTGATCCACACAGTCAAATGCTTTGGCGTAGTCAATAAAGCAGAAGTAGATGTTATTCTGGAACTCTCTTGCTTTTTTGATGATCCAGCGGGTGTTGACAATTTGATCTCTGGTTCCTCTGCCTTTTCTAAATCCAGCTTGAACATCTGGAAGTTCACAGTTCACGTACTGTTGAAGCCTGATTTGGAGAATTTTGAGCATTACTTTGCTAGCATGTGAGATGAGTGTAATTCTGCGATAGTTTGAGCATTATTTGGCATTGCTTTTCTTTGGGATTGGAATGAAAATAGACCATTTTCAATCCTGTGGCCACTGCTGAGTTTTCCAAACTTGCTGGCATATTGAGTGCAGCACTTTCACAGCATCATCTTTTAGGATTTGAAATAGCTCAGCTGGAATTCCATTCCCTCCACTAGTTTTGTTCATAGTGATGCTTCCTAAGGCCCACTTGACTTCACATTCCAGGATGTCAGGCTCTAGGTGAGTGATCACTCTTTCGTGGTTATCTGGGTCATGAAGATTTTTTTTTTTTTTTTTGGCATCATGAAGATCTTTTTTGTATAGTTCTTCTGTGTATTCTTGCCACCTCTTCTTAATATCTTTTGGTTCTGTTAGGTCCATACCATTTCTGTCCTTTATTGTGCCCATCTTTGCATGAAATGTTCACTTGATATCTCTAATTTTCTTGAAAAGATCTCTAGTCTTTCCTGTTCTATTGTTTTCGTCTAGTTCTTCGCATTGATCACTGAGGAAGGCTTTCTTATCTCTTCTTGCTGTTCTTTGGAACTCATATTCAAATGGCTATATCTTTCCTTTTCTCCTTTGCATTTTGCTTCTCTTCTTTTCTCAGCTATTTGTATCTCCTCAGGCAATCATTTTGCCTTTTTGCATTTCTTTTTCTTCAGGGTGTGTGTGTGTGTGTTTATATGAAAGTTGCTCAGTCGTGTCTGACTCTGTGACCATGGACTATGCAGTCAGTCCATAGAATTCTTCAGGCCAGAATACTGGAGTGGGTAGCCTTTCCCTTCTCCAGGGGATCTTCCCAACCCAGGGATCGAACCCAGGTCTCCCACCTTGCAGGTCAGTTCTTTACCAGCTGAGCCACAAGGGAAGCCCCGTATATATATGTATACACACATAAATCTTTTTGAATTATTTTCTTCACCATAATATCTAGAAGTGGAATTGTTGGATACTATGGTAGTCTGTTTTTAACTTTTTGAGGAACCTCTGGATTGGTTTCCATGTTGACTGTATCAGTTACAGCCACATGTATCATCTCCGTTTTCATCAACAGTGTACCACCTTTCCAGTATTTGTTATTTACTGTCTCTTTGGTAATAGCCGTTTTGACAGGTATGAGGTAATAATCTCAGTGTGGCTTTGATTTGCATTTTCCTGGTATTTAGTGATGTTGAACATCTTTTCATGTGCCTGGTGGCATCTTTGTGTCTTTGGAAATACCTATTGAGGTCCTTTGCCCAATTTAAATTGAGGTTTTTCTGTTTTTTTGTTTTTAATTTCCAGCTGTATGTGTTCTTTATATATGCTAGATATTATCGTTTGCAAATATCTTCTATTCATTAGGTTTCCTTTATGCTTTGCACATGGTTTTCTTCACCATGCCAAGGCTTTTTAGTTTGATGTAGTCCCATTTGTTCATTTTTGCTTTTGTTCACTTGCCTGAGGAGACATAGCCAAAAAAATAATGCTAAGATCCATGTCAAAGTGCATACTGCCTGTTTTCTTCTAGAATTTTATGGTTTCAGGTCTTATAAATCTTTAATCCATGGATTTGGGGTTGTTGTGTTTTCATTTTCATTGGTCTCCAGGTATTTTTGATTTCCATTTTGATTTCTTCAGTGATCCATTGGTTGCTTAGTAGCATATTGTTGTAGGTAATGTTTTAAAATTTTTATCTATATAGTTTCAACTAAGATATTTACATAGACAGAAATGTTAAATGAAATGTCATTTAACCAGATATGTATTAACCGTGACCATGAGGGGATCCTTTCTGTTGCATTTCTGGTAGAAATACCTAAGGGATTTTATATTTTCCATGACAAAAAAAAACCCTTTTGAGGATCTGAGTTTTATTTTGGTTAGTCCTCTTTGTTTTCCTTTCTGTGCTACAGACCAAACCCTTCCTTTCCTTTTACTGCATGAGAGTAGCTTTTGCCTCACACTTGGTTATGTTCATGGTTTTCCTAAGTTGGAAGATACAAATGCTTTGTTGATCATGGGCCTTCTCTTGGACTGCAGTTTGCATGAAGATATGAAGGTAAGGGAACATGATAGCCTTTCAGGTTTTCTTCTCTATTATGTCAGAAATGTTTCTGAGCTGTCGTCTTCCTGGCAGCCCAACCGGAAGACGAGGACACAGGCTGAATTGATGGTTCTGTCCTCACACTGGCCTGAGGCCTGAGCTCCAGTCACAGCTCCTCCAGGGACGGGCTAGTGGTGCAGCCTGCCTGGCCTCAGCCGCCTCATTTTTACGATTCTCCTAGCCCCTGGGCATGATGAGTTTTGATTTTGTACTTTCTGACTTAATGCTTAAACATCCACCCATGTTCTAATGTTTTCCGTCTTTCTATAGTAACCTTTCTTGTTGCTTTCAGGGGTTCAGCAGGATACAGTTTCACAATCTCTGGATCAAGAAGTTTTATTAAAAGTTAAAACTGAAATTGAAGAAGAGCTCAAATCCCTGGACAAAGAAATTTCTGAAGGTCTCTTTATTCTTATTTCCTAGTTAGTTAGTGTCTCTGTTTGGTGTGGTTTCATTTGTTTTTTTACATTTAAGTGTTCACAACATTACATAACTTCTTGGGTCTAGGATTATAGTGGTGAAACTAGAAGGTACCTTTTCCTTTCCTGGGGGGTCTGTTTATATTAATAAGTTTCCAAAATATACCCAGCAGATGAGATGGACCCTTTTTTGGTGGTAAGTATTGGACTCAACAGTCACGTTAAGGTACTTGCCGTTCAGTGTGATTTATCTTTGTATTAATAACGTTAGAGAGAGAGCTGTCAGCGTGCTGCCTTCATTCTCATGCATATATTGTAGATGGTGGTCGCAGCAGTGTGCCTGTGATTTTATGGCCACAGACTTTGTGCTTGACATTAAATTGAAAACTTTAAGAATCCGTATATCAAACAAAGATTTACTTAGTCTTTCCCTTATTATGGAGGGGAGCATTTGGGTTATTTCTTTTTTAAAAAATTATTTTTATTTTACTTTTGGCTCTGCTGGGTCTTCGTGGCTGCACACAGGCTGTCTCTAGTTATGGTGAGGGGGTGTGCTCTTCACTGTGGTGCGTTCTCTTACTATAGGGTCAGGCTCCAGGGCGTGCAGGCTCACAGTTGTGGAGCAGGGGCCCAGTTGCTCTGTGGCATGTAGAATTTTCCCAGACCAGGGATTGAACCCGTGTCCCCTGCATTGCAGGCGGATTCTTAACCACTGTACCACCAGAGCAGTGCTGGGTTATATCTTGCTTTGCTTTCCATAAATAATTTTTGAAGCTTTATTGAGATATATACCAAAAATGTATCCATCTTAAAGGTACACAATTCAGTGGTTAGTATATTCACAGAATTGTACAACCATCACCACAGTCTAAAAGTAGAACATTGTTAACATCCCCCAAAGAAACACTATATAAGTTAACAGTGACTTCCCATCTGCTCCCACTCCTGCACCATACTCACCCCCAACTAATCTGCTTTCTGCCTCCATACATTTTCCTGTGAGGTTCTCCATGTAAATGGAATCATGCACTGAGGAGTGGTTTGTGACTGGCTTCTTTCACTTAGCACAGTATTTTCAAGGGCCATTCACACATACATATTTTTTTTTGTTTGATTTTATAAGATTTTATTTATTTGATTTGAGTGATTTGATTTATTTAATTTTGATGGATTTGATGGAATGGGATCGGATTGATTTGATTTGACTGAATAACAGGGACTGTTGTAAATCAGCATTTAGGGATGTGGTGGTGGGCTGTCCGGGAAAGCTCTCCGGGACCCTGTGATTAGGTCTCAGTCTTCAGTGAGCTTATGCCTCTGGACTGTGAACTTCATGCCACTTTCTGAGTTTTTTTCCCCCTCCCCCTCAGGTGAGATAGGATGGCTAGAGTAGCAGGTTGGAATTGGAATTGGAAATAGGCATACCTCAGAGACACTGTGGGTTTGCTTTCAGACAACTGCAGTAGAGTAGGTGTTTTTAATAAAAAAATTACATGAATTTTTTGGCTTCTCAGTGCATATGAAAGTTATATTGGCAACATACTGTATTAATTGTGCAGTAGCATTGACTGGATTTACGTGATTTATTGATGGGATTAATTCAGTGGGATCAATTAGATTGGATTATGGATCCAATTACAATTATGAATGGATCGTATTGATGGGATTTGATTGATTTGATTTGCTTCCCTACACTGCTTGTAGGATCATAGTTCTCCAACCAGGGATCAAATCTAAATCTAGGCCGCTGGCAGTGAAAGTATTGGTCCTAACTAGTGGACCAAAGAATTCCCTGCCCAGTAATTTTTAACAAGAAAAAATAAGAAATCATGTCTATAAATCAGCTCCCTGTTAGTAAGGAAAGAATATAAATATAAATTTATAGAAATCCAGAAACCTAACGTTAATCTTCTTTTATTTTCCTTTCCTGACGTTTTTAACTGATTGATGCTACAAACAGGGTAGATTCCCGGGACAGCATGCCGCTTGTCCCCACTCCCAGGGGTTATACGTCCTGTCTGCTTCCTGGACCAGCATGGATTATTACTGTGGTCAGAGCAGGGCTGCGTCTGTGTAACAGGGAGTGAGGAATGGAGGAGGGGCTGGTTGTGTGGGTGGGCGGTGTCCATACCTATAAAACGTGTCCGTGTTGTGGACACGTGGATTTAAAAGTTTGCTCTGAAAGGGAATGAAGGTCACGAGGTCCTCTGAGGTGGAAAAACTGATGAGAATCTGGTTTAAGAAGAGCCACGTTTCTAGAGGCAAAAATAAATCGTCAGACCCCCTGGGTGATGGGCTGGGAGAGACTGTCCTTCACCATCTTGGTCGGAACAGGTCTGCAGTCATTCACAAAGCTGGTGTGTGCATTTTGACGTGTCAGGTTAGCCTTTTTCTTCTCTTGAAACTGAGATTTTCCATAAAAATCTTTCTTTAACAATTGTCTGACGTTTTTCAGTGGCTTACTCGTTGTTGTGGTTCCCAGTAGTCCGCATAGTAATCCCCTGGGCTTACAGCACAACGTCTCACCTGCTCATTCATGAGGGTGCTCCTTTTGCTTCTTCAGCCTTCGCCAGCACAGGCTTCGACCGCCACACCTCGCCCGTGTTCAGCCCCGCGAACCCGGACAGCTCCGTGGAGGACTGCCTGGCCCACCTCGGGGAGAAGGCGGCGCAGGAGCTGCAGGCACCTCTGCTCGGGGCCTTGCAGACGCTGCTCAGCGGGTGAGTGCCCTTTGGGCAAGTCCCCACCACTCCACGCTCTGAAGGCGCCTCGTTTTAGGTGAACGGTGGTGTCACTTTTCTCACTTGACTTCATTTTTTCCTTTTTTGCTTTCCCTAATCCTCTCCTTTTTCATTTTGAGCAGTGATTTAATTGTTCCAGCATGAATTTGACTGTATTTATTTGTTGGACTGTCTGGTTTCAACAGATGCTTTCCCTGGTTGTAACCACAGGCTGTTTCACTGGTCCTAACCACTTTTTACCCCCACTCTCATGGCCAGCATGACTGGAATGGCTGGGTCTCACGCACTGTATGGTGGGGTTGGCATTGTGTCAGCTTGGGGCGCCCGGATGTGACTCAACTTTGAGTTGCACACCTGCCCATGGTGCTTCTGCCACACGCCTGCTGTGGGAACTTCTCTTCCAGCTGTCAGCCAGAAGCAAGAAGCTCAACGTGAAAGTCTGTTAATATAAAGCCAAGTCATTTATTGAAAATCTTAAAAATTCCTTTCCCTTAATTCTTTGCTTAGAATCATTAAGAAATTGGTATGAATTAGAAAAAAATGTCTGTTTTAATAAAGATTGACTGCTGCTAAAACAAGGTGAAGACAGTTCCTTCACTAAAAGGTCTGATATTCAGGTGCCAAGTCACTGTTGTAGTAGGTGATCCCTTACCTTGACAAAGCAAAGTGTGTATGTTACCATTTGTTAGAAGGAAGCAATTTGAGTTTAAGGAGAATTCAGTTTGTTTTTTCACATTCTGGTGACATGAGCAAATGTAAAAATCCAAGCTATACATAGGAAACAGTGAAATGAAAATCATATCTAGATTTTCTTAAGTTTATAATAGAAAGTTTTAAAAATAAATGTGGAGACAAGATCTTGGTTGTGGGAATTACAGCTTCCACAGGAAATTTGGAGGTGCAGCCCAGCAGTGGCTTATGGAGTGTTGGTGGGGGGCAGATTCGGTTAGGCAGTTTCCAAGCTTCTGACGCCAGAAGAGCCATACTTTCATTTAGTTTATATGTTGAGATTTCATCTTAGACTTGAAGAAACCTGCTGTTTGGCCAAAATAAACATAGAAAACTTATAAAAGCGGTTAGGACTGGGAGTAAAGTGACTGAGAAGCATGAGGCAAAAAATTGTTCCCAACCTTGATGCAGATTATTTGTGTCAATCATTTCCCTCCATCTTAGTTTCTGTGTTAATTTTAACTTTACGGGGATATTTTCAGTTCTCTGAGAAACAGTATAGTTTTATATACGTAAAAATATGTGAAGGACAGGATTGTATGTTTTTGGAGTCCTTTTCATGATCCACAGGAAGAGATGGTACCTTTTCATTGCAAAGTAAAGTATATTTTTAAAAATATAGTCTTGGATAAATATTTGTTTTGTTTTCCCCTGTAGCTTAACAACTCTAAAAAGTTACTAATACCTTGAGAATAACTGATGATGAACTAGAAGTATTATACAGGTTGGTGGCAGTATCGTTTAAGGTGGAAAATACCACTTATTCCTCTAGTTTTGTTGAAGTAGAAAATTAATTGTGAACTCTTCACATAGCCAAGCACCAGCAATTTGAAGGTCTTTTTTTTCAAATTGGCCTGGCTGTCCAGTGGTTAGACTCTGCAGTTTCACTATCAAGGGTGCAGGTGCAATCCCTAAGCCTGCAAGCCTCACAGAATGGCAAAAGAAAGAAAGAAATTTAAGTTAAAAAAAGTTCTGCCCCTCAGTTTTCTTCTTTGCAGAGTTCAAGTCGCTCATTAGATCAGGCTTGTTTTTCTATGTTTAAATTTTCCTTTGAACGTTTTAATCTGCTGAATCTCTTAATGTGCATGTATATGTGTACATACAACGTTTCAAATCGTGTTTAATTCTGGCGGATGCTAACGTCATTTAGCCTGATAAACTCCCCATCCGGACCTCTGTGCCGCCCAGCAGCAGTGGACAGTTCAGTTCAGGAAAGGAAGTGAAGGGACCAAGTAGAGCTGCAGGGAGCACATGAGCAGCAGATGGTAGCCTGTTTGCTGGAGTCCAGTGTCACGGCCACCTAGTGTCAGCCCAAGTCTTCCAGCTGTTCTCCAGGTACTTTAGTGGAAATGTGACAGCAGGAAGGTCGTACATAATATCTTACTAGAAAGGCGACCCATGGTCTTGGCACTTCAGTGTCCCTGTGGTACACTGTCACACAGACTTACAGAAAAGGGCCACATGTGTGTTGTCAGAGCTGTCCTCTGAAACGTCCAGACCTGTGCGCTGTCCAGCAGGGAAGTGAAGGTCACATGTATGTAACTTGATGTTTTCTAGCAGCCGTATAAAAAAATTAAATGTAGATTTTAAAATATATTGTATTTAACTCAGTGTTAAAAATATTCTAGCTTTAACATGTATCCATTACAGAAATAATTGGTGAGCTGTTGTAGGGTCTTTTTTCTTAGCAAATCTCTGCAGTCTGGTGTGTTCCTCTCCCATCACAGTCCAGATGCTGGCCAGCTACCAGGGGCATCACTGTCATCATGACCATGTCAAAACCCTGATTCAAAACAGGAACCTTGTGGCCTTTGGAGCCAGAGTTCATTGGGTGTGAATTCCTGTTCTGTGTTGCTCTTTGCCATCTCTGTGGATTTGGGATAGTCTCTTAGCTTTTCTGAGCTTCAGTTTCTTAGTGTGTATTAGGATATAAAGCACAAATGTATTAAAATGTAAAACATAACAGTAAGCTACTAAGAAGTATACCTGTTATAAGTGTTAACTGTTCAAAAGACTGAAGTGATCAGGTTGTTCAAAGCAGAAAATGCCTTTGGAGTGAATTTTACAATCCTTTAAAAGCAGGATTCCTCCTTTTTTTAACAACTGTGTTAATTCTTTGCCCACAGAAGGTGGGTGGAGGTAAATTTTTATTGTCTGTTGTGCAAGCACTTGATGCCTTCATCTTGCTGCCACGTATCTGTTGTGGTTGTTGATTTGCACAGAAACCCAGGCTTAGAACACAGCACTCACATCCCCTCAGTAGCCGAGTGTCTGTGTGACCGGAATGGACAGGAGAGCCTTGCCCTGGAGCTGGTGTCAGTGACTCCAGGTTTAAGGTAGCACGTTTGTTTGCCTTCTTACGCCTCCAGTTTGAAAAGTCTTCCAGTGGCAGTGTCTCTGTAAGTTTAAATACTTGACATTTTTTGCCTTTAAAAGTTTAAATTGTTCTTTCATATTAACGAGATCATTTTTATTGTTTGCTCTTACTTGATTCTATTAATAACCTGAGTGTATATATTTATGTGCTACATAGAAATCTTGTTGGATAAAATTCAAACAATTACAAAAAATTTGTTATTTTTCTTATGTTGTGAACTGCTTTCCCAAGCTGGTAGCATAAATCTCACCTGTAGAGAATGCTTAAAGAAAAATGCATAGCAAATGGTAAAAGCCAGTCTCATAGAAAATTATCTGTTGAATCATCTGTGTTACTTTAGTGCAAGTTCTACAGCAGAGTAGTGACTGTATATTTATTCATCTGGAAATTTAGAGTTTTCCTTCTTTGTGACACAGATTTTTAAAAAAAATCTCTACAGGCCAGTGACATATCAGGCATATCGGGAATGTACACTGGAGACCACAGTTCATGCCAGCGGCTGGAATAAGGTATAAACCAAGTTATCTTTTATGTTACAAAATTTTAGTGTGTTTATGATAAAGTCCAGGAGGGATTGTTAGCATCGTGTGAGAGCTCATTGTTCCATGAACCCAGCTGTGTTACGTGGGTGTATCTGATCAAGGCTGGCCCAGAACCAAGGGTGCTGTCGTGCACCGTCTTCCTTCCATCTGTCCTGAATCCCCATTATCACTTCATTTCTCTCCAGAAGGTTGTTTGCACACAGGTGAGTATGTCTTGGGGGGAAAGCACAGGCTTCGTTTGGGACAGCTTCTGGGGTTCTCACAGAGGAGCCCTGGTTGTGCTGATGTTTACAAGGTGTCTCATGCCATGCCTCGTCTGAGCGTTGCAGCTGTCCCCTCAGAGCGGGCAGAAGGGACTTTATTAGCTTTTGTCTTGTTAGGTCAGGTGAAGAATCTGTTTTTTTAAAACAAGAGTTCTTGCTTAAGACCCAGTGACCAGTACATGTTAGAACCAGCCCTGGAGCTGAGGTCTGATTCCCACTTCAGTGTTTAGTGTCTTTCTGCTGTCCTTTGCTGCTCACCACTGTGTCAGGCTTTGTGGTCCACTTGTCACCTTGCTGAGGCAGAGTCTTGGGAGAGGTGGTCTAGGCTCATCCAGCTCACCAGGAGGAGGTCTGGCCCTTAGTGATGTGGTGTTTGGGATGAGAGAGTGCAGTGCAGTTATTTTTATAAGTAGCCCCTCTACTGAGAATTATACTGCTGTAAGCCAGACTGTGTGACCTCATATAGCTGATTGATGTATATTATTTTTATTCACCTTAATACAGGCTTTGGAGGCATTAGGGCATAATCATTAGCATCATGGGCCTGTAATCGGACTTGTTTCCATATCAGCTTTGCCGCTGACTAGGTGCATATCTTAGGCCAGGTTAGTTAAGCAGGTGAGGTCTTGATGTTCACGTCTGTGACATGGAGACCATACCACTAACCTCAGAAGTGTTAATAGAACGGAATGACATCATGTGTGTTGAGTGCTTGTTTTAGGGCATTGTCTGGCACCACTGGAGTGAGCACTCTGCAAACAGTGGCTGTTGTGTTAGATTTGACACATGGAGCCTTGTTCCCAAGCAGTCACTGTTACAGAGTTTTATTATGTTACTACTGTGAAAGAGTTGTTAGAATATCTGTTTCACTTACTTTCATGGAATAAAGCAGACCTCTCTTAGGAACACTTGAAATAGATTTTATAAATAAAAGTGAGCTTGGTTATGATGTATTTCTTGGTTATGATGTTGGATATGATGGAAATATCCAACAGCAAATAATTGAGATCTCTAATATCACTAGCCTTGTCCCCTATCTTACATTCTTCTCCTGTTGCCCTTGTCTAAGATTGTTACAGTCGACTCTTGTGTGTCTTCCTTTCCTTGTCCTATGGTTATCTAAAAAAATGAAAGTAACCCCGGTCTTCACATTCCTTCTTCACCCATCTTTCTTCCCCACCGCCCCATTCCCTGCTTCATTTCAGTCCCTCACCTGAACCATAGGCCAGACTCCATGGGGCTTGAGCCTCCATGGGAATAGGACCTGCTCTGCAGAGTCTAGCACTGCTCCCTGAGTCCCTGAGGGCAGAAAAAGAACCCAGCTTGGCAAGATAGGCGGCCGAAACGCCTCCTTCCACCCCAATCAGAATTAGATCGGCTAATTTAAGCATTTAGCCCATATTTTATATTTAGCCCATATCTTATATTTTGCACAAGTATTTGCAAAATTTTGATATAACATCACCATATGAAGTGGCTGTCTGGTAGGTAAATGAGGCACAAATGAAAAAGTGTCCACAAAGCATGCCCAGTTTCCAAGCTGAATGTCAGTTCATCTGAGTAGGGATTATAAAAGCATGTTGGTAAAATGCTCTTTAATCAAAGTAAGTGGAGAAAAAAAACTGGTCATAAACCCATATTAATAGAATGATTTTTTCAAAAGTTTATGTGTAAATGTAGGCTGTATAGAATGTATATACTGAGAAAAATAATTGGAATGTGTGCCAGAATATTAATAATCCATAGTCGTTATCTCAGAATTGTAGATATTCTTTAATTCTTTAATTGTAGATATCTTTAATTCTTTTTTAAAATCCCTCATGGTGATCTGTTTTTCCTGTGAAC
This sequence comes from Cervus canadensis, assembly GCF_019320065.1. Lineage (NCBI taxonomy): Eukaryota > Metazoa > Chordata > Mammalia > Artiodactyla > Cervidae > Cervus > Cervus canadensis. Next base: position 10,469,497 of record NC_057406.1, on the reverse strand, counting down.
TTATCTGCTTATAGGAAAAGAAGAAAATGACCATCAAAGAGAAAAGCTAGAGTGTTTAGTGCCTGGTGCTCACGTGGTAGCAAGTAGACTGTGGAAATACAGTAGCAAGGAAAAGTCCGTTATTTGCCTTGGTTGGTTTCTGGTGGCATGTTACATCACTCATCTTTTACAGTCTTTCACTGAAACGTCAGGCGTGCACAGAGTGGAGCACACGGTGTAACAGACCTGCACCCGTGCCTTGGCCTCAGCAGCTGTCAGCCTGTGTCTGGCCTCGTTCCATCTGTTCCCCACTGTTCCCTGGATTACCATGATGCACACCCTATAGATACGTTAGTGTGTATTTCTAACACCTCAGTTATTAACAGTAATTTTAATATCACACAGTCTGTTCAGAATTCAAATCTTCCCAGTTGTTTCATGAAGATATTTTCCTAAGCTCATTTGAGAATTGAGATCCAAACAATGCTTATAAATAGTATTTGCCAGGCCTCCCTGTCCCTCACCATCTTCCAGAGTTCACCCAAGTTCATGTCCATTGAGTCAGTGATGCCATCCAACCATTTCATCCTCTGCTGCCCTCTTCTCCTCTTGCCCTCAATCTTGCCAAGCTTCGGGGTCTTTTCCAGTGAGTCAGCTCTTCGCATCAGGTGGCCAAAGTATCAGAGCTTCAGTTTCAACATCAGTCCTTCCAGTGAGTTTTTAGGGTTGATCTTCCTTAGGACTGACTGGTTTGCTCTCCTTGCTGTCCATTAGGTGTACAGATGATATAGAACTCTTGTGGGTAGTAAAATGTGAAGTTGATGGAAACAGTTGTAGAAATACCCATGAAGCTTTGTGACCACAGCAGTTAGAGGTCAGTGGGTATGATTGTACAAAGACGATCTAAGTTAAAACAAACTGTGAGAGTGTCATCAACCAAGTAGAAGATGCCAGTCTTATAAAAGGAAGCCTCTGCACTCATTGCATTTCAAGGAGGATGTAATTACGATGGAGAAGATTCAGGAAAGAGTAACTTAAATGATGAAAGTGGTGGAGCAGTTGCTATATGAAGAACGGACTAGAAGGTTAGATTTCAGCGTAAAAAGTAATAATGAATGAGAGGGAATACAGTTCAGGACTAAAGTTAAGACAGTGAGAGGATTACAGGCTTATCTCTAGATTATTATATCATAAAACTAGGGCAGCTACGTTTGATACGTGAAAGAGGTGAATTTTGAAAAATTAAGAGTGTTACTCTATATGGCAAGTCTGAAACATTTGCAACTCATATTTCTGAGAGGCAATAGAGCTTAAATGTGAATAACTTTAAGACATTGCATGTATTACATTACTGTGGGAAATGAGAATGTTTTGAGGTATGGAGGGCCCCAGGCCCTAGGGGTTGATGTGACATGTCTGTTGGGCTGGTTCACAGCTCCCCTCCCTGCCCCAACTGAGACTGAATATGGAGCTGGACGAGCAGCTATGTTGTTCTGTTTTCAGAAGTGCTGCAGGTGTCTGCTTGTGCAGAAAGCCTCGTAGAGTCCTGTCTGCAATCCTGTTCCCCTCTGCTGGTGCTGAGAAGCGATTTTGACTGCACTTGGGGCTAGAGTTCTTTTAGAATACCAAAAAGGAAAGATGTGTGCTTGTCACATTTTTCTTTCAGATTTTTAAATAGAGATCCCCTCGGAAACGCTTTTACTTAAAAAAAAAAAACCAGAGATTATTAGTAAGGATATAAACTCATTGTCTTTTCTGTTTGTCCTCTTCTGCAGAAATATATTGTAATCCCTCAGCTATGACCTTGGCAGGTCAGTGACAGGAAACTGGTTTCATTTCCTTTGGCGGTCCTTTTTGATGTTGTAGACAGAAGGATTTCAGGCAGATGGTTAACTGAAAGTACTTAGTTCTCTTCACTGTGCAGGGGTTTTGGGGAAGGAAAGGCACTAGTTAGTCTCTGTCATAAGTTTTGATGACTTTTTAATGTTGAGCCATAAGGTCATTAGAAGTAATAACACCTCTGGTTTTTGATGACTTGTGTAAGATGGTCCATGACTTTGGAGGTGTTGTGTTCAAATAGGTAATGAAAGGACAGGGACAACGTGCACCAGGTGCAGAAGACGCGCGCTTGAGAGTGCGTCCCCGCCCTGTCACCGCTGCGCTCTCCTCAGGCTCGCACTGTCGACAGGTTCTTAGGTGTTTTCCAGAAATACTGTAGGGTTCTGCAGTGCTCACGCAGATGGTGCCGTTATTGTGCATAGCCTGCTTTATCTGTTTTCACTGACAATAAATCTTGGCAGTTGAGCAGAGCACAATCTAATTCACTTTAACAGCTTCATGATACTTTTCTGGATGACCAAAATTTGACAGTGCCTCTTGGGTCATTTCCAGGCTTCAGCTGTTATAATGCCTCAGTGAATTTCCTGTACACACGTAATTACACATACACATGCGTGTGTGTACACACACACAGAGGCCTGGTCGTTTCCATATAACAACATTTCTACCACCCTGTGGTATAGAACATACATGCGCTTTTCTCCAGAATTCCAGTTGAGTTTATTGTTTTATGTAAAATACTGTTTATTGTAATAAAAAGGGAATTCCATAGTGATGCACCAAAATGTGTTTTCTAGTAGTTGAACATGTAGAATGATCTGTAAGAATTTCAGTTTGTGTTTTCATTCCCTCATCTTTGTGTTGAAGATTTTGGTGCCTCTGATTTTGCTACGACAAATGCTTCTGGAGCTGACGAAACGCGGCCAGGAGCCACTGGGCGCGCTGCTGCAGTTCGGCGTGACATTCCTGGAAGACCACGCGGCCGAGTACATCATCCAGCAGGGTGGCTGGGTACGTACCTGCAAGTTGTTGTGGTTGTTCTAAATTTTTTCATTAAGAAAAAAAATCAAGTCTTTCATGGTTGTTTTTAACAGCCTAGATTAAGTTCATTAGTATTATCATTCAGTATTAATATTGTGATTGAATGGTTATCAATGGAAAGGCTATTCATGCAGTTTAATTTAATCTACTAAGATTTTGCAATACTTCTGAATGCATATGTGGTATTTTTAAGTGGTTATGAAACATTTCATACTAGCACAGAGCACAGAAATAACTAAGGGATAAGGAGTAGTAAATGAGCACCTGTGTATTTCCCGTCCCAGTGGAAGGAAGGAGCACAGCCAGCACTCGGGATCTCCTCGTTGGCCCTGGATTTCCACATACAGGGGCAGCCCCTGTTCTGAATTGTAGCTTCAACATGCACTTATTCCCAGAGAGTGTATTATCTTGTTTGTTTGGACTTTATGTAAATAGTATGATATGTATTCCTCTGTAACTTGCTTTTTTCATTCTCTGTTATATTCTTGAGATTCACCTAGGTCATTGTTTCTCAACTTCTTTTCATTATCACCTTTCTGAGGATCCTTTTTAGACATTTTTATCCTTATCATCTCCCTCCTCCCCATGAGAAATTTTCAAAGTGCAGATCCAGGTCTGTCTGTGTGCCGAGGCCAAGGCCTTTGTCATGGCTACGATTATCCCATCTCCACACCAGTTTGCACCCTTGATGGATCCCCTTTGCGAATGCGTGATCTGAGTCCACGTGTTGGTGGGCGTTTGGTGTTTTAAATGTGTCACAGTGTATCGGTAGTTTATTTGACAGACAGTCTGGCCAGTGGACAGTCCGTCTTTTTGCGCTGGAAGCATCGCTGTTTGGAGCAGTGTCAGGCACGAGCACAGGAGTGCCTCTGGCCGTACGCCTGGGGAGGGGCTTCCGGTTCCAGGAGTGTAGACGTGCTCTGAGTTGCAGGACAAGCCCAGCTGTTTTCACGGCATTTTCCAACTTGTCCTCTATCAGCAGCTTGGGAAAATTGTTTTATTGTTCTGTCTCTTCCATAACACTTACTATTGTCAGACTTACTAATTTTAAAAATTATTTATTAAAATAAGATTATTTAGGAATAATTGTAAATATACAAGTTACAAAGGTAAAACAGTCCCACATCCCCTTCCCCCAGTTTCCCACATTAGCATCTTACATAACCACGGCTCCTTTGTCAAATTGATTTTTCCGTATTGATTTTCTGTCCAGCACATGTGCTCAGCTATCTTATGATTCTGACTCTCTCTGGGTTTCCTTGGGTTTTCTACATAGAAAATCGCACCGTGTGTGAATAATGTCAGGTTTTTTTCTTTGAGCCTGTCTTTTTTAAAAAAGGCACTGTACTAATCAGGACCTCCAGCACAGTTATTAACAGCAGTGGTGTTAATCCATCCTTGTCCTTTTCTTGATATTAACGTGAGTGCCTTTAACATGTAACCATTTAGTTGTATCTCCATGAGTGAGGTTCTTCTGTAACTTTCCTTGTTGTGTTTCAGTTTTAAGACTTCATAAAAGAATTTGCAGTTGGGAAGAATGTCTCCTTTTTTCCTCTGTACTCTGGAACAGCTTGTATGAGGTTTGGATTATCTGTGCCTTGCTTCCCATGACATTCCTTCACAACCCCCTGGTATTTTCTCTGGGGGAAGGTCTCTGTTTTTCTTGTTGGTCTCTGGTCACTCGCTTGGGTCTCTGGCTGCGTCAGATCTGAGTTGCTGGGTCTTTTTTTAGTTCTGTGCAATCATTCATGTAGGCGCACGGACTCTAGTTGCTAGGCACGGGCTTACTTGCTCTGTGGCATGTGGGATCTTAGTTCCCCAACCAGGGATCAAACCCACATGCCCTGCATTGCAAGGTGGATTCTTAACCACTGGACCGCCAGGGAAGTCCCTTATACTACTTACTTTTATAAAAAGAGTTTTCTTTTGGAGAATTCTGAGTATATACGAAAACAGAGAAGTGCATGTAATGAACCTCATCACTTAGTCCTAACAACCATTAACTTATTGCCAGTCATGCTTCAGTCATAGCCTAATCATTTCCCGTCTTGATATTATTTTGAAGAGAAATCCAGACATCCTGTAATTTTCTCTGCAAAGATTTCACTGTGTATCTCTGAAGATAAAGGTTCTTTTTAAATTTGAAGTCATAATACCATTATTGCATCACAAAAAAATTAAAAATAATTCCTTCCTATCATCAGATAACCTTTTAGCATTCAAAGTGTCTTAACAGGCTGAAAAGGGAATGAGGTTAGTAAAATGCTTCTCGGAGTTTGAGTGAAATAACTGGATTTGAGCTTACTGGAATTTGGACTGTCAAAGTAGATGGTGGGTCAGGTCGTTCAGGTTATGCTGACAGTGGTCTCAGGTTCAAAGAGACTTTTGTGACAAGACCCTCCTCTCTTTACCAGGATCTTTTTTTTCCCTGGGTGGGTGCTGTAGGAACGTCCCCAGTGTAGATGCCCAGCCCCGAAGCAGACACCAGGAGGGAAGAGGGGGGACACCTTGAGAGATTCTGCAGAGATGGTGCCCCCATTTTTCACGGCTCTTTTCACGGCTCCCTCTCCCTCCATTGTAAAGACGTGAGTGTTCAGGCACCTTGGACGGAGCTCTTGGCGGGGTGGGGGCGGGGGCGATGTTAGATCGGATCCTGGCGGCACGTGTCTTCAGAGCATTGCCTTCCCTCCCTCCTTGCACAGCCTCCCCTTGTGGGGATGGTGGGCTCCGCTGCTGCTGTCTCCTTGGGGGCAGAGCTGTCACAGTGACAGCCGCCTCTCCTGCCGCTGCCTCCAGGAGAGCGCTCCCTGCCTTCCTGCCCTCCCTCTGACTCTGTTGTGGGCAGAGGCAGGGTGGCCTGCTCCAGCCCTCAGGTTCCCAGTGCCCTCCTGTTGGCGTTGCTGCTGTCGGTGGGTGGCTCCCCCAGGGACCTTCCTAGCCTGGATGGTGCTCTGAGATGAAGGAGGAGGAGCTAGAGGGGGCATTGTTTATTCCCTTCTCAATGTTCTGTTTCTTTATGATGGAGTGCCTCAAACTTTGGTGGTAATTATAATTTGTTATAAAGTATTTTATTCAACTAAAATCTGTTATGCTTAAAATAGAGCAGTATGTATGAGTAACTAGTTTGTTAATATTTAAAATGTGTTTTCCTTTCTAAATGTGAGTGCCCAATCTGTATTTCACACTGTTATATTTGAGCACCCTGTGTTTTTGTATTTAAAACCAAGAGCATGTTTTTCTGGCTAATTGGTGAAAATGCATCCTCTGACAGAAAGTGTCAGCCTGCATATCCTTCCAGGCACTTCGTGTGGAACACGCATTGACAGGTCTTAACAACGCGGGGCCGGAGGAGGATCACTGGCCACGTGGTGGTGCATGTCTATTACATAAGGTCTGTCATATGACTTCCCCCGGCTGTGTCTGTCTTCAGCCACTTGAACGTGAGCTCCTGAAGTGGAGCTGGCTTCTTGAATCTGCAGGAGAGGCGGTGAAGGAGGCAGTGACTTGGGGTGAGTGGGGTGTCCCTGTGTAGTGAGCTATAGTCGGTGGGGTGGCCCTCTGTAGTGAGTTGTAAGGCAGGTGTTGGCCTTAGAGATTTGCAGAAAGAAAAGTGATTCTTTGTTGTCTGAATTATAGAAAGAAATGACTAGGATAAATGTCTTTGGAGGTCTGTAGGGAGTTTTGCTTGTCCTACATCTTGTTTTATGAATATTTTGTCTTCAAGTGTTTTTTTTTTTTCCCCATTGTACTGTGTTTGAGGTGATTTTCCATTGTACTGTATTGAGAGGTTTTAGAACAGTTTTAGGTTTATGGAAATGTTTACCAGAAGGTGCAGAGGTTTCACATCAACTCCCTGCCTCCACACATGCGAGCCCCCCCGTTGGCAGCCCTGGCCAGATAGAGCCTCCATTACACTTGCTGAGAGGCACGCCAGCATCCCCCAGAGTCCAGAGTTTACATCAGGATCCAGACCTCTTGGTGATGCTGGCTGTGCATTATATGAGTTGGGATGAATTTATAGTGACATGTGTCCGACCAGTACTGATTTCATTGCCCTAGGAATCCTCTGGGCTTCCCCTGTTTGTCCCTCCCTTGCTCTGAACGCTAGCAACCACTGACCTTTTAATTATCTCCATAATTTTCTAGAAGATCATATAGTTGGGAGACATAAAGTATGTAGCCTTTTCAGATTGGCTTTTTTCACTTAGTAATATGCATTTGAGTTTCCTCCTTTCCTTATTAGCACTGAATACTTGGCAAGTGGCATGTGGGACCTTTGGTCCCCAACCAGGAATTGAACCCCCATCCCCTGTGTTGGAAGCAGAGTCTTAACCACTGGACCACTAGGGAAGTCCCAGGCTCATTTTTTAAATGGTTGTTTAAAATTTAATTTTAATTGGTGGCTTAAAATTCTTAATGTTGAATTTTAAGAGTTCTTTGTGTTATTTTAGGTAACAGTACCTTATTGGATGTGTCTTTTGCAAATATTTTCTCCCAGTCTGTGTCTTTTCTTCTCACTCTTAGAATTATCTCTTCAGTAGTCTAGCTTTTCATTCACTTCTCTCACTGATTGTGCTTTGTATCTAAAAAGTCATCACCAAGCCCACGATCTTTTAGCTTTTCTCCTGTGGCATCTTCTAGGAGTTTTGCATTTTACATCTAGATCTATGATCTGCCCCTGCTCCCACACGTGCCACATGGCTTGTGGGATCTTAGTTCTGATGCAGGGATCAAACCTAGGCCCTCAGCCGTGAAAATGCAGAGTCTAACCACTGGACCACCAGGGAATTCCCTGTGATCCATTTTGAGTAAAAATTTTTTAAAAGGGGTAAGGTCTGTACCTAAGTTCATTTTCTTAAAACATGTTTATTTTTACTTTTTGTTTTTTTAAAGTTTTGACTGTGCCATGAGGCGGGTGGGTCTTAGTTTCCTGACTGGAGATCAAACCCTTGCCCCTTGCTTTGGAAGCAAAGAATCTTAGCCACTGGACCATGAGGGAAGTCCCCAGAAAGAGCCTGATTATAACTCCTACATCCCTGCCACGTCTGGTTCTGGCATGTGTGTGTGTTCTCTTTTTGCTGTGCCTTGTCATTTTTTCAGGCTAGCCGGGCTTGCTGTCCCGGATAGAAGGAACTGTGTCTGGAGGTCTGGGTGATGTGGTGAGGCATCAGGAGGTGATGTGTTTGCAGGCCTGTGAATAGGTCTCCGCCGGTGAGCAAGCCTATGGGCTCCCCGCCCCCGAACTTGACGGGACTTTCTGTTTCTCCCTTCTCCCTAGACGGCACAGTGGCCGGAGTGGGTCAGCACCGGGCATTTCCCTCCTCTGGGCTCAGGCGGTGGTGAACTGGTTTCCCTGCGGGGAGAGCGGGATGCTCGGCTGCTTCAGAGGGACTCCTGTGCCCTCACCTGCCCGGAGCAGGGGTCTGGGGTGACTCCCAGAACTGCGGGGCTTCCCTCTGGCGGTCCCCGTCCCCCCCCCCACCCTCAGCCCACCTGGCCTCCTCCAGCCCCAGGGCAGCCCTTGGCCCTGTGTCCTCTCCTCTCTTCTCTCACAGTCCTTGAGATTTCTGGTCATTGAGCTTTTTAACCCACTTGAGGGCAGAGTGGAGACATCTGAGCCCCTTCCACGTGGAACCTGCGAGTCCCTGGGAAGCTTTTGTTTCTGCTTTGTTCTCGCTGAGCCCCCACTAGTTCCTCAGCTACAGGGTCGGTTTTCTGGGTGCTGAGTGAAGCAGCCTGCCTGTGAGCTCAGGTGTGCTGAGGCAGATGGAAAGGGCTGGGTGGCATGTTCTGTGCTGTGGTGGGGGGTGTCATGGGGTTCAGAGAATGGGGGAGGCGGGGTCAGTTGGGGTACAGTCTGGAGCACACATCTTATGGACCGGCAGCAGCTTTCTAGAGATGTGGAGAGTGACTGCTGGCCTGTACTGGGACTATAGGGTGGGGGCGTGTGTGTGTGTGTGTGCAGTTCTGGGAGTGGAGGTTGGAATCACGATTTGTTTGGGGGCCCAGCTCTGCCAGTCATTAGCCCTGAGTTTGGGGGGGATTCCTTTAACGTCACTGAGCCTCAGTTTCATCAGCTACAATATGGAGGAGTAGATGGTGTGAGAGTATTCTGTGAACCCATGACGTTTTTACAAGTGTCAGCTTTTCAGACACGTCTCTAGGGTGTTTTCCTCCTCTTTTCAAGTCTGATAGAAGTTTTCAAGTGTTGGTTCTCACTTTGCTGGGCAGTGGTCAGGGCTCAGCCAGATGTGAGCAGGACTGCCCGCCCCGGCTCCCGGGCCTGCGAGGATCACTATGGGGCAGGTTTCTCCTTGGTGTTGTACGGTGTGTACTGAATCACACCTCACTGTGAAAGATTTAGATTTCATAAAGGATTACGGGGGGGGAATGTAATCTATAATAATAATAAATAGCTTGAATAAAGTTAATTTTTGTCTTTTTTTCTTTGATTTGAAGCTTCTCATTTCTATTTTAAGAACTGAAAACCTCAAAAAGTTTTTGTTTGAATCAAGGACATCAGAAGACTGTCATTTGGGAACTTTTAGGTTGGAATCTGTTTGAGTTTGCACACGGTGGGAGGTGACGTACAGTTTGTGATCTAAAGTCAGGTCAGGGGGTTGTGCGGCTGAAATAATTTTGGTGTAGTAAGGGTTCAGTGTTTCACAAGATCTATTCGTTTCAGATGTGAGTGTGGGTGTTGACTGCACTGTGTTTAAATGTGTCCTTTGTGCGTCTTAGTCATCATATTAAGGTGGAAAGTTACCTTAATATAAATCTCTCTCACACTCTGTTTTCGTCTTTTTTTTGTAGTTGTTTTATTTTATTATTTTGGCTGCAGTGTGCAGGGTCGTAGTTCCCAATCAGGGACTGAATCTGGGCCCCCTACCTCGGGAGTGTGGAGTCTTAACCACTGGACCGCCAGGAAGCCCCTCTGTTTCCTTATTTTAGATTAATAGTGATCTCAGAGCCTTTTGATTGCTAGTACCCTGTCTGACCGAGTGTAGAGGAGCAGGCATCTGTTTTATCTTCTTGGTGATAAGGGTTGGTTGGCACATGACAGGTGGGGTGGGTCCCTGAGTGAGCTCCTTGGGGAGGGTGGTCTTGAGAGTCTGCCCGGCGTCCTCAGTGGATCAGTTCATCGGCAGCTGTGACCCTGCGTGTGAAACACCGCTTGAAGTGGCACAACAGTTTGTAACTTGTGTGACCCAAAATAGAACGGACGCAAACTCGGTGGATGCAGACATGGTGGATTACTGCTGCAGCTTCGAGATGCTTCTCTGGGTGATTCCAGGCCGATTTTACCAGTACCCATCTGTTCCACAGTAGTCCCTTCAGATATTTCAGTTTCTTTCCTACCTCCCTTTTTACTTGAAGAATTTCCTGAACATACCTTCTGTATTTGCTTGACAGAAACACCAAGAATAACGTCTTCCGCTTACTTCTTGCCTTAAACTCAGGAAAAGCACTAGTGTGGGAAGCAGGGGCTTGGACCCTGCCGGCGAGCCGCCTGGTCAGAGCCAGTCCTAGCTGTGGACTTCAGGCCAGGTGTGCACCCTCCTCGGGTGCTTCAGTTTCCTTATTTTGACGGTGAAATGAATTAAGTCTGGTTTTCAGAAGGACACTGATGCCCAGTTCTCACAGCAGCTGAAGGACCTTGGGCGAGTTCCTATTTCCTGGGTGCCATCTGTTTAAACAGAACATAGTTCTCTGTGAAACTCTCATTGGTCCCAATTAATTTTATATTTTTGAGCCCTTGAATTTATTCCTTTGTGGTGTTTGTGTCAGTGGGACTAAAGATACAGCTGTTTGAGTGGTACAAGTATTTTGTGTTAAAACTGATTTAAGTTGTTGATGTGCTGAGTGTAGGTGAAGGATTACCCCTGCTTCACTGTCTGGTGCCTTCTGTCTCAGAGACAGCCTGCTCTTCATTAGTGATAGTGACTGTCGAGGGAGACGCCTCCATTTTATATTCTTGCTTTAGCTGACCAGAAGTAAAAGTTTCAATGATCATCTATTCTTTCTTTAAAACTTCTTAAATAAAGCATAAAATTTTTGGTGAATCATCATTAAAATGTCACGACCCACATATGGACATAAATTGTAAGGTAGGGAGTCCGTGACAGCAGGGCAAAAGCGGCCGAGTCTGACGGGCGTTGAGCCCCTGGCTCTTCGCTGAGCTGTTGTCTTGACGACCCTGCTGAAGGTGCTGTGTGGTGAAGTCTTCTAGATACGGGACAGAAGGTTCTTAACTCTCAGCTTTGAGTTGTTAAAAATGAAGAGGAAGGTAACTTTGTACTAAATACTGTCTTAGTTTAACTTTTCCCTCATTTCATCATAATGCAACTTTTGAAGTTTCCATTTCACTTCTTTGGGCTTTGAGCCTTAAATAAAATAGCACCAAAGGATGACTTCCGTGGTGCTCCAGTGGCTTCCACTGCAGCGGGTACGGGTTCAACCCCTGGTCGGGGAGCTGAGATCCCACATGCCCAGTGGCCAGAAACAAAAATTAGCAAAAGTCTCCTTTCTGAGGATTAAAATTTTTACCTTTTTTGTTATGGTTCCTTTGTTTTGCTTTTGCTTTTTAAACTAACTCTTGGGCTTCCCTGGTAGCTCAGTTGGTAAAGAATCTGCCTGCAATGCAGGAGACCTGGGTTCGATCCGCTGGAGAAGGAAATAGCAACCCACTCTAGTATTCTTGCCTGGAGAATCCCATGGACAGAGAAGCCTGACAGACTACAGTCCATGGGGTCACAAAGAGTTGGACCCAACTGTGCGACTTTCACTTTTTTCACTGTGAGAGGTTCTCTTTTCAGCCCTTTCTGGGAGTGCTGTTCGGGGAGCACGCCGACTCTTAGGGCCTCTGGAGTCAGCTTGAACGACTGTCTTGAGGCTGCTCCAAGCCCAGCGGAGCCACGCCTCCTGTGACTGTGGAACCAGCAGTGCGCAGAGCATCAGCAGATGTGACTCTAAGGACAAGGACACGGGAGTTAACCATATCTGACCAGAAAGTGTCTGGTCTTGGCTGGAGACCAGAATCATTCTCCTGACAGGGTGGGAGCCAGTGTGCTCACATACGCTCTGCAGCCTCTCGTCACCATCTCTGGTGTCACCCAGGCTTGGCGACACCTCCCGTCCATCTCCAGCACGAGCCCCTGGTCCCCGTGTGTCCCCTGCCTCACGGCTGCGGGTGTCACATGAAATGCGTGACTTGTGTCAGTCTTCATGTCCAGACGGTCAGTTTGTGAAGAACCAAAATTGAGTCCGTTCTTCCCTGAGACCAGAGCCCGTTGCCACGGCCACGCTGCCTCTCTGTGGCTCCTACCAGTGGAAGGGTGGGAGGCCTGTGCCACCCGTTGGGTCAGCTCCGTCTGTGACCAAGCGCTCCCTTGCAGCGGAGTTCAGGCTGTGGCTCTGAGCCCTCTGTCCACTGCCAGCCCCTCCCTGGTCACTCCAGGCTTGTTCAGTCCCCTGGTCTGTGTTTCTCGGCCTCTGCTGGGCCAGACTCCCACTCACCCTTGCCTCCCCAGCCGCTGCCAAAACACGTTCTCCTGGTCTGCTGAGCCAGTGGTGAGCCTGGAGCACGAGCTGCCTGCCTGTGCTTCTTCCCTCTGCTGGGCCGCATTACTTACTGTGTTAAATATGTGTGAAGTCAAGTAGGATATGCATCAGCTTCCTGCTGATTCAGCTTTGAGGACGTGCTTAGAGAACCATCTTGTTAGAAACTCCTTCTCTGCGTTGATCTGCAAGTGAGTGTGTTCAGTCCAGAAACACCATCATTTTAAATGATGTGTTTGTTCCTCAAGCTCAGCTTAGGAGGGAGTGGTCCCCTGACGTATGTTCGCAGAGGTTGCTTTGGCTCCCTTGTGCTGACCGCGTGCTCCTCTTCTAGGGCACCGTCTTTAACCTGGAGTCAGAGGACGAGTGCCCCGCGGGCGCCGCGGAGGACAGCAACGACATCTACATTCTGCCCAGCGACGGCTCCACGCACGTCAGCCCCCCGGAGTCGCCCACTACGGCCACGGCCTCCTGGCAGGCCGAGAGCTTGCCCGTGTCACTGTCCGCCAGCCAGAGCTGGCACACGGAGAGCCTGCCGGTGTCCCTGGGCCCCGAGTCCTGGCAGCAGGTCACAGTGGACCCTGAGGAAGTCAAGAGCTTGGATAGCAACGGGGCTGCAGAGAAGAGCGAGAACAACTCCTCCAACTCCGACATCGTGCACGTGGAGCGGGAGGAGATCCCCGAGGGTGTGGGGGAGGCGGCCGCGCCGGCCCCTGCCCTGATGGCGGCCGTCCCCAGGGCCAGTCCCACAACATCACTGTTCGTGGAGCTTGGTGAAGAAGAGGCAGAAGCAGCCCCACCAGAAGCTTCTGAACTGGAGCGGGAGGGGGTCCTGCCACCCAAGCCCCCAGCAGAGCCTCCCGCAGCCCCGCCGAGCCGGGAGGAGGCCACCGGAAGGCAGGGGGCACTCAGGGTAGGGCCCCGCCCAGGCGACCTCGAGAAGGCCGGCCCGCTGCCCGAGGGCAAGTCCCTCCTGCTCTTGGGAGGGGCCGCTGCCATGGCCATCCTCGCAGTGGCGGTTGGGTTGGCACTGGCTCTGCGGAAGAAATAGGTTTTCCTTCTCGGGGTTTACCGTGACCTGCTGCCGGGACTTGGGGCCCAGGAGAAAGAAGACAAGAACGAGTAAAGTTTTAATTGTCTCGACTGAATCTGAATGGGCAGCAGCTGGTTGGACATCCGCGGGACACTCTGGGGTGAGGGGGCTGGGTCAGCAGGGCAGGGGCGGCCCACCTGGCAGGGCTTGAGGTAGAGACTGCGCGCACGGTCTGCTGGGCCGTCCCAGGCCTGGGCTCCCCTGAGATTCAGGGTCTAGGGTGTAAAGTGCTTCCTCAACCTTGTCTCTGGCGTCTGGACAACCCAGGCCGTGAGCACCTGTGCCCCCAAGGGTGTGTAGCCTCCCATCGGCCCCCGTAGCACCTTCCCCTTTGGTGACAGCCCTTCCCGATGTTGCCAAACGTCCCCAGGATAAGGCGTCCCATGAGAGCCACAGCCTCAGAGGCAGAGGGTTCTTGTGGGCACCTGGGGGGCCAGGCAGAGGGCTTGGCAGTGGGTCCCTTGGCTGCTGACACGCTCTGGCCTGGATCCTCCCCTCTGCCAACGAGCGTGCGCTTTCCAACCCCTCCTCCAGGCTCCTCTGTTCTTCCCGTTGGTCCCGCAGCCCAAGTGCTCTGCGGTCTCCACCGCCTCTCAGGTACTGCCCTGCCCTCCCCACCTGGGTCCCTGCTGGCCCATGGAGAGGGCTTGCCCAATGCTTCCCTCAGCTCCCCTCATAAAGATGCTGCCTGTAGTCTTTTAAAAAGTAAATATAAGACAAGAGGCCCAGGCTCTGCCCGTGACTGTGGGCAAGCTGTCTCTTGTACAGAAGCAGGAGGGTAGCTTGGCTGACCTCCGGAGGTGGTTTCCAGCCCTTCTGTTGGTGGCCGCCTGGCAGGGGTGTGTGTCCAGCAGTCACTGTCTGTAGCCTGGGTTAGCCTGGGTTCTGGCCGCAGACTTCTCACTGGCCACACGGCCCCTCTGTGTCTCCTGCTTGTAGTAAGAGCTCCCATACTGGGCTTCAGCCCAGGGGACACACTCTTCTTCAGCGCCCAGTCTCCTAAATACCATTGAAGTTAAAAAGCAGGAGAGGTCACCCTTGAGGTTCCCGCTTGGCCTTGAGTCCAGCAGGAGGCTCTCACTGAGCTCGTCACGGCCCAGACGGCAGAGCGATGGCCACGGTGGCTGCGGTCAGCGTGTGCTGGGGACACGGCATAGCCCCGGGCGCTGCCTGCGCCCCGCATGGCGGGGGGGGGGTGGGAGGACTGCGTCTCTTCCCCTGAGGTTGGGTCACTCACAGGACCGTGCCTGAGACAGCTCATCTCAGAGTTACCTTAGTCAGTGTAACAGGTTACTTTTTAGATCCTGAAATTTGTAATAAAATTACATTACCTATCCTCATCACCAAAACTTGATGTTTTAAATGTGCTTTATTATTTTTATTTTTTGAAATTAATTCTTCCTAAAGCAGTACTGTTTACAAGTTGGCCAGAAAGGCCTGGAGCGTGTGTGTGTGTGCGTGTGCATGTGCGTGTGTGCAGGCCCCAGGCGTGCACCTGTGTTCGAGCATCAGTGCCTCCTGGGGAGGGAGGTGTCGAGCTCTGCACCTGGACTGAGGAGCCGGAGGAGAGCCGGTGGGGCTCATGTCGTGGAGCTTGTCTTCCTCCTTGCGTGTGGTCTGCTGCATCGTCGTCGTCCCTTTTATAACGTTTTCCTCCCAGCGTTTACATTTTTAAACTCTGGATCCTCAAACCCACTGGCTGAAGGTGCTGAAGCTCTGATGGGAGCCGGGTTGTTTCTGAGCAGCTGGCGGGGGGCAGGGTGTCTGTGCTGCGGGGGCTGGGGTCTGGGGTCTGGGGTCTGGGGTCCACCTTCTCCGTGGCAGGAGTGAGGTGGGGCTTTCTCTGCGCCAGGCCCTTGCTGGTTCTGGTTGGTGGGTCTCCAGCACTCTTACTGTGCTATTGAATGTCATGACTTCTGATCGCTTGGCAAAAGCCACTCAAAGTTTCTTGAGGAAAACACTAGAATTAAAGAATGCTGGTTTATGTTCTCTGCAGTAAATGGTAACAGTCTCGGCCCGCAAAAGCCCAGCTGGCCCCAGGGTGCCTCCGGGACATAGCACTGCCGCCTGTGTGTGGAGTCCGATGCAGCACCCGTGTGTCCTGCGGGCCCTCCCAGTGCCCGGGGCACAAGCTTCCGGGAGGCCGCGTGGCCGAAGCATGAGCCACGGTCAGAGCGCGGGCTGACGCCACCTGCCCACTGAGTCTGGAGGGGCTGGGTCCTTGGCCAGCACCAAAGGGACAGGCAGCTCACTGTTTTCCTGGGCCTCCTGTGTTTCTCCTGATGGCTTAGTTGTCCTCCTTCAGACTAAAAGTGCTTCTTTGTGCCTCCTTGACAGAGGTTGGCGTGTTCTGGATTCCGCCCCTCACCCCTCCACAGTGCTGAGGTGAGACGTGGCCCCTTTCCTGCGTGAGGCCCCTCAGCTCTCCCCTCACCTGCGTCTGTGCTCGTCGTCAGGGGAGGCACAGAGCTCCACTCTGGGAAGAGCATGCTCTGCTGGAAGCAGTGTCAGGAGAACGCGCTGGAGGTGAAGTGAAGCGAGGACTGAAGACACCGTCCACACGGTAATTCCTGCCCTCCCCTCAGGAGGGCTCCCTCCAGACCACCAGCCTTGTCGTCTGACAGCAGCCCGAGACCCAGCAGGCGCAGCTGGTGAACTTGCCGAGAGTAAAAGCGGCTCTAGGGCTGTGACCCCAGAGGCAGCTTAGCCGTGTGCACTGGGTCCTCAGGAGCCCATGTGCACAGCAAGCCCGCCTCCAGACTTCCAGCGACTGAGTGTCTTCTGTTTTCTGTAACCATCGCTTAATTCAAGTAATCATGCACGTTTCCCCCTGTCCACAAGGATCCTGAGAGCTAAGAAGCACCAACTACTAGGACAGGCTGAGTCAGGCGGCTGGGATGCACTTGAGGTCAGGACATCCACGTGAGACTGCCTCGGAGAAGAGCCATGTATCTTGGTATCTTGCTTCGTGACCGTGACCCGATAAAGTATCTCTCACTTGGTCTAGAAAATCTGACACCAAAACCTGTGTAAACTTTATCAAAAGAGAGGATCACTGAATTAACATAAGCAGAACAGTGATAGGTAAAGTGAAGTGTTCTAAGAGATAGTGGGGTTATTTGGTGCTGTAGAGCTTCTTTTATAACACTTAACTGCTCCTGGAAGAGAACCATCCCCCTACTGAAAGAAGACATCTCCCTGCTGAGATTGTACTGGCTAATGTGTGTGTGAGTATGGGAGACTCACTGTGTTCCCACTGAGAGGTGAACCCTTTAAACCTGGGAGATTTGTTTCCGGACGCTCAACCATACTACCTGCATTTAGATTTCACAACATCCTGCAGCTGTCAGCCTGAGACCCAGCCCTCGGGTGCTGTGCATTGGACGCTGAACCATGCAGTTGTTTTTCTTCTCTGGTAAGTTTGAACTCAGGGAATAGAGAAGTGGTTTTGGCAACAAGAATGTGTTAGTACTTTGTTATTCATGTTCATGTTCTTCCCCAGGACATCATGGTCACAGTTAACATGGGCGTTTCTGTCGCCAGTGACCTGCAATCAGGAGCCGCACCCAGCATCGCTCGTACATGGAACACAAACCCAGTCCTAGGAGACGCTTGTGCTGTTTTCTAAATGTAAGTGCTCCCTGGTTTATTTCAGCTGTTAGTGTTGACTTACTGGGCTGCACTGGGTCTTAGTTGCAACGTGGGATATTTTGTTGCCATGTGGGCTCAGTAGTTGCAGGGGCTTAGCTCCCCCGCCCCCCACCCACGTGGGGTCTCAGTTCCCTGACCAGGGACTGAACCCGTGTCCCCTGCATTACAAGGCAGTTATTAACCACTGGACCACCAGGGAAGTCTTGATTGTTTTAGATATTTCTTGTATTCTGTCTCCAGGAAAGGAAACCACCACAGATGTTGAATTTTTAAGTTTTAACTGTTCTTGCATCTTTCATGCCTAGAAATCTGTTCTGCCTGAAGCAGTTTCTTAGGCATGGATGAGCTGGGGGTGGGGCTGGAAGGTGCCAGGGTAATTACTGACAGACAGGCAGTAGCTGCTCCAGCAGCTTAAAATTTATATCAAAATCTTAACTTCTCTGAAAGAGAAAAGGATGCATTTAGTTACACTGGTTATCATGGGCCTTTAAATCACCTCTGTACCTTTTAATCGCCTGTTGTTCCTGACTGGAGTATTTGAGGCCTGGGTTTCCCGTCATTTGAGTCCAGAATCTCTTGTGGTGGTTGGTCTTTAAACGGAAAGCCTGCACTTCCTTGGAATGAAGGCTGTTTACAGGGCAATTCTCCACTGTAAGAGGTATAGCGACTCCCCTCCAGTCCTCCCTGGTCCTCCTCGGACGTGGCAGGCAGTGGCCCTTCGTTTTGGCTGCACCATGAGGCAGGTGGGATCTTAGTTCCTAATCAGGGATCAGACCGAGGCCTCAGCAGTGGAAGCACAGCCACTACAACAGTAGTTAACTGGACCACTGGGAAGTCCCACACTACTGTAAAAAGTAAAGTTAGTTTTTTAAAAACAACATCAAGTGTTATTCTTGTTTTCTATCTTAACAGTTTGCTTTTATTTTTTTTTTTTTGGCTGCGCCAGAAGGCTTGTGGGATCTGTTCCCCAACCAGGGATCAAACCCAGGCCCTAGCAGTGGAAGCGCAGAGTCCTAACTATTGGACCACCAGGAAGTCCCAGTCTGCTTTGGGATGATTTTCAGGTGGGGACCTTCCCGGCCAACAGCAGACAAAGGCACAGTGTGGGGTGGATGCGGAAGAAACATCCACAGGTGTATATGAGTATCTTCGTTCAAGTACATTAACACAGCAAGTCTTAGACTTCCCGATGGTGAGGTGACGCTCTGTGGTCGTCTCGGGCTGTCTTCTCTGAGCCTGGATCAGTGGCTGAAGCTCCGTGTTTGTGGAGGCAGCAGCTACAACACTGACAGCACCTGGCGTCTTCACAGTCGTGCTTCTGCCGAGCGGTCCATTCAGTCCATCTCCTGGAGTGAGAGAGGAGGAGCTGGGGTGGGCCAGTGTCACTGAGCCAGGACCCCACCCCTGGGCCTCCAGGCCCACAGTCAGCACCCGAGCAGCTCTACTAAGAGGTTCTGTTGCAGCCCTGCAGGGTCTGGAAACTTAAAAAAAAGCTGCTCTCCTTCCACCAGTTCAGCCTGGTTTGAAGCCGAGTTGGCGTCACCCTCCGGTTGTAAACGCCTGTGTAACTTCACAGCCACACACAGAGAATGCTTTCAAGGCTCAACAGTACATAGTAAAAGGGTCAGATGCCTGAGCAGTGCTGCTGACACACACAATTCCACTCTCACCAGCATCTAGTTTACAGACAAGGTATGGCTACTTCCCTTTCAGCTGGTCTGTGAAACCAGACTTTCTAATACCCTGGTTGGAGAACAGACATGTGTGGTTTTTACCCCCTTTCGACCTCTCACCCTGCTTGGTAAAGCATGTTTTTAAACTACACCAGTCCATCCTAAAGGAAATCAGTCCTGAATATTCATCAGAAGGACTGATGCTGAAGCTGAAACTCCACTACTTTGGCCACCTGATGCAAAGAGCTAATTCATTAGAAAAGACCCTGATGCTGGGAAAGACTGAAGGCGGGAGGAGAAGGGGACGACAGACGATGAGATGGCATCACCGACTCAATGGGCATGCATCTGAGTAAACTCTGGGAGTTGGTGATGGATGGGGAGGCCTGGTGTGCTGCAGTCCATGGGGTCACAAAGAGTCGGATGCGACTGAGCTGAACTGACACTCATTTGTGAAAGGTGGCGCTGAGAGCAAAGCAGGGAAGCCCAGCTTGGGCGCATCTCTTGTGCTTGCCCCCACCTCTCCCCTCAGTACTCCCACCTCCTGCCCCAGCTGCTCTCAAGAGCCTGTGACCGCAGCCGCAGCCGTGTCAGAACAAGGCTGAGGAAGCTAGAAAGGCACTCACAACTACCTTTCTCCATGACTCCCGCAGTGAGGATCCTAGAGCTCAGGGGAGGGGGCAGGTGGGGGGAGGGAGACCAAGGCGGGCTCATCCACCACTGGCTCTTACATTCTGGACTAAGTTCCTCACATAGGTGATGAGGTTCTGGTTGATGAAGGTCACCGTTGTGCGGAAGATGTCTCGGAGCAAGGCTGGCGAGTGGTCGGCTATCTTTTTGGCCAAGAGCATGATGAGCAGGAGCTGGGTCTTCTCGTGGTCCATGTCCGCAGGGCAGGTTTGCATGAGCTGTTCCAGCGCGGCCGCCAGGCACTGCCTCCTGTCCTGCACATGTGGAAGCGGGGTGCGGTTACCCATCGCCTCCCGCTGGGGCAGCCGAGAACCTGGGGGCAGGTGTGCCCACCCCCACCGCGGCTCCTCCTGCTCGAAGGCACCTGAGGCCAAAGTCCCCACCCAGGGCTGGGGCCAGCACACAGGGAGGGGCTGCAGGGAGAGGCCTCTGTGGATCCCCAGACCCCAGAGGACCTTCGGCACCAACAGTGAGGCGGGGCGCCAGTGGCCTGGGACCCATGATGGCTCCCTGAGTGTACGGCCTTCCTGGGGGCAGGAAGCTGACTGGCCGGGCCCAGCATGACGGCGTTTCAGGCCGCATTTTGGGAAGAGTCATACTCATGACACTGAGGGTGTTGTCCCCCAATTCCTGAGCCTGATTTGAGGTTCAGGTTTTTAGGGGCCCGGTGACAGTTCTTCGAGGAGACAATCCTCTGAGCTGATTCTCCCTCCAGCTTCTGTGGAAGGTAGGTCACGCTGGTCTGTCCACCAGGAGGCAGAGGACAGACCTGTGAGTGGCCCTGTGGTTTCCCCACTCACCTCCTCCGACAGGCTCCTGATGCTGAAGCGTGAGGCCAGACAGGCCACCATCCCTGGGCGGATGCTGCCTTCCAGCCTGTCCCCAATCTGGGCAAGCTGCCGGGCGACATCACGGACCGCCTCCTCCTGACGCTCAGAATCTAACATCCAGACAAGGCAGATTCAGGTGATGCCTGCTCACACCCTCCCCCAGTCCCCCCTCCAGGAAGAAGCTCCCCGGGGCCCCCGCAACCACTTAGAGCGATTAGGGCAGCAGAGCGCTCACACATGGCGAACAGCCGTTGTCCAGGAAGCAGCGGCGATCTATCGCCCCAGCGGCTGCCTCCGGATCTGCTCTCCTGAGGCACAGCACCCCTGCCCCTCCGCACTTCCTTCCTAATGCTCTGAGCTCCCCCACCACCCCACGGAAGAGAAGGCTCCGGGATCGAGCGTTTTCCGCTGTGGGGCTGACTCCCAGCCACACAGCCGAGAGCTCGGTGCACAGTGGGCGCAGGACGGGCAAGCGTGCACTCAGGGGCAGGCGCTGCGTCCCTCCTCCTGCCCCATGCAGGGTGGGCGGTGAGATGCCTGGACCTAGAGACCTGCATGTAGTCCCCCCCTCCCCCAGAACCTCTCACGTGCCCGCCCTCTGACCTGGACTACTCGGCTGACAGGACCACTCACCAACCCCCCACCCGGTGCCACTGCAGCCTGGCCCCCTCCCAGTGGCCCCCGCAGCCTCCCCGTCCAGGCTTGTCCTGCGTTTTACTGCCAAACATCACCAGGTTCCTGACCCACAGGCCAGCTTCCTACCTGAGGGCCCTGCCCTGTGCCTCCAGCGGGGCTCCGAAGTCTAAGGGTGGGGTGGTGAGAGGGGGGACCCCAGGGACAGCAGTCTTGACAGCAAAGCTCCTCCTGCCCCCACACCTTCCTACTCGGTCCCCAAGGGGGCCCTGGCTGGTGGGGACCTCGTAAGAGGTGGCTCCAGTCCAGGCCTCCCAGGAAGAGGCTGACTCACAACTTGATAAGGCTCCCTGGGGAGTTCCCAAGGGGCTCCCAGTGGCCTCCGTGGAGGCAGCACCGTGGTAAAAGCTGAGGCTGGGAGAACAGCCCGGCCCCAGGAACGAGCCCGGGGTCCTCGTCGCCTGGTGACCGTGGAGGTCGGCATGGCTGTAGCACACAGATGTGAATCCATAGGGGACACTGATGCCAAGAGTCCTCCGGAAGCTGAGTGGGTTTTCACCAATCAGACTCTGAGGCCTGCTCCACCGGACATGGGGGGCTGAGCCCGAAAACCCCAGGGCCGAGGAGGCTGGCCAGTGCCTACCTGTCTCTGCTGCTGCTGCCGAGGAGAAGTGGCTGTAGCGGTTGCCGTCCGTCTGCAGCTCATCGTCATGGAACAGGCGCCCAGGCAGCTCATGACCCAGCGTCTCCAGCTCCCTCTGGAAGGAGGAGTGGGGGCAGCTCTGCAGGAAGCCAAGCAGCAGCAGGCTTGTGGTGTGCTCGTCCCCGAGGCCGGTGCCGTTGCTAACCTGCAAGGAGAGAGCACTGTGGGAACGTGGTCCTGGGCTGGCCTCCCTGGTCCAAGGCCTGAGCACCTTCTGGGCAGGCAGGGGCCAGTGTGCGGAGCCTCCTTCCTGCAGACATCGAGAAAGGCTCCAGCCGTGCAAAGAGGTGGTCCAACTGCCGCCTCCGGGGGAGGGAGGCTGGGCAGGTGCACGGCTCGGGCCAGCCCTGCTCCCTGGCCAAGGGTCAGCACTGTGCCCCTGCTCCCACTGTGTCTGTGGGCCCAGGATGGCGCTGTGCCGAAGCAGGTTTTCAGCAAACCCCGGGCGTTGGTGACCAGACACCACGTGCCTCTGGGCAGGCCTGGCCACCCTCAGGTGGGTAAGCCCCCGCCGGGCCCACAAACAGCCTGGGGGACAGGAGGGACGCTACCAGAAGAGCGTGTGTGGGCAGGGCTGGGGTGAGAGGGCATCTGGAGACGCCAGGAATGGCTGGCTCAACATATGCAGGACACACAGCCTGGGCTGGAAGGGCCAAGAGGAGAAAGTGAAGATCCTGGTGAAATGTACTCCTGAGTCTTGAATATTTTTCATTAGAAAAGATTAGAAAAATATTCTGATTAATCAGAGGAACTTCCCTGGTGGCCCAGGGCAGGGGGTTTCAGCTTGGGTTCAGTCTGGGCAAGGAACTAGATCCCACATGCCTCAACTCAAAACCTTGCATGCTACAACAAAGATAGACGATCCTGTGTACTGCAACTAAGACCAGTGCAGCCAAGTGTGAAAAGGAAGAGAAAAATCAGAAAACGCTTAGAGGACAGTTTTTAGAGGGCAAAGTGTTTTAAATAAAATGCATAACATAAGTGCTCACGTATTGCTATTCAGCCTCTACTTCTCCAGAATTCGTCCTAAAAGGGAAAATGTACATAACAGCTCTACTAAATCTTCACAGGGAGGCCAGGTGGCACAAGGCAGCTGAGAGACTGAGGAAGGTGCTCCCTCTGACTCAGGAGGCGCTGGTCGGGAGAGGAGGGAGCTGTGACAGCTGGACCGTGTCCCCCAGAACCTGAGAGCGGGACCTAACTGGGAAATGGGGGTCTTTGCAGATGTCAGGACTGAGGCCAGGTCATCCTGGATCAGGGCTCTATTCCTGGATGGGGCTGGGGAAGGGCCATAGTCTGCGCACACATGCTGAGCTGAGCACTTAACAAAGGCGAAAAGTCAGAAAAACCTGTAAAAGGATGAAAATTCTTATGGCAAGGAGAAAGAGGAAGCTGATGGATGTCTCCCCACGAACCCAACTGTGGGGCACTCCCATGTCAAAGGGAAAAAGGGGAAAGCAAACTCCAGGAGCTGGTCTCTGCGTCCCCCACCCCGACCCTGAGGCCATCGGGATAAGCTGTATGGGGGCAGCTCCCCCAACGCTCCTGCCTGAGTGGCTGACATGCCTCCTGAGCCGCCAGGCTGAGAAGCACATGACCCCGTGCCTGCACAATGCCAAGCCCACCCCACCCCCACCACTGTCCGCTCAGATTCAGAAAGCTGGCCCGAGCTCACAAGTCATCAGGAGGGTCCAGACCTGCGGCTGCACCCGAAGGGCTGGAGGGGATGTGGAGGGAGGGCCCAGTTTGGGGGGGGGGGGGGCGGACGTCCCAAGACACCACCCAACCCAGCCACGGTGGGAAGGAGATGGATGAGAGCTCCTGATCAGCTCAGCCAGTTTCCCTTCTGAACCCTAAACCCTCAAGGACCCTACATCCTTGAACCCATCTTGCCTTCCAGGATCAACCAGGCACAGGCAGTGAGCAGACGGGGCTTGTGTGCTCCTGTTACCGCAGGCCCGCCCCACCCCCGCCACGACCACCGCATCATCTGACCTTCAAATCCATGGCCTGTGCAGCTTCACGGGCTCCGGCTCACAGGGTTCCGGGATGGTGGCCTGGAAGAGGACACTCAGGGTGAGCGTGGGGCCCCGCAGGGAAGAACAGGGAGTCGTCTGGGCCCTGGCTCCCCTCATCTGCACCCCGGGCCACAGACCTGAGTTTCCTCGTAACTGAGACCAAGACCACCCCCCACCTCAGGTCCAGCCTCCCACCCTGAGCTCACTGGTCAGGCAGGCAAGGCCATCTGGCTCCCAGAGTTTCTAAGTGAACACTCAGGGCGCGGGCTTCCTCCACGAGCAGTTCCCAGACTTTGCCATGGATCTGTCCCAGTGCAGACACTACCCGGCTGCTGGCCCCAAGGCACCAACCGTGGCTGCACAGAAAGGTGCGTGACAGGAGAAAGAATGTCTGACAGTCACTGGAAGATGAAGGCTTCGGGATGGTGTCGATTCCACTCTAAACAACTGCGTAGATGAAAGCTCATTGGACTGAATCTTAGATTATGCCCCCGACATGGAAAATATAAAAGACTGAGAGCTCTGTGTGCACCATAGAGACACCCAAACAGAGTAACAAGTGTCTGCAGAGCAGTCTCAAGAGAACAATCCATTTTAAAATGTATGCACAGCACACATCTGTTTATACACAGTATTAGGCTAAACCCAATGAATTGCTTTGTAGGGCAAAACGTCAAATTTGGCAATTCCATATGGTTCCTACATACACAGGAGGTTAAAAACAGAACAGAAAACCAGTTCATTGCCAGGAGGCAGGAGCAGAAGATGTAAGAGATGGCAAGAATATACAGAGCTATACAAAAAAGATCTTAATGACCCAGATAACCATGATGGTGTGATCACTCACCTAGAGCCAGACATGCTGGTGTGAAGTCAAGGGAACCTTAGGAAGCATCATTATGAACAAAGGCTAGTGGAGGTGATGGAATTCCAGCTGAGCTATTTCAAATCCTAAAAGATGCTGCTGTTAAAGTGCGGCACTCAATATGCCAGCAAATTTGGAAGACTCAGCAGTGGCCACAGGACTGGAAAAGGTCAGTTTTCATTCCAATCCCAAAGAAAGGCAATGTCATAAGAATGTTCAAACTACCGCACAATTGCACTCATCTCACACCCTAGCGATGGAGAAGGAAATGGCAAGGCACTCCAGTATTCTTGCCTGGAGAATCCCACGGACGGAGGAACCTGGTAGGCTACAGTCCACGGGGTTGAAAAGAGTCGGACACGACTGAGCGACTTCACTTCACTTCACACCCTAGCAAAGTAATGCTCAAAATTCTCCAAGCCAGGCTTCAACAGTACCTGAACTGAGAACTTCCAAATGTTCAAGCTGGATTTAGATAAGGCAGAGGAACCAGAGATCAAATTGCAAATATCCACTGGATCATCGAAAAAGCAAGAGAATTCCAGAAAAAACATCTTCATTGACTATGCTAAAGCCTTTGTGTGGATCACAACAAACTGTGGAAAATTCTTCAAGAGGTGGGAATAACAGACCATCTCACCTGCCTCCTGAGAAACCTGTATGCAGGGCAAAAAGCAACAGCTGGAACTGGACATGGAACAACAGATTGGTTCCAAACTGGGCAAGGAGTAGTCAAGGCTGTATATTGTCACCCTGTTTATTTAACTTATATGCAGAGAACATCATGCGAAATGCCAGGCTGGATGAAGCACTAGCTGGAATCAATACTGCAGGGAGAAATATTAATAACCTCAGATGTGCAGATGATACCACCCGCATGGCAGAAAGCGAAGAGGAAATAAAAGAGCCTCTTGATGAAGGTGAAAGAGAATGAAAAAGCTGGCTGAAAACTCAACATTCAAAAAACAAAGATCATGGCAACCAGTCCCATCACTTCATGGCAAATAGATGGGTAAACAATGGAAACAGTGAGAGACTATTTTCTTGGGCTCCAAAACCACTGCAGATGGTGACTGCAGCCATGAAATTAAAAGACGCTTGCTCCTTGGAAGAAAAGCTATGACCAACCTAGACAGCATATTAAAAAGCAGAGACGTAACTTTGCTGACAAAGGTCCATCTAGTCAAAGCTATGGTTTTTCCAGTCATCATGTATGTATGTAAGAGTTGGACCATAAAGAAAGCTGAGCGCTGAAGAATGGAAACCTTTGAACTGTGGTGTTGGAGAAGACTCTTGAGAGTCCCTTGGACAGCAAGGAGATCCAACCAGTCAATCCTAAAGAAAATCAGTCCTGAATATTCATTGGAAAGACTGATGCTAAAGCTAAAGCTCCAATACTTTGGCCACCTGATATGAAGAGCCAACTCCTTAGAAAAGATCCTGATGCTGGGAAAGATTGAGGGCAGGAGAAGGGGACGACAAAGGATGAGATCGTTGGATGGTATCACCGACACAATGGACATGAGTTTGAGCAAGCTTCCAGGAGATGGTGAAGGACAGGGAAGCCTGGCGTGCTGCAGCCATGGAGTCGCAAAGAGTCGGACACAACTGAGCAACTGAACAACAACAAAAGGCCACAAGATCACCTTCGGTCTGGAAATTTTCACCAGGAAGCTCGGGCTGGACTCTGTCACCCTGAGGGCAGGAGACAGGTGAAGCAACGCTTACAGGGCCCACCACTTGCAGCGCCTCTAAACGTGTGGGACTTGTCTAGAGAAAAGGAAGCCTGGTCAGGGGACTAGGGATACTGATCAGACACTCAAACGTGGTAGACAAAGGGGGGGTGCGGGCAGTTCTGTGGGGCAGTTGTGGAGAGACCTGGGGGCCTGCTGGCCAGGGCCACCTATGTGATGGCCAGCCTGGCTGCACATCACAGATAGGAACGAAAATAGGGAGCTGTCAGTGATTGCATCTGGACTATCCCAAAGACCAGTCTGACTTGACCTCCCTGGGCTGGTTGCTCTGTGTGAGTGGGTGACTGGTCACTGTGGGTGAGGACCGGGCAGGCTGCTTTGTAACCATCCACTTGTATATTCAGTCCCGGGCACTCCGATCATCTCAGGTTCCCTGGCCTGCAGAAGGCAACCTTCCTTTCCATCACGGCAGGCGGGGACCGGGGGACCCTTGGCCCAGACTGGCTTTCCCAGGGGCCTCTGCAGGCTTCACTCCCTAAAAGGCAGCTCAGTTCTGAGACAAGTGGCATATCACAGTGGATCACACAGCACTATTCAGAGATAGGACATTCCCAGGAAGGCTCTTGATTTGTCAAATTACACTCAGTTCAGTTCCGTCACTCAGTCGTGTCCGACTCTTTGCAACCCCATGAACCGCAGCACGCCAGGCCTCTCTGTTCATCACCAACTCCCAGAGTCCACCCAACTACATCCCGGTAAAAAGAACAAAGGACAGGAGCGCAAATGTCCACGACGGGTAAGCGGACGAAGGCCGTGCCCATCACAGTGAGTCTCATTCAGCCTAAGAAGGAAATCCTGGCACCTGCTGCACACGGGACCTGGAGGACACTCTGCCAAGTGACAGGAGTCAGACCCCAGGGCAGAAGGTGGACAGCGGCCTGGGCGGGACGACGGCAGGGCTCTGGACAGGACAGTGGGGTGGGGTGCCTCTGCGCGTGGACAGGCATTCCCCCACATACAAAAAATAAGGAAACTGTGGCACCTGGCAACGTGGAGGAACACTGAGGATGTCACACAGAACGAAAGAAGGCAGATGCAGGAAGACACATACTGTCCGGCTCCACTTACACGAGAAAGCATGTCCGTTTCTAGAGAATTACCAATCCCTTATTCATGCCACTGAGCTGCACACATAAAATGATTATACATATATTTATATAATTTTGCATCTATTCCATCACAATGAAAAAAGTTTGAAAAAAACTTCATTTTGAACCTGTGCAAATAATGGTTTGCTATTGTTATCTAGTTCCTAAGTCATGTTCGACTGCTTGAAACCCCATGGACTGTAGCCCGCCAGGCTCCTCTGTCTTTAAGGATTTCCCATGCAAGAATACTGGAGTGGGTTGCCATTTCCTCCTCCAGGAGATCTTCCTGACCCAGGGATCAAACCCCGTCTGCTGCATTGCAGGTGAGTTCTTTACTGTTGAGCCACCACACAAAATGAGGAAACTTAAAAATTCTGTCAGGGGCAACCAGATGTCAGTTCCATCTAACAGACGTGTATGGGCTACACAGAGTTTCAGGAAGAGAAAGGCTCCTCGTCTATCTAGGGAACAAACACCATGTCAGCATCACTGCAAGCGAACCGGCAGGTCCCCGCCGTGGCCACACCCCCACTGCCTGCCTCCAGAAGAGCCCGGAGACCCTGACCTGAGCGCCAGGCGCAGCTCTGAGCTTCTTAAGCCAGGAGAGCCCCAAAGCCTGTTTTTGCAGTAGCACCAGTTCAGAGTGCCCGGTATAATCGCTTGCATGATGCTCTGAGTCTGTCCTCTACTGGGGATACACACCAAAAAGCCCCGAGTCACCTCTAGAGGGCAGGGCCTGCCAGCGATGCCTCACGGATTTCTGTAACAAGAGCAGACAGAAGAGGGTCAGAGTCTCTTGTGATCTGTGCTCCCCTAAGAATAAACAGATTACGGACAGCAACGGTGTCCCCACGGAGCACAGAGTTTCTGCAACACTCACATGAGTGTTACATCTTCCTGTAAACTAAACCAAGGAAGCCCGAGCCAGCACTGCTTGGGACAGCTGCTCTTCCCACAGAAACACGTCAAACATAGCTGACTAGCTACATAATCTCTCTTTTTAGAAGATGAATGGCCTGTGGGATTCTCTGGGGGCACTCTGGGAAGTCTCAATGATAGTTATAGGCGTAAAAGATATCCTGAAAACAACATCTTTTCTCTAAATTCAGGGTCCAACCTTCAGAAGCACCATCAGAGTCCACTTGGTCATTTAAGATGGGGTCACTGATGCCTGAGAAACAGAACACAGTTGTCAGTGAACTAAGAACCCCTTAGCTCCTCATAAGTGATGAATCTTTGTTCTTGGTGGGACTATTTTTCCCTTTAGAACATAAAGCATCAAAAATTATTGTTTTAGGGCTTCCCAGGTGGTGCAGTGGTTAGGATCCCACGCTTCCAATGCAGAGGGCTCAGGTTCAAGCCCTGGTCAGGGAACTAAGATCCCGCAAGCTACGTGGTGAGGCCAAAAAACAAACAAACCAACCCAGCAAACTTGCCTAGCTTCTTTTCAAACTCAGACATTTAAGGGATTTGCAAAATTATGAAACCACATTCTCACTAAAAACTTTGTTTTGTAACATACTGTATTAAAAAATGTTAACAAGCAATGGGCACTGATACGTTCAAACATATCAACAAAATTTTAAAATTTTCTCCAGTTTTACTTTCTAACACAGAAAATAGATAAAACCTGATTAATCAAAAGCTTTTCAGGGTCCTCAATCATTTTTGTGGGTAAGAGAGTCTTAGGGACCAAAAGGTTGGGGGGGAGGAACTAGACCTTTCCCTTGAAAATAAAAGCATATATATTAATACAACAGTTTTCTCTGCCATCCATTTTAAGTAAGATAATTAACCAAAGCGACTGACTCTTTCACAGAGAATCAGGTGACTGGGTCTCACATGGATCAGATGCCACTTCCCAGCCGCACACATCCTGAGCCTTCCCCAGGCACACACACACTCAGTGATGCCAGCCAAAGACAAAGCCCTGCTAAGAACACTGGAAACACTTAAAACACACCTGGTACCCAATGGTTTCGAACCCTGTCTTATTTAGAAATCACCTGGGTATACAATGATTGCCACCATTAATTCAGTGTTCACGCTGTACCTTGGAATACTGTTAAAAACACTGTCAGAATTTTATTCAGTTTAGTTGAAAACAAATTTACATTTCTCCTAACTTTAAACACTAAGAACAATATCAGCTGATTTGAGAAGTAAACCTATAGAAGTTTGTGGGGGGTGGGGGAGAGGAACCAATTAGCATACAATATACAATTCACTAGTAGAGTGAATATTGATTATTACATGTAATCAATATTAAGTATTGATTTATCAGTAATACTGATAAATCAGAGAAAACACAGGTTTTTAAAATCCAAAATTATTAATTTATTCTCATTTGCCAAAGATTTACCTTAACTATGTGAACCTGTACTCTTCTTTTTATAGATATATAGTTGATGTACAATATTATATGTTACAGGTATACAACATAGTACCCACAGTTTTTAAAGGTTATACTACATTTATAATTATTATAAAATACTGGCTATGTGCCCTGTGGTGTACAACACTATCCTCTGAGTTCGTGTATTTTATACTCAGTAGTTGTTTATCTCTGAATCCCCTAACCCCATCGTGCTCCTCCCCCTTCTCTCTCCCCACTGGTAGTGGTTTAGTTGCTAAGTCTTGTCCGACTCTTGTGACCCTGTGGACTGTAGCCCGCCAGGCTCCTCTGTCCATGGGATTCTCTAGGCAAGAGTACTGGAGTGGGCTGCCATTTCCTTCTCCAGTGAATCTTCCTGACCCAGGAATCAAACCTGGGTCTCCCACATTGTAGGCAGATTCTTTACCGTCTGAGCCACCAGGGAAGCCCACTCCCCACTGGTTTGTTTTCTGTATCTGTGAGTGTTTGTGAACATATATTCTTAAAACATGTCTGAGTTTGTTTCTGTACATTTTAAATTTTTTGAAAGTCTAATGTATTTAAACTACTAGAAATGAGATTTCCTGATTTCATGAAAATTTTAGATAAATTTGACTTACATAAGCATATTTATTTAGGTCCAAAAGCCAATGAGGACAGAGTTTTTCCAATTTAAGATACTTCACAACCAAACTCCTCAATGATGAAAAAATGCTTCCCACATTTACACACCAAGAGGCAAAGGTCTTTCTGAGTTGCAGACACACAGAGAGCTTCGGTCCGACAAGTTCGGCGCCAAGTCAAGAGCAAACACAGAAATACCAAGCTCACGCATCCAGGTGCGAGGACGGGCTCCCCACGGCGGCACAGAATTATGACCTGAGCTCAAAAGACCAAGGACACAACCGCCGTCTGACGACCCGGCTTCTCTGTACTCTCCTCTCGACACAGAGCAGACCTCCCACATCTCCCGCAAGGACACAGTCAGCAAGACCACCGGTGGAGAAACTTGTCCATGCGCACCAACCTGAAACCCAGCCAAACACCGTCCGGACAGAGTTGTTCCACTGGCCTGAGACACGGCCTCTGGGGCCAAGTCTACAAGGCATGCTTTCAGGGACAGCTCCAAAACTGCCAACACAGAGAAAGGGCAAAACCATGATTTTCCTACAAATACAGAATGATGAAATATGTCCAAGACTGTATTTAGCTCATTAATTAATGCAGGAACCAGTAAGATGATTCAGTCGATTTCTGACAACACGGGTTGTATGGCGGCTGCCAGTTCCACTCAAGCAAGTGAACGGGAGCAAGCGGGAGCCCGGTCCAGCGCCCGTGTGGGCTCCTTCTGACACCTCACCCAGGACACACAGTGGCCTCACTTCCATCACGCACTGCCTGGACTTTTCAGGACAGAAGCTGGAGTGTGGGACGCAGACCTCTGCCTCCTCTGTGCCAGGCTTCCCGCCTTCAGGCTTCCCCACAGACCCCACCACTTGCTCACCCGCTCCACTACTTGGTCCCCGCTCCATCTCAAAGGCCTGGGATCCACTGGTTTTCAACCCTGGCTGCACACACTGGCATCAAGAGAGAGGCTCTAAGACGTCCTGATTAGACAAGAGCTCACGTGTGGATAAGCCCAACGAATCCACTAAAACACCCCAGCAAGTAACAAGTGAGTTCACCAACGTTACAGGACACAAACTGTGTAAGACCACTGTACTTCTATGTGCCAGCAATTAATATCCAAAAAAGAAACAGAACTATAATAGCATCGAGAAAAATAAAATACTTTGGAATACATGTTGAACAAGAGAAGTGTAAGAGCTGTACACGGAAAATTGCAAGTCTTTCGTTGCAGAAAAGCACAGATCTAAATAAACGGGCTCATTCCGGTCCACAAACTGGAAGAACACCCATGGACTCCACAGGATTCCCCACAAGCTCCCACCTGGCTTTTTCACAGAAAGAGATAAATGGTTCCTCTTTCATAAGGAAATGTAAGGGGCACAGAATAGCCAATGAGAAAAAGAACAAAGTCGGTGGACTCACTCCCCAACTTCAAGACGTATGACTGAGTGACAGTAATCGAGACAGTGTGTTTGTTCCTGGCCGTGGAGCAGAAGTGACCGTCCACAAATAAACCCTGATAGCCACGGGTCATTCATCTCTGACAGACAGTCAAGAGCAGTGTAATTAACAGTCTCTTCAACAAAGGGTGCTGAGACAACTGGGTATCATGGGAGCAAAAGCATGAATTTGGGCCCCTCCCTCACATTATATACAAAATCTAACTCAGAACAGATCATAGAAGAGAACAAAGAAATAAAACTTTACGGCCTTGGGTGAGGCAGTGATTTCTTAAATACGACACCATATAAGGGAAAAGAACAAGCCACACAAAGAGAAAAATAGATAAACTGAACTTCTTGACAATTAAACCTTTGCGCTTCAAAGGACATAAGCAATGAAAACAAAACCCACAGAATGGGAAAAAAAATGCTTGCAAATAAATCATTTATCAGACAAAGAACTAGTACTCAAAACATATAAAGAATTCTTGTAACAATAAAAAGACATTTTAGTTGAAAACTGGGTGA
The DNA here is from genome assembly GCF_019320065.1 of Cervus canadensis. NCBI lineage: Eukaryota > Metazoa > Chordata > Mammalia > Artiodactyla > Cervidae > Cervus > Cervus canadensis. The sequence goes on along the minus strand of NC_057406.1, from coordinate 10,437,108 downwards.
AGGATTTTAATAGGATCCAAAGACATACAAATGGTCAAGTCTGTCAGTCAGTTCAGTTGCTCAGTCATGTCCGACTCTTTGCGACCCCATGAACCGCAGCACGCCAGGCCTCCCTGTCCATCACCAACTGCCGGAGTCTACCCAAACCCATGTCCATTGAGTCGGTAATGCCATCCAACCATCTCATCCTCTGTCGTCCCCTTCTCCTCCTGCCCTCAATCTTTCCCAGCATCAGGGTCTTTTCAAATGGTCAACAGGCACAGGTAAAGAGGCTCAACATCATTAACCACTACAGAAATGCTAATCAAACAGCAACGAATAGGAATTTCCTGGTGGTTAAGGCTCCCTGGTCAGGGAACTAAAATCTTTACTAAAAGCCAAGCACAAAGTGCAAAGGGAGGGAGGCAGGAAGTAAAAAATAAAGAAAGAAAACCACAATGAGATTCACTTTCACATCCACCAGGATGGCTGGAATCAAAAGGGTAACAGCAAGAGGAAGCAAAGATGGGGATCAGTCGGGACCCCACACCATGTGCACAGATCTCCCGGGGGCCAGGGCAGCTGTGGAAAATAGTGCAGACGCTTTGGAAGTTTTGCAGCTCCTCAAAATGTTAGGCTTCCCTGGTTGCTCAGACCAGTCTGCCTGCAATGCAGGAGACCCAGGTTCGATCCCTGGGTCAGGGAGATTCTTCACTATTTCCGAAATGTTAAGAGTTATCACATGACCCAGAAATTCCACTCCTAGGTATGTATACATACAAGAGAAATGAAGACACACACCCACTCAGAAACCTGTACATGAACGTTCATCATGACGTTATCCAAAGTAAAAAGTCCAATGTCTATCAACTGTTGAATGGATAAGGAAAATGTAGTAGATCCATAAAATGGAATATTATTCGACCATTAAAAGGGAGTGAAATTCTCATACAGGCTGCAACATGGATGAACTCTGAAACATGAGGCTGAATGAAAAAAATCTAGTCACAGAAAACCAGAGTTCATGCATGGAATGATTCATGGTATGATTCCATTGATGTGAACTTCCCACAACTGGTGAATCCGCAGAGAAAAAAGTAGATTAGGGTTACCTGGGGCTGTGGGGATAAAGGGACTGGGGGTAATCGATTATGTGCGTGGTTTCTTCTGGGGTTGTTGAGACATTCTAAAATTAGACTGTGGTGATGGCTGCACAACTTTGTGAATACACTGGAAACCACTTCAACTTTGCAAATTTTATAGTATATGAAATATCTCAAAAAAGTGGTTTTAGAAAAAGGCAGCCTGAAAGAGGGGACAGTGAGCTAAGTGGGGGAGCCACCCCACACACAGGCCCTGGAAGCGCGCACAACCCCTCACCAGGTGCTCAAAGTCCAGTGTTCCAGTGTCCGTTCTCCCGCTGCCCGGTCCTCCCTGGCCCCAGAGAGATGTGTGCACAGCGGGTAGGGCAAGATGGCCCGTGGGGGCCAGGTGTCCTAAAGTCCCCCCTGGGGCGTCAAGGTCGACCTCTGTCAATGACGACCCTCTGCTTAGAGCCACAGAAAAGCAAAGGGATGTCCCCATGGCCTTCTGGTGACCAGGAGCCCTGGACCCAGAAGAGGCCGCTCCTCACGTGTGGCAGCTTGCTCCTGGCCACCACCTCCCTCCGCAAGAACAGAAGGTCTTCATGTGCCTGAAGGTCACCAGTCCCTCTTAACCCTGCTGCGTGACTCAGAGGGCACTGGTTCCCGCGCCCCACCCAAGCTGACAGGACACTTGCAGGCAGAGGGTGACTGCAAATGAGCCACTTCCTTGCCATCTATGTGGGTGGCTTCCAGGACGCTGGACACTGTACACAAGAGGGAATGAGAACTCAATTTTCACAGAACCTCCAGAAGTGGTTGCTTTGTGGTCCATCCAGGTGCTCATGTCTGCTATTCACGGGCAACTTCCCATTCAGTCCAGCAAAGCAGGAAGAAAAGAGGAAGGAAACACATCAGGAAAAGGAGGAAAGGAAAGAGGAAAGGGCTGGGTCCCGTGCGGGAGGGGGGAACTGGGAGCCCCAGGACAGTTTTTGGGGAACAGCCCCAACAAGGGTCCAGGGTCCAGGCACCAGCCCAATGCTTTCCCCACCCCTAAAGCTGCCAGCAGGGAGGGGTGTGCAGAAAGGCAGGGCCCAGTCCACATCCCACCCCCCCACCCCACCTGCTGCTCTAACAGGTCCAGAGGTACCAGGCAAGGCAGCATCGGGAACCCAGGCAGCCCACTCCAACCAGGACAGCTGGACTCTGAGGTCACAGGCTTGGATCACTGTGTGTCTGGCACTGTGAACTCTGTCACAGCTGCCATCTCCTGGCTTGTCCTCAGGTGAGCACTCACGTGACCTCTGGGGACCCAGCTGGGCGAGCACAGTGGGGCAGGCACTTCAGGCCTGCACTTCCTCCACTGGACACCAGCCACCAGAGATGCAGCCACAGGAGCACTGGCTGCAGCTGTGGAGCAAGGCTTCTGAGGGTCCACTGTCCAGAGGCAGTGTCCCTGAATCTCAGCACAGCACTCAGTGGGGGATCAGGACCCAGGCCCTCTCCCGGCAACAGGCAAAAAACTGCGGCAATATCGCTCACCACCTCTAGCACTGCCAGGACCGTGGCCCCTGGAGGCCGGTGACCCTCATCGTTCCTCCTCGGTGCTGGGGCTTCCTGGCGGGCCATTCTCCTCTGCGATGAGTGGGACCTCCAGCCCTGGGTCTGGGAAAGCCTGGGAGTAGAGCCCCCTCCCCAGCACCTCAGAGTCCATCTCAGAGGGACTGACTCAAGACAACAGTAACAGAACCCAGTCCCTGTTGGGGCAGCTCTTTGCTCCAGAGCCTGCATATCCAAGTCCCACGGTCGCCATTCCCACCACACAGCACGGGGTCCGCGCAGCCCCCCGAGCCCCGCCCAGAGATGACTGACCCTTCCAGGCCGCCCCTCTGGTCACCCCATCCGCTTCCCGCGGTGCCTTCCTAGAGTCACCTCGATCCCAGCAGCCGACGGGCTCCGCCCACCCTCCCCCGGCTCGACCACAGACTCTCTTCCAGGACTCGGGGGCCCGGGCTCAGGCTTTGCCCAGAGATGGCAGGGACGCAGGTCCAGGAGCGCCCCCTCCCCGACGGCGGGACGGGGCTTGGAACCACGTGCCCCTGCAGAGGCCGCCGAGGAGGCCTGGGCAGCAGACAGACCCGCAGGTAGGGCACAGCTGTGGGGGGGGAGGAGGAGTCGCCCGGAAACGTCTCCGTGGTGAGGCCCCCTCAGTGAAGACCACCCCTCCGGGTGACGAGCACCCTCCCCGTGAGGGCTCTCCTACCCCGGCAGCGCAGGGCGTCCCGCGCCCGGCCTGCCGGCTGAGGTCTCGCCCTCCCGGGGTTTCCGGTCACTACTTCACTCCACAAACCTACCTCCACCGCCCGCAGCACGTACAGTGCGGCGCGAGCCGGGGAGGCGCCTGGACCCGCGGCCGCCCCACGCGGAAGGAGCAACAGGACGGAGCCCGGAGGCCAGGAGAAGGGAGCGCGGGAGCCGGGGGGCGCAGACCGCGGGCGTGAGCAGATACTCACCACCGCTGTCCGAGGCGGCTTGACTGCAGCGCGACGCAGCGCACGGGGCGCGCGCGGGAAAAGACCACGTCCCGGAGGCGGGGCGCGCAGTCGCCGTGAGCCCACTTCCTGTAGTTCCCGCCCCGCCCACACCGGCCACGGCCCCAACCCCCCCCAAAGAGCTCCGCGGCCCCGCCCCGCCTCCAGGCCCCGCCCCTCCCCGTCCCCCTGTACCAGGAGGCTTAGCGCCGAGAAGCAGGAACTGAGGCTGAGAGGGATCAGGGCAGTCGCTAGACGGGAACTCAGGAATAGAAACCGAACTTTACAAAAAGACCGGAAGGAAATATAACCAGAAACCATCGACTGCTTACAGTCAAGTTACAAAGTCACTGGATTTTCTACTTTTTTGTACTTTCCACTTTTTCTTAAATGACTGTGGGCCCAATTTTACAATGAATGAAAGCTATGTAATAAAGGTCACATAATGGAGCAGGTTTTAAATCTAGGCAGTGTTATCCATGTCCCAGCTTGGCTTCTTTATCAGAGCTGCGTATCCAAGTGGTTGAAGTATACACAGCAAGTAATTCTTTTAAATGGGGCTCCTGGCAGCCAACACAAGAGAGACAGAGGGATAGATTTCACATCCTACAAGCAAAGGACAACGCTGCCAATTTCCACTGCATGGGAGTCCGGCTTTATCTCACACCTAACTTTAAAGAAACTCTGGTTTTTATGTGCACCTGTGAAGGAAGTGTGAGCAGGGACCATCTAGGAAATCTGAACAAGGGCACGTTCATGACAATCAACACAGGACTGTATGAAGGGACAACAGGACAAGCAACCTATCAGGGTCCCAGCTCAGCACTCTCTCCCCATGGTGGCTGGAAACAGACCTCCGTACCTGGCCGCTGAGGCTGCCTGCATAAGCCATTCAGTTCATTTCAGTAGCTCAAGTCGTGTCCGACTCTTTGCGACCCCACGAATTGCAGCATGCCAGGCCTCCCTGTCCATCACCAACTCCCGGAGTCCGCTCAAACTCATGCCCATCGAGTCGGTGATGCCATCCAACCATCTCATCCTCTGTCGTCCCCTTCTCCTCCCACCCCCAATCCCTCCCAGCGTCAGGGTCTTTTCCAATGAGTCAACTCTTCGCATGAGGTGGCCAAAGTATTGGAGTTTCAGCTTCAATATCAGTCCTTCCAATGAACACCCAGGACTGATCTCCTGACATCAGCCATCCCCAACCCCCACCTCCGCTGCATTCTAGGACAACAAATGCATTGCCAGTACGCCAAGGGGCCCAGCCTGGCCCAATCATGTTCCCTAAAAGCTGCTCCCGGGCTCTCACTGCAGTTTTGTCCGGAGGAATATAACTTCTAACCAGTGCATACAACCAGTCGTCCCAGCCTCAGCACCAGCTCTCACTCACCTGAGTGACGGACGGACGACATGCCTCTTGGCCTCCTTATCCAGGCCTCTGTGACTTCACTTTCAAAAAAGTGTACTAACCCTTGTGTACTGATGCGGGGAATGTAAATTGGTGCAGACACTATGGAAATTCCTCAAAAAATTAAGAACAGAACTACTATATGATCTAGCAATTCTGCATCTGGGTATTTATCCAAAACAATGAAATCACTATCTTGAAGAGCTCTCTGTACCTCTACATTCACTGTAGCATTATTTACAACAACCAAGGAACAGGGACAACCTCAGTGTCCGAGGGCTGATAAACCAGTAACGAAGATGTGTGTGTGGGTGTGTGTGTGTTTATGTGTATATATATGAGCGGCTGAACTGAACTGAAATGGAATACTGTTCAGCCATAAATGGGAGTTCCTGCTCTTTGCAAGAATGTAGATGGACTGTGAGGGCATTATGCTTAGTGAGATAAGTCAGAGAAAAACAAATGCTGTGTGATCTCACTTACATGTGGAATCTAAAAACACCTAAACTCACAGATACAGAAAACAGACTGGTGGTTCCCAGAGGCAGGGGTCGGGTGTGGGTGGTATGGTGAAGGGGGTCGAAAGACCCAAACTTCCAGTTATAAAACCAATACGTCCCGGGAATGAAATATTCTGCACGGGGACTGGTTAACACTGCTGTGTTGTGTACATGAAAGTTGCTGAGAGTAGACCTTACAGGTTTTCATCCAGAGAAAAAAAAATTTCAGTATGTGAGGTGATGGATGATGTTAACTAGACCAACTGGTGATCGATTTGTAATGTGTACAAATATCAAGCTGTTGTTTGGGTCGCCAGGAGTCAGAAGTAAGGGGTTGGAAGGTGATCCAGGCAGAGGGCGCTGGGTTCTGAAGGGGCAGGAAGAGGAAAGGGGCACAGGGACGTCTCCTACCTTCCTCCTGAGCTGCTTCCACCACAGAGCCTGGGCTGGAAGGACAAGCCAAGGGCCCTGGGAGCCTGCAGGGCTGAGTTCGGGACTCTGAGGGGCCGTGCATACTGTTGCTGCTGTTTTGATGGGCTCATGTCCCTTGAAACCTAGGAAGTGAGGCCTGACTTCCCGAAAACAAATCCCTTTGGGGTGGGGGCTCTAGGCAGCAGCTGAGCTCATGCCCCACCCCTGGATGCCCCTCCCAAGATGCCCCTGTCCTGCCTCTAGGGCTCCCAGACACCACTTCCTCCCACCTGGCACCCAGCTGACTCCTAATCTGTGGGGTCAAGCCTTCCTCCATCCCGGCTACTCCAGCGCTTCACTGCAGGGATCGAGACTGACAGTCAGTTCCTGCGGGTTGGGCCCTCTCAGCTCTAGACCGTCAGCCAGACCAGCAGAGGCTGGGAGAGCACTTTCCGGCACCAGGGCCCTGCAGGGTCCTCCTCTGTGCTCCCTGCCCCATTCCGAGGGGCCACTGTGGGAGGCCAGGGTGTGGAGGCAGAGGGCGAGTGGCTGATTGGAAGGGGCCACCACCCCATCCATGGAGAAAGGTCTAGGCCTGGGCAGGGGTGGACCAGCTCCCAACCTCCAAGGTGCTTTCCCACCAAGACAGTCGAGGCTCTGGACCTTGAAGGACAGGCAGCAGAGTCAGGAGAGAGGACGGTAGTGCAAATCCTGCCGGTGGAGAGGGGGAGGAGAGCTGCCGGCCCTGGAGCGGGCAAAGCTCCAGCCAACAGCCAACATTAACCAGGGAGGCCTCCACCCCGGGAACCAGGGCAGAGTCACTTCCACAGGACTGCCTGGTGCCTGAGAAAATTCCACAGGGACCCTCTGGGCCCCAGTGGCCTGGCTGTGGTCAGAATCGACTCCAGGGAAGAGCCCAAGTGACACCAGCGGGCTCCTAGTTGTTCCGACAAGTCTTTCATCCCTCACCCTCCCACCCAGCTTCTCCAGCAGCAGAGGTGAGCTTCCTCCCACCACCCCACCCCAGGGCCCCTGGGAGATGCTGGAGGAGCGGCTGTCCTCAGCCTGGACAAAGAGCTTGGGGCAGAAGGCCCTGTTCTACTGACCACTCCTTCCAGACCTGCAGCAGAGGAGGGAGTGGAGGTTGTTGGAGGCGGGGACGCTGGGGGTTGTTGAGACATGGCAGCCTGGCCCCATTGGATGCCCACTAGTTGGGGGGCCTGCAGGGGCTTTAATGGGGGAGTCCTGCCCCGAGGGTGTGCATCTGCTTATTAAGTGGGAAAGAGATCCTCTTCCACACAGAAGGAGAAATAGCACCTGACTTTAGCCCTGCCACTTCCTCCCTGCTCCCCCTCCTTCCCGCCAAGGACATGGTCACCACCAACAGGTCTCATCCTTGTTTACCTCTGCAACCCTCCCTAGGAGGGTGAAGACACCTGGCTCTTCTGGAGGCTTTTTCCGGACATCTCTCCACCGGAAAACCTGGCAGCCCAGGCTACTCTCCGCAACTTCCAGGAACAGGGATGGAGGCCTTCTGGGAGGTCCCCTCCAGCTGACTGTGGAAGGCCTAGCATCATCCAGCCTCATGCTCTCCTGGTGGTGGCCCCTCGGAACGTCCTGAGATGCTGTCTCTGCAGAGCAGTAAACTAAGTTCCTGGGATGAAACAGAGATTTGGGCCCGCATTTAAAATCATCACAAGTAAACTGCAACTCTGTGGGCTCGGCAGACTGCGTGAGGTAGCCCTGGGCTAAAGGGACCAGCTCCTCTGTCCTCCTGGGTCTCCAACCTTCCGAGGAGAACGTCAAATCATGCCAGGTGAGGCATATGCAAGACGCAGGCGCCTCAGCCCTTTGGGGCCTTTGGGAACTAGTCTCCAGGAATCAGGCCATGCACTGCTGGGGTAAGGTCCTTGGCTTGGATCCCATCCAGCCCGGTCCCACCCCAGAACCAGCACCCGGCTCTGAGAGGCAGCGTGGGGATGGGGTGGTGTGTGTGCCGGCCGTTGTCTCCCTCTGCGTCTTTCTGCGAGCAGGTGGCCCCTCAGATCCACAGCATCTGGAGCTCCACTGCCAGATGAAGTCCCAGCTGCCAGGCCACCTCGGGGAGGGGACATGGGAGGTGGGGATGCCACCAGACGCCACCTGCCAAGCCCGCAGCCACAGGCCGTCTGGGAGCCATGCTGGAGGCCCGTGTGTCCTGCCCTGGCCCAGCTACCAGGACGGATGGCTTCCTCCCTCCTCACTGAGCGTCCCACGGGGAGAGTCTTTTGATCAGAGAGACAGCCTGTGTGTGCTTCCCACTTCCCACTGCAGCTCCTATGACAGGGCCATGGCCACCAGGCTCTGGATAGACTCGGAGCCACAGATGAGGTGGGTCCTCACAAGGAACGGTAGCAGCTCCAGGCGGCTTGCCCTCTGCTGTCAGCCTGAAGCCACCACCACCTGCTGCCACGTGGGCACCTGTGAACCGCAGCCAACCCTGCCCGTCTCCAGCTCTAATCAAGGGCCCTGAGGAACCAAAAGGGGTCAGCACGGCCCCTCCCCTGCAGGCACCGGCCCGACCCACACCTCCTGCCCAGAACGTCAGGTCACGCTCTGACTCTTTTCTGCCGATGCCCACATGGTGCCAGAGGCTCCGGGAAGTAGCTGCCTTGCTCAGTGCTGGCCCACCCACTGCCACTGCCAAGGGCAGCCTGTGCCCTGGGGATCTGCTCTGGGATGAAGGAGGTGCCATACCCCTGCGGTCAGCACACCAAGGAGCACACAGGGGCCAGGACGTCAGGCCTCTCTCAGCCCCTGCACCCCGAATGCACTTGGGGAGGTCAACACATCTCACCAACTTAGGCCTGCAGGCTGCAGACCCTCCTGGCACCAGGTTGCGGGCCTCAGGGTCACCCTGACAAGGAGGACACTCTGCTGGCCCCGCTTTGAAGGGCAGCCTCGTACCCCCTGGTCACTCCACACACCTGCTCAAGTGGTTTCGGTGGGCAACTGAGACAGAATAATATGAACAAAAATAAAGCTGGCTGAAAAGGCACAAAAGTACACTCTTCAAACCCACAGGCACGCTGCCATGTGTGGGCACCACCCCTGAAGGGTGGTGCCCAGGGTCCTATCAACTTCAGGAGAGTGAGTTAAGACATACACTCTGCGTTCCTTTTAGAAACTTTTATTGCGCATAAAATGGCCCATTCCCCTTTGTAGGTCAGTTGTTTCCACCTCTAAAGTTGTTTTCTGTAAACTCCACTTTCTGCCCTACTGAAAAAAATCCTGCTCTTTGAAAAGATCGGGAATAGCCTCTCATTGCTGGTCAGGGCAGCTGGAGGATGGCTCCTGGGGCGAAGGCTGGAAGACGCCATCTGAGCAGGCTGAGCCCTCGGCTGTGGCGTGGGCTCACCCACACCCAGCGCTGCAGAGGGAGACTTCCTGCGGCCCTGCCCGCGTGGGGACGAGACAGGAGCTGTGCATCCCCAGAGCTGGAAACTGCAGCAGCCTGTCAGCAGGCACTACGACAACCTGCACACTAGTGGTTATGAAATGGAGCGTTCAGAAAAAGTGCTCCACTGGAACCTGAAGTCGCAGCACCGCGGAAGGGAGCTGGGGAGCATTTCTGAGCTTCTCTGCAGCTCCAGGCCTTCCTCATGTCGGCAGGCACGGTGCGCTTCCGCAGGGCAGTGCCGCGTCCCTTCTGGCTACTTCATAAACGCGTCCTCGTCCTGGGTGGACGGGCCTGGCAGTCACGGTGCACCGGGTGGTGGGTGGGAAGGGTTGGCAAAGGCCACACAGGCGATGAATCCTGTCCCAAGCCCAGTTTTATCGGAAGGCTGGGGTTTAAAGATGGAATCTAGAACACCCTCTGCTCCCCTGTTAAGAAAGGAGAACAGAAATAGAGGCTCTGCCTCAACAAGCAGGAAGTGAGGGTCAGAGCCACGAGCCCCCTGGATTCCAGGGGGTGACAGATGACAGCTTTGGGACAGACTCAAGAAGACAGTTCTCTGCTCCTTTGCGTGAGAATGAATGTGTTCAAGTTGAGGCACGATGTGGTTCCCCAAGGACGTTCCGAGGCTGGTATGGATGCCCCTCATCCTGCCCCTACAGCCTCCCTTTCCAGCGTGTGGTCCTGCTCCACCAGGCGGGCTGGAGGGTCTCGGGACCGGCCTGGCACCGACCGAGCTCCTCTGCAGACGGGTATGGCCACTGCAGATTCTGGGAGCTGGACACGGTCAGCCTCTGGCTGAACCACGGCCCGAGAGTGCCTCCCCACGAAGAGGCGTGAGCAGGGAGCTGGGCAGAAGCTGCCGTGTGTGTGTTTGTGTGTGTGTGTGTGTGACTTCCCGACCAGAGTTCCGTCTGAGTGCTGTCACCGCAGCTCCGGTTGCTGGGTCCGGGCCTCACCAAGCAGGGTCCCTCACGCTGGTGCCACAGCCTAAACCGTCTTCAGTCAACGTGGGAGATGAGACCTTGGCTCCAAAACGGAGAAAAACACAGGTCCCATGGACCCGGGATTTCAACAGGGAGGATTCTGAGCGGTACCTGGCCCGCGGCCTGGCCTCCAGCAGCTCAAGTACATTCTTGATGAGTGAGCGGTGCAGACGTGGACACCTGGGGCCAGGCACAGGGGATGGGAGCAGCGCATTGGGGCCCACACAGGGTCTCTCTGACAGGAGGGCTCCGGTCAGCCCCAGGAAGAAGGGGGTGATGAATGGAGGGCAGCACAGTCAGATGGGACCCAGGTCCACACCCCGACCCGGGTGCCAGGGCATCAGGGTCCCAGTAAAGATACAAAAGTGAAGCTGCTTCTCTTCAAGTATAAAAAAATAAGTTAATTGACAAAGAGGGTCCCCAGAGGCTGCATCTCCCAGGCTGTCAGCCTTGTTTGGTGCAAGCACAGGAACCAGGCATGGAGGACAGCCTCCCACCCGCCACGAGGCGTCCATGACAAGGCCAGCCTGCTGGCGGGGCCAGAACTCGGGGCCCTGCCTGACCCCAGTCAGTATTTTCCAGTGTTGTGAATTAAAAGCAAATGCAGCAGCCGCAGGGCACAGCCAGGAGAGGCCTGGGGTGTGAGCTGGGCTTCTCATCCACTTCTGCATGGTGCCAGGGAAGCGTGGTCACTGCGTCCTCCCAGACACCTTTCCTGGGCACGCCCCTACACTCTCGCGCTCTGGAGTGGGTGGGCAGGGGGCTTCCTCCAAGGAGGCTGAGCCGTTGGACAACCAGCTTCACCCAGGGCTCCCCATAGCTCAGGTGCCTGAACCCTTCTCAGAGCCACGTGGACCTGAGTGCAAATTCCCCGGAGGCGCCAGGCCCACTCAGACCTGGGGTCCGGGAGGGGGATCTGGGAGAAGCAGCCCGGCTCAGGCAGTGGACAGACCAGCCAGGCTTGGGCGGGTGCTCAGGACCAGTGCAGGCTGAAGCCCTTGGACAGCATGGCGGCCTCCAGGTCCTTGTCCTCCTCCTTCTCCCGCAACCGCTGTTCCTCCAGCAGGGCCACCAGGGCGTCTCTCTGCTCCACCACCTCCAGCATCTCGTTCAGGATCCTCTTCTCCTCTGCCAACTCCTCCTCCGTCTTCAGGTGGTCTGGGCAGAACCACACAGGTGAGTCCCCTGCAGGGCGGAGGCAGGGAGCCTGCCCCAACTGCCCCCGTGCCCGCCCTGCCTCACCCCGCCTACCTTCCACCGCCATCCGCTCGCGGAGCTCCTGCTGCAGCCGGCTCTGCCGGTCCTCCAGCTCCAGCTCCCGAGCACTGGGGTTTCCGGGGGTTTGGGGGGAAAGGGAAACAAGGAGGTGACTGGTGGGTGTGGCACAGCCCTCATCCCCCACACTAGGAGGGGCTATGCTTCTGCTGCAACAGGCCCTGGGCCCATGCCCCCTTCCACCCCTGCCCAGGGAACTCACAAGATCATCAGCTCCGACTCGTAGCGCACCATGGCGTTCTTCTCCTGCACCAGCTTGAACCACTCCTGCATCAGCTTGGGGTCATCCTTCTTGCCCATGCCTGCCGAGAGAGGGCATGTCAGGCCACAGTGCGGCCATCTCCCGCCAAGGACTGTCACACGGGGACAAATGCGGAGGGCTGCCTGCTGTGCCCAGGCCAGGCCGTGTGTCTTGGGCCACGAGGGCACCACGCACCCCCAGGGCAGCCTGCGCCTTCCTCTGTCCCCCTCGGCCGGCCCTCACCCCCCAGTGGCTCGCCTGGCCCCTCCTGCTGGACCGCTTGCTTTCTCTGGGGAGGTTCTCAGTGCTCTGCCCTCCTTTTCTTTTCCATTCATTTCGCATGTATTTGGGACTTGCTGGGTCCTAGGTCTGCTTTGAGGGGACCAGTCTAATGAAGAGGCAGATGGCAGGCTAGAAGCACACTTGCCCTTGCTTTCTGGGACCCTTGAGTGAGGGGGCCAGCATTTCGCTGTGGCCGCTGACCCTAGGCTGCCTCGTTTCTGACATCCTGACCAGGGAGGTGCCTCTCTCAATCTTGTGGCCCCTCGGGCTCCTGACAAGTGCTCCCCACAACCCCTGCATGGCAGCACAGCCCCAGGAGGCGTGGGGGTCTCTCCCAGGGCAGGGAGACTGCAGGTTCCCCCCTCTGATCCAAGCCCAGCTGCAGCTTCCGGGGCCCCTGCCGCCCACACTCAGATGCCCGCACCCCCTCGGCCAACACCTCGGTATCTACCAGCAGTGGCCTGACCCCCTTCAGGCTCAGCTGCGGCAGGGGGAGAGAAAGAAGAGCCTTCCAAGAAGCCATACCACGGGGGGACACCAGGAAGCCCACGGCTGTGGTGGGTCCCGCCCAGGTGCAGAAACCAGACTGTGGTGGCTCTTGGCTGTTTTCGGATTACAAGCCGCCCTCAGTCTCAGGGAAGCTGGGGGCTGTCTTCCTAGGGAACTGCACGTGAGCACAGCTGGTACCTCTCCCAAGGACACCACGTGCTCATGGGCCCTGAAGTCTGCTCACAGCTGAGCTAAGAGATCTCTCCGAGCTCTGGGGGCATGGGTCCGAAGTCCTCTCCCAGGAAGATCAAACCCAGAGGGCAGGGCACGTCTGCACTGCACTGCCCTGGGCCCTGGCCGCTGTGCAGCACGAGCTGAGTGCTGGGCCAGCTCTCCCTGCCCGCTGGGCAACTCGACTCTTTGGCTTCGAAAGCAGCCCCGTCCAGCTGTGCCCATTCCTTCTTGAGCGGCTCTGCACGGGGCACCCACAGGGTGTGGAGGGTGATCCCGGGGTGCCGGGACGCCTCCCTCACTGCTCAAGCCAGCTCCAGAGGGACGGCCGAGATGGACGTGGCTGGTGGCGGTCAGCGGGGAGCGAGCGCCGGGGAGGGAAGAGGAAGGTTAGCGGGTTAGCAGGAGCCACACTCCCCGGCCCCGCCCGCATGCGGTCAACGACAATCACCACCACAACGGACTGCAAACCAGACAGAGTTAACACACACACTCAGCAAGACACAGGGAAAGAAGTCTGCTTTCAGTGCTTGTCTGGAAAGAACGGGGCATCTGCGTAGACCAGCCTTGGTAAGGACAGTATTCCTCGACTCCACCAGCACAAATCACTGCCCGCGTCCCGGGATGTGAGGCGGAAGGGCCCGACCACGAGCGGTGACCTGGAACTGCGGTCACTGCAGCCTGAGCGGCCCAAGGGCTGGACCTGCTCCCTGGTTTCACCCCACTCCCCAGTCCCCCCAAGACAGTCGAAGGGATACTGTACCTTGTGAGGGACTGCCACATACTCAGGGGTTTGTAACAGGGCTACCAGGTGTCAGAGGAAGAAGAGAAAGAGCTGGGCTTCGGGTCCCTGCTTGACTAGTGTCGCTACGCCCCTGAGAGGCCGCGGGGAGGAGGTGGGGGTTACGTTACCTTCCTGGACACAGCAAGGGCAGAAGGAGAGAGGTCTACGCCGTGGAGTCCCGCCACTGGGCTCAACTTCAAAAAGGGCCAAACAAGGAGGAGGAGGAGACGACACGGACAGAGAGGAGGAGGAGGCATTCGGAAGTGGGGAGGGACAGGGAGAAGGTGAAGTGGACAAAAAGCATTAAAGTGAGAAAGGAACAACAGGAGGAAAAGAAAAAAAAATACAAGAAATGGAAAAGCAGAAGCAAGGGAAACACAATCTACGAATGAGTTCAGTCCTTCCTTCATCCAGCACAGAAACTGGTCAGGAGCAGCCCTGGGCCCAGGCGGGCGGGCACTCTGTCTTCCTCAGGTCCTTGCTTGGCAGGGTGGGAAGCTAAAAATGACTACGGGCGCCTCTGGGGCTTGGTGATCCTCCTTGAAAACACCCAATGTGCCAGCAGGCCTGCCTGAGTGAGAGTTCTCAAGATCACCATGTGGGTAAATCTAAGCGCTGGGGCTCTCCTGGTGTTGAACCCACAGAGGCAGCGCCCTCTGATGGGCCCCCAGGGCCGACACCCGCTCTGCTCTGACCCTGAGCAAGGACTTGTTGGCCCAATGAGTTCCCCAGAGGCAGCCCCATCTGGATGAATCACCACCCCGCCTCTGGCCTTGGAGAGCTGAGCACCCCTCTCCTGCCCCTTCCTCTCCTCCAAGGGCCGACACCACAGCGGGCACACTGCTACACTGTGGACAAGTCCAAAGCTCACAGAAACAAAGCCGGGGAGTCGTGGACGGGGCGACCGAGAGCAGAGGGCGTGCAGGGGACACGGCTGGACTCGGGGCCTGGGCTCTCAAGGGAGCGGGCCTGCTCAGCAAGGGACCATCACAGAACCACAGGCACATGCAGGAGCCACGGCCCCCGGGGCGGGGAGCAGGGGCTGGGCCGTTAGAGAGAACCCTGTTTAGGTGAACACGAGGGCCAAGCAGACGTGAGCTGAGAGGCCCGTCACCGGGCGACAGGAGCGAGTGCAGGTGCCCTGTGTTCTCTTTCTTTAACATCCTTTTGCGTGTTCTCTGTAGGCTTTTGAGCCTGGTATCAGGCGAAACTTCGGGACTAAAGCAGACAGAGGCTCTGGGTGTATGGTGGGTGTGGACAGAGGCCATGTGTGTGTGTGGTGGGTGTGCAAAGGCTGTGTGTGTGTGGTGGGTGTGGGCAGAGGCTGTGTGTGTGTGGTGGGTGTGTGCAGAGGCTGTGTGTGTGTGGTGGGTGGGCGCAGAGGCCGTGTGGGTGTGTGTGTGGTGGGCGCAGAGGCCGTGTGTGTGTGTGGTGGGTGTGCAGAGGCTGTGTGTGTGGTGGGCGCAGAGGCCGTGTGTGTGTGTGGTGGGTGTGCAGAGGCTGTGTGTGTGTGTGTGGGTGGGTGTGTTCAGAGGCTGTGTGTGTATGGTGGGTGTGTGCAGAGGCTGTGTGTGTGTGGTGGGTGGGCGCAGAGGCTGTGTGTGTGTGTGGTGGGTGTGGGCAGAGGCCTGTGTGTGTGTGTGGTGGGCGCAGAGGCTGTGTGTGTGTGTGTGGGTGTGTGCAGAGGCTGTGTGTGTGTGGTGGGTGGGCGCAGAGGCTCGTGTGTGTGTGTGGTGGGTGTGTGCGCAGAGGCCGTGTGTGTGTGTGTGTGTGGTGGGCGCAGAGGCCGTGTGTGTGTGTGTGGTGGGTGTGCAGAGGCTGTGTGTGTGTGGTGGGTGTGCAGAGGCCATGTGTGTGGTGGGTATGTGCAGAGGCTGTGTGTGTGTGGTGGGCGGGTGCAGAGCCTGTGTGTGTGGTGGGGGTGTCAGAGGCTGTGTGTGTGGAGGGTATGTGCAGAGGCCATTGGTGTGTGGTGGGTGTGTCAGAGGCTGTGTGTGTGTGGTGGGTGTGTTCACAGGCTCTGTGTGTGTGCAGAGGCCATGTGTGTGTGTGGAGGGTATGTGCAGAGGCCACTGGTGTGTGGTGGGTGTGCAGAGGCTGTGTGTGTGTGGTGGGTGTGCAGAGGCCATGTGTGTGGTGGGTATATGCAGAGGCTGTGTGTGTGTGGATGGTGTGTGCAGAGGCTGTGTGTGTGGTGCATGTGCAGCGATCACAGTGATTCAGTGTTCTGGACAGATGTGGCCATGACCAGCTGGTCACTGAGGCAAGCAAGAAGCTCCTTTCTTACAAACACCCTCAGCTTATACTCGTCTACATCCAGCCTTCTCTGCCTCAAGATGGGTGCTCAGACACCTGCACACACCCTCAAACAATAGGGTCCCCACCTCTGCTGCCCCCTGGGACAGATGTTACACACGAACAGGCTGTGGAAACAGTGGAACAGCATCTGTGCTCGTCAGCAAGGTCAGGGACTCAACATGGTCACACGCATCCAAACAAGGAAGCCTGTGCCTGCAGGTGCAGTGAGGATGTGCTTCCCCTTCCAGACATCACGGAACACAGCTTTAGACCCTTTTATGCAGAGCACGTCCCAGACGCCCTTCCGTACAGAGGACAGCATGAGACCACAGAACAGGACTCAGGACAGAAATCTGGAGGGGCTCCCTGGTGGCAACGGGCAGTGCAGACACAAAACGGCCAGAGCCCCGAAGGGTGGGTTGTGACGCTCTTCCTGAACCTTCCTGAGGGCTCTGGTGTTTGCACAGTATATACTTTATAATCAGAAAACCAACCAATAAATACTGTTTTAAGGAGAAGAAAAACCAACCAAACAAGGTGAGCTTCCACCCCAGGCCTGAACCTGACATAAGTGTGCAAGGGAGGCACAGAGGCGCAGTTTGAAGCTAATCTCTCCTTGTCTGGAGATGTGAGAGACACAGATGTGGTTCACCCGCGGGAGGCGCAGAATGGTCGTCACTCTCACAGCAAACAGAAGTCACTTCTGTTAGTCATGCTCCTGTTTGTGCATCACTCGCAGACCCCAGTCACCACCCCGAGTGCCCACAGCCCACAGCCCTAAGGGCGTGACGGTCACCAGCACCCACCCTCCCCGACATCGGGGCAGGCCACACGAGTCAAGAGTTTGAAAAGCTGCAACTTATCATCGTGCAGCGAGGCACATCCCACGGATTCCAGAGAGCTGTATGCACTGGGCATGAGAGTGTGTCAGAGACCAAAACACGGGCACACGGGCAGCCTTGTCGAGCCCCAGCACTGGCCCCAGCGGCTGCCCAGACAGTATCGGCAGCTCTGCTGTCCAAGGAGGGCCCCGAGGCGCAGGGTCAACCGTGCACACCCCGGCCAGGATCTGCCTCACTCCCCCACCCAGTGCAGAGGGCCTTCCTTTGGGAAGCAAACCCAACAAACGGAGGCAGCCTGAGGAGGGGGCGGGCGCCAGACCTGGAAGGGTCACTGCGCCGCCCTTCCTCGCTGAATGGAGAGGCCCAGAGGGTGAGTGGTGGGGCTGGGGACACAAAGCGGCCTGAAGCCAGTCTCATTTCCCCGCTCAGGGTCGCTCTGACATCACCGTGCCTCTTGTGTGGCCTGGGGCCGGCAGGACCCCATGGGCTGTGGACAGCGGGCAGTCACAGCCAGTCTGGTGGCAATTCCTCCTCTCCGCTTGTTCTTTCTCTGCTTCCATCTCTCCTGTTTCTTCATACAGGCTTTGTCCGAAGCACCGCATCCTCCCTCCCGCCTTGTCGCCTCACTGCAGGGACCCTCAGGGTAACTAGAACACTGTGGCTGGTTTGCAACCCGCATGGTGGCGTGCTGCATCTGACGGGATAGAAGGTTCTCCCTGACAGCCCTGGCCTACAAGCATAGAGCTGGGGAGATGCCTTATTGGGAAATTCAGTATGAGACAAACCTCTAGACTGGGGGGAAACGAAGAGGGAAAAAGCACATGAAAACTGAGCTCTAACAAACACACACACAGGGTGGGACACGCCCGTGCGCATACATGTGCACACACACAGGCTGGGACATACACACACACATGTGCACACACATAGGCTGGGACACACACATGTGTGTGCACACACAGATTGAGACACACACGTGTACGCGCACACACACAGGCTTGGACATGCACAAACACAGACTGGGACACACACACGCACAGACTGGGACACACACACGCACACACAGGAATGCTGGGGAATCTCAAGGACTGACATTTCCTAAAAGCAAAACCGAGCCAGGCTCATGCTCAGACAGAACAGATCAGCCAACAATCTCCCAGCATCAACTCAGGGGAGCGGACAGCACAGGAAGGCTCAGAGCGGGGTGGGCACACATCCCCATCACAACCCATGGCAAAAAATGAAAACCCCCTCCCCAGTCCCTTATGCCATTTCTAAACCACTCATGCTCTTTCCATTTCCCCTGGAGGTGTACAAATCAAGAGGTGAAGTCTGGAAACCAGAAATGGGGTGTGAATATTTCTAATTCAAAGTTCTCCGGAAGAGATACAGTCTTCACCTGAAGACGTCCAGGTCTCCTCCCTGGTCTAGAGCAACAAGGGCGGTGGCTGGGCAGCAGGACCCTGTCTCTGTTCTTTAATGGGTCCTCTGCAATCCCAAGGTGCAGCTCTGTGAAGAGGAGTCTTGATACTCTCTGGCTCAAAAGAAGACTTTCAACAGGTCTGGAGCCTTTAAGTCAGCTGAGAGTCACTCTAAGACCCCAGGGGGGCATGACAGTGAGACAGGCAGGGGCTGGGCAGGGACTTCAGCCTGGACTTCTCCCTCTCACCTCACAGGAAGCACAATCAGTACTGGGTTCCCGTGGCCCTCTGGGGATGCAACCTGGTGGGCTATAGTCCATGCGGCCACAAAGAGTTGGATACAACTGAGCAACTGAGCCCATGCAGCAGACAAGTAATCAGGCTCTACATCTCAGGCTCCAGATTTCAAGAGGGTAAAATTCCACCAAATAATGAGACTGCCAAGTGCTCCGTGGAGGAGACATCAGCAGGAACTGAAACGGGAGCTGCTTCTGACAACTACCTTCTCCCCCTAGACTTGTGGGTGGCGGTAGCTGCCATGTGAGGGCGGAGACCCTAGAGCCACAGCGGGCTGATGGGTGAGGATGCGAATCAGGCAGCAGGGGTTTTTAATTCAGATACACTGAGCTCCTCTTTCTACATATTTCACTCTCCCCCAGAACTTGTTGGAATTCTAAATCCAGAAGGCTGGAAGCTGGAATCCAGGGACACAGAAATGGAAACAGCCAGCATCTTATCACTCAAGCATCAGCAGTAAAGGGAACAGAACTGGCCACACGAGGTCATCAGTGTGGCTGACGACCTCAAGCTGGGAGGGGAGGCTGAATGCAGTTTCAAAGAAATAGGTTTGACAGTCCTTCCCAGGAGACTTTGAATTAAACAAAACAATTGAGATTCATTTGGAATTGACACAGACGTTCCCAGAGGTGTCAGGAGGAGGCAGAAAGTGAGCCCAGGACATTAGTCAGGGTGGGATCTGTTAGTTGGGGTGTAAGCATGAGCCCTTTTACAGCACCAATGGCCATGAGGTGGCAGCACCTGGACACTGGAAGCTCAAGCCCTGGAGGGCCGTGGAGAGGGTGGACCCGGGGACCTGGGATCAGAAAGCAGAGGGGAGGCCAGGACACCCACCCCAAGGAGGCCGGAAGCCTCCTTACTGGTGTAGCCTCTCTAAGACCAGGGCTCTATCTTGAGTTGCAATTACAATCATGCTTGGTTTTTAAATGAATGGGCCAAAAAGAGACTCTCTTAGAAGAATGGAAGTATGGTAAAAAAAATGAGAGAGAAAGATCTTGCCTGCTCTTGACCACTTTCAGGCACAGAGCCTGCCTGGGAGACAAAGAGGTCTGACCACCTGACCAGGATGCAGGACTCCAAGAAAGCGCTGGGCCTGGGAGCCCCGGGAGTGGCCGCTGGCTCAGCTCCTGACATGAGGGCAGCCGTCCAGGAGAGTCACCACCCAGGTCTAAAGGCGATACTCCTGCCTGGGTGCTTCTCTGGTCCAGCACGAATGGTGAGCCTTGTACAGCAAGACACCCGCAGACTGGACTCCTCTGAGACAGTGGCTCTACTGTAGACGTGGCCTGGGACGCTTGCTAAAGCAGGGGACCAGGCCTCACCTCCAGGATCCCTGACTCAGAAGGTCAGCGGTGAGGGTGGGAGGAGGGGGTGAGACTCTGCAGTTCTAACAGGCCCGGGTCTGGAGGCTGCAGGGACCACACACACAGGACTGGTCTCGACTTCTGAGTTTGGTGAAAAGAGGACACAGTAGTCCCAGGACAGAGCAGGGGGAACATTCACAGACGCCTCCCCTGGGCACCCGGACCTTTCAGGTCAGCATAAACATGTGCTGACGGAGGCTATGGGCATCCTGGGGGAAGTGTGAGGGAGGGAGCTCGGGAAGATTGTGGTGGAGCATGTGTGTGCTTGCCTGAGTGTGTATGTGCACGCACACCAGTTACTACCATCAAACGACCAAACAGTGTCAGTGGGGCTGGGATGCAGATTGGATCAGAGGCTGATGCTGCGGCTGGTGAACCTGTAAATTTACCAGTTCAGGCCAGTTCAGGCCCAGCAACAAGGGCTGTCTCAGGTCTCCCCCGCCACGCACATATGGCGAGGCCGAGTCAGCACACTGCTCTGTTTGAGCTGGAAAAGGGCCTGTGCTTTACCATCCGGTTATGGTTATCAGGCTGACTTCTTGCTCTTTGTGAGCGGGGGCGGGGGAGGAGGGGGGAGTCAGCAGGGTTAGTTCTGTAACAGGTCTGCATACATACCACCCAGATGCAAGTCGATGAGGTCAGTGTAATAAGACTCTCCCCAATAGTCTACAACAAGGAATCGGGGAAGTGTTATTGGATCAGGTAACCCTCTGGCCCCCCAGTCTCTGGCAGTCAAGGGCGTGAAGCATAAGAAACACCCAGGGAGGCAGCAGAAAGCATGCGTTTCCCCCAGGCACCCCCATACACATGCTTCGGCCACAGGCCTCCCAGTGCCAGGGGTGGTCCCGAAAACCAAGGCGGGTGGGCAGGGGATGGAAGGGGGCAGCATGTAGCCAACCAGCAGCTGGGACAGGGCCTTGGCTCTGCTGGAGATCCTGCTGGGATTCAACCTCATCTAATTCAGACTTAGAAAATGTGAGGGGCAGGTCAAAGGCTATGGACTTCCCTAGTTTCTCAGTATCACAAACCCCAGACTAAGAGGCTGAAGGCCAGACGTGAACACCTGAAGAGGCCGTGTTAGCTCTCAGCTCGCCTGTCCACACTGACCCCAAGTGGAGCAGAACCACATCTGCTAAACGGGTCTGAGTGAAGGAGGCTCTGTGGCCCTCAAGGTCACCAGACCCCCAGAGAGCAGAAAACAGTGGCGTCTCGTTCCACAGCTGCCCCGCCAGCACTCCTGTTCGTCACAGCGCGGCAAGAGTTACCCCAGGACCATGACAAATTCGAGCGCAGTCAGCTGCAGCTTACCACCCTTTCCTCCTCAAGTCAGCCTTCTCTGGAGGGCAGCTCGGCCACCAGTAACACCTCAGAGAACCCATGGACTGAGACCAAATGGCTGGTTCAGGAAAGGAGCTGACCAGTGCTGCTCAGCCCACAAGGGCCTCCTCAAGGGCTCGGCCACCGGCAAGCACACCAGCGAGAGCAAAAGGACACGAAGCCCAAGAGAAGACGATGTCGCCAGGTGGGAACACAACTCAGGAAGTGAGGTGCTTGAAATGAAGAAAGCAAAGTTCCGGGTTCCTGTGTCCAGCTACTCCATCCTGTTTCCAAAATGCATTATGGGAATTTCCCAACAGAGGTACCACTGCCTGTATATGAACCGGAGATGCACATTGGGACAGAAGTGCTGGAAAGTCTTGCTTAGTGGACTCTGGATCAGAACTCTGGTTTTCACCCTGCTCTCTGGAATGCCCGGGCTCTGCAGATGGTGTTCTGGGCTCTCCCAATACCTGACTCACAACCACTTCTAATTCAGCAATAAATTTCAATAGGACACACCACATTCGAATCTGTGATCCACCAGCTTGTGACCCATGGAAGCCCATCACCACGTTGACCTGTGCTGTCAGGTCAACTTGCTTCTGTGCGGCCCCAGGACCACCAGGCTTCCTCTGCCCTGTGTGTGTGAGTGTCCGTCCAGCCTGTCAGGACACTTCATTCATTAACTTAAGTCCTAGCCTGTGAGCAGTCTCACTCAGGGAACCCACCTCTCAAAGCATCCTACCAGCTGACCCTCTAGGCATAGGCTGACCCTCCAGGCGCAGGCTGACCCTCCAGGCACAGGGTGATCCTCCAGGCGCAGGCTGACCCTCCAGGCGCAGGGTGATCCTCCAGGCGCAGGCTGACCCTCCAGGCGCAGGCTGACCCTCCAGGCACAGGGTGACCCTCCAGGCGCAGGCTGACCCTCCAGGCGCAGGCTGACCCTCCAGGCGCAGGCTGACCCTCCAGGCACAGGGTGATCCTCCAGGCGCAGGCTGACCATCCTGGCACAAAGTGAACCTCCAGGTGCAGATTGACCCTCCAGGCGCAGGCTGACCCTCCAGGCGCAGGGTAACCCTCCTGGTGCAGAGCGAACCTCCAGGTGCAGGCTGACCCTCCAGGCACAGGGTAACCCTCCTGGTGCAGAGCGAACCTCCAGGTGCAGGCTGACCCTCCAGGCACAGGCCGGCCCTCCGGGTAACATGACGCACAGTACAGCTGGCTCTGGGTTCACTGCATGTTTGGGAGCATATATTTGAGGTCCGTTCTTCCCCAGGAATCTAAACTGCAGTTGGATCTGTAGCGATTCTGCTGCGACAGCAGCTCCAACTTTAAGCTTCAGATGCCTAGACCATTCTCACTGTGCACACGCTGAATTCCCATGGCTGTACATGACCTGCTTCCATTTACAATCACCACCTCTGCACACCACGCCACCCTGCAACCAGGGCTGGACTGGACACTGAGGTTCTTAGCCTTGCAGTTCTCTACCACAACCTGCATTTTCCAATCTGTGTTCATTAACATTTAAGAGTAACTTTTTTTTTTCGCTTTAAACTTGAAACCATAATTTATCTTGTAAAAAGAGATTCTGCTGCTGATAAAACAGCTTGAAAACCACTGACACAGATGAAATTCTGGTTGTATATGTTTGCAAAGGGGTAATTATCTAAACAACTAGAAAGAGGAATTTCAGCAAAATCCCAGGCCAGTCTCCAGTGGGCCCTTTCCTCTGGCCCCTTGGCAGGCAGCAGCCTGATAAGGAAATGCCGAGGGGCCGTCAAGGACACACCATGGGCAGCCAGCAGGGCGATGAGTGCTGTGG
Source organism: Cervus canadensis (assembly GCF_019320065.1). NCBI lineage: Eukaryota > Metazoa > Chordata > Mammalia > Artiodactyla > Cervidae > Cervus > Cervus canadensis. Next base: position 10,414,106 of record NC_057406.1, on the reverse strand, counting down.
GGAACATATGCCAGGATGAAGTCCCTGTGAGGGACCACCGTCTGCCATGGCAGGTGGGATCCGAGGGCCCAGGGCCCTCCTGGCACCTTCAGCCAGCAGAGACAGCAGCAAGGGCACGGCTGCGGGTCCCCATTCACACCAGGTACAGGACAGCTCCCTCCAGGCGGTCAAGGCTTGACTGAGGAGGCCGGGCTCAGGGCATGCAGCGTGGGGGCACTGCCCATTCACCTGAGCCCCCACTCCTGGACACAGGGTCTAGTTTTCACTCTGGTGGCACAGAGTCCAGGATCAGGCAAGACCAAGACATCACAGCTCATCTTTCAGCCTCATCCCCTCTTCACCTGAAGGTCACCCTGTGTCGACCGCTGGCTGAATTCCGTGCAGGAAGGCCCTGGACAGGAGACTTCCTTCGTGCCTGCCTGGCTCCACACTGAGCGCTGGGCCTCCAGAACCCCACAGATGCGTCCTGACACCAGGCACTCACTCGGAGGCCAGCTGTCGGTCAGTCTTCCAGCAAGATCAGAGGCAGAGATGACTGTACTGGTGGCCACCTTTTCCTGCTTCTTCTTTGGTTTATCCTCAGCCCACCTGCCCGGAGATTCACTCCACCCCACCCTGGAGCACAACCACAACAGCACCTGTCTTCACTGCAGGCTGCATGAGCCCGTTCTGACCCTGGTTGCAGTGCTCTCCACAAAAGGGTGGAGGCTCCAGACTCGGGGACGCTGGGGAATGCAGGGAAGAGTCCCTCGAGTGGGGGTGGGGCTGCAGTGGGGCTGGTCCAGGGGTTCAAAGTCCTGAACCAAGATGTCATCCTGGGCGCTGGGTGCCTCCTTGCTTTCTCTGCAGGCTCTGGGGAGAGTGGTTTGACTGCACGGCCCCCATGGTCTGCCCCAGCACACGGCCCTCACAGCCTCTTCCCAGGCTCTACTCTGCTGTGCCCCAAGTGCCCGCCCCCAGGACCGAGCCTGGTCCACCCCGGGGTGTCTGTGATGCCACCCACAGCAGGGCCTGTGGGAGGGGTGGGGAGCTGCACGTGCAGTTCTGTGATGGCCCCTTGTGCACAGCCTGTCCTGCTTCCAGCCACTGTCTTCTTGGGGAGACGATGGGGAGGGGAGGGAGGGGGAAGCCCAGGGCATCACCAGCAGACATGGGGGACAAGGGCAGAGGGAGCCCTGAGACGGGGGGTGGGGGCCAGGCTCGGGGAGCCCCAGATGCATAGGCCTTTCTCCTCCTTTGCTTCACAGGAAGCCCCAGATCCCAGTGACCAGAGAATCCCAGGGGACCAGAGAATCCTGCTGGACACCCACTGACTCCGTGCGTGGGACGGCAGCTAGCCTCCCGTGGCGGGTGGGGTGGGGCTTTCCCGAGGACCCTGTCCTCTAGGCCCAGCGGTACCTGCTTCCCCACGCAGCGCCTTCTCCACGGCGACCCCCCTCTCCTCCAGCTGCCGCTGCTTCTCCTCCACCTGCTCCAGCTGCCGCTGGATGATCTGCGGGCGACACACAGTGAGTGTAAGGGGCGAGGGGAGGACACTGTGTGAGGGGGAGGGGGTGAGTGTGAGGGGGAGGGGAGGGGGAGGGATGCAGTGTGTGAGGGGGAGGGGAGGACACACACTGTGAAGGGGGAGGGGAGGACACTGTGAGGGGGAGGGGAGGACACTGTGTGAGGGGGAGGGGTGGACAGTGTGAGGGGGAGGGAGAGGGGAGGATGCAGTGTGTGGGGGAGGGGAGGACACACACTGTGAAGGGGGAGGGGAGGACACTGTGAGGGGGAGGGGAGGACAGTGTGAGGGGGAGGGGTGGACAGTGTGAGGGGGAGGGAGAGGGGAGGATGCAGTGTGTGAGGGGGAGGGGAGGACACACACTGTGAAGGGGGAGGGGAGGACACTGTGAGGGGGAGGGGAGGACACTGTGTGAGGGGGAGGGGTGGACAGTGTGAGGGGGAGGGAGAGGGGAGGATGCAGTGTGTGAGGGGGAGGGGAGGACACACACTGTGAAGGGGGAGGGGAGGACACTGTGAGGGGGAGGGGAGGACACTGTGTGAGGGGGAGGGGTGGACAGTCAAGCAATGTGAGGCGGGAGGAGAGGAGGAGCAGTGTTGTGGGGGAGGGCGAGGGAAACACACGTGAAGCGGGGAGGGAGGAACTGTAGGTGGAGGGATAGGACATTTGTGAGGGAGAGGGTGGACACATGCTGAGCGGGAGGGGAGCGACACAGTATGGGGGAGGGGAGGACAGTGCATGAGGGGGAGGGAGAGGACACTGTGTCGAAGGGGGAGGGGGTGGACAGTGCTGAGGGGAGGGAGAGGGGTGAGGATGCAGTGTGTGAAGGGGGAGGGGGGACACACACTGGTGAAGGAGGACGGGCGAGGACACTGTGAGGTGGGAGGGAGGGCAGTGTTGAGGGGGAGGGGAGACACAGTGTGAGGGGGAGGGAGAACACTGAGTGTGGGAGGGAGGGGAGGACACAGTGTGAGGGGGAGGGGTGGACACTGTGAGGGGGAGGGGAGGACACAGGGGAGGGGAGGACACAGTGTGAGGGGGAGGGGAGAACACTGAGTGTTGGAGGGAGGGGAGGACACAGTGTGAGGAGGAGGGGTGGATACACAGTGTGAATGTGAGGAGGAGGGGTGGACACACAGTGTAAGAGGGAGGGGTGGACACTGTGAGGGGGGAGGGGTGGACGCAGTGTGAGGGGGAGGGTGGGGAGGACACACAGAATGAGGGAGGAGGGGAGGGGAGGGGAGGGGAGAGGAGGGGGGAGGCGGGTGAACCCTCAGGTAGCCAGGACGCTGGGATCTGGGTGGCTGTCCGGGGCACACAGAGAGGCTGAGAATGCTCCAGCAGGGCTTCCTGACAGTCTGGAAACCCTGCTTCCACAAGAGTAAAAAACACCCAGCACAGACTTGCAGCTGCCAAGGGGGCGGGGAGTAAACAGGGAAGGACTGGGAATTTGGAGTAAGAGGTGCAAAGTATTATATACAGGATGGATATAACAAGAGCCCACTGTATAGCACAGGGAACTGTAGCCAATCTTCTGGGATAAACCCTCATGGAAAAGATTAAAAAAAAAAAAGAATGTCTATGTGTGTATAACTGAGTCACTTGCAGTACAGCAAAAATTGGCATAACACTGTAAACCAACTGTACTTCAATTAGGGCTTCCCAGGCGGCACCAAACCTGCTTGCCAATGCAAGAGACATAATGAGACACAGGTCTGATCCCTGGGTTGGGAAGATCCCCTGAAGGAGGGTATGGCAATCCACTCCAGTACTCTTGCCTGGAGAATCCCATGGACAGAACAATCTGGCGGGTTGCAGGCCATAGGGTTGAAAAGAGTCAGACAAGACTGAAGCAACTTAGCACACAAGCATACTTCAATTCAAGAAAAAAACAGCAGCACCCATGTGGTGTGGACCAGCCACACTCTGCAAGGAACAAGGTTTCTTGAGGATACTGGACCCCTGGGAGGACCTTGCACCCAGAAGCCCTAGTCTGTTGTTGTTTAGTTGCTAAATCGTGTCTGAATCTTTGTGACCCTATGGACTGTACTAGCCAGACTCCTCTGTCCATAGTATTTTCCAGGCCATTCTGGAGTGGGCTGCCATTTCCTTCTCCAGGGGATCTTCCCGACCCAGGAATCGAACTCGTGTCTTCTGCACTGGCAGGCAGACTCTTTACCAATGAGCCACCAGGGAATACTTTACATTAAAAAATTATTTTTTGTTAAAAGGGAGAAACAAACATCAGAAGGCCTGGGCCTGAGGACAGTGCCAACCTGTAAACCCAGGTGTGTCAGAGGCCAGCCGGACTGGCTGGTTTACGGTGGTTATTCCAGAGCTGGGAACCTGGGAGACCCCAGGCTGGGCATCTCCGTTTCCACCAACAGCTGCCCCCAAGCGAGGCTTCTACAGCTGCATCGAGCCAGAGGTGCAGGCCAGGGGACAGTGGCTCCGCCCCGCCTCCTCCCTCGCCCTTGTGTGGATGCGGGCAGCAGGTTGGGAAGATGGGAGGCTCTGCTGCCCTTACCTGGGCGCGGTGCAGCCGTTTCAGCTCTTCCTGCTTGGCCTGCCTCCGAGCTGCCTTCTGCACCCGTCGGGTCAGCTTGGCATTCAGCTCCTCCTCAGTGTAAGTTCTCGGCTGGAGGGGACAAGAGGGTTTCCTTGGTCAGCAGCTGGCTGGGCTGGTGTGCACAGATGCCCAGCCCTCGTCCCTGCAGGAGCCCCACGGGAGGTCTGCCCCACAGGGGAGGGATGGAGGCCAGCTGCACACTGACTGCTGGGCAGTTAGGACGTGGGGCAGTCTTTATTGCGGAGACCACCATCCTACGGTTTCCCACATAACGACATCTGCTTTCTTAAGACTGGGGGTAAACGTGGTCACATGTTCTCCCCAAGTCTCTGGCTTGTGGGGGGAACGCAAAGAAGGAGAAAGAAAAGCCAGGGTCCTTCTACTGTTCTGTTTGGAATCAGAAGCCCCTTTCTTCAAATGAGCACTACTTCCGAGGCTCCTGGAGGAGCCTGAAGTAAACAGGCGCTTCTATTCTGAATGAAGCCTCACTACCTGATGCGGATGGAGGAAGAGCTCAGGTGAACGGGACAGACTCGGGGGTCTACACACCAAGAGGAAGGCGGATGTGCTCCGGCAGGGTAACAGCTGCTCCTGCAAAGGTGTGCCTTGCAGGCACAGTGAGTGCGGGTGCAGGGGGTGACCACTGGGCTGGCTGGGGTCCGGGGGTGGGGATGGGGGCTGAACAAGGGACAGTCACGGCCACGGCCCGCCCACCTCTTTTCTGGACTTCTGGGAGGTCCGCTCGAGGACGTCATCGCTGGAGAGGTCCGAGTCCTCCGAGCAGCTCAGCTGGCGCCGGGTCCGCAGCTCTGGAGGCAGGGCCGAGCAGATCGTGAGCAGCGGGCCCACCCCCCGGCGACCTGGGTGGGGAGTGAGGTGTGGTTCCCCCCAGTTTGGGTCTGTCCCCGCACCCGGAGCCACAGGCCTGGATGCTGACACGCACCCAGGCAGGAGCCCCCACGCACCAACAGGCCGTGTCCAGCTGCAGCACCTTCCCTAGGAAGCACAGCCACCCCATGGCCCCTGCCCAGCCACTCGCTTGTTTTGGAACGTCCTAAGTTTAGCGGCCTCCTCCCTAGGAAACCCCAGGGGAGGCAGGGCGGTACAGGCAGGAGGTCTTCAGAGGGAACCGTGGGGACGGGAGAGCCTGCACCCCAAGTTGTGCCCAGGGCGGGGGTGGGGCTGCACTGCCGAACCTGCTCTTGAGACGGGAGATGCCCTGGGCTTGCCGGCATCCACTGTGGTCCCGCTGGAAGGGGTGCTGGGGCAAGATCGGCCGTCGCTCTTCTTCTTCTTGTCCTTCCGGTACCCGGAGAAGACGGACTTCCACAGAGACCTGGGCTTGGCGGCCACTTCCTCCAGAGTGCCGGGGCTAGGCCTCTCCAGGGGCCGGCCCTCGCCCTTGGGCTTCTTCTCTTTCTTGCTTCTCCGAGGAGAGAAGAGGGATGACCTCTTCTTGCTTTTCCCGCTGGAGCCCTCTGACGAGGTGACCGAGCCATCCGGGCCCCCTGAGTCTGAGGGAGGGGACAGCACCTCCTCACTTGTGGCTTCTTGCCTCGGGGCAGGCTCCTCGGGGCCCTTGGGGGGCACAGCAGCGGCTCTGCGGGGTGCGGGGGTCCTGGGGGTCCCAGGGGCTGCAGCCGCTACGTCCATCTCCTTCATCCTGCTCAGCTGCCGGGCCATGGCGTCCCTCAGTGCTTGGCTCCGCACCGACTTCTCCCGAGCCCGCATGCGCTCGGCCGCCAGCTCCTTGGCCTCGGCCGAGACCAGCGGCAGCCCCCGCTTCTGCAATGGGACCCCACTCTCCGGCCCCCGGCCGTTCTCTGCAGCCAAGGGTGGCTTGGGGTGGGGCCAGTGGGAGGGGGGTGTGAAGAAGGTCTCCTGCAGACTCGAGTCCTCCGTGCGGTCATCACACGTGTTGTCGTCATACGTGTCCTCCACGTCATCTGCGAAGGGGATCTCATCCACGCTCTCCACGAAAGACTTCCGTGCCTCCTCTTGGGGGGGCTGGGCGGGCTCCCGCGGGGGCCTCACGCAGGCAGCCGGGGGTGTGGGTGTCGAGGCCACAGGCTGCCCTGCCAGGGCTGGCTTCTTGTGAAGGGTAGCGGGCTCCTCATCAGGAGGCGGGGGTGGCGGGCTGGAAGGGGGCGTGAGCATGGTGGAGTCAGAGGTGTTGAAGCTCTGGCTGCCCGGTGTCCTGGTGCGGGAGGAGCTACCCTGCAGGCCCAGCCCTGAGCTGCTGGACAGGTCTCTGTGCTCCTCCCGGGGGCCCTTCGGCTCCCTGTCGGGTGGGGACACAGGGGTGGGCGGGCAGGGTTGGGCACCCTCGGCGGTGGGCAGCCCCAGTTTCCTGGGGACAGATGGGGGTTTTAGGAGCCGGAGCCCCTCACTCTGGGGGGCCTTCTCTGCTGGATAGGCCTTCAGGGGAGGGGACTGGAAGGCAGGCTCAGACCCCGGGCTCCGGCGCACGGGCGTGAGCCCCAGGCTGCGGCGGATCTCGGCACTCTTCATCCAGAACTCAGCCACCAGGTCGCTGCGTTTCAGGGCCTCGTCCCCAGGGAGGGGGCTGCCCAGTGTGTCCTTGGTGACCCCTTGGTTCTTCACAGGGAGGGGGGCCAGAGGGGTGGAGGTTCTGGCCGGCACGGGCTGGGAGCGGATGGGGGACAGGGTGGGGGATGGCACGGTGGCCTCAGGGGACGGCTGAGGCTGGGAGCAGATGGGGAGTGGGGCGGGCGGGGACTGGCGCTGGGGGCTGGCAGGCGAGGGCGGCGTCCTGGCTTCAGGCTGTGATCGGATGGGAGGGCGAGCTTCAGGCTCCGCTGGCGGGGTCGAGGGCTCCAGCAGAGGACTCTCGGCGGGTGACCCTACCCTGGTGGCCACAGTGGCAAGGTGGGTATGGGCGCTCTGCGGGAAAGCGAGGTGACAGGAGCCACTCAGAAGGCAGGGCTGTGACAGGCGCGCTCTCCCACCAAGGGCCCAAGCTTCCTGAAGCAGCCTCTCCATCCTCGGGGCCATAGTCGAGGGCCAGGAGGACACCCCCTCTTCTGCCCTGTCCAGCTCTGGAGCCCCTCACCCAGTGCACACAGGCAGCTTTCAGGCTGGGTTCATCTCAAGTGCACCTTGTTCTTCGGGCCCTGAAATGACACCAGCCAAAGGACAGCACGACGTGCCCTAGCCTGCCAGGGTCTCTGATGTGAGGCGGGAAAGTGTCAGTTACACTCTGCCTCCAGGCACTCTTTCCGACCACGCCCGGGCTCATCTCAGGGGAAATCACCCAAGTCACCTGCTCCTCAGGACCCAAAGACCAAGTCAAGTAGCCCCCGGCCTCCAGCTCTGGCCTCCCTGCAGACATCTCCCCTAAAATGTGCTCCACAGGAAACAGTGTTACTATCTATTTAGGGAGCATCTTGCACTGTGTGGTGTGAACACCCCTGGTAACCCAGATACACATTTTTAATTCAGAAAAGCATAGTCATTTGAACATAACACTGAGAAGAAACAAATCTGTTACTCAAACCAGTCATTGCACAAATCCTGCTGTTTCAGCTTGCTGTGGTACCGGGACACAGTGGGCCAGATGGGGCTGGAGCCCCAGCCACTCCTGCTTCCAACAGCCCCGTCGGCACCAGAGGCAGTGGGTCAAACCCTTACCTGTGCCCCGGGGCTGCGGGCTGGGGAGGACAGGCCTGTGGGCTCCTCAGGGGACCGGGTGGGGCTGGAGACTCGGGAGGGACCTGAAAAAACAAGAGGCAGGATTTGCAAGAGGAAGCACCCCCTCTGGATGGGCAGGGAGTCCAGGGGAAGGGGCTGCACACAGACCTCTCTCTGGGTGCCCTGCTGAGGCTGGTCGTAGCTCCTCTTCGCCGTCCGACACCCTCAGCTCCAGCTCTGCTCCCACTGCTGGCCGGTGCAGCTCCGTGTCGGCCTCGGACGGGATGTCGTCCGACCAGTGCTGATCTGGCCAAGGGAAGCAGCAGCACAGGCCCCTAGTGAGGCCGTGCTCCCCCCGCAGGTGCCGCCTTCCCCCCGCCTTGGAGGCCAGCTGCCAGGACATCCAGCAGCAGCGTGCATCCCGTCCCAGCCTGGCCCTGCCCGCTGGTCCTCTGCTCCCCAGACTGCCCATATCATCCCATTGTTCCAGCCTCCAGAGGCAGCGGCTGCCTTAGAGGCCCTGTAGGAAGTCCCGCATCTGCTCGGTTTCTCCCCATAACTGAATGAACACAGCCGCTGTCCACCGGGTGGGTGAAACGGCAGGTGTTCAGGTCAGTGCAGAACAAGGAAGGAACCACGAGCCCTAACGGCCACTCCTCCGAGCGCCTCGCTTTCACTTTCACGTGCGCTGTTCCGCATTCCCCGAGCTCAGAGCTCTCTGGTCCCGTACCGTCATCCAGCTCAGCGCCAGTGTCCCCTGCGTCCCCATTCTCTGCTGCCTCCCCTTCGATCTCTGCTGGTTCTGAGTCCACATCTCCTTCCAGGTCATCCTCATCGAATGGGACTGCAAGGCAGAAACATCAAAGGAAGGACAAAGAGAGATGGACAGACACATTGGCAGTGGGGACGGACAGTGGCACTGGGTTCTTGGGGCTGTCCACGGGCAGACCGCGGGGAGAAGGGAGAGGACTGGCTGGGGCGGGAGTCAGAGGGCTGGGAGCTGAGAGCAGGGCGGGAGCTGGGCTGGGCCTCCTGAGCACACGGACCCGGCCAAGCAGGAGCGGAGAAGTGGCCTGGGCCGGCTGGCTTTCCTCTGCCCCCAGCAGCTGCTGGGAGAGCCTGTCTGAGAAGAATGGGGGGCAGCAGGGGGAGAACGCTGCTTATCAGGCCCAGGTTGGCAGATGCCCAGCACATGTGGCAGCCAGGCCCTGCGCCGACCCCTTGACCCTCAAGGAACAGGATGAGGGGCCGTGGCCAGCCCTGCCTCTCAGGGAGGGGAGCAAGTCCAGGCAGCTAGGGGTCTGTTCGCACCTGCACCACTCAGCCTGGATCAGGGCTGTGTGCAGGGCTGGGCAGGGCTGCGGCCTCACTGGGAGAACTCAGACACATCTTTTGCCACACGGGAGAGGGGAGAGGGTCATGTAAACGTCCTTTCTGGCCTTAAGACCAGCCCCTCCGTGCCACAGGATGGGACAAAGTGTGATTTCTCCCAAGGAAGCAGTCCACACTCTCACACACTCACACTGGCCCCTACTCTGCACACGAAGCACTCAGACCAGCGGCCGGGCAAGAGACGGCCAGAGGCCGAGCAAGAGATAGCCAGCAGGAAGCTGCCCAGGATGCTGGGCTGGGAGTGCCTACACTGCCAGGACCTGCTTCCCTCCTGCCAAGGTGCCTAGAGGCTCTTCTCAGGGTCTCCTTTCAGGAGAGGGGCTGCCCTTTAACCTGCACGTACCCAGGCCCAAGGGTCCAGCCCTGCAGAAACCCAAGGCCAGGCCACGGGGCCACGACCCGCAGGGACTAGCAGCCAGGCCTCTCGAAGCTGCATTGCCCACAGCCAGGATGTGCAGTGATGAGCAGTGACCTGAAGCGCCCATGGGGTCAAAGCGAAAAGAAGTCAGGGACAAGAGACAGCCGTGACGGCCACTGGAGGTAAGGCACTTCTAAGAGTTGGGCCTGCAGCTCGGGACCTGGGAGCCCTGGTGTTTTAAACACTTCCTTAAGCCGTGACTTGTTCTCACCATCTCTTCCATGCACTCAGCTTATTAGGACAAGGTGATGACACGCACCCGCTCCATAGAGTGCTAGAAAAATCCATCTGGAGTGGGTGAGGTGGGGAGGGCTGTGGGAGCTGGGAGCCCCACACAGCTCCTGAGCAGCCACAGAGCTGGTGGGGCCTGAACACTGTCCTGTGATGATGGCATTGCTGGGAAAACCCTGAGTAAGCCTCTCAGTTACTCCCACTGACTGAGACGTCCATGAGCTCACAGTGTTGCTGGGCACTCACTAAACTCAAGGGGAGGGCCTCCCAAAGCAAGCAACTCCCCCACCCCACGGTATCTGTGGGACAGCAAGCCAGCCGCTGTAGGGCTCCCTTTCAGAGAGGATCTGATGGGGACAGAACCTGGGCCCACCTCACAGAGGGCACCCTCCACCCCCCAAGCCCACATGTGTGCTTGAATCCGTCTGTGAGCAGCCGGACATCAAGAGGTTAAGTTCACACGTTTGCTGGAAACAAGAGTGACGCGGACCCCCAGCTGGCTGGGGTTCCGGGCACAGTGCACTAGAACCGCCCACCCCAGTCCTGGCCCCACGGCCCCCGGGCTTCTCCTACTCAGACAAACGCCTGCCCTAGACGTGGGATCGGGAGTCGTCTACAGTCCTCAGCGGTACCCTGAAAGGAACGACTGTCACATGTGTCAAAACACAGCGAGAAGCTTCAATGTGGCCGCAGCAGCGCTGAAAGAGAGACAGCCTGAGGGAGGAACTGAGGGTTAGTCCAGGGCAGGACGCAGCGGGGTAGAAGCAGCCACACGTGGAAGCGGGCGTCGCCGAATCGCTCGGCTCTGGTCTAGTCCGCTGCTGCTGGGACGTCCCACACCTCAGACTCAACCAAGCATCCTGGGAACAAAACTAACTGTGGGGGGACCAGCAGCCCTCCCTGCGGCTTGGTGCCTCCTGACGCGGGAGCTGAGGACACCGGGCGGCTGGTGAGAGAGGCTGGTGGGGCGGCCTAGGGCTCCTGTCCTGCCCACCCAACAGCGGCGCCCTGGCCCTTCTGCACTGCACAGCCAAGGCCAGGACCTTCAGACGACGGAGTCCCATGACCTGTCTGGATATCAGAGCCCCTGGCTGAGAAACGCCCCCAGAACAGTTCAGTGAGGACAAGGGAGGCCTCACCGCTTCCTCGTGGTCCAAATGCTCAGAGAGCCCTGCACCTCAGCCTGCAGACCCAGCCTGCCCCCCAGTACTGAATCCCCCCACCCCATCCCCCCACCAGTACTGACTGCCTCCCGCCGTGACGCTCCTGTTCAGTGGTTCCTCCAGCCTCCGCCCAGCCCTCACTTTCACAGACGTGAAACCTCAGCGCTACGCATGGTCCTTCAGTTTCAGCCTTCACCAATCTCTATTAACTGTGGTGTCTGTCTTCCCTGCCACCTGCACTCCTGCTCTCTCCCCTCAGGTCCTCCCAAGAGGGCGTGGGGTGTGTGTCTGGTCCATGCAAGGGCGGGCGGCCTGAGTGAGGCATGCACGTGCCCCCACCCTCTGCCGCGCATGCACCAGCGGCAGGACTGGAGTCCCGTGTTAAGGTATCAGCAGGGCTGCCGAGAGAGGGTTACAGTGAGTGGGCAGAGAACAAACATCACCAGTCTACCTCCGGAGACCGACTCCAGCCAGGCCTGTACTGCTGCACGGCGGACGGAGGGGAGGCCAGGCACTGAATTTAAAACAGACAACAAATACACAGTTACACCACGGGAGTAAGCGTTCCTGGTGAGGACAGTGAGGTCCTCCTGGAGTCTACAATGAAGGAGAGACAGACGACGCTACAGCTCAAGGCCCATGGTGCCCTGTGTGCTGGGCGAGGAGAGAACGGGTGGGGTGGTGGGGGGAATGACGCAGCTCGAGTCCAAGTGGCATCCCCAGGCAGCAGGCTCTCTCTCGGCTCCCAAAGAGCTGCTGGGTGTTTACGAGGCTGTAAAAATGGTTAGACATTGGTCCCTGTGGGCGCTAAATGCAAACACGCAAACAAAAGGGCAAGAGACAGAAGGAAAGACACCGAGGTGGGCACGCCGAGGTTGGGGCATGGAGAAGGATGCTCCCAACGCTCTCTAGGTTTTCATTCCTTTAAAGAAGCCAGAACAAGGGTCATCGTCATCCTCTTGTGAGATGCAGAGTGCCTCCCCTAAAACCCAGGGCTGGAAATGATGCTACTTCAGAGGCCTCCCTGAAGCAAATGTCTTCTTAAGACTTCATTTTAGTCCAAGATATGGTCCCCTGACCCCACTCTGTCCTCACACACTCACACCCAGACACACAGCATGATGAAGAGCAAGGACATTCCTTCAAGTGGACAAAGAGGAGCCCGACCTAGTGACACCGGGCAAAGGCAGCAGATTCTCAGTTCTTCCAAGGTCAAGTTCACCCCATTGTTTCCAGTCAGAAGACAGCCCCCCTCTCACCCCACTGATGAGAGCCCAGGAAGCAGACACGCCTCACTGGCTCTTACTTGTGTGGAGCAGGGCAGCCCTGCCCTACAGGAGAGTCCTCTGCAGCCCGAGGGGAAGGGGGCGGAGGCGCCCGGGGCCCTGCACCCCGAGCAGTTACCTCCAGGAAGGGGGGACTCGGGCGCCAGTGCTGCTTGCTCCTCCTGGTTCTCACGAATATGCGTCCAGTGCACGTCGGCCTGGATCTCCAGGGGATCGGCCAGGTTCAGCAGCTGCTGCAGCCTCCTCGGGCTCCCGACTAGGGGACCAGGTTCCAGGGGAGGAGGTGAGAGAGGGAGAGAGGACGGGAAGAAGGAAGGAAGGAAGACGGGGGAATGTGAACAGTCCAGGGATGGAGGGAGCAGACACCATAGGACAGGAAACAGAGGCAAAGTTACCATATTTGCCAGGATCAGTATGAAGCAAAAGCAGGCAAAAACTGAGAATCAGTGCATGTGCGCGCACACACACACACACACACCCGACTCCTACTCATTCAATGTGACTCTGTCCCTTGGAGCCTCAGTACATGAGCACGCGCACACACACTAGACTTCTACTCATTCAGTGTGACTCTGTCCCTTGGAGCCTCCGTGCATGCGCGTGCACACACACACATGCACACACACCTGACTCCTACTGGTTCAGTAAGACCCCGCCCCTTGGAGCCTACTCGTTCAGTGTGACTCCGTCCCTTGGAGCCTCAGTGCACGCACGTGAGCACACACACACATGCATACACACCTGACTCCTACTGGTTCAGTAAGACCCCGCCCCTTGGAGCCTCACATAACTGTCTTCCATGAAGAGTGTTACTCCCCCTCCAGCGCAGAGCCCCTTCCTCTCTGCCGCTCTTTCCACCTTAACTGCCTTTAAGGGACCCAAGCGCAGGTCACAACTGGCCTCTGCAAGGCCAGCCTCCCACGCATGCGGCTCCAAGGCCACCAAGCCTGTACCCACTGCCACTTGCTGCGTGGACAGAGACGTGGACGCGCCGGGCCATCCTGCAGGAACCAGCGGCTCACACAGGCACAGCATGACTCTGTTGGGCCTCTCTGTCATCGTCTGCCCCTTCTATGGTGGGCTGAGGCAGGGGTAGACTCAGAGGAGCCATAGCCAAGGAGGAGGTGGGCGGGGTCTGTCCTGCAGACCACCACAGCTCAGGGAGCTCACAGGAGCAAGAATTCAATCCCTCTGTACCTTTTCTGCAGTCAAAGCCCTTTCCTCTAACTCTCCTCTAGGGCCCCTCTGGTGCCCCGGACACCAGACCCAGCTCCTCAGCCAGGTGAGAACCCTGCTGCCGGCATCCAAGGAACACGCATGCACGCCCACCCTGGGGGCTCTGCATTGTCAGTACTAGGACCACACCATACGCTTGGGTCAAATCAGGGGACAGCCAGCAACGTGGGGGCGGGGGACCACCGGAGGGAGGGCGGCTTTTCAGCAGCATCTGATCCGAAGGCCTCGCCACAGTCTACTGGGGCAATCTGGCTTCACCACAAGAACCACAACCTCCTAACTTTCTAGCAACAGGAAGAGTGCTTGGGGCAGAGGCCACTGACAAGGCCACCAGATGTGGGCGGGGGCGCCGGGCTGGGCTGGCGTGGGCTCTCCTGGGAGCTGCTGGCTGCTAAGGGTTTTCTCAGGGGTCGAGGGTCCCTGGCGGAGCTGGACGGGCTGCGTCTCCAGACCAGGACAACAAATCCAAGAGGAGATGCAGGCCCCTCCTCCAGCTTCCAGGCGAGCAGAGGAAGACAGTGAGGCTCCCCCCGGGGGCTGCCCGTGTCCCACCAAGCAGGGGTGCCTGGGGACACACTGCCTGGGCACAGGGAGGGGTTCTGGGCGCTCTGTGATGTGAGGTGAGCGGCTCGCATCAGAGCAGGGGCAGTCTAAACAGTATGGAGGACAGGCAGCGGGCATTCAAGGCGCAGAGGGGTCAGTCGGGCGGGTCTGGGGTGGCTGTCTCTCCTACCACTGTACTCTAGGAAAGCCCCCTCCTCATGTGGGACCTGTTCCTGGGGTCAGGGCGGAGGCAGCAGGGATACTTTCACCTGCACCCAGGCCCTCATGCCCCTGCAGGAGCTGGCCCTGCAAGCATTCTCTGTCCCAGGGCCAGCACTCTCCTGCCGGAGCACCGGGGGGGCAGACGGGAGGAGGACAGAGAGAAGCATCACCCCCGGTTCCTCCAACTAAAGCCCAGCCCTACTTCCACATCCAAGAAGTCAGGTCTCAGGAGGGAAGAGAGGACGCACCCTGACCCTCAGCTGTGTCTGGGCTACAAGCCACCGAGGGACCTCCCAGGGAGGCTGTGCCCTTGCAGTCCCCGCGGACTGACCCCGGGCCATTGGCTCTTCAGGCAGGCCGGCAGCGGAAGGAGCCCCAGACGCTGCCTCCCCTGACTCCTCACATGAGGGGGTGTTCAGGCCCCAAGGGATGCCCTAGAGCCCGGCCCTGGCCTCTGGGTTGGTGGGTGGGAGGGAGGGAGGGAGGCCTGCAGGAGGACCTGCCCACGTGCCCACGGAAGCCCTGCCTCATCTGTCGTGGGTCACCGGCTAGGGGACACACAGTGCTCCAAGGACCCCCAGTTACTCGCACTGTGCCTGGCCAGCGCCCGGCCCTCACTGAGCTGCAGTCCCCGGGCTGGGACTGGCCGCTGAGCACAGGGACCCCCACACGGGGCAGAGGTCCTAGAGCCATGGAGGGCCAGCCCTGGGGGCCAGGCTCCAGGCCAAGGAGTCACACCCGCCTGCCCTGTCCACGCGCCTGAAGAGACAGCACAAGCCTAACAGACACTAGTCCCCAAGGGCTCTGGTCTCCGCCTGCCTGGCCCCTGCTCACCACTGCGGACCCGGGGCAAGCCGGCACGGGGGAACGGCCCTCTGAGCTCCTTGTCACCACTTGGGCTCACACACGCAGCCGACAGGATGGGACCAACACCTCGAGTGCCCGACGAGGTGTCTCAGAGCCAGCCCCACCGACCCGCCAGGACACGGCTCCCAGAACATCCCCAGGCTCCACGGGTGAGCCTGCCCGGGGGCCCTCTCCTCAATGCTCTGCAGCCCCCGACACCCGGGACCAGGGAACCCCAGAAAGCTAAGTTCCCTCAGCTGGAACAGGACAGGAAGACGAGTGACCTGAGCTGCAGGAGGCCCTGACCCGCCTCCATGCCCAGCTCTCCCCGACGGCCCATCACGGGTCCCCCAAGGCCTGGGAGAGAGGCGTCCGTCATGGGTCCCCGGCCACAGAAACCCACCCCCGCACACTGCGGTCTGACGTCAGGGTCAGGAGGAGAGGGTGTCCTCTGACCTTCACTAGACTCCTCGTCCTCCTCGTCCTCTTCGTCCTCCTCTTCCTCCTCCTCCTCCTCCTCCTCGTCTTCCTCGTCCTCCTCCCCGGCCCCGAAGCTCCTGGAGGCTTCCAGCTCCTCTTCACTCTTCCCTCTCAGGAGTGCATGGATCCTCACGGCCTCCTTCCAGGGAACGCCGCCCAGGTCCGAGGTGGGCAGCGGGGGCTCCTCCTCCTCCATCTCTGACTCCGAACTGCTGTGGGAACGACCGGAGAACCCAGTGAGGGGACGTCTGGAGGCCAGGGGCACAGGCAGAGGAGTCAAAAAGGCAGCTGCCCGCTGTGGGCCAGGATGGGACAGAGGACGCCTCAGGGGCCAGTGCAGGGGGGACAGGGGGGGAAGCAGAGGGCAAGATGGGCGCACGGGCTGCCTGTGCAAGCCTCCCCGCCCCCTGCGAGAGGCAGTCACTGCTCGAGGGCCCAGGCACCCGTTCCCGGGGATAAGTGTGCCCCACCTCGCCCTGAGGGCTGGGCCTGGACGCCCGCTCCCGGGGATAAGCACGCCCCACCTTGCTCCGAGGGCCCAGCCCAGCTGCCTGTGTCTGGGAGGGAGACCCTAAGCCCGCGGTGCCCTGCCTGACGGGGGAAGTCTGACTTCCTGCGGCCTCCGGTCAGGGTGGAGAGTCTAAGAACGCAGTTTGGGGCAAAGGCTTTTGAGTCACACAGCGTCAGCTGACCTGGAGCCGGGCTCAACCACAACTACCCCCAAGAGGGAACGTGAACCCGGAGGCTCTGAGGGTATCGCCGCACGTCAGCACCAGGAGAGTGGCTCTGCCTGAGCACGGCTGTGAGCACTGCCCCTCCAGAGGGCTCTGTTTCATCGTCTTTCTAGAAAATTATACCCCACCCAAGGGTGATGCGGGAGACTCTCACTTCCGCTGGGTCAGAAGCAAGGGTGGTCTCCTGGGCTGTGTTCCCCCAACCCTTCATGGGGCAAATGGCTCTGCCATGACAGCCCTGTCCACACTGGGAAGGGGGTGTGAACACCTGGTTGTCAGGGTGAGCTGGTGGAGTGGGAGATGTAATTGACTTCACCACGCCTGTGCTACTCGTGGGTCCTCCAGCCATCCACTAGCTTGTTTTACCTATTTACAGTCAGTCTGTCATTCAGCAAATGCTTCTGAGCACCTAACTGAAGGTCAGTTAGTAGATGAGGAAGAAAGGAGCAGGTTCCTCACTGCTCAGCTCAGTCAAGTGAATCCTACTCCATTCATGCGTTCATTCATTCATGCCACTAAAACTTACCAAGTGTCTTCTGCTCACAAAGCCCTTCCCAGACGCTGCAGGGAACACTAAACTGCCACAGAAAAGATCCTCAGTCTCGAGGGAGACAAGATGCAAACAGCAGGACTAGACAGGGTGGCGATAACTGAAGTGGGTGAGGGTCAGGGCAAGGCAGTTTCCAGCAGGAAAACCTAGGACTGTGGACCACAGAACGTGTGCCCTCTGGAGTCTGATTAGCTTTCAGTGTTGACTGAGCTATGTTTCTGCCTTATCACCGTGACGTCATTTGTTTACTTTCTTTTTAACTAACAACACTGACCAACCCCGGGCTTGTCATTTAACCTCTTCCAAAACAGGTAATCAGGGTAAGAATGTCCCCTGTGCTCATCCCTAACCTCAGGTCAATTTAGACAACTTCAGGTGGGAGAGGGGAGGCCAGGCTGCCCTCCCTTCGAGCCGAGCACACTGGGACCCCAGTCGTGGGCGGCAGTTCTCTGTGTGTGTGTTGCGGGGGTGCTCAGGGCAGTCCATCCCTGGGCCATGTCACAAGGGTGGCCAACATGATGAGTTTCCACTTGAAGCTGCAGCAATTCAAGGACCATGGAGAAAAGCAAGGGACACACTTGGCATAAAAAAATTGGGCAGAAAGGTCAACCCTCACCTCTCGCCACAAGCTCAGGCTCTCAGTCCCTTTCTGAGTGGTCTTGCCACGTGCTTCCGGAGACGAGAAGCAGGCAAGCCCACCCCCTGCCTCTCTGAAGGCCAGAGGGAGACAGACAGTTCCTCCTAGGCCTCATGGTCCATGGGCACTCAGAGCAGCCCTTCAAGTCTGGCCAGACTCCTCACAGCACATCAGACGAGGAGGCAGACAGGGAGGCCACGCGACCTGCTTGTCAAGGGTCACAGCCAGCATGCAGACCCAGACGAGCTGACTCAGGGCTCCGCAGCGCCTGCCCCCGGCAGGCAGCAGTCCCCGCAGGCTGACCTGCTGGCTGCGTCCTCCTCCGTCCCCGTGTCCAGCACGCTGCTCAGGTTGTGCTCGGCCTGCGTCTCCTCAGGCACCTCCTCCAGCCCCTCCGCCTGCCGCACCGACAGCCGGTAGTTTTCCAGCTCGATCCTTTCCGGGGTGCCCCGCAGTCTCTTGGCGACGCTAGGCTCCTCTAGGCCATTCACGCTTGGGCCTGCACGACAAGCAAGAAGCAAAGTTCTAGGGTCAGCAATGGGGATGACGGAAGGAGCCTTCCCCTGGAAGGAGGGGCAGCCATCCTGCGAGGCTGGGGAGCTGGACGCCACAGCGGTCAACAAGGCTGGGGCCCCCAGAGCTCAGAGGATGCTGGTGTGTGTGTGGGGGGCTGGTGCAGAAGACAGAAGACCCCTCATCTGCCCTGCAGGAAAGCCTGGGGAGCAGTGGACACTGGCTGGGGGGAGGGGCCAGGCTGGACCTGAGGGAAAGCAGCCTGTCGAGGGGAGAGTCCTCCCACTGCCCCCACCCCTCGGTCCAGGACACAGCTGGGGTTTGAGCACTGCATCTGGCTGGTCAATGGGGAGGTCCAGGGAAGCTGTGCTGCGGAGCTTCTCACACCGTGCAATTGTCTGTCTCATGTTGAGATTATGGTAAAGGCTCTTTGTTCCATGGGACCCCCCTACATGGGCAACTGCACCCACACAGAACAGTCAGGCCCCCTCATTCCTGGTGATGCCAGCTGGACGGCTTGGTTGAACTGGTGCTTGTCGGCTCTGTGTTGTAGAGGGACCTTTCCCCTTTGGAATTAATAAGCAGATTTGCGCAGTTGTGGATGGAGACCCTGGACTACCTGTTCCCAGCACCCCTGTGTCCATGGTCTGAAGATCACTGATGACCTTGCCTGGGTCGGCTATTACTCTGGGAGGCCCACAGCAGTGCTTTCTAGACTCCAGCATTCCTTTGTGAAGAACTCTGAGGACTGCAGCGGGCACGTGGACTCTGAAGGGCTCAGATGTCAGATGTCACTGCCATGCCCCCTCCACTCCCATCTCCATCCTCACACTTCCTGACACACCTGTGACCCCACTCTCGGGCAAAAGAGGCCCCCCCTCCGACCACTCTTGCCTGTGCCCACTGGGACAAGATGCAGCACATGGACGCAGAGTCACACAGACCCCCCCGAGACACTGGACCACACCAGCAACTGGCTGAAAGATCTTAGGAAAATCCCACGACACGAAGAGTACATTTCCTGATCTTCAATGAGGACAGTCCCATGCCCAGGGTTACTGTGCATGTGAAGGGGATTATATTCACACACACACACACGCACACACTCACAAGGGCCATCCCCGTGCCCACGTACACTGCCCTCCTCTACTATGTTCACCATGTACACGGCAGCATTCCGCACACGAGCTAGGTGATACGTCTTGAGGTCCAGCAACCTTTTCACTCCCAAGTTGTACAGGTCTCCTGTATCCCTTTGCCCTGGACTGCAAATGGCAGCTACTGCACCAGAAAGCCGAGGGAGAGCACGGCAAAAGGACCCCAGGTGGAAGCAGGCAGGCTGTGGGGCTCGCGTCCCGCCAGGGCGGGGGCCCAGCTTCTGTGACACCCCAGGCTCTACAGAACGACACTGGGTTTGACTGGTCAAGTCACACCGCCAGCCTCAGGTGACAGGTGGTCTTCCGGAGAAGCTCAGAACTCGACGAAAGATGGAAGGACAGGATTGATGACCACTCCTCACACGCCAACTGTCTACTTGTCCATCCGTATGCTTACGTGAGGCACAGAGAAAAGAATGTTGTGTGGATGCAAGAGGGAGACACTGACCTGCCAGGAGTCAGCGGTGACAGAGGGACCGAGGAGGGGAAATGCGACAGGGATGAATCAGAGCTGTCCCAGGAGACCCAGCCGGTGGGAGGGGACAGCCCGCAGCCCAGGAAGTCCTTTCCAGAAGGCCGACGGGCTTGTCCACACCCAGGCCTATGCTCCCCATCTGCAGGATCCCAGGGAACTTTTGCTTTCATGTTAGTTTTCCAGTGTTAAATTCTTTTTGCTGCTATTATTGCAGCATCTCCCATGGGTGCTTTTCTGGCACGTGGGAATCCTGGCACATGTCATTCTCTCTAAGGCACATACCCTGGTCTCCACTAAAAGACCGTCCCAGAGCTCCGTGTAGCTCTCCAGGTAATATGTCTTTCCTGTGCTGAAACACCTCACAGGGGAAGCTCGATCGGGCCCAACCATCTGCCGCGTCAGCCTGTGGGAAGCTGCAGCTGTGACGAGCGCACTGGGGTTTGCTGGTGCTCTTTAGTCCCCGCCAGCCGAGCTCCAGCTGAAACTCTTGCCTTCCCACCCGGCCACCCGCCTCCACACACCTGTGCACACAGGGGCGCCACAGGGGCCGCCCAAAAAACAGGAAGGCCCCTGTGATCTGCCCAAGGGAAGCAATCTGTCCACAAGCCACTCATGCAGCTGATCACATACGCGGCAGGTAAAGAGAAGGATGGCCCCACAGGTCAGCCCGGCCCAGGCCTCTCACCTCCCCCTACCTTGGGCACCCTCTCCAGGCCCCCAGGACTCAAGTTCATCTGTGTCACGCCAGCTACCCTCCGAGCATACCTCAAACGGGGATGGGGACTCGGGGAGGAGGGTGCCCTCTGATGCAGAGCACTCCCAGTTGTCTCTGCCCCTGGGCACATTTTTAAGAAACTGCCCATAATTCAGCTATCACAGGGACAAACCTGCCCACCCCTACCCCTGCCTTCCACAAAAGGCTGTCTGCTCTGCAGCAGGCTCCTGTTGAAGACAACATCTCCCTCCCCCCAGGTAGCCCAAGATTTATTTCTGGAAATGAGCCAAGTTCCACCAGCAGGCCCACAACCACCATCTGAAACACAGGCTCTCGTCTGTCCAGCGTCCTTGACACTGGCCTGGACACTGGCCAGTCCCCGAGACTGACCAGTGTCTGGGCAAGGGCCCTGTGAGGCTGACGGAGGAGAGCACAAAGCCCTTTCCAGCGGCCAGCCGGGCACCACAAGGCACTGTCCAGTCCCGACTCCATCCTGCAGGGGCCATGAGGCGGCACAGAAGGCCCTGGGGGACGGGTGTGGGTGGAGCCAGACCACTTCCAGGCCCCGCTCCCGGGAAGCTGTGACCCTGCTGTTCCTCTGACTCTCACGTGGGTGCTGACAACTCAGCGTCACTAAACCCCATCTGTGACTGCTTTCCCTTCGTTGCTATAGTGAAGAGCCTCTGGTGGTCACAGAGTCAGCAGGTGACCTCACAGCCTATCCATGCAGGCTGAGGAAAAAGCAAGGCCAAATTTAGCCAAGCCCTGCAGGGACTTAATGTGCTGTGCTGGCCAGCTCCCAGGCCCAGTCTCAAGACCAGACACACAGGACCTTCTCACTGTTCTGTTTCCCCAAACCTCTGCCATCTGGGAACGCAGCCCACTGGGCCGTGCGGTCCTCACCCTAAAGGACGCATTGCCCAGTCAGCAGAAACAACCCGAACTCACACTTACTCTGATGACCCCAGCATTTTCTGGAAGCCCCACCAACAATCATGGCTGATTGTTGTCCTGAAATCCTGTCAGATCAACCAGCTTCCATATGTTCTAGCTTATTTGCTCCTGACAACAGCCTTATGAGATAAGGGGAGCAGGGAGCCTTTTGTTCACGTTTTCTAACTTCATTAGACAGAAAAGCTGAACCTCAGAGAGACCACTGACCGGAAACGGCAGGGTGACAGGCTGCAGGGCTGGAGCCCAAGTCAGCGCCTTCTCTGCACGTGTTCCCTAGCCCGGCTCTGTTCTCTGAGGATGACCATGTTCCAGGGTTCAGGGCGGTCCACTGTGGGTCATAAAAGACCTCTGGACCTCTGTTCTAGAACGCATTCTCAACATCTGACAGCATCCACAGCACCTGCAAGGACGTGTGCTCCCACACAGGGTTGTGGGCTGACAGCCTGCCAGGGTGGAGACCCTGCATCACTGCCTTGGTTCTCGCACGGCCTCCACCTGGTCTCCCACAGGGAAGGACCACATGGAAGTGGATTTCACGCCTGCACGCTGTGCTCACTTCTGACTCTAGTCTAGAACGGTGGTTGTCAACCAGACGATCTTCTCTTTCGGGGTCTCCTGGCAACATCCCAACCTGGGAAGGGGTCCTGACATCCACGGATTCTACAAACAGCCGACAACGCACAACACAGAAGTATCTACCCAAACGTCAACAGCACTGAGCCCGGAACGCTGCCTGGAAGTCACAAGGGACTGTCTCCAACCTCGAGCTCAAGGGGCCAGCCGCCCGCCAGACACTGGACCACAGCCTGACGGACAAGGTTGTTAGGATGGAGTGGTGAGCTCAGACATCCCCCTCTGCTGCCCACCTCTGCTGCTCAGGTGAGGCATCCTGACCCCAGAGGGCAGTGCGTGGAGCACCCCCCCAGGAAGGGCCACGCCAGGCCCACAGGCCCACGCGCTGGGCACACCACCCCACCCTTCCCAGCCCTCCGGCGTGGCCTGGCTCACAGGAACTGTCCATCCCTGCCATCCACGCAAGGGCTGCCCACACACCCGCCCAGCCCTCCAGAGCAGGGCCTGGGGAACAGAAGCCCACAGGTCCATCAGGAAGTCCGCTCACTAGCCCAGGGAGAAAACCAGACTTGGAAACACGATGTGGAAAAACACTGCTTCATTTTTCCATTTCCCAAAACATCCTCTGCGGGCTTGCAGGGCCCGTCGCAGCACGCCTGCCTGCAGCTGGGCCCGATGTGCTCAGGCCTCCGAGTGCTCGTGTGCCAACCGGAGCTGACCTGACATGGCAGAGCCCAGAGGGCAATGATGCACACTCCCTGCTCAGCCAGGTTTCAGGGTCATTTGATGTGAGTGGAGTCTGGAGGGGCCCAAACTCAAGACAGATGAGAAGGTCAGTGTTTCCTGTCCTGATGATTCTGCTCCAACTGTCAGCACAGACTCAGGCAGACCCGGTCTCTCCCTCTCCTTCGGCCAACCCCGCCCAGGGCGCCAGGCCGGGCCACTGCTGAGAAGTGTAGAGCAGTACGTCAGCTGCACCACCCTCGGGGCCTCTTAGAAGGTGTGATAAAATGCGAGAGCAGAGAAGAAACTGGGGCCCAGGGAGCAGCACTGATCATCCCCCTGAACACAAGCCCGTCTCCTTGGGACTGACAGGCAGGAGGGTCCCAACAGACCCTCCTGGGGAGAGGTTGCTCCGGTCTATTCTCACTGACATGACTTCAGGCTTGGTTTCATTCGAATTCATCAAAGACAGCTGATACGGAGAAAACGAGGAGAAGCTGGCTCAACATCACTGCTCTCCTCCTCCGTCTCTTCTGACCATCCCCTTCACGTACCAGGGATGAATGCCCTTGGCTCTCGAATCCACCCTCTTTGCAAAGGCACATCCCCAGCCAGGGGGTGGGGGTCACTGCTAAAAAGCTGGGGACGTATTTCCTGGGAATAACCACACGCTCGCGGATGACACAGGGCGCTCAGGAATGTCTTTTAACGCGTCATCTCTGCGGAGCCAATAAGCAGCTCTTCCCTCTCCCCAGCAGACAAGCCGAGGCTGGAGGCCGGACAGGGCCAGGGCGGTGCTATGTCCTGCGGGCAGACTCCACCGGCTCCGCCCAGGTTGGTTACGTGGCCTCGATCCAGTCTGCAAAATGCCGCCTTCCTCGCAGCTACAGGGGAGTGCTGCGTCTGGACAGCGCCTGGCACAGAAGTGCCGCATGCCGGCTGCATCAACATTACACGTCCTCCTGAACCATGCTCTGAGTTTCTATGACACCAGCTCCAGCAGCAGGTTGACCGGTACAGTCACTGGGGAAGCCCGACACGCCAAGCTTCACTCTGTTTTTATTTGACGGGGACTCTAGGGCAGACATGGGTCATCCCGGCTGTAAACAGCACAGCCCTTGGCGTGGTGTCTGCAGTCGCCGGGAGCACAGCCATCAGCTCACGGCAGCCGCTGAGCCCTGCGACGGCTCCAGCCTCCACTGGGGCTGGCTGCCCACATCCACACCCACTCCCCATGGGGCTGGGCCTCCAACAGTGCTGGGGCCCCAAGGAAGCTCTGCCTCACTGAAGGCAGGCAGGGAGCCGGTGCAGAGTGACCCACGGGAGACCGAACCAAGGGTAAAACCTCTTTTAAAGGAAGAATCTACTGACCCAGAGAAGTCTGTTGGTAGCAAATGCTGGAAGGGAAATTTCACAACGGGTCTCTCCTACCTGGAGATCCTTCTAGATCCTGACTCGGTTCTAGAAAACAGGGACACAAGAGTAAACAGGCTGCTGTAGCCATACTGGGACCACTTCAGCCGTACTGTTCCCCTTCGGGGTCTCAGATCCCTAGTCACACTTTCAGGTCTGACCTCTGAGAAGCCACCTAGCCCCAGGAGGGTCGCCCTCTCGGGAACTCACCTCCAAGGATGTGCGGAGTCACCACCATGGAAGAACACGAGAGCTGAATGACGCACGCCTATTTGGGCCTCTGCATGGAAACAGCCCCGGTGCTGTCACGCGTCTGAGGCCCAGGTCCTCCCGGGGCCCCGGGCCTCGCCTGGCAGCCTGGGCCTACAGGGGCCCCAGTGGGGCCAAGTTTTCTCAGGAAGTTGGCTGTGATGGAGGCCCAGGCACACCGGGACCCGGGGTGCAGGAACTCAAGAGAAGCAGGTGCCTGATTGGAGGGCCCGAGCTCTTCCGGAGACCGGGGCCCCTTAACACAAAACAACTACCAAAGACCCACAGTTCCAGGTGAGGACACTGTGAAACAACAGTGGCATGGTGGGAATAACCCTGATACCTTACACAAGCACAGAAGAGGAACTCAACGCACACACCGAGGACAGGCTCATGCAGTCAACGTACAGTCCACAGTGAGCTGGCAAGGACAGAAAGAGAGGTGAAGGACACGTGAGAGCTAACAGAGATCCCGACTGGACTGTGAGAACTTTCCTGGTCATCACCCACACAGCCCCAGGGGCCCCGAAAGGCATCCCCAAACTGCCCTTTGCACCAACAAGAGGTGTCTGTGAGGGATGGGGGCACTCTGACCTCCCCTGTAGACACTATCAAGGGCGAGGTCAAGTTTGCTTGGCTTGAGTTAGGGCTTGGGTGGGTGGGAGAGGGGGCGACTTGCCCTCTCAATCACTGTCTTTCTTGGAGCAAAGCCTTGTCCCCACCCTTGGTCCAGAGGACCTGTGGAGCAGGAGGCACAACCCAGCACCACGCCTTCATCCCCACAGGTGCTCGGGACGGTCTCCTGGCCAGCACTCGCTGGGTGCAGGGCTGGACCCTGAGGTGCAAGGTAAGCCCTGGTTCGGGAGTCTTGGGGAAGTCGCAGAGCTCTACGAAAGGGCCTGGGGTGTAGGCACGAGTTTCCCCAAAGCCCCGTGCAAGCTGCTACACCCCAGAAAGGCCGTGTGGGGACTTGTCTCCAGTGTGTCCCTCGGGGCAGGACGGAACCCAGGGTCTGTCCCGTGCCCCCATCTGCACACAGGAGCCCTCTCGGAGAGTGTACCAGTCAGGGCAACAGCCAGGGAATTGTTGAGAAAAGAAGAGACTGGGTTTCAAGAAGTTTCGGAAAGAAACAGACCCAAAGGGAATTCTCCAGGGTCTTCACCCGCTCTTTCTCTCCCGGCCTTTTGCAGAGGCCAGGACAGACCCGACTGACTGATTTCTGAGAAAGGGGGACAGGAGGCAGGCAAGAAGAATTCGGGACCCAGCAAGGTGCTGCAGCCGTGCGGGCACCCAAGAGTGGAGGGGAGAGACCCTTCAAGCCAGACCCCGTCTCCTAGAGCACAGCTGTGCAGACGGGGTGGTCAGTGTCCCTCACCCCACTGCGGCACCCTCTCGGGGCCCAATTTAGCACCCAGACTGGCTGAGCCCGGCTCCATGGGACGCACTGCCAAGGTCACAGCACATGTGATAGGGTCTTGGAGGCTCAGCCCTCCAGGCTCCAGCGGTCAGGCAGAACTGGACCCCCAGCTCAGGGTCCATGTCACAGAAAGAAACAGTCGGGAGGACAGACCTGGACCATCCCTGTGGCCTGAGAGCCTCAAGCAGAGGAGAGGTGCCTACATGCTCCTGGGCCTGGCACTGGCTCGTCAGGGGGAGGACACCGGCCTGGGGCCCCAGCAGACACTGGCTCAGGGGGAGTTTCTGTTCCTCACCTGCCCGTCCCCCAGGGCCTTCATGCAGGCTGACTGGATGTGCAACACAGGTGGCATCTTCCTCCACGAAGCAAGCAAATGTCTTCCACCATGCCCCCCTGCCCCCAGAACAGGGGCCTTTCCACTGACAGGAACCTTTACTTCAGGTACAAACACGCTGTCTCCCCACTTCAGTACACCTACACTCTCTCCCGACCCAGCCCCGGAGCGAGAGTCCTGAGGCACAGTGCTGTCAAGCCCACTCCCGAGACCTGCCTGAGGGGGCCCTTCCCACCCTCCAATCAGGAGAAAGGGGAGGAAAAGAAATACTCAGAAACCTGAAGATTGTTTGGAATTTATTCTCTTAAATAAGAACGGTAACATTTGTTAAAAAAAAAAAAAATTAGAAGCACAACACCTTAGTTTCACAGAAAACAGTTTCACGGAAAAAACAAAGTTACACAATTAAATAAAAACAGCTCACAAAGAAACACACCAAAACTCACAACAGCACAGATTAAAGGCAAGCGCGACGCTTCACAGAAGGCAGGCGGAGGTAGAAAGGCGGGCATCCCTGACACAGCTCTGGTCTCCGTACCATGCCTGGAGACCCACTGCTGCTTAACGGCTCAGGAAAAGTGGGGTGTGGAACCCCTTAACTAACTGGTCAGGCCTTCAAGGCCACGCTGAGGCCACTCTCAGGACAGACTATGGGATTCCACTGTCTACAGATACACTGAACACCAAGAGACAGCAGGAAGCTGCAGTAACAGGCCCAGGGAGTCAGACACGCCTTGGAACCGAAGCGGTCCTCAGGGCCCCTGAGAGAGAGCCCTGTGCCCCTGGTCTCTGGTGCTGGGAGTATGCTCTGCTTGCTTTCTGAGACACTCACCCCGCAGTCTCCCCCTCCACCAGGAGCCCGGCTTCTCTGCTCCCTCCAAGCCCTGACCAGAACACTAAGCTAGGCCAGGTCCCCAGGTAAACCAGAACCAAGGAAAGAGAAGCTTTAGAAAAAGCTCCACTAGGATTGTGATTATTACTCAGGGCACAATATGTAAACGTGTACTTATACACATGAAGCTAAACCGGTACAAGCGCATGTGTGTATATATGTAAACGTGCATATATCAAACACCTGCTACACATGAAGTTTAGTACAAGCACGTGTGTGTATATATGTAAACGTGCATACATCACCATTTGCTACGACTCTCAGGACTGGGCAGGGAAGCTGGATGTGGAATTCTCTGCCTCACTAACAGGTTTTCCAGAAACGGAAGCAGACTTGGGAAGCAGTGGGAGATCTGGCAATAACTCCCTCCTGAGGGCAGGAACCCAGGATGGGTTGGAGTCGTCCTGCCATGCGACCGTCCCAGCTGGTGAGGTAAACACCTGGTTTCCGAGTGCTCACTCAGCATGCCCACTACGGAACGCGGGTGCCATGCAGGTCTGCCTAGGGATGGGGGCAGGCAGTGCCCAGCCAGACAGCCGTGTGTGTTAAGATCATCTTTCCGTAAGATGACAGACAATGAAGCCTTCTCCCCGTCCCATGTCTGTCGCAGGGACTGGAAGGACAGCGTTTCTGATCCCCATGACCCCCACCTGTACACTTCAGTTCTGGTTCCCCACCATACGAGGTATAAAGGATGAAGAAAGGGTCTCAAAACCTGCAACTGAGGGTCTTGTACTCAAGGGGAAAACGTACCATCTGGGGTTTTCTTTCTCTACCTGTTCTCCAAATGTTTCCTACAGGCAGGTACTCTGAGGCCAGGGTAAGGAAACCTGTGCCAGGTCCACGAACCTGCAGCAACCAATGTAAGAAGCTCGGAGACAAACTAGTTACAGACTGAGAACAGAAAAGAGGGTTTCTACATTAAAAGCACATCACAAACAAAGATGTTAAACTAGGCAGCAGCCACAGGCCAGGCTGCCAGAGACAGGACGTTGGACTAGGTTCTAACTCACAGGTTGTGTTTGTATTTTTGGCAACAGTAGTAATTTTGTGGTGGAAGAGGCGAACACAAGGGAATGGAGGGAAACGCCACAGACTAAAGGGGGCAGATGCACAACAGCCGACCAGTCACGGCTCCTCCAGCCCCACTTTCCGGGGAACGGGGACCCAGGTGTGAACCACGCTCCATGCACCACTCACTCCTGCTCAGAGTGCAGCCCAGGGCACGTGCCAGGACCTGGCCTGACAACTGCCGTCCACAGCACACATTCTGAAGCCCTCCAACACCTGAATTTTTCTGAATCTCTTCAAAACAAGGTTCCAGTTATATGGTTTTTTTTTTTTTTTTTCTATTAAAGGAGCAGAAAAAAATCAACGTCATGCCAAGTGTAACAGGCACCCATGTCCTGCTCCTCTCCTATGGAGGGGAAGTGCTGGTACCCTGGGGTGTGTCCACACTCAGAGCCATCGTTCTGAAAGCCCAGGTCTCCAAAGGCAGGACCCCAGTGCTCTGGGCACTGGCTCACTGCTGCCCACAGGGTACCTCCAACCAGGGCTCACATCCTAAACCCCGCGTGCTGTGAGAGGTGCGTCTCCCTCAAAATCAAGAAGGCCCACAGGCCTTTGATTCAGTCACAAGCCCAGTTCTCATCTTCTATCCCTGCTTCAGAGAAGGTTCCTCTTCTCTAGGGAACCCTTCACTCTTCACAGCTCCTAAAATCCTGAAGTCCTTCCAAAGCAGACAGACGGACAGCAAACTGAACCAGATCGAGTGCATGACCAGGAACTGCCTGACCCCCGCTGGCTTCATTCTTCTGCAGATGTTCACAAGAGGCTCAGTGCCCTGGCTGTGTGCTGAGCCCCAGGTAGTGCTCACCTGTTCCAAGGCACATGCCCGCATCTCTGCCAGCCCCTCCCCGACTCAGGAGCCCTCAGCACCTCATAAGAAAGATGGATTATAAGTTTAAGGGGTAGCAAGTCCTTTGTGGCTTAAACATGGCTATAAAATGTTGGTCCAACCTGCAGGGCACTTGCAGACTTGCCCAGATCAGAGCGAGGCACACGCACCAGCAGAGCTGAGCTCTCCTACGTCCTGCCCCCGGGGCTCCATCAGTTCCAAAGCGCGGTCAGAGGAGCAGCGCTACCAACCTCCCGTCTGAGGACCAAGAGGACCACCCTATTCCTCCTCCCTTTGGGAATCCTACGACCAACTCCTCTCCATCTAGCTGATAACCTGTCCTTTCCATGTGTTGATTTCTGTGGACGGGAGGACACCTGTGACAGGTGACAGCAGGGCCCTGACGACTTCCTCTCCCGCCGGCTGCAGTGAGCTGGCCTGTGACCAGGCGGGGCTGCACAGGTCCCCGGGACCACCCGCATCTGTGGGACTGTGGACACCCCACGCAGGTTGCTTTGGCAGAGAGTAGGAAGAAGCAGCTTTAAGGGAAAAAACACTATTCTTCACAACAAAGCTGGTTCCCTGAGCCCTTCTCTTCCTGCCTTCCGAGATCAGAATAAATGTTTTTAGAAGTGTGGGTGGCGGCACTCGCCTCCTGATGCAGGAAGAGGTTAAAGTGGAACCAGCCAGGGCCTGTCCTTCAGCGGTCACAGGTGTGGGGAGAGCAACAGGAACTGCCCCAGACACCAGTGCAGCGAAGGGGACAGAGGAGATCCAGTGCAGGTGAGCGTGTGTGCAAACCCCGGGGCCTTCTCACAGCTCCACACTCGGCCTGAGGAGCCCACCAAGAGGGACTACAGGAAGGCCCTGCCGCCCTGGCTTGTCACATAGGTCAGTGCTAAAAGTAGCCAGCTCTGAACTCCTCTTCTCTGGACAGGCCTGGGCTTGGCCACCAGGTGTCTGATGGATGTGGGCAGATCCCAGGGCCCGGCAATAAAACTCTGAGACTTGGAACAGATGGCACGAAGTGTGGGCAATGCCGCTGACCTGACGGTGCCCTACTGGCTCACAGTGGGCCAGTGAAACTCCCCTCGGATCTGCACCAGCACCTCCGACAGCCCATAGAGGAAGGGGACTCCGAAAGCAAGCAGCTGGCACATGAAAAAGGAGTCCGGAGGGTTTTGGGCCGCCTGATGCCCAATCGACGAAATGCTGCACTGGAGGTGCTGGCTCATCCCCTTGGCCTTGTCGCAGAGGCCGAGCGAGTGACGCACCACCCAGCCAAACAAGGAAGTGAGGCTACCTGGGCTTCTCTCAGCAGGGCTGGCACTGGTGCTGGGCCGTCCGCTGGCGTCTGCGGCCGGGCTGTCCTGCAGGGGTCCCCGGGCCTCCTAGGAGAGGAAGATGACTGAGTGAGGCACCACATCTCAAGACACGGTGACACCTCACTGTGGTCGGCTGCCCTCACCAGGCAACCCAGAGATGTGCCAGGACACTCGTCACAGGGGTCGCAGGAGTCACGGTCCAGAGGTGCCTGGTACCCCTTCCCACCAGCTCTCTGCCACCCCAGAGGCCCTCCGGGAAGCAATGGTCAGCTGCTGACACACACAGGAACACCCCATCAGAGAGGATACCAAGCTCACTTGAAAAGACAAGCAGGGAGCTGACTATGCTCAGACTTTTAAGATAAAGTTCTTAGATGAGTGGCCCCCAGAATAAACAAAGTTAAAGGAGTTGGCTACAGAACATTTATTTTGAGCCAAGTCCTTTTCTAACGTCCTCCTCTCAGGAAAGGTGCAACTTTCAAGGCAAAGTCTTTTTTACACAGAACGATCAGAAGGGAGGGGTGCACAGGCTCTTCCCAATGTAGCTCAGGTGCTGGCAAGAACACTTCCATAGTGAAACCCAACATTCGATGAGGCCTGACATGCTGCCCCTCCCCAAATCAGACCAATACCACTTCTCAGACCCTTCCACTCACAGGAAGGGCTGCTCGCTGGTCACCCAGGGTCTGTTGGCCATGTCTGGGCTGTCACCACACTGGATGGTCACCTGCTGCCCCCACCCCTGCAGCCCAGCCCCGTTACCTTTCCAGACAGAGGCGCCCCTGCCGGTCTCTTCCTCTGCGCAGGGCCGGACAGCCGGTAACAGTAGTGTGGCTTGCAGTAGAATTTACCTGCAGGCAGCGAGGGGCAGGGGAAGAGGGAGTGAGCAAGTCTCTGAAATGCCGGATTTGACCCCTGGTCTTGGCACACGCGTCCCCATCGCCCCAGCCCGACCTTGCCCAGGCCAGGGCTCTCATCCAGGAAGGCCACGCCCTCCTCTTCCCTGTGCCCGGATGTGTGGAGGCCACGGAGCCATCACCCAATCAGGGCTCAGAGCAGAGACTGCAGCCTGTACAGCGGGGCCAGCAAACAAAGTGGCTGTGTGTGTAGAACAAAGATGCGGTCACATGAAGAGCTGGAGGAGCATTTCTGGGGGCACCGAGGATGAACACAGTGCTGGAGGCATGAAGGCTGCCACGGGTGGGGCAGCCCTGAACATCAGCTCTGCCGTGGCCCTCTGGCAACCATGTGCGACTCGGCGCGGGTCAAACTGCAGCCCAGATCCTTAGTGGGTCATATCAGCATTAAAGACAACGCAGAACAAATAAAAAAGTCCTACAACTGACCGTGACTAGAACAAAACAGAATTACGCCTAATAAAAAGCATCGGCATGCACAGGGCATCCTCAGGGTCCGCAGTAGTTCCCAGCGCTCAGCTGTGCCCACCTGGGCTGTCTGGGTCCTGGGGTAACATTGCATCCTGTTGCATAACGTGTGTCCTGCTGCCTAACGCGTGTCCTACTTTATAACACGTGTCCTACTGCATAACACGTGTGTCCTGCTGCCTAACGCGTGTCCTACTGCATAACATGTGTGTCCTGCATAACATGTGTGTCCTGCTGCATAACATGTGTCCTGCTGCCTAACGCGTGTCCTACTTTATAACGCGTGTCCTGCTGCATAACGTGTGTCCTACTTTATAACACGTGTCCTGCTGCATAATGTGTCCCACTGCATAACGCATGTGTCCCACTGCATAACCCAAGTGTCCTGCTGCATAACGTGTGTGTCCTGCATAACATGTGTGTCCTGCATAACATGTGTGTCCTGCTGCATAACATGTGTCCTGCTGCATAACATGTGTGTCCTACTTTATAACACGTGTCCTACTGCATAACACGTGTGTCCTGCTGCATAACGTGTGTCCTACTTAATAACGCATGTCCTGCTGCATGTGTCCCACTGCATAACGCATGTGTCCCACTGCATAACCCAAGTGTCCTTCTGCATAACATGTGTGTCCTATTGCATAATGTGTATGTCCTCCTGCATAACGTGTGTCCTATTGCATAATGCATGTGTCCTGCTGCATAACGTGTGTGTCCTGCTGCATAACGTGTGTGTCATACTGCATAACGTGTGTCCTACTGCATAATGTGTATGTCCTGTTGCATAACGTGTGTGTCCTATTGCATAATTCATGTGTCCTGTTGCATAACGTGTGTGTCCTGCTGCGGGTGGAACCACAAGCTTAATTAATGCCAAACTTGGCTTTTCCCTTGATGTTGGTAGTGGAATTCAGTCACAGAGGGGTGTTTTTTCCTTAACATTTTCTTTATTCCCACTTACAGTCAAGGTTTTGAAAGACCCTGTTAGAGAAAACTGTTGAAACCGGAGTAATCCCATTCATCATTCTCATTTGGAGAGAGCAACTCCTTTAACAAATGAACTTTCCTATTCTTGAAGTTAAAAATAAGAGGACCTAACAAGGAACACGATAGAAAAGATCAATGAAACCGACATCAGACTAATTCAGAAAAACAGAGAGAAGACTCAAATAAATAAAATCAGAAATAAAAGACGACATTACAACTGATACCATAGAAATACAAAGGATCCTAAGAAACTACTAAAAACAACTATTTGCCAATCTAGATAACCTAGAGTAAATGAATAAATTCCTAGAAACATAATTTATCAAACCTCAGTCATAAAGAACAAAATCTGAACTGACCAGTACTGAGTAAGGAGACTGAATCAGGGATTAAAATTCTAGCAAAACAGAAAAGCCCTGGACCGGATGATTTCATTGGTGAATGCTACCAAACATTTAAAGAACTAACAACAAGTCTTCTCAAATGTACCCAAACAACTGAACAGGAACACTCCCAACTCGTTCATGAGACCACCATCACCCTCATATCAAAAGCCAGATAAGGAGCCTGCAAGAAAACTACAGACCAATATCCCTGATGAACACAGGTGCAAAAATTCTCCACAAAATATTAGCAAACCAAATTGAACAGCACTTTGAAAGGATCAGACACCATTATCAAGTGGGATTTATTCCAGGAAGGCAAGGAAGCCTCACCCACCACTCTCCAGAGTCCACCCAGGACAGGTGAGGTCCTTCCTGACACTTTGAGCATCATGGATCCCTCCTCCTCTGCACTGTACAAAGTCAGTCTGCACTGTGCCCTGGAGCCCGCGGCCACTCTCATGCTGCCTGCTGCCAGGGCATCCCATGCAGAACCCAGTCTGCTTACACTCTATCCACTCCCACAGAAGAATGTGTCTCCAGGTGTGGCACAGAATCTAGGGGCAAAAATACTTGTGGATCAATTCGCTGGAGCTGGAGGGATCCTTCCAGGCAAACTTCACAGACAGAAACACTGGGCGGGCTTCACTCACCAAGCCCATCGGGGAGATCAAAGGCGTTCTCCAAAGACCCGGTGTGTGGGGTACAGAGAGCTGCACCCCTGCCCTCGCTTTCCATTCGTGTTACTAGAGGACCAGAGGCCACAACAGTAAGAGCCAGCTTTCCTCAGTTCCTCTCACTCACTATTCAAAGAACCTGGATGAGTGACTATCTCCTCATCACAGGGCAGTCCCCTCCTGTGTCAAGGCCACCCCACCAGGATTCACTCCCCCTCCTATTCACCTGCATCTTTTCATCACTTTTGGATCAGTAAGACGGCCTCTCAGAAAGTCCCTCTGGGGTCCTGTAGGAACGGGTGTGAAATCATCAATGTCTTGGGTGACTGTTTCCAATTAACCCCAAGGTTTTTCAGGTGGCAGACACGCCTCTCCATTAGGTTTTTGTTACCAGTCTGCATAATCCTCCACCTTCTGCCTTATCAAGGTCATTCCATTATGAAATCAACAAATACCACAAAAAATCAACAAATACCAGCACAGTAAACCAGACGAAGGCCTGTGCCACGTGCTCTCAATTCCACAGAGATGCAGATGCAAGAGAGAACGGGTGACAACGCACACAACTCGGGCACCTTCGGGAAGCCAAAGTCCGAGAACAGTGGCCAAGGACGCAGCTTCAATGTGCTGCCACTGACCTCAGGCAAGAAACGCGGCTTCTATAAGACTGTGATTCTTCTTCTCTAAAGTAAAGACAAAAAGACTTATTCTCCCCGGCCCCTTTCGTCTTAAGATCCTGCTGTGAGGTAGGAGAGCAGGTTATCTGTGAAGCCAGGGCAGGCGTTTAGGTAAACACATGCCCTTCTCTTCTCCACGGTCACCGAGTCATCTATGACACTGCCTAGTGACTCTATGGATGGATCTACGGGACAGACTCTTAGAACACAGACTAGAGAGGGGTGGGTGGGAATGCTCAGGAGAGGTGGAAAGAAAGCATCTGCGTGAGCAAGCAGTGGGGGCTGTGTCCGGGTGCACCTCGGCATGGGGAGCTCACCGTCCTCGAGGGCGTAGGCGTAGGCTGACAGGCGCAGGGTGGTGGCACAGTGCTCGCACTTGAAGCAGCTCCGGTGGAAGAACTTGCCCTCGGCACTCAGCCGCTCCATCACATAGACCCGCTTCTGGCAGAAATAGCAGGTGTCGCTGCCTCCCAAGTTCTGCGGGAACTCCTTCTTTATGGAGCCCTGGGGGAAGGAGGCACAGGTCAGGGAGAGGTCTCCTAGTACTCCCCAGGTGCACGACCCTCACTAAGCGGCTCAGCCTGGGGAATGGAGTCTCGTGCCCACGCAGCACTCGGCACTGAGTCTGTTCTCCGCTATTTATTAATGATCAAACCAAGTTCTTTCAACAGACTCTGATCTGATGGTGCTCCTGTGGTTCTCCATGGACACAGGCTCCTGGGCCCTAGAGCACTCACTAGGAGATTCTGTGTATACCGTTCACACAACATTCTGAACAACAATTTCAGTCCTGGAAGGTCAGTTACAAAATACAGACACCTCAAAAAACACACACACACACACACCACATGGCACATAGTGGCTGCGTATGTCACTAGAGCTACTTAGAGCAAAGCAGGCGTGTTCTCCAGAGCCGCCTTATCCAGACAGACAGTGCCCTTAGCGTATCTTACCAGTTCCTTCTTGTCTAGAAGGGTTTTGGGTTGTTCTTTCCTTTGAAGCTGATTGGCTATCTGCTCAGCCAATGAGCTCACTCCGCCCGTGTACATCTTTATATACTTCTATTGGTTGGAGATTGTAAAATGACCAGAAAGAAGGAAAATGAGAAGGAAAAAAATAAATAAATTAAGAAGACAGGGGGAAAAAAAATCTTTGAAAGGTATAAAATGAACACAGGTGCAGCAACAAACATGCCAACACGGTGCCCACGAGCAGGGGACAAGGTGTCAGTGTCCACACGCTGGCGTCAGCACAGGCGGGGGCAACGGCTGCAGGGACAGCGAAATTCAGGAAGGAGAACCTGTTGTCTCTCACATCTCTGGATGAAGTGCAGGGGACAGGCAGGCGGGAGGACAGGGTGGATGTGAACAGACAAGAGTGGGAAGGGCCTATGGCCCAGTGGCTCAAACTGCATATGAAGAACTCGAGGGGACACCCCCGCCCCCGGCTCCGTAGACAGCGGGCACCAGAGAGCGGGCACATCCCCGGCCTGGGAGAGGGCTTGGGGAGCTACTTCCTCATTTACTGATAGAAAGACAGCAAGGCCGACTCTCCACCTGGGTAACCTGTGTCCCCGGGGATGACATCTGTCCTCACTGGTAACTGCTGCACTCGGAGGCCCCGTGCTGGGCATCAGAGGCCCTGGCTTTACCAGGAAGAAACTTCCTCTGCCCGTTCTCCCATGGAGAGTTCTGTGTTCCCCTGGGCCCTGAGGCCAAAGCCGTCCGGGCCGGCCAGGGCACTGCTGATGCCGCTGTAGGAGTCTGCGGGGCTGCTGTGGAAGCCAGATGTGCTTCCATCCAGGAGGGGTCCTTCATTAAGTTGAAACAAGATGAAAGAAAAATCCAACCACCTCAACCCTTTTTCCAGCAAAGCTGAAGAAGTCACGAGAAAACTACGCATTTCAATGGCAAGCTTTCTTGTGGAAATCCTGCTTTGAAATCGTCTGCAGGGAATGAGGCTGAAGCCTCGCCACAGCCCATGTGTGTGTGACATTCTCAGCAGCCGTGTGCCAGCGGGTCTGAGGACCCCTCTCTCTTATTCCGCATCCAGAACATGCAGGAGGGCTAGGGATGCCAGCAATCCCGGCAGGTAGCCGTATGGGAAGGAACCACTGGCCTGAGCAGTGGCACGTCCCGGGTGGGGCGAGGACACCAGAGAAACGCTCCAGGGAGACGGACCCTGCGTTAACTACGAGGACAGCAGTGGCGCATCGGGCAGTTCCCAAGGTTCAGCTGGAACTGAGGGCTCAATTATGTTTTCAATTTAAAATAAGGAGATTTCCAAAGATTAGTACCATTTGCTCATTAACTCACAGTTTATACCCACCAGTGGTCGAGAAACACAACTGGCTCTTAGGCCTAAGCCCTCTTTAGATAGAGACATGAGGGGAGCATAAGCCTGGAACAGACAGACACTCAGGTGCAGCCAAGCTGACCCCAGGGGCAGAAAACAGCACACCCCCTGCAGCAGACGAGTGAGTGCATGGACCAGACACCGCGTCGAAGGCCGTGACATGGAGCAAGTTCAGGGTCATCCCGGCTCGGCCGGGACCCTGTGCTCCCACCAGAAACCAGCACCCTCAGCAAGCGCAGCCCAAGGCTGCCTGGCACAAAAGCACCTGTCACCTTCAGTGCTCTTTGTTTTTAGCGTGAACAGCAGATGGTTTTCCTCTCCCAACTCTCAAGAAACAGCCGCAATGTAGCTATCTCTGGACTGACACTGGGGCCACCACACACGCACTCCTTTCTGCACAGTCTGCCAGCCGCTCAAGAACAGGGACAGACAGGATGGGCCGAGGGCCCTGCCACCTGTCTGAAAACCCTGCACATCTGGGACAGCTCCATCGTAGGACCCAGCGGAGCTCATTCCTCACATGATTACAGTTCAAGAGGCACCTGGAATACTGGCTAGCCACCACTCCCTTCAGGATTTAATTACACTACAGCTCTTATTTTATAATGCATTAATAAGAAGGCACGTGGAGTTAACGCTTTATCATTAACTGGTATGGTTGGAATATGGCGAATGTGGGCTGACATGGACGGAACTTGCTGCAGTGAAGCAAGCAGCCGTCTGAACTCAGGTGGACGCCTGCCACCCTCACATGCATGACGGACACACACAGCAGGGTCCCTAAGGAGACAGGAAGGACGTTTGTGTGGGAGAAGAGTGGAGGCTGGCGAGGAAGCGGCTTTGCCCTGAAGGGGCCGAGCTACCTGTCGGAGGGAGTCGGAGGAGGGAGAAGCAGGGCGGCTGGCGGAGCGGAGGCTTAGGGAAAGCTCCCACTGATCGACAAAAAATCGACGAGAAGGCTCAGGTTCTGGCTACAAGATGGAGGAAAAAAAACCAAATGAAATGTGAAATTAAAAGTCACACACGGTCCTGAACACAAAGAACTTGGCAGTTTCAGACCCTTTATCTGGATAACAAATGCAGTAAAAAAAACACTCTTAGTTCCAGCAGCAGCAATGGCTCATTCCAGGCGGTGTCCAGCCCACACATCCTGTGCGCCCTGCTGAGCCCCTCATGGCCTGAGCTGGAATCTCTCTTGGGCAGAGGGGATTCCATCAGCTCATCACTCTGCTGGCCTGACGTGGAGAGGACCACAGGGACAGCAGATCTGCAGCGAAGCTCGCTCTTTTTACATAAAAGCCAGGAAAGTGGCCCCTCCTTCTTCTGGTGGGGCTGAGACTTCTCTGACCCTGGAACCAGCCCCCAACCCTTGCAGCCCCCATGCAGCACGTGGAGCTAGTGGGCCCAGCAGCCAGATTCTCCGGGCCCCAGCGAGGAGGGGCCAAGAACTCGGCGGGCGGTAATTGCTTCGTTTCCTGTAGGTTCGGGCTGAGATACCTGGCGGGTGCAGGGAAGAGGCACCCCTCGGCTCTGAGCTCCCCTACTTCAGCTCACACTAACTGCAAAGCTTCGGGTGTGATGGGGGTGATGAAGAGTGTCACCAGCCTCTGCTTTAGAGGCTCAGATAGAAAAGACCAAACTCCCTGGACGGTAAAGAAGCAGGCGAATGTACAGCTGGATGGGGGTGGTGGAGGAACAGTCTGGCAGGGACATAAGCAGTGACCCTCAAGAGCATCTGGACGGGAGCCCTGCACTGAGGAACCTGGAAACCAGCCCCAGGATGATGAAAGTCCCGCTGCAACCCGCAGCCCCAAGCTTCTACCTGCTGCTCCTTCCAGTCTCTCCTCTCCTTCAACACTCTTCCCTCTGTTCCTGCTAAGGCTCTGCTTCAATCAAAATCATCGGGACCCCCCCCCCAAATATGCATTCCCCAAAGCAGAGGGTTTGGCCCTGTTCAGTGAAAAGGCTGAGATTTCTTCTAGAGAGGAACCAGCCTGGGAAGGACGATGAAAGAGGCTGGGCACATGCAACAGCGAGGCCATGGTGACACGGGTGACGTGGAAAGGCCACGCAGACCCGCCTCAGGGACCTGCTTCCCGTTGCCCTGGTGACAGTACCGAGACACAGGGCTACTGCTACTTCCCTGATGGGCCCGGGGGAGCCGGACCTACTGCTCAGTCATGAGCACACTTCTCAGACAGCAAAGGCAGAGAGAAGCCAAAAAAAAAAAAAGAGAAGGCCCACATGAAATGAACAGGGAGAGCTGATTCTCGCTCTGGCTGCAGACTGGCATCCACTCAGGGATCAATTAAAGGGTAACAACAACCAAGAACGTTCCATAACGTCAGTAAGCTTTTACATGGGCATCTCTGCTACTCAGATTATTTGATAGCCAAGCGTGACTGGCCGTCTGTCCCCGAGTTTCTCAGACAGAGGATCGACAACTGCCCATCACAGACTCCGTCATCACCTTCCTTCCCTGCCCTGTCCTCCTCATCCTTGAAAACTCCCCATGCTGGTAAGAGCTCTGGCTTCCTCGGGATTTCTACCTCAAGATCCCAGACTCGCGGAGGAGCAAAAAAGTTCCTCCTACTTCTGGATCCTGACTTTCCCCTGGAGTCAAAGGCACATATTTACAGGTGAGAAAGGGGGCGGAGGGCAGGAGGAAGAGGCCTTTCATAGGAGCACACGTCTCAGGGTTTTTTTCTGGAGTGGACGGATGCTCCGGGAATGCTATTCCCATGGATCATCACTGCTAGCAAAGAGTTCTGGCTGGGTGACCAGAGTGTGCAAAAAGCAAGGGACAGGGGCCACGCCCGCCTCCCCCCTGCCCCCCGCCCTAGCGTGCCGCGTCTGTGTGGCTGCCAGCGTCCCATGCCATGGGCATGCTTTTACCCTCTCGTGCTGGGGGCTCTGCTTGCCACAGCTGTCGGCATCAAGATCCCCGTGTGTCTGTTGGCAATAAAGCAGAAACTTAAGCTCCATCCAAACTCTCTATCTGGACCTAATGAGTGACAGTGCGACAGAGTCAGAGTTCACTTCAACACACATCCTGCGGCCTGCTGCCCCCAGCAATCACAACCCCATCCACATCAAACCCCCATCACCCAAGGACAACTCCCAGCACAGCTGTCCTGCTACGAGCCAGCCACATGGATAAATGGCTACGGTTAGTACAAATGTGGAGCAGACAGGTTTCTTCCACACAGCAGCACACGGCCAGGCGTTCAATGGGAGGTTAACAGGAGAGGCAGGTTAGAAGGGCGAAGCTTTCCACAACAAGACATTAGGAAGGAAAGGTGGGGAGGTGGAATCGGCTGGAGTAAATGACCATGACAACAGTCCACAGGAAGCTCCAGGGTGGGACATGGTCCCTGAACAGGAACACGGGACAGGGCGAGGAGAACAAAGAACTGTGCGCGGGAGGACAGGGCCCGGTACACAGGCCCTCGCTGTCCTGAGGAGCAGTCATGGGGCTGTGGAGGCCTCCGGTCACTCTGGATAACCCAGGATTCACTGTATGGCCCTGCACCTGTGCAAAACTGACCCAAAGCTTCCGAGTTTCTCTGGAGCCCATGAGCAGGGGGGTCCCTGAGGGCTGGATGAGCCCAGGGCTCAGGTTCCAGAGTCACACACGCGGGCTCAGCTCTTGGATCACTGTTCACTACATGACCTGGCCTCCTGACCCTCTGCCTCGGTCTTCTCAGCTGTAAGAGGTTGACGCTACCGGGACCTGCCTTGGAGGGTTACTGTGAGAAGACACTGAGACGACACAGGAAAATGCTCAGAAGCCTGCCTGGCTCACAGGAAATGCCCGTGGTGGTTCTCAGGCATGGACAGGGCCCAGGGCAGTCATGGCCCCACAGGGGCTCAGGGTCCAGGCCCAGGGACATCGGCTGGGCCTGCTCATCAGACACAGCACAGGGTCACCTCCTAAACAGGCTACCACAGCTAACGAAACGTCTTTCCGTAGACCCTGCCTTTCTTTACAATCAGTGTTTTATTTTACAGGGACGTGCAACACAAGTCAAAAATGCTGTTCTGTAACCGCACTTTCAATGGGCGTGCTGGCCACAAACACATGCGTGGCCCACTTGCCATGAAGCAGTTCTCCAGTGTCTGCCTAGAGAGCGAGAGGGGTGGACGGAAGGGCAGCCGTTCGTTGGCAAAAGCCAGATAAACAGAAGACAGGCTCTCAAAATTGGAAGGAACCAAACTCATAGAGTGAAGCCCTAGAAAAAGCTTCCAAAGTCCACCTGAACTGCGCCTCCCTGGGCAGCAAGACCAACATGGCTGACTCCAGCAGGGCTGCATGAAAATGCGCTCAGTCTGTTGGACCTTGTGTCTGGGTCAGTGTGGTTTAAACTTTAGTTTACAGCTGCACGGTCATCTTCGTATGATATGGGGCTGAATTAAACTACCCAGGGTTTGAACGTACAATTGCTACCCTGAGGCCCACCAGTACCGGTCACCATGGAAACGAGGGGACTCTGACTTGGTCTCCACCCTAGCCACCCACACAGGCAGGCAGGCACACAGGACAGCAGAACATGCAGAGGGGGTCACCTGTTGGCCGCCACGTGCCCGACAGGGAGGCGGAGTAGGGGGAGGAGAGAGGGTGATCACTTTTTTGGGGCAGGTCCGAGAACGTTGCTTGTCCCGTCGCTTTTACACCAACAGACACAAACAGAGAGAACACAGGTGAAAAAGACGGCCACACTGAGGTTGGTTCTGGAAGGATGAGAGGCACCTGCCAAAGGCATCCTGAGACCCCTTCCCAACCCCGCGCCTCCGTCAACACAAATCCGTGTCTCCAGGGAGCGCCCGCCCCGCCTGCCGTCAGCCTCTGGTTGGAGGCGCGCTGTCTGCAGATCCGAGTCTCGTGCAGCCGCTGTGGGCTCAGGACCTACAGGGCAGCACTTTCTTTCTTTTTTTTTTTTAGGGCAGCACTTTCTAAATCCCAGACCTGGAGCATATTCTTCTTTGTTGGTTTATCAAGAAAGCTGGGGGCAAAAGAGAGGGGCCCAGGACATACCCTCACTCACACTCAAAAGGTTCTGGGAGATGACCAAGGAAACACAGGAAAGAGCAGGAGACAGGAGACAAAAAGAGCACCTCTGCCAACTGACACCGCACAGTGTCCGCAGGTCACTTCCCCACATGCCCCTTCCCACGGCGTCCACTTCCTGGAAGGCTGTCTCCAGTGTAGGAACCCTTTGGGGCCTAACAAACCACCAGCTTCCTAGGTCAGAGGGACTTCAGCTTTCTCACGCCCAGACCGACCTGTGGGGTGCTCCTTGCAAAGCCCAGGAGGGGGGAGGTAGGGACACCGCTCCTGCCTGCCCTCCCAAACCCCCAAAGGAGTCCTCCTGTGTCCCCATTTGTGTGGCACCTGGCAGTATTCTCTCTCAGGGACTAGGTGCACAAAGCAGGCTCGTGACGCCACCCCTGAGTCAGTACTGGGGATGTGTCATCCGTGACATGATGCATTCATGAGGTCGTGAACTGGGGCACGGCCCCCCCCCCACAGCGGGGCAGGCTGACAATTCCGCTTCACACAACACACAGCACAGGTCTGACGGCTGCAGAGACCCGGCTGCGCCTTCTAACCCACATCTACGGTGCCCCTTCCCAGACCAGACTTGACTTTAAGGGTTCTGTTCTGCCTGGAGAAACTGGCAGTATGCACTCAACTCCACTGACCGCGACCGCAGATCACCCGGACGTGTGCAGGCAGCACCCGCACGGGCTGAGGCTCCAGGTGCCCCTGTAGCCTGGCAGGGGTCCCTGCCCTGGGCCGCTCCAGGAAGTGCCACTCAAGGTCATCTCTTTAGCCAGCGACTGTGGTCCTGTCTCAGGCCACCTCTGTGACGAGTCTAAGAATCTGGGAAAGTAGCTCATCTTCCCCTTCAGGAATCCTCCATTAAAGACTGACCTTTAAATCAGAGGGCCTACTCAAGGTGAAGGGTAAGTCAGTAAAACAAAAATCAATTGCTAACAAGTTTTTCTCAGAAGACCACCCCTCCCCAAGCACATGAAGAAGCAGCTTGGCTTTGTGGTGAGTCTGGACTCTGCTCCCAAGCTTCCATTTCAGCCTCACAGGCCTGCCTTATGTGCATATTCTTAAAAGAAAGGTTAAGAAAGAAACAATCTGCT
Organism: Cervus canadensis; assembly: GCF_019320065.1. NCBI lineage: Eukaryota > Metazoa > Chordata > Mammalia > Artiodactyla > Cervidae > Cervus > Cervus canadensis. The sequence continues at coordinate 10,371,384 of NC_057406.1, read as the reverse complement.
TTAAATGTCATTCAACTAAACCTATCTCACCACCTCCCAGCACTTCCCAGCACAGGAGAGCACCATGGCCACACACCCAACCACCGCTCAGAACCCCAGTCCTCAGTGATTCCAAACCAGAGAGGGCAGACCCAGGCCGTACTCCTGACGCAGGAGGGACGGAGCAGAGGCCTCCATGGCTGACGGGCTTCCCATGACCGCCAGGCACCACCTCCTCTCTCTCTGCCCCACTCTACCATGTAGAAGTCACTCTACAGGAGTTTCTGCAGAAACTTTAGTGAAAATTTCTAAAAAGGCTATTTTAAATGTAGCTAAAACACCAAGAAAAGTGTACACGATCACCGTCCATGGTTTGAGGCAAGGTAACAAACCACAGTTTGAAACTACTACCTGGATAACATTTTCCTGTTTAACACCAAAGGCCCACTGCCCCAAGCCCCAAACTCAGGATGGTCCTCCAGGGGTCATGCAGTCACAAGTCAGCCAAAGGTCAACTTGGGACAAAGGCTGTAAGAGCAAAACCCCAAAGACTCCGGAACCTCACCACGCAGTCCCAGCTGGTTTCAACACTAAACAGCCCAGCCTGTTCACTGGATTCCCAGATCCAAAGGGGTTATAGAGGTCATGCGGTACTGTTAGTGAAAGTGACTACTAGTTGTGTCCAACTCTTTGCAACCCCATGGACTATACAGTCCATGGAATTTTCCAGGCCAGAACACTGGAGTGGGTAGCCTTTCTCTTCTCCCTTCTCTGGGGATCTTCCCAACCCAGGGATCGAACCCATGTCTCCTGCATTGCAGGCAGATTCTTTACCAGCTGAGCCACAAGGGAAGCCCAAGAACACTGGAGTGAGTAGCCTATCCCTTCTCCAGCAGATCTTCGCGGCCCAGGAATCAAACCGGCGTCTCCTGCATAGCAGGCGGATTCTTTACCAACTGAGCTATCAGGGACGCCTGATACTGTCAGTACTGTCTGTTAAACCTTCCTGGAGTCCACTCAAATGCACACAGATCCCTACCCGGGGCTCCAGTGAGGCCTCCAGCCAGCTGGCTCAGAGGAGGAGCGGGTGGGAAGGCCTGGGCCTGGGCAGTTCCTTTACCTGTTTCCACTGGGGGGTGGGAGCAGAGCGACCCTGCTCAGGCAGGCAGCTGGACGGCTGGCTGACCCCACGCTCCTGTGTCAGCTGTGACACACAGGCCAGTGTGGGGAGGGACAGCACATGGAGACAAAAAAACAAAAAAGAACACACATTAAGGTAGCAGACACGAAGGTGCTTCTCACAGCAGACAGACACACATCTGAGAACTGAGGAAGGGCTCACAGAATTAATTCTAGAAAGTTACACTTATAAAGAAAAATACATAGGTTACACTTATATATATGTAAAAATGTAAGTTACACTTGTGGAAAAAAAAACAAGAAACCCCCAACTAGGTCAAAAACAAACACAAAGGAGAAGACAGACAGAGCTGTAATTCTGAGTGTCTTTTTCCCGAGCTCACTGCTCTGAGCCTAAACCACTAATTGCCACTTGGAAACTGAGGCGTGCATCTCCTGAGGACAAACTTCCTCTGGCGGACAGCAGCCCACGTTCCCGAGGTGGGAGGGGGCCTGGGCTGCAGGCTTCTCGGCACAGACGCCTGAGGAGAGAGGATCTGAGTGAGCACCAGACGTGAGAAGATGTTCATGTGGTGGACCCCACCCTGGTCCACAGGAATAGGGGCTGACGATGTGGAGAAGGTGAAGAGGAGACGCGCACTTAAGCACCAGAGGTTCGGGAAGAAGCTCTCGGTGTGGACCACACTATGTCAGCACCTCCTGTCATGAGAAGCCAGAGTGACTTCTGGACGAGCAAAAGGAGAGACAAGACTGGACAGACATCGCCGGCCAGCCCTCACCAGGATTCGGGAGGATGTGTGTGAGGTTAGTCAACGGAGCATCTTGATAACATGCCCACTCTTGACCTCGTCAAGGACAGTCTAATAAGGCAGCTTTATCACCAGAGTATTTACCTCTGTGCTTATCATCAGAGATGAGAAACAAGTCAACATCCAGCACCAGAGGAAGGGTTAAGAAAGGCACAGAGTGCACACTTTGGAAGAGACTTGTAAGGAGTTTGGAACATGGAAATATGCCCAAAGTTACAAGAAGAAAGCAGAACAGAAAAGTACATGTCAATAATGACCTCAACTATGAAAACAAAGACGTACTAAAGAAAAGACCTGAAAGAAACATGGCAAAATGTTAATAACATTATAGGGGCCTTAACTATCAACATTATTTTCAGCATTTTCCTCAATAAGCAGAAGCGGAGGTTTTTGTGACTGAAGTTGATCAGGGCAAGCGTTGGTTTACCACTCATGTATGTATGTATGTGAACACACACCTGCGTGCAGAGACTGAGACCCCACCATGCTGTAAAGGTCCCGGGTGGGCGTGTGTCACAGACACCTGGGACCTGCCAGGGGATGACAGAAACCCTCGTCCCTCCCCACACAGACGCCGCCTCGAGCCTGGAGCCCTCGGGGGGGTCTGGGACATCCCCCATCTCACCCGCTCCCTCCTTTGAGGCCAGACCAGGTCCCGGAGGGTGAGCGAGGCCTACCTGTCTCCTCACACCCACAGACTGTGGGGGCGCGTTCTCCTCAAACTTGGCTAGCAGCTGGGTTGCCATGTACTTCACTTTGTTCTGGTTGCCGAGGGCCACGTCCATCCTCCGGTCGGTCAGCGTGCTCACCAGGGTGGGCCTCCCTCCTCTGTGGCCGCGGGGCGTGTCCTCCTGAGGAACATAGGTCCCGAGAGCCGCCTGTGTCAGAGCAGCCCCCTGCACCCCCCCAGGGCCTGGAGTGATGGCTGGTCTCAAGGTTAGAGCTCTCCTCGAGGTTCTCATCTCAAAATAGACTCAGGGCGGGAACAGCAATGAAGAGGTGCTCCGGCTTTTGCTGGTGTGATCACATCCCTGGAAGGCCCCTTGCCCTTTACCATGTATGTGACTCCACAGAGAAAGGAAGGCCATGTGCACATGTGTGTGCTCCTGGAATGCTCTCCAAAGAACAGAGGCGCAAGGCCACAGGAAGCATCCGTGCCCACCCCTCTCACGTGGATGAACTGGAAAGATCCAGCAATACTAACTCGGAAACTGGGGGATTAAGCCAGGAAGAGGCACAGTACAGTGGCTCTGGCAAATCCCAGACATTTCTCTCACCTCCTCTGACTGGCTGGTCTTCCTCCTCTTCCCAGCGCCATCCAAGTCCTTCTCCTTCTTGTCCTGCACCAAGAACAGAGGGAAACCGCGTCCCTTCACTCTCCGCACCTCGCCTCTCGCTCTGCAGCTGGAGGAAATCCCGTCCACTTACCTTGGGGGAGCGCTTCCGAGAAATGGTCTGCCCGAGTTTGCTCAGGAAGGAGATAGGGGACTTGGTGCTGGCTATTAGGACAGCCCTCTCCTCCGCGTTCAGGTCTGAAGCGTCTGCGGGCAGAAATCGGCAGCGTTCAAGGACAGCCGTGAAGGCGCCTCCCCGCAGGGAGGGCCAGGGCGCTCTGAACCGAGCAAGAACTCCCGAGAAAATGCACAGAGGCCTGCACGCTAGGTCTTCTCTTCTCCATGCATACAAATAGGACCAACACCTGCCCCAGTCAACTTCAGTCACAAAATCCTCCGCTTCAGCTTTTCAAAAACTGCAATCTGCCTGTGCATGTGGGTCACAGCAGAGTGCCAAAGCCCCACTTTGAGGATAAAAAGTTCAGGCAGAGACAGAACGGGAGAGACGTGGGGAAGACAAGGTGCAACCCAGGGCATCTTTCTGGGGTGTGCAGACACCTGTACTGAGCTTCACATGGAGGTGGGGCTCTCCCTGACGGGCATACTGATGTTAGAGTTGTGGATTTCTGTTGCAATAACTGTATCTCTAACAAGAAAAAGCCTCAGAGGTCTACAAGTGCATGGCTAGAAGACACTGGAGAATGGCACTTCAAATCTGTGGATACCAATGTTTTATTAGTAACAACAGTAATGCTGAGATAATAACTGAAATTAATAATACACAACTAACATTTATGTAAGTGCTTCCATTCACCAAACACTCTTCTCAGCATTTCACAATCTAATCATATACATATTGCCCCCATTTTATAGAAAGGGAAACTGAGGCACGGGGAAGTTTAGTGACTTGCCTCCAGTTGAACAAGGGGAGACAAAGGGGTGCAAACCAGGTCAGGTACCATGGTCAACACTCATAAGCATCATGACGCTTACTTCATCTGTTTCCCAACAGCCTGAGGGCCAAGGGAAGATTTCTGGAAACACTAAAAGGCAGGAGAATAAAGAGCAGCCAAAGAAGGAACAGTTACAGAGGAATGAGAATGAGGCAAGTGTGGTCCAGGATCACAGAAGCCAAGAGCAAGACAGAGTTTCAATGGAACAGACGTTGTTCCAAACACTGAACAACGCAGAACAGCCAAGTGCCTGAGAGGTGAGAAGGGGGAAGGATATGCATTTGGTGATTCTCCCTGACCACGGAGAACAGTTTGGGCAAAGCAGAGGCTGGGCTGCAAAGTGTCACAAAGATTGGGCAGTGAAGAAGCCCAGGTCACAACAAAAGCAGTTTTCAAAGAGGCTGGTTTGGAGAGAAAGCGACAAGACTCTGGACAGAAATGCTCATGGACTCCACATTCGCAGGTGTGCTGAGCAAGAGGTGGATCAGAAGGAGGGCCTGCCAACACCTGCAGAGAAACGGGACTGATGGTGGGGGGGGGGGGCACGGGGAGCCACCCAGCGGCCCCGGGGACCCTTACCTCGGGAGGGGAGCGAGTCCTTGAACATCTCGTAGAACTGGGTCAGGTACATCACCATGGACAGCTTGTCCGGCTCCCCCACCGAGGCCATCTCTCTGCCTGTCATGATGGGAGAAATGCCCAGCTCTTTCTCAGCAATATCGAAGGCCAGCTGGTTATTCTTCTCCACATTCTGCTCATCCAAAGAGTCAAAATCTCTGAGGAACAGGATGAGGAAGACATGTCAAGACCACGCTTGACAGAGCCCCAGACCAGAAAACACCGTACCATGGAGTAGTCAATGCAAAGCCCGGGTTCAGGACCACACTGAAATTGGACAGCAAACCTATCTCACTTCTCAGCTTGCTTCCTCTTACTAATAAAATCAAATCATCCTCAGGAGGAACACAGGATTAAAGATCTACCCACAAACGACAAGAGAGAAAAGTTGGAAAACAAAACATTTCTCCAATAACGTAAACTTCTAACTAAAATGTAGGCTCAAGAAAATGAGCTGTTTTTATTATGTTTCCCCTGTGCCTGCATGTGGTCTGCGTGTATTAACCTCATGCTCAACAATGAACAGGTCCTGTTTGGATAAGGCTGTGTTTAAAAAGCCTGGAGCCATCACCCCCGTGTCCATGGAGCTGATAAGCTGTTGATGGACTAGGTCGGCTCTAGGGAATCATACTCGGCCTTCTGCTCACAGGGAAATTCCAAAACTTTCCTCAAAAGGTTGTTTTATTGCTAAGTCCCTGAGTTTCCCTAAGTACTTAGATTAACGAACATTTCCCACTGGGTTTCAGGCTTCCTGCTATTCAGTCAAGTAAAGACTGATAGCTTCGTGACTTCAGACTTAACCGAGCAGGGCTTATTTTATGTTAACCTACTGACTGTGTAACTGTTTCATTTTCTGAATCCCTTTACTCTGTATATTAAGCCTATTAAACTGTGGAGGCCTCATTCTCCGCGAAGTCACTACAGCCTGAACAGTGCCAAGTTAACGACTCTGGGCTTTGTGTGCATCAGGAGGAAACCCCCAGGCCCCTGGAGCCCCTTCGGTCCATCCAACAAAAGCGCGGCCCCCTACCGGCCAGGCTCCTCCAGTGCTCGTGACCCCAGCCCCTCGTCCTGCTCTCCCTCTGGAGCGGACGTGACTCGCCTGGCCCTCGTTTCAGCACTCCTGTGCCGTAACAGTCGTCCTCAAGCTGCCCCCCGTAGAGGGTGACTAGGCCCTACTTCCACTCGCTTTATATCAGCCTCCGCACGAGCCAAGGATGGGGCGCCAGAGGTCACTTATCCAAGCCAATCAGAAATCCCCATTTCTAAACACCAGGTGAGGCTGTTTATTAACATAAATGGGAACTAGGTCTTTCAGGATTCCTTAGGTAATCGTTAAAATAAGACAAACACAAAAATGGGCCCGTAAGTGGACCTAATGATGAAAGGACAGACGGTCAATATAACCCCACGTGCTCTGCTTGTTTCTGAATCTTCCTGTTTGGCTTCCATGGTAAGGACTGGGTGCCCCAGGCACCAGCTGACCAGGGTCATCCTGCTGTGCTAGTCTGCGTTTAGATGAGCACAGGACGACAAAGAGAGGAAATGGCACCACACAGTGAGGTAAGGCCACCTGAGTGTCACGGGCTCGACACTCGCCAAAAGTGCGGGAAACAGAGACAATGCGGGCCAGCCCCGCTGAACGGGGCAGTTGCTCTGCCACGAGGGACACACGTGCTCCGGGCCCCACCCGGCCAGGCTTCCCTCGTGACCAGCAGCACCAGACAGAGAGCTGGCTGCATGCAGAGCTCAGCCTGGGGCCAGGAAACAGGGTTTCCCTTCATGGGATGTTAGCAGGCTCAGGGGGTCCACCTTGCAAGCATGGAGACTTGTACACTCAGCTGGTCACTACTGCTTGGGCTGAGCTACAGAATGCCTGAGAGGCAGAGCTTTAAACACCGCTACATCAAGATCAGTCACAACCTGCAGAAGAAGCATCGTGCTACGCGTCCCATTCTGGAAAAAGGCCACCTGAGCGCAGGGAATACGGATGAGGCTGAGCCTGGACTCACATCAGGTCAGGGCGGTATCGGTGTATGATGGCACACAGGGCCAGGCCGCTCTTCCACGACATGGTGAGGTCCGTCACGTTCACCCCAGCATAGCCGTCTGTCTGCCGCTGGCACCATCCCAGCAGCTTGCTGGAACGAGCCACAGACTCTGGAACAACAACAACGTTATTAGTGGAGGTGTGGTCACCTGGGAGCCTTGATAGAGAATCCACGAAACCAGTCTGAAAAAATACTGAAGGCAGGGACAAAATAGCTGTCACTGGTTTTCAAAAGTAAGAAGCTATTTAACTGGTATTACATTTTTTTTTTTTTTTGGCTACACAGTGTGGCTTATGGGATCTTAGTTCCTCAACAGGGGCCAACTGAACCTGGGCCCATAGCAGTGAGAGCGCAGAGTCCAAATCACGGAACCCCCGGGGAATTCCCATGAAGTTTTAGGTAGGCAAGAAACTCCCAATTTATCCAGACTCAGGTCAACGTCCATGCCCGGGACAGATGACAGACTACCAGCGGGTGACCTGGACCCAAGCATGCTGAAGCCCAGGGTCCCTGCGGCTCTCTAGGACAGGGATGCAGAGGGAATGACCCCTGCTGAGCTGTCACCCTCACGCCAGCAGCCCTGAGATCTCCCTGGAGAGTTGGCAGCAGCTGGGGGAGGAAACGCCTTCCCTCCAAAGCAACACTTGGAGGACCCAAGAAGAAAGGTTCAGTCCTGCACTTTCCAAGTGCAAGCAACTCCGCAGGATCACACAGGCGAAGCCAAGGACCCCAGAACAGCAGGCTGAGCCCTCAGCAAGACAAGCCATCATGCCCTGAAACACTCGACACAGAGACAATGCACATCCTGGGACGTTTTCCAGTCACTGATGTGTCTCCTAAAACATGAAGAGCCATTTAAAAATCTGTTTTTCATAACTGCATCAGAAGAGCCCTGACATGGAGCATTTAGAAGAAGCTGGTAACTCCTATCCGTGTCCAAGAAAGTCTGTTCCTTACCTTAGACAGCTGAAGATATTTAACCTTGTACTGAGTCACTAACTGCTTTGTGAACATAAGATAAAAACTGCATTTCTAAAAACCCTGTTTTATTTAAGTCTTTCAGGGAAATGAATCCTGAAATAACACAGAGAAGCACTGCTGGTGTCCTCGTCTAAATCTCTTGGCTTCCTAAATTAACTTTATTCAGATGTTTCCCAAGTCTATGTGTCCATCGGTCCAGTATGTACTGGACAACCTCAAAAGTTCAGGCTCCAGAACTACAGTGAACAAAGACACACTCTCTGGGGAATACCCTGGCAGTCCAGTGGTTAGGATGCCTTGCTTTCACTGACAAGGGCACGGGTTCAATCCCTGGTCGGGGAATTAAGGTCCCACAAGCCACATGGGGTAGCCAAACAAGACACACTCTCTGCTTTCAAGGAAGATGACCTTGATATTCCAACAGCACGTCAACTTCAAGATGCCCAAGACTGAACTCAAACCTTCAGCCCCACTTCCTCGTTCAGGCTCTGCAGTGCTTCTGGCTCCTTAATACTCCCGGCTGCCACTCTGACACCCTGCTGTACACCAAGTGTTGCAGTGAACACCTCACTGTGCCCCTTGGTCCTCAAAGCCAGAGTAAGGCACGATAGGCACCCCCATTTCAGACACAGAAACCTAAGTTCAGATGTGCTAAGTATGCTGGCAAGCCACATCCTTCACAGATGGGCAACGGCTAGACTGGACTCGGCCTCCCTTCTCATCCACAGCCTCAACGTCAGGCCAGTGAGCCTGACATGGATGCAGCCCTAACTACCAACTCAGCCCGGTGCCCTTCTCTGCCTGGCTCACCTGCACTGCAGTGACTCTCCTTCCGAAGAGCTCTTCAGAGGCCGCGCCACACACAAAGTACAGCGCGGGCCCTGCCTCTGCCACCGTGTCCTGCAGGCTCGTGGTCCTCAGCTTCGAGGCCACGGCTTCTTCACTAAGACCTTTCCCGCAAACCTTGGCTGTCACGTGTGCTCAAAGGCCCCCCACACACACCCCGCCCTCTCAACAGCACGTATTCAGTTTCTCTCCACACCCTGGTGAACCCTGAGACCAGGTTTCCCAGCCTCGAAGCACCGCTATTTCCTGGCTGTGGGGCTGACTTGTGCACCATGGGGCAGAGCAGTCCCATCCCATCCCAGCCTGACGAGCGCTGTGCACACCGCAGCCCAGCCTTCACACAGAACACGCTGGGTTGGCTGAAAGGCCAAACCAGGACTCACCGTTGCGGGCCAGCTTTGGGGTGGTTCGGGAATTCACAAGGTTCTCCATCTCCAGATGAACATCTTTTGTGTCTCCAGTATCATACAGATGGCGCACCTGGCAGGAAGGTTATAAGTCGTGAAGAAGGGAAATCACACACCAAGGAACCAAGGCCCACCTGAGAACAGAATGACCCCGGTGAAAACCTGGGCAAAGTGTGGTCAGAAGGGACAACGCCAACCTTAACCCCTTCTGGGATGCAGTGGGTCACACACATAAACGCGCGTGCACTGTGGGAACCTGTGATAAAGAGACACTTGGCCGTGGGGGGCTAGGGGCTTGCTTAGTCTCTGTTGGGCCATGACTCCTGCCCAGTAACAGCAGATTTTGCCCCTAACATAGAGGCCCAATGTACAGTCTAGGACACAGGTATCTTGAATGGACTGCTTTCTCAATGTTGTTGGGCTCTTTGAGATTACTGTGCTTGGTGAAACATCACTCTTGGTGCAGTAATAAGGCTTCAGACATTCTGAGCTGGCCGACAGTATTTTTCACTTGCAGAGGGCCTTATCTTCCCACGTCCTCTCAAGGGACCAGTCCGGTCTGCCACACAAAGACCCGGGGAGCTGGGGTGGTAGACTCCGTGGTGCAGATGAGAAGACAAGAGCGGGGGAGGGGAGGGCCCTGTCACAGTGACTGGTGGCAGTGACGCAGGTGTGCACCGCACGCCCCGCCCCGGGAGCCAGGGCTGTGCCCTGCTCGTCACTGCACACCTGCCGCCCTGGCTGCTCCGTCTGCTGACGGAAAACGCCTCCTCAGCCAACCCAGGGAGACATCACTTGGTTCTGAAGGAAGGCTGCGTATGCTCGTATCTACAGGGTCTGACCGGGCCTGACAGTGGCCGAGACATGCCCGACTGGCCAGGGGCTCTCACCTGGCTCGGCCGGAGGAAGTTGACGTTCACGTTGGGGTATCTGGTGACAGGGTCGATGCTGTACTGGCTGAAGTTCTTGCTCACATTCTCAGGGGTGGTCTGAGGCAGCAACCTATAAATGCTTTCCCTGCAAGAGCAAACAATACGCTCAGAGCAGTGACAGCAACAGAAACACCTTTGATGATATTTCTATGTTCTGAGAGCCCAGGGCAGGGCTAACCTTCCTCCTGGATGGGGTTTCCCCACCCCCACATCAGCCCTGCTTCCCATCCCCTCCAGCTCCAGGATCCCACAGGCCCCAGACTGCTACGCCCCAGCGAGAAGGGCAGGTACATTGCTGTGGGCAGGAGCAAAGCCTGAATCTAATTTACTACTGTGCTCTGTTTTGGCAAGTTCACCAACCTTTTTTTTTTTTTTTAGGTTCACCAACTTTTTAAGAAAATCACTGATGAAAAAAACTTGCCACCAAATTTACCCAGAGAACCTTAGGTAAACAGACTTAAAATGATATCAACCCCGAATTTCATCCAGCATATCCTCTTTCTCTAGTTCTGGTCCAGGCACTTGTTCTTTATCAGCAAGCAAATCCCAGGTCTTATCTCATTTGCAATTATCTGCTTCGAAATATCTGATGTTTGAGAAATGTTTACAAGTAGTTTGGTGTTTTCCTTTGAATTCAAAGTCATCTTTAATTAGTTCTAAGTTAGTACATACCCAGCTACCACACTGATTTCATTAGTGTAAGTCTCTCTAGTTCAAAGACAAGAGGACTTGACACAGTATTTTCACACCCCTGTTCACGTAACTGTCACAGAGGAATAAGAGAGCATCCTTCAATGTTACACAAAGATTCAGACACCGCTTGTAAGAGTTTGCTTTGGAGAGTGACAAAAGAAAATCACTGAGATAACCTGTAGGTTTCTATGATTTTATGAATACCTGTCTTACCTTTCTTCTCCTAAATAAGAATATATCATCAATTAAGAAGGAGAAACCTGAGCCCAGCCTGCAGAGCACAGTGCTGATGCTCTGTCTCATCGCGGACAGCCCCTGCAGTTACCTCTCTGCCAGGACTTCCAAGGGACTCGTCCCCAGAGACCAGCTGCGCACCATCCAGGCAGAGTCCATAGCAGCCAGAAAGCCCCGGGCTATTCCTGTTCCCATCGGCCAAAAAGGCTGGAAGGGGACAGAAAACACAGAGTTAATATAAATTACCTTTTAATACAGGGAAACTAAACTCCAGAGCAAAGAAAGCCTTTGCCCCTAAGAAGACGTTCTGGCAGGACATACTGCCCTTCCCCCCCTCACAACCTGGCAGATCCTAACCCTAACTCAGCGGGCCCTGAGCCCCCAGGTTGGATGCAGTAGGATGACACAGACGCTCCCCAGCCCGGGATCCCAGGTCTGTTTCTAACCATGCCGCCCCCCCAACACCCTTTCTCACCTCCAGGAGGCTGTCCCCCACCAGAGCCACCAGCAGCTGGTGTCCATTGTGCTCCCGCACCAGGGCCGCGTTCTCGGAGGCATACATGCACGTGAAGTCGAACATAGCCACGTCAGGCTGCCCGTAGTGGTTAATGGCGAAGTCCAGCGACGGCAGCTGCTGCTGGGTGGAGAAGTCGGCTGCCTCCCGGGCGTAGCTCAGCAGGGCCTCCTGGTCCACATTCTCCCGGGAGAGCAAGAGCTCTGTGTCGGCGTAGTCCTGTCTCCAGAGACGGGGGGAGCTCAAGGGAAAGCCCAGGCAGGGGCATAGGTGCCCACCGGCCATGGCCACACCACGTTCCCCGCCCCAAGAGTGGCTTCCTGTTCCAAAGTAAGTCCTCCACACAAATTTGGGAAGGTGGGAGGGGCTTGTTTCCAAAGGAACATGGGTTCCTAGAAACAGAGTCCCTGCTTTTCCATCGTTCTTGGAACAAGTCACTACTTTTGCAGTCTAGTCCACTCTACCTCACGGAGCTGCTCTGAACACCAAATACAATGACTTACGTGATGGTGCCTTGTAAACTGAAAAGCATCCCCAGTTAAGGCTGCTATCAGCAAGCATCCTCTTCTGACAGCAACTGGACGACACAGGACACTCAACCTGCATCTCCCATCGACCCCAAAGGAAGAACCCAAAAGCTTCCATGCCCGACCGATAAGGAGGTGGGAGCACCAGCAGCCCAGGGAACCGGCAAGAGATACACTGAGGACGGAACAGAAGCTTTCCAAACAATACACAGGATTCTGGAAGGCCCCACAGCAATGCACCAATGAAGAAAAACGACGCGAGAAAAAGGGCTCTCCACAGAGAGGACTGAGAAACTCCTCTGCTCCGGAGGTTCCTGACCAGGCCTCTTCTTCAAGGGGGGACCGGAGCTCCCCAAGTGTCCCTGAGGGCACCTCCAGCTGCCCAGACAAGATGGAACGGGCAAACATGCACACTCAGGTTGGTTTGTTCAATACTTAGTAAGTAGCCACTGTGGGCTCAGGATTCAGTGGCACACACCCTGTGTGCTAAAAAAAACAAACAAAAAGGAAAAGTACATCAGGTTGCAGCATTCTAGATTGGTCCAACATAATGTCAACTGATCACCACAGTCCTGACGAGGACGGCAGATGTCAAGTCTTAGCTTGGTCCCGAGGCGCGCCAGCAGGCTCATGGGTATCTCTTCCCGATGAAACATCCAACCAAGTATATCCCATTCTGGATATACTCTGGTGGCACACGCTGCATCCACTGCTCTGTTCCCTTCTTCTCACACACACACAAAGGCCATGGGGCTGAGACACAGACAGGAGGCCCCTGAGGAAGAGTCTGCTGCGGGCAAGCTCCCTGCTCCCCAGCACTGCCCAAGGCAAAGCGGCAGTGTAACACATCACCACCCTGCAGAGATGGGACGCCCTGATACTCAGCCACAAGTCTGTGCTGGGACTGCAGGGGCCTCAGTCAGCACATCATCACAGGAACAGTAATTCTCAAACCCAGACCAGCCAGACCAAGCAAGACTTAAGAAACTCTCCTAAGGAACCATCTCTGGAGGAACCATCCACCTGTGGCTCTCTGATTCCATTTCCAGGTCATCATCTCAGGGAATGTCACACAATTAGTCATCTGGAAAAAAGGCTTAGCTGGCCCTGACTCCGGGTGAACAAGAGTCCTCACTGTCAGGCCACAAAAAGGTCCAAATAAAGCCTGATCGAGGCTCTGTTCCCTGGGCCTCTGTAACCAGATCCACAGTAAAGCCAGAACTGCTCTCAGGCTCCCAGAAACACCAAACTCCTTTCCCTCTATAACCCCCTTTACTCTACAACCCTTTCCCAAAGGATGACCTATAAACCAACCAATAATCAGCCACATGGGAATGCACCATAAGCCACAAACCGAAGTACTAAAATTACACTGAATATTTATGCACAAAATGCTACCTGAGATTGCTCTGCACAGCCCCACGCAGGCAGTGCTGGCCGCATGCTGATCCCTGTGAAGCTGGATAAGAGGTACACAGGGGTTCATTACCCAAGTCTCTCCACTTTTGTTCACACTTGATATTTTCCACAATAAGAGATTTTTTAAAGTGTTAAAAACATCAGAGGATTACAAAATACACAGTCCCAGGAGATGAGTGAGGTACTCATTTTAATGACTTTGCAAGAAAAACTGATCAGACAATAAAATTGTTTATCTTGGTAATCACATAACCTGATACATAAAAAAAGGTCTAGAAGAAATCCATGACTCACATGCAGTATCACCCCTTTGTCCAGTAAGCTCTGCTTCTTGGCGGTCATAACGAAGTAGTGTGTGTCATCTTTGTAGTAGACAATGTTCTCCAGGTCGATCCCTGCGACAGAGGACAGACATGCACGTGAAGGTCTGCTGAGACTGGGGGGGGATGACTGTTATCAGTCCACAGAGACCGGGGTCCTGGAACCCCAGGCAGGAAGAGAAAACAGGTGTCTGAGCCTGATCTTCACACCCTGCCCATTTGTTCACAAGAGGGAAGCTTGGTCATCCTCATACTGCTCTCTGCATTTACCTGACACCCTGTTATCCTAACAACAGCCATCAACAGGAAGCAGAAACACAAGGATGGGAAGAAGGGAGAGGTTAACCTCAAGGAGGAGGGTCTGAGCCAGTTCTCAGGTTAAGCCTCTCTGACTCATCAAGGCAACAGGGGAATCTCCTAGACGCTCACGAGCAAGACAGACAAGCAGATGCTGGAAGCAGAGAGTGCATCACTGGCTCTTTAACTCTGTTAACCTAGAAAATTAGATGCAATGGTAAGAACTGTCCTAGAAAACAGTTAACTGCAATGTGTCACACATTCTTCTTGCAGCTTAATGTCTAAGTGAATCTATTCACAAGCTACCATACAACAGCCTCATTTTTATCTGGCACATGGTTTACTTCAGAAGCAAATGAACTCAGAAAAACAAAACATACTCAACACCTAGAGTCTGCTTCTCAACAAACCAGGGCTCCCCACCCACAGCGACTCGGCGCCAGGCAGGGGAAGGGGTCCAAGCAGGAGGAGCAGGCCAGTCACAGCGATGAGCACAAAAGACAGCAGAGCAGGAGACAGAGACGCAGATGGCGTAAGGCTCAGAGCGACGCACAGGAGCGCAGAAAGGGCAGAGAGAGGGCTACAGCACAGCAGTAGTAGCAACGGCCCCCGCCTCGCCAACCCCCCCAGATGAGGACCAGAGCGGTGTTCAGAGTCTGTCCTTCCACTGTGGAGGTATTAACACCAACCTGTGGCTTCCCTCAGTTCCTGGAAAAATTTTTGGTTGAATATAAAAGCCACACCACTGATTTCTTCCACTTTGGCTTCTGCTGTTGTATTTCGGTTAATAAAATTCGCTGTAATGGCAATGGCCAATTTGCCACGGAATTCTTTCCGACGAAATCCTGGGAAGGGGGGAAGAAATTTTCAGAGGTGACAAAAGCTGGTCGGAGAAGCAGGAAGTTCACGTCAAATAGGAGAAATAGGAGGGGTTCTGATGAGGACGTGGGGGAGTGTGGGAGGTGGGAATCACGGGAAATTGAGGGCAGCTCTCCTCTGTCTGGAAGTAAGGTGTCTACCTCCCAAAGCCTTCCCAATCCAGCAAGATGTCAAAGTCACCCACAGCTAACACACACCTGGAAATCCGACAGGCCAGAAAAGCACTTGGTGCGAGGCTCCGTCTGCTTGAGTAAGTCAGGTCTAGACCTGCAGTGTCCCCGGCTCACGAGAGCCTGGCTCTCTGCACCCAGAGAAGTGCCTGACAGCCAGCTGGTGGGGCCTGCCGTCCACCAGCACAGGCAGGGACCAGAGGAGGGGTCTCAGGAGTGGGGACTCTGAGGACACAAGCTCTTACAGGGCTTGGGGAGGGTGACCCTTCCCTGGCTGTGAACCAGCAGGAGGAGAAAGAGACTGCCCAGTACCTTCCAAGGTATTCCTGCGGCCATCCCCACCGATGATCACTTCAAACTCATATTCTGACACAGGGTGCGTTTTGGGATGCACCAGGGCCCGCCAACCTATCCCTGTGGACCAAAGTCAGAATGAAGGTCATCACCGGACCCATTCATAAACCTGAAATATTCATACACCCAGATCTCTAGATATCCAGGTGTGCACACGGCACAAAACCCCATGGCAAACACAGCAGACATAAAAGCGTGGGGCACAAACCAAAGAAAGAAACAAGCCTTGAGGAAGGCTCACAAAGGAACGTCCCCCAGCACATGACCTTCTGTAACGAATCTAAGCACCCAGCATGTCCCATACTATGTCAGGGCCTCCTCATTAAGTCAAAGTTCCTCCAAAGACACAGACTATACAAACGGAGAAGCCCTTTAACCAGCTCTGAAAACTATCCGAGACGCCTGTCGTCTCCTCCCTAGGTCGAATCTTTCTCACCCCTTCCAGCCCCTTTCCCTCCTTATTTGTACACTCACGTTCATTTTCTTGATCCTCAGGAGGCTCCACAAGTCCTCGGAATTCCACATTGACGTGGATCTCAATGCCTAGGATCAAGGCTACTTTCAAAAGTATCAGCTGAAGCTGACGGATACCTGGGTGGGTAGAAGATTGCACAAGTGAAGGTCCTCAGTGGGGCAGACAGTCAGCATCACTACCCCAGTTCCCCTACCCACCCACGCACGCAGAGTTTACACGGCTGCTCAAAGTCACTGGCAGCAGGCTTTTCCCAGCCATGCCTGTAGCGTCTTTCCCTTCCCAGGGCAAATACGACTCAGAGCAGATGTTCCAGAGACAGACATGGGGCCATGCCCACCTCTTGGGTTAGGTGTTTCCAGCACACGAAAGCACTGAGACAACAGGAGACGTGCCCCTCCCCCATACTCTCTGATGTGCTCAGAACCCACCCCCCCATCCTCCCTGATGTGCTCAGAGTCCCCCCGTCCCATCCTCCTTGATGTGCTCAGAGCCCCCCATCCTCCCAGATGGGCTGAGAGTCCCCCACACCTCCCACCCCCCACCCCGTCCTCCCTGATGGGCTCAGAGCCACAGTGACCAAGCAGAAGCTGTGACCCCACAGGACTCCCCACAGAAGGTAGAAGATGGGCCCCAGGGGCACCTCCCACTGGACACAAAGGGCTGCACTGCCTCCTGAACCACCCACGGCTTCTCTCACCTCATACCTCGCTGATGTCCACACACCCTTACATGCTGAGAGGGGCACCCTCCACCCAGCCTCAGTCTCTTACTGTCCCCCTCCCACCTCTGGTCCACAGTTGTAGGAACTAAGGCTCAAAATGATGGAAAATCTTGCTCATTATCACAGTGAGAGTTATGTCTTTGTTCAACGTCCAGTGAGTACCTCCCAGGTGCCAGGCACAGCAGCAGCCCAGGGCTGCTGAGAGAGGGTCTGGGCTCCAAGACAAATCCTGCCACGCACAAGGTAGACAAGTCCACTGATGTGACGACCCTGTCCTCTGCTAAGACCAATGTGCCTGCAGGCTGTGAAAATGTGCTAGGGAACATGCTAATCCTCATTGAAGTCATCTCAGTTATTTCCCCCACTGCCCACCCTTCTGACTCAAATCCTCTGCTGGCATACACTATAGCTGCACACAACGGCGTTCCAAGATGCTTTATACAATACAGCCCAACAGATAGACAGCGTGCTGCTGCTACTAGTGGAATGTGGCATCTGTTGGCCAGCATGTGATAAACGCACAACTGCTTTGAAGCCGATGTTTACAGGACACACCTGAAGAGCTCAGAATAGCAGCTCCTTGATAAGGCTTCCCTGAAACCATCAGTGATGATCGACAGACAAGACTTTAGCCTCATAAAGTAGACAGTCTGTTCTGAACCACTTTTCAGATCGGCATGAAAACAAAAGCACTGTCTGCATTAATGTCTACTGACTCAAGCATGGGCCCAGGTTGAGCCTGGAGGGGTCCAGAGTCAAGCATGAGCCCTGCGTGCTGCAGACCTCGCGAGAACCACCCAACAAAGGAATCCCACTATCGACTGGCCACTCACAGCCAGACCAGAAGTCTCCTTCTGCTCCCCAGGGCCACCCCCAGAGCATGTGCCCTCTCGTCAGGAGGGCACCCGCAGTGGTGCATCACAGCCCACACCTCAGGGGGCCTCTCCCTCTGGACTACGAACCACCAGAGGGTCAAAGCCCACACTGGAAGTCTGTTTCCCGGCCTGGCCCCAGTGCGCACCCCACCCACTGCCAGTGCTCAGTAAGAGCCCAGGATCTTAGAGCTCCTCAAGATAAACTCATTTTGCAAGAGACACATTGGCACTTAAGAATCTCAGGTTACAGAACCCCCAGAGGGCAGGTACCCTGACTCCAAGTTGAGTGTGCTCTCTATGCAACAGACACGAACGATGACAGGGCACACCGGCTTCTAGAATCTGCCTGCCATTGTCCCCTGAGAAGTGGGCAGAGGCAGCATCCCACAGGAGACCTGATCTTACTTACTGATGTGGTCGATAGCCCCAGCACAGAACTTGCCGTAGAACTTCTTGGCACCCAGACCTCGCAGGTCATGTATGGTGAACGGCCAGAGGTGCAAGACGTTGTTGCGGGAGAAGGCGTCTCGCTTCTCAATGACGACCACCTTAGCTCCCAGCAAGGACAAATCAATGGCTGTGCGGAGACCACAGGGGCCGGCTCCAATGATGAGACACTGAAAGACACAGCTGCTTTCAGGGCAAAGGCAGCACTCTTGACCTCATGACCACCATTCCCTAAAGTCCCCACAGGGCTATTCTCCCCATTACCAAGAAACCTTCACTCCCATCTGGGTCAGAGTGGAGCGCCCACATGGCTTCAGAGAGAAGCTCTGAGCGCTCTGGATGGAGAAGGACTTGACTTTCACTGCTGGACAGAAACTCAGACAGGGCACCTGCAGACCATGTTTACCTGGGCCATGACATCAACACAGGAAGAAATTCACATGCCACCTCTCATCAACAGGAAAAAACCTTTTGGAAGGCTCATAAGTCAAGCAGATCTCTGTCTGCTTGAGGAGACACAGATCACTAAACACCCAGCCAAGCAAGCCTGGGTCCTGGATGGACCTATCACTTGAAAGACTCCCAGGAGGTAATCCTCAAGAATCAGGGCTTTCTGTGCTGAAGAGAGTTCTTGAAGATCCATGTTCTACAGAAAGACTCAGGCTGACACTGAGCTAGTTTACATGCATGTCCAAAGGAGAGACAGGCACTGCCTCTGGCTTCAAATTCCCTTCATTCTTAATAAAACTCTAGAGCACACTCACAAGAGTCATGCCCTTGAATTACTTGAATTCCGTGTGTGAATACCTACCCAAACACAAACCCACACAGGGCAAGTTAAGGCTCATGAAATAGTAACAGCAGTCCTAACATCATCTGCAACTACCTTTCCCTGCTAGCTTTTCCAGCTTCTCACAGAAAGTGGTCTTATATAATGAGGAAAACACAGAATGTGTTATCCTTCTCCACTCCCCACGCCTCCTCCGGCACACGTGAGTAGACATCTTAGGTCTTTGTCCAGGCCTATCTGATTCATGGAAACTTGATTTCTCTACATTGTGAAGCAAGCAAAAGCCTTGCTTATCAACACAGGCCTCTGGAAAACAGATGAAAGGAGGTCTGAAGCCTGTGGGAAATCCCCAAGTTGGCCAATACTCTGCACACCTCACTAGACACTGAGTCCAGAGGCCGCTCTGCCAAGCGCCAGGCCACCCAGGCAGACAGGACCCCTGCAGGGCCTGGCTACCTCTGTGCTCAGTGGCCTGCGTCCTCTAACAGCCTGAGAGTCGGCCAGAGCTGCAGCAAGATCAATAGCCCCCATACCGTTTGACTTCAGGGTAGTTCTCAGTAGCTGAGACCCCCATGCTCCTGTGTCAATCCATGGGGTAAGAGCGGAGCAGGAGGAACGGTCGAATGAACACAGGCAGAGGACCCACACGCGGGTAAGCCTGACGCCTCCCCAGGCTGTGGCTGACCCCGCCCAGCCTCACAGGCCACCTCCACCCGATGCACTCTCCTTCTCCAGCGAGTCCCAGGCCCTACCTTGGTGTTCGTGCACACCTTTCCCTTCTTGTAGTCTTTGTGGCTGCCCCGCTTGTCCAACTTTGCCCAGAGGGCCTTGGCTTTCCAGTAGTTAAGCTTGGACTTGAGCTTGTGATAAAAGGAGCGGTGGTCCTTAGGCTTCAGTTCCAGGTGGTCGCAGAGCTCTTGGAAGGCCTTGAGGGTCCCCTTGCAGGTGGTGGCCTGCACGAAGCGGTCAAAGAGGACGTGGGCCCGATTCGTGGCCTCGTTCTTACTCTCCTCCATGTCCCCACTCTTGGCGCCCCGGACAGGTGGGGCAGGGGGAGGGCTGTGGATCCGACTGACGCCGTCACCTTAACCTAATAAAGAAACAGGAATGGTTAGCACTTCTGGGTCGGTATCTAGGAACAACTTCTAGAAGACAGTTCCCAAGTGCAGCAGTCATTCGTTAGACAACGTAACGCACGGCCTTGCCCTCCACACGCCAGGCACCATCTGAGGCCCTGGGAATGGAGAGGAGCAAGACCGCGGCTGCTGTCAGGGACGTCAGAGCCGAGCAGGGGAGACAGGCTTGTGCTCTGCTGAGCATCAGAGAAAGAGAGGCACGGCGCTGGGGGACATGGGCAGAGGCCCCGTCACAGGGAAGGGGTCCTCACCCAAGATGGGCCTCTGAGGGACAACAGCTGAGCCTTCCAGGAGGAGCAAGTGTCAGCCGGCAGGGGAGAAGTGCAGGACATGGAGAGGAAGGAAAGTGGAAGGCTTGCAAGGGAGTCTTACAGATGAAAGGACTGAGTGAATGGTGACACCAGGCCAAGGCGTGACAAAGAGAAATACTCATCTAGGGGGCAGTAGGGGGTGTGGCAAGCTCCCCTCTGACCCTGTTACATCTGAGCTGCCTTGGTGGAGGGGCACATTAGGCAGTCGGCTGAGGCTGAGGCCCAGGGGGGCCGGTGTCCAGGTAGGAGCTATCCACTCAAGGATGGTCAGATCACACAGGAGAGTCCTGGTAAGAGGACGGCCCAGAGCTCCGGCCAGATCTGAGACTCACGGATGGAAGGGGCGGCAGCACAGACAGCTGCCTGGAGAGATACAGAGGCACGGGGTGGGTGGGGGAGGAGGTTAAGTGAACACGGTACAGACCCAGGGGAGGGAGCGGCGAGGTCTAAGAGGACCACATTCACGTACCATCACCACCTAGAATTACTGTCGGGAGCTGGGAGGCAAGGGGCCAAGGGCCAGGACAGCGGGACAGCAGAGAAGCAGGGCAGACCAATGAGACGAGCAACAGCGTGGCTTGGGGTCCACGTGCGGACGCCCCAAGGACACTGCTGCCTCCCTCAGCCCAGCTCTCCCCCGAGTAAGTGAGGAGGTGAGAGAAGACGACTGAGCTCAGTGTGAGAAGCCCTCCCGGCCACAGCACTCACTGCTGGGGCTCCAGGTGGGCGGCCCCCAGGCCCATCCCCGCCTCCCATTGACACACAGGGCCTCACCGGAGCTCAGCTCTGTGGAAGCAGGAGTGACCCACTATCCAGCAAGGCAGCTGAGGGCAAAGGGAGCCACCAACTGTCTGCTGAGGATGCCAGCTGCCTGCCTCTCAGCTCCGAAGCAGCGCCAGAGAAGAGACCCACCTTCCGTCCTAAAGCTCTCAGGAGGTGAGAAGCCCCCTTGGGAAGGAGAAGTAACATTCTGCTTCTCCCCACATCTTGTCATGTATTACAAGGTTAAACCAGATCAACTGAGGGTGTGGGTGGTTTACCCTGGATACAAGGAACTGCCATTCCCCCCGTTTCCCACGTCACCAGACACAACATCCTCATGTTCTCGATGCTGCTGTTCAGTTGCTCAGGCATGTCCGACTCTTTGTGACCCCGTGGACTGCAGCACACCAGGCTTCCCTATCCATCACCAACTCCCAGAGCCTGCTCAAACTCATGTCCATCGAGTCAGTGATGCCATCCAACTATCTCATCCTCTGTCATCTCCTTCTCCTCCTGCCCTCAATCTTTCCCAGCATCAGGGTCTATTCCAATGAGTCGGCTCTTCACATCACGTGGCCAAAGTATTGGAACTTCAGCTTCAGTCCTTCCAATGAATATTCAGTGTTGATTTCCTTTATGATTGACTGGTTTGATCTCCCTGCTGTCCAAGGGATTCTCAAGAGTCTTCTCCAGCACCACAGTTCGAAAGCATCAATTCTTTGATGCTAAGCCCTCTTTTTGGTCTAACTCTTACATCCATAAATGACTACTGAAAAAACCACAGCTTTGACTATACAGAAATTTGTCAGCAAAGTAATGTCTCTGCTTTTTAATACATTACCTAGGTTTGTCATAGCTTGTCTTTCAAGGAGCAAGTGTCTTTTAATTTCATGGCTACAGTCACTGTCTGCAGTGATTTTGGAGCCCAAGAAAATAAAGCCCGTCACTGTTTCCATTGTTTCCCCATCTACTTGCCATGAAGTGATGGGGCCGGATGCCACAACTTGTTCTGTGGAGGCCAAAGATGGTAATTCTTTACCTGACACACACTGACTTGCTTCTCATCTCAAATATGTCACTAACTCAACAACCTCCTACACACACTGCTAAAAACACAGCCTTTCCCAACACCCCTGTGGCCAAGAGTTCAGCAAGAAATGGAATTAACTGGAACTAACCTTCAGTTTCCCTGAAGCAAAAGTTTATTCTAGATGGAGGTACACAACAACAGAAATATGTTAAAATTTCTCAAGAGTCCATTCTTTTTCTTACAAGCCAATGGTCATCTTAGAAATGTCAGGTGGTCAAAGTTTGTAAGTGGCAAAAAAAAAAAAAAAAAACAGATGTGTTCCCCAGAGGAAAGGGGAACATCCAGCCAGTGACTAGAAACTGAGGTTGCAGGGTGTGTGCCCCGTGGGCGCCCTTCTTGCCTCCTGTCCCAGGCAGGGCGGGCGGGACCTCTGCAGCTGCATCCGCTCCATTCATGTGGCAGCTGACAGCTCCCATGAGCCGGCCCCTGCCTGCCTACCTGTCTTCACAGGTGACTGGCCCTCCTCCAGTCACAGTGTCTGGAAAGCACTGAACGTACCAACTCCGATCGCTCAGCCTCTCATCAAGAAAGAAAATGATTTTTCTTTGTTCCTAAAGAGCAGCAGCCGCCTTCCACTCCCTGCCAGGATGACCAAGGAGCCCGAGGGACCTCTGTGTTCCAGCTGACCCCAACACACTCAAGATCCTGCGACATGCATTTCTAAAAGCCTCTCCCTCTCCTGAAGTCTCGGCATTTACTTTCAAAGAACTCTGATGTGTGGGCCAACACTCCCTGGCTGGCTGTATGTTTGAAATAAATACCTCCAAAGAGCTGCCCATTTCCTCAAACCTCACCACACACAAACTCCTTCATTAACACCTGCCGCCCCACCCCCTCTGCTGATGCAAAGTGCTTTCAAATGAACAGACTCCAGTCGGAGGCAGTGCCCGTCCACGGGAGTTCACCCCAGGTCACTAATGACAGCAGATAAGTGGAGGGAAGGTGGCTCCTGGGACAGTGTGACAGGCACCCGAGGTAAGACTACACAAGATCAATTCCCTCGGGCTGCCTCAGCTTTCCTCCTCAACAAGCCAAGAGGCCGCAGCAGAGACACTCCAGTGCCTGTTCTGCAGCTCTGCTGGCACTGCCCAGCACTGGTCCACGCTGACGGCCGCTGGGCAGACAGCAGAAGGCCCTTCCACCATCACCCCCATGCCTTCATTCCTGAAGGTCAAACCCAGGTCGTGCTTCTCCCAGCCTCTCCTGAACCACCCCATGAGCTGTGTACGTCCCAGCAGCCTGGGCAAACCAACAGTCATGATCGCAGGAACCTACAGACCTGGAAACCCAGCCAGAAGGTGCCAGAAATCCGGAGGGTTGAAAAGCCAAGGTGTGGAAGGAAGGAACAAGGAAAGCGAGGAGTCTGAGGAGGGAGGCTGGAGGAGGAGGAAGGGAGGCCCGGTCTCCCGTGGCGGTGCGGTTTCTGCCACTGGCGTTGCCCTACGGGCTCCGACCTCGGCAGCTGACTGCTGACTCAGAAGCACATTCCTTGGCTCTGGAAAGGAAAGTGCTGGAGAGACAGCCCATGAAGAACACGCGGGAACAGAGTCTATGTTTCTATTTATAAGAGCAAGAGGCTGTCACTGACTCATGGCTGGTTTGAGAACACTCAATCTCTGGCTCTTAGAATAGATGGGTGGTTACTTGAGGGGTGGGGGAGATTTATTTTTAAAGATAGAAAAAGGAAAGAGAATCAAAACAACAAAATGACAATTATACTTCAAGGATAAGAAATCAGAGCCAAGTTTGGTTAAATTTCTCCCGAGCCTCTCCACCACTAATACACCAGCATGTGTGCAAAGCTGACTCGTACGAAGGAATCTATGAAACGCTCCCTTCCTAGCGCAGTCAGAGGCGCAGCTTGTCTGAACAGACCTTAGAAGGAAGGCAGACAGGAAGGCTTGTTTTAGAATGTCATTAGGAAGAAACTTACAGAGATTTCTTCGTGTTTGCAGAAACAAGGACCAAGGTGGCCAAATGCCTTGCATTCTTGATCAGTCTCTCTAAAAAGGACCGCCCAGGCCACCACCATCATCTGTGGACAGAGACACTGAATCCCTCGCCTGGGGCAGCTAACTGAATCAGACCATCTGGGAATGAAGCTCCTTGTTACCCCAACTGCTTCCCAGCTCCGGTCCCAAAGCCCTCTCATCCCTCAAGGCCCCGGGATTAGGTTCTCTGGTTCCCAGGAAGCAGCTCACAACACAAGAAGGAAAGCAGACCTTTTCATGATCCTTGTTCCTGCCTTCGCTCCATCCTCTGTTCTCCTCTGCCTTTCCATCCTATTTAGCGTCAGATGAACACTTGGCAGGATGCTAAGGACACAGAAGCCTCCCGATGGCCCTCCCCATTCCCTGGTTCTGCTCTTTAGTCCCGCCCACCGGTCCTAATTCCACACACGTGACTGAGCATTCCCCGACCACCCCCTGGCCCCCGCCGGCTCACAGCAGACTGAGAAACACTCTAGTGTCTGTGGAGTTGACAAGAGCATCTGTCCGGGGTCCCTGCATGGCTGAGGAGGAGGAGAAGTGGATGGAGGTGACAGAGACTTCCATCTAACGTGAGGGCTATCCAAGAGCAGACGGCTGGGCAGGAAGAGCAGCTATGAATGCAGCTCTCTGCTATGGGCCCTCAGACCACTTTATTCTTGGCTGTGAAACAGCCCTCTCTAGAGGGGGCCAGGAATAGCCTGGACCATGACCTCTGGGTTCTCCTCCAAGTCTCCAATTCTGAACAACACTAATCCCCAATACTGTATCTCCTCAAACCCTTTTATTTTACTTTCTTCAATAGCAACCTAATTCTTCAGGAAAAACACCTACACAGTTGACCAGTGAGTCAGAAATGACTTCTGCTCATAGAGAACAGACCTGTGGTTGACAAGGGGGAAGTGGGGAAGGAGAGCGATAGACATGGAATTTGGGGTTGGTAAATGCAAACCATTATACTTACAGCAGATAAACAAGGACCTACTGTACAGTGCAGGGAACTATATACTCAATATCTTGTGATAAACCATAAGGGAAGAGAGAACACAAAAAGAATATATATGTGTACAACTGAGTCACCGTGCTACACAGCACAGATCAGCTATACATCAATCAAAAAATTTCTGTAAATATATATATATATATAGGATCACAAAAATAAAATAATGAAGGATCAAAAAATAAAATAGATATAAAACTGAACTTTAAAAAGAAATGACCCCTGCCCTTTGTCACACCAAGCAAATACTGGAAAGAAAGTCCAAGTCAGAACCAAACACCAGTAAACATAACATCTGATGCCAATGCAAATGATGCAAATGCAGATGCCTGCCCCAAGACAACCCAGAAAAACAAAGAATCAAAAAGAACACTTGCCCTAGTCCCGGGGTCTCAGGAAGTTATCTTCACCTGCAAAGTGCAGGCAATGTTCAATGAATCACAGGGTTTTTTTTGCAAGAATTGAGGTAATGAATGCAAAATGTCAGCAGTGCTGGGTATAAGCCAGACCCACTAAATGACAGAAGTGTTATTATTAAATAGTAGTTGATAATCCCATTCACAAAAGGTTACATTCAGCTGAGTAAGTGGCTACTCACATAACAGAATGAGAGAACTCAAGACAGCTCTGTCTTAAAATAAAGAAGAATGCGGTGAAGCCTCCTCTGTCCCCCACCCCTACCCCAGCCTGTCCCAGACGGTGTGACCAGGGCACTGGGCAGGAAGGGCTGAAGGAGAAGACCCACCAGCAAGATCCTGCCAAACCCCGACATTCACAAGAAGATACAAGGACTGTCGTGAAAGTGGCCAACACTGCGGTATTACTATCGGTCACATCCAGACCACATCTCAGCCTCCACCACAATCTACCACCTGGGTTTTGCAGACAGGAAAGTGCTGCTTAAAGACTCTTAAGAGTCACACAGCAGGAGAGCGGTGCGGCCACGTTCAGGCCCTAGAGCCCAAGGCCACGAAGGAAGAACCACTCGGGAAACAGCTTGAGAAACAGTGCCGTCAGAACGAGGCAAGGCCGCTAGGCACAGAGCCTCCAGAAAGGCAGCTTCGGGTGACATGAGCAAAGAGACACACCAGGATTCTTTTTCTTCTTACACTGTATCACCGCACTGCCTCTTTGAGACGGAGCCCCTCAGTCAATAAAGGCCGGGGTGCTCTGGTGTCACAGGACTCCGAGTTTCTGCTCCCCAGCCGGCATCCTGCAGCGGCACCTCTCAGAGCATCTGTGAGTCACCCAGCACCACTCGACTTGGCGGAGGGACTCAGGGCAGGACAGGAGGGGACCTCAGCCTAGTCACTACCAAGAGTCCAGAGCTGCGGGGCAGAGGCCAAGAGGATCCAAGTGGGCAGGTGAGGGAAGGGCCCCTGGCCGGGAAGAGACGCTCACTGAGGCTGTGGAAAAGCACAGCCTGTGCACCGGCAGGCTCCACTCCTTGGAGCTCAACCCCGTGTACCCAGTTCCAGGCTCAGAGCAGCTGCTCAAGAGGCTCTGCTGATTCGAGGCCCCTGTGGCGGCCCAAAGGGACATGACACCCCGACAAGGATGGCAGCGGGGCTGCAGGGAGACCCCTCCAGGACTCCGCCCCTCAGATGGACGAAGCTCCCAACGCAGCATTAAAGCCAACATTTTTACAACGGCCTACATGGCATCTGGTCCCACGACTTCACGGCAAACAGATGGGGAAACAATGGAAACTGCGACAGACTTTATTTTGGGGGCTCCAAAATCACTGCAAATTGCAGTGTGATTGCAGCCATGAAATTAAAAGACTCTTGGCTCCTTGGAAGAGAAGTTATGACCAACCTAGACAGTATGTTAAAAAGCAGAGACATTACTTTACCAACAAAGGTCCATCTAGTCAAAGCTATGGTTTTTCCAGTAGTCATGTATGGATGTGAGAGTTGGACTATAAACGAAGCTGAGAGCCGAAAAAGTGATGCTTTTGAACTGTGGTGTTAGAGAAGACTCTTTAGAGTCCCTTGGACTGCAAGGAGATCAAACCAGTCCATCCTAAAGGAAATCAGTCCTGAATATTCATTGGAAGGACTGCTGCTGAAGCGGAAGCTCCAATAGTTTGGCCACCTGATGTGAAGAACTGACTCACTGGAAAAGACCAATGCTGGGAAAGATTGAAGGCAGAAGGAGAAGGGGACGACAGAGGATGAGATGGTTGGATGGCACCACTGACTAAATGGACGTGAGTTTGAGCAAGCCCTGGGAGTTGGTGAAGGACAGGGAGGCCTGGTGTGCTGCAGTCCATGGGGTCACAAACAGACAGACACAACTGAGTGACTGAAAAGAAACATAGTAACATAATTAAGATTCTTTTTCATAAAATATTTTCTAAAACAAAAATTTAGCGATTAGATTGACAGTGTCTGACTTAAGACGACTGGGCTCTCACGCCTGCTTCCTGCACTCTCCATCTGCTGCATATCGCAAATCACGCGGCCTCTGGAAAACCCCACCATACAGTTGTGAGCAGACAAGGCCCTCCAGCCTAGCATTACCATGAGAGGAGTTTTCAGCTCACGGACCCCCTGAGAAGGTCCCCGGAGCCCACACCCCTGCCCTCTCGCTTCTCCTCCTGCAGCCCCTCAGCCACACGGGCCCCCTTGCTGCCAGCAAGCCCTCACTGCCCCCCCATCTGAAATACTGCCCCCAGGTCCAGCTGTGCGGGCAGAGCACACTACTGAGCGCCGCTGCGTGCCGAGCACTGTGTCAGGTCCTAGAAACATCGTGGGGACAGGAAAACTTCGCTCCGCCCGGGGAACCCATCCTCTGAAGGGCCGGCACATGTGTGACGCACCTTCACCACCCTTGGCTGTGATTCGGGTGTCGCCTCCTCGGTGTGGCCCTCCCTGACCCGCACCGGCTCATCTTCTTTCCGTTTCCCCCCGAAGCACTCACCGCAATCTGACGTACTGTAAACGCAATTTACTGCCGGTCCTCCTCTTTAGAATGTGAACTCTGTGAGAACAAGGGCTTTTGCCCTTTCCTCCCTGCTGCACCGTTGCACCCAGAACCCATTCCTGACTCAGAGCAGCACACAAGTACCTCTCGGATCAGTGCACGGACGGGTGGCATCAGGGGTTCAGGCAGAATTCTGCTGGGATGTGAGATGAAGAGGAATCAAATGAAAATGTGCTCAGAGCCACCGGGTTGAGAGCAGGAACACGCACGCCTGGGGTCCTACGAGGGGGCCCGGACCTTCTCCAAGGCCACACCTGCTCACACAGGCCCCACCCAGCAGGAGAGGAGCCAAGACCTGGAGGCAGCTTTGTTTTCGAAGCCAAACAGTTTCAGAGTAACTGCCCCCCGCCCCATGAAAGAATCTGGTTCCAGAGAAGAATTTATCAGTGTCAGGAAACGCTACATGGCAGCTCCCAGCCCACCTGCCCCAAAAGATAAAGTGAAGGACCTACAAGCTTTCCAGATCTAAGTTGTGCGTGTGTGTGTGAAACCTGCCTCCGAAATCCTACTTATGCTGCTGTCATAAGCCAGGGTGTCTGCAGCCCTCACTCGGGGCTGACGACAAAGGGGAGCGGCACCGCCCACCAGCTTCTGACAAGGTGCCCAGGAAGGGGGGGTCGACAGACAGCTAGACACCGGACACACCAGCTTCAGGAGTGGGGTGGGAGGCGACTCCTCTGAGCTATAGTGGGAAAACAAGCCGGCAGTGCATACTGATGCGGCCACGCTGAGCCGTGACCTGCAGCCGGGGGCGGGGGTGGTGCCAGCACGGACTCACGCCCCCATCCATGCCCACCTGCCCACTCTTGGCGCCCCCGCCTGCAGGAGCAGAGGCAGCGCCTTCCCCTCTCCGCCTGCACTCACTGTCCTCGTGCCCCACGGGATGTCCCGCCAGTCAGAAGCCCTGTGTTGGCCTCTGAACCTGGCTCCATCTACGATTGAACATGTCCCCCTGTCTGGGCCATCCTTAAGTGTACAGCTCAGGGCATCAAGTCATTCACATCCTCCGGCCCATCCTCCTCACTCCCACCTTCCCGCACCCCCACCCTGTGCACATCTCCAGCTGCGGCCCCTCCCTTCTGCTGTCCTCCTAACTCCCCTCTACCCGCCTGTCCCCACCGCTGGACCCCCTGGCGAGGCCCTGTCACCTTTCCCTGCCTCTCAGTCTGGCTTCTGTCTCCATCACTCCACCAAGGGCGGCGTGAAAGACTGACACTTCAGTCCTTATCTCACTTATTCGCTCTCTGGAGCTCTTCCTGGAAACCCTCCTCTCCCTGGCTCGGCCTCCTGCTCTCAGCCACGAACTGTTCTCACACTGCTCAGCTCCCTCGCACGGCTACGGCTGTTTTGGCTGCCCCCCTGTCTTCACAAACTGGATGACCCCCCTATACCTCTATCTTTGCTGACCTTGCTCCTGACAGCCAAACACTACTGGACATCTTCATGCAGACACTCCATGGGGTCCCAGACCAAGCAGTGCACACGGGACACTCTGTTCTCTTCCCCGGCTCTCTCCCCTACGCACTCAGATGCCACCGCCGTCCACCCACCAACGAAGACTGGGGGTCATTTCAGACCCTGCTCCGTGTCCACCCCCCAATCCAATCACCTAAGAGCAAAGACCTGTTGATTCGAACTCTCTAGGACCTCTAGGCTCCAAAGCATCTCCCTATCTGTATTCTGGTGGAACACCTGTGGTCTCCAGCTTGGACCATTACAACTGCCTCTCAATCTTAAAACTCTCCACAGGAGTGCTGGGTGTACTTTTCAAAGAGAAAACATGATCTCTTCCCTTAAATGTGATCTGCTACACAACCCCCACCCCGCTACCCCCACGGTTTCCAGGAAGTAATCCAAAGCCTCGGCAAGGTTCACGAGGCCCAAAAGGTCTAGCAGCCACCTCGCTTCCTCCCGTCCACACACAGACCGCTGTCCTCAGTCATCCTGGATGCACGCGCGCGGAGCCTCACGTGCAGTCACGCTGTTTGCTGCACGCAGCACGGCCGTCACTCCCTGCCCTCCACCCCCGCGCTCCTGCTCACCTGGGCCGCCCCTCCCTCCTCCACACTCACCACTGCTCTGGGGTAAAGCCCAGTCTGCCTCCCGTCAGCTGAGGGGTGCTAGCTGGCAGGGAGAGGCACTCACTTCTGTATTGCACTCAGCACACGTGGCAATGAGGAGGAGGAGAGAGAGAAATGAGAGGCTCCTGTGGGCCACAGAGTCTACTGTCACAGATTTCAGAGAGGACAAAAAGGACATGTGACAGTCCGTCTGTTACTAGCTTGTTATTGACTTAAGGGGCGGAGAGCAGGACTAGGAAGTAGCCAAAGGGAGTTACCTGAGGCAGCTCTGGACAGTTCTCAATTAAGAAAAGGACTTCCGTTTTCAGTTGACACTTCAGGACCTTATTTACACCTTCTTCAGATACCACAGCGTCCCTGCTCACCAACACTGTGATGTCAAAGCTCCCCAGGGGTTAGATGGTCTACGGAGAAGACTCACCGGCTGCCCATGGGGTTCTTGGAGATGGAAACACGGAAGGAAGGAGGAGATAAAGCAGCTGTTAAGACTGGTTGTAAAACAGGAGTGGGATGACGGAGCTGTTTCAGGAGGCCAGCAGGTAAAGGAGGAAAAAGATCTCTCACACGTCAATGACACACTCTTCACCTCCACCCACACACCAGGCAAACTGACCCGATCTGCCTCCGCTCCGGGCCTCGGGAGAGAGTGCGGCTAGCCGCTCCTCTCAGCTGTCATCTCCAAAGCAGAAATTAACCAAGAGGGCTAATCGTAAACCAGTTCTACAGAATATACTTTCCCTTCCCAATTAGCTTAAGAGGGCATGGGACTGGGATGTCCCTGGTGGCCCAGTGGTTAAGACTTCACCTTCCAATGCAGGGGGTGGGTGCGGGTTCGATCCCTGGTCAGGGAGCGAAGATCCCACATCCCACATGTCTCGTGGGCAAAAAACCAAAACAGTAAACAGAAGCAATATTGTAAGAAATTCAATAAAGACTTTAAAACTGGTCCCACATTAAAAAAAAAAAAAATTCTTTAAAAACGGGGGGATGGGGTAGGGCATGGGGCTTAGGCATAATTCCCCAGCAAAACACAATCTTCCTGGATCAGACACTCCTCAAAGCCAGCCCTCTCACCCTACTGACTCCACTGAGCTCTGACCATCGACAATCACTCCCGCAGCTACAGCCCAACTCCTTCACGAGGGAAAGAGTCCATCTGGTTAGCAAAAAAAGACAGAAAAGGGGGTGGGGGGGAGAGATAACAACAAACTTCATTTCCTTACGCTTAAGGAATATTGTGAACTCAAGCTATACTCTGGCAGGCTCCTGAAAGGGCACAGCCCACAGCTCCTCCTTCCTTACGCCACCCCTGCCCTAGGGATGACCCCCGTCCTGTCTAGGGGGTGGGTGCTGAAGTATAGCCAAGACATGAGTTTCTTTTCTCCCAAAGACCAGTTGCCAAAAACCAACTGCCATGAGACCTTTGGGCTCCAAAATTCCAACTACTCTGGGCTCAAGGCCAACACTTACCAAGGTTTCTCCACAGAGAACTAATTAATCTTCACTCGGTTCAGCACCAACAACGTTAGGCAGCGAGGCCCCCCAGGGCCTGAAGGCTCTGCTCCACATCCGCCCACGTCCTAAACCCCAGCAGCACCCCATGGCCGTGGGGGGATGGCCACCTTCAGCATCCTGCTCCGGTCCAGCAGCAGCAAGCTTCAGGTGACACGCTGTTCCCTGACCACCACTGGATTTTCTGAGACCTCTGCCCAAGTTCTCACAGGCTGAGTCACTGGGACTTGATGTGCTGTATACCAAGTGCTCCCGAGGGGTGGCACTAGGCGTGATCCACTGCCCAACCCTCTCACCCCCTGCGGCTGAGGCGGGCCTGCCTCCAGGAAGCCCTCTCGCCAGCTGGGGGACCTCGGTGCCTCAGCTGAGACAGGACCACTCGATGCCAAGCAGGACCAGGTCATCTGGGAGTATCTCACTCTGAGGTTCTGCCTTTTGGGTACCAACTGCATATTTCACCTTCAGAAATAACACTCCCTGTGGGCAGGGAAAAGGGAATGTATCTGTTCCACTAAATACACATCTGAGGCAGAGACTGGACATCAGACACAAAGACCTTGTTAAAGGGCCTTAACTAAGCAGCCTTCTGTCTCAAAAGACATCTGACCAGAAGCCCCAGAGTCTTCTCATATCATAGCATGTGCAAAGCAGGATGCAATAAATGTCATACGAGGATGACCCCTCTGCAAGAGCAGCCTCTCCTTGTGCTCACTGCCTACCTCCAATGGGGTGATTCAACCCACTTGTTCACACTGAGGCCACGATCCCGGCTTACAGCAAGTGTGTTTTTTAACAACAGGCGCTGACAATACAACAGTGAAGATGGACCAGGTCTCTGCCGTCCTGACGTGTCCGGCTCCTGAAGAGGAAGTTAGTAATAATCAGGTAGTGAACCACGCCTGCTTCGTGTGCTACAGTCCAAATGCACAGAGTGACATTTGTGGTACAGGCAGGGAAATCTGTTTACCTCCTTTTCAGTCAGCTGGGGAATTTGGAAAAGAAGGCAGGAGACAATAAGCTGTGAGAGAATATAGATAGCCACCTCTCCCACTGACCCTTCAAATGGAACCGCTGAGAAACAGTCATACTGCAAGGTTTTAGCTTCACTAAAATTTCTGCTCACCCTGAAATCAAGTGTTAACAGAGCAATAAAATGGCCAAACAGCTAGAGGGGGAAAGTAATGGGATCCACATAAAGGACTAACTGGGTCACAGGCCTCTAGGTTCCTCCCCTTCAGCCCCGCGCAAGAAATAGAAGGGTGAGGCTTGTTCCCGTGGATGCTCCAGCCAGGTCAGGGGCTGGACGCCCTGGCACAGCCACAGCAGAGGAGCCAAGGAGAGCCCAGGCTGTGCCAGCTCCTCACACAGAACCTGCGGGGCTGGGCAGAGAGCCCTAAGCTCTGTGCGGGTCCCCACTGCCCAGGAGAGCGTGCCCAAGCAGGAGTGGTGCAGCGTTCAGGGCTGGACGGAGTGGTTCTCTAAACAACCCTGACGTATAACTTACACACTGTAAGAGTCATCTGCTTTAAGTGTATGATTCAATGGTTTTTTAGTAAATTTACCAAACTGTGCAACCATCGCCACAACAGTTTTAGAAGAACATTTCCATCAATCTTGCGGTGTTTTTAATAACTTCCCAATCTGAAAACAATTCTGTTTCAACAGGTGTGAAGAGACTGGTGAATAGGAACGTAGTACCCACTGCTGTTGCTGCCAATTTGCCCATTCTAGGCAACTCACAAAAGCAGAGTCATGTAACATTTGTCCTTCTGTGTCTGGCTTGTCTCACTTAGCACAATGTTTTCAGCGCTGATTGGCACTGTTTAACATGACTGAAAACATTCCATTGTATGTATATGCTCATCCACTAGTCGGTCACCTGGGTCGTGTCCACTTTCTGTTTAATTGTCAATAATGCTGCTATGGACATGGGTATACGAGTTTGTAGACCCCACCTCAACTCTGTAATCCAATTTATATGTCGTGTTTCTTCCAAAGTGGTCTTTCTAAGCAAATCTCATCATTTCACTGACAGACTGAATTCCTTAGCTGCTAGTAGCACCCTACTCACTCTCTACTCCCAACACACACCTATCTATATCTATCTATCTGCTGCTTCAGGAATCCGCCTCACTCTTCCCTGCGCGGCATGGTTCACGGGCAAGGACACATTTCCCCACCACGCACACACAGTCAACCCCCTCCGGTCGTCTCTGCACAAGGACGACCACAGCTGTGAGGCCACTCATCACCCATCAGGGCTTCGGTTCCATGTCCCGTCTGAGACCCTTTCTGAATACCTTCACTCCTCACTTCTCTGGCCACAGACCTATCCTCTGTTCCCACCAGACTCGGTGCTCCTGGAGGTAGCAAGTTTCTCTCAGGTTTCTATCCTCAGAATTTAGCAGAGTGTCAGAGCCACAACAAACATTCAGATCCCTATGGAATGGATTTTTGGTTTATGAGTATATACTTTGAGTGTTCAAGATAAGTTCCATTTTTTAAAAAGTGGTAGAAATACTTGTGGGTCCAATATTTTATTTTTAAAACCACAAGTGACGTGAGCTGCTAACATTCAAACCTACAACATATTAGTTCCCCAAGAAAGGAGCAACAAATAACCACATTTTTCCCAAAGGCTTCCTTTCTCAAACACGCCTGGCCCCTGATCTGTTTCCAGTTTAAGAAGGAACACACTTCCTTAAAGCCAAAGGGTTACTTGTAACCAAGAAAAGTCTCATATCCGGAATTTTTAAAGGATTTATACAAACTCATAAGAAACCAGCAGATACTCAATGAAAAGTAAGCAAAATACCTGACTAGGTATTTCACAAAGGACATCTAAATTGCTAGAAAGCATCTGAACAGGTACCCAATATTATTAGTCATCAATAAAATGTCAGTCAGAACCAGAGTGAGAAACTGCTGCCCACTAATCAGAATGACCAACAACTAGACACTCAGAATATAAGGTCAACAACCCGCGTGTCAACTTACAACCACTTTGGAAAACTGCTCAGTAATAGTTCCTGAAGTTGAAGAAACTGTACCATAAAACTCAGATAGTATACTCTTGGGAATACTTCTGAAAGAAATCTATGTCTATGTTAACCAAAAAACAAGTACAACAATGTTTACGGCATTACACAGACACACACATTTATTATATATAGCATTATTATAGTTCACAATACTCCAAAATGCAAGTCACCCAAATACAAAATGAGAAATAATCTGCAGCAATGGAATACTACTACGAACTACTGCCTCATGCAGCAACGTGGATGACGAGCACAGATCAACGAAGAGCAAAAGAAGGCAGACGGACACGGCAGAGAACACAGTACAAGTCTTCTCTCCGTAAAGACCAAGGACAAACACGATGCACATCTACGGACGAGGGAGCTCCCTGGCAGTCCACTGGTTAGGACTCTGTGCTCTCACTGCCGAGTGCCCAGGTTCAATCCCTGGTCAGGGAACTAAGATCCCACAAGCCACAGCCAAAAAAAAAAAAAAAAAAACCCAAATCTATGGAGTAGAAGAGGTCCATCAAGAATAATGACTGGGGCTGGTGGGGTGGAGTCGCTGTCAGGGAAGGGGCAAGGGGCGCCCGTGGGACCCTGATCTGGACGGTGTCACGTGGGTGGCCAGGCAGCGCTGTGTCAGTTTGGTTCAGTGGGGAACTACGTTTCCCAGAACCCCCAGAGTTCTGAGTTAGAACTGGTTGGAAACACGACTCATACCAGGTTTGGAGGCCACACCTTTCCGAAGCTCTCAACAGTCGGATGTGCGGATGAACAGAGACGGAGGCGCCGGGGTTCCGGCCCATCCTCGCTCTCCCTCCAGTCCACCCAGCCCTCCCTTCTCGCCGCTGACCCTGCTGCCCGACAGCAGTCCCCACCAGCGCCAGACCCCAGTGAGCCCCACTGCACAGCAGGTCTCCAGGAGCGCTGACCTGTCCACCCACACCGATGCCTCGGGCAGACTGAAGAGGGACTCCCCTGTGACCTCCAACCCCTCATCTGGACCTTCACTGCCTCAACACCTCCCACAGTGGAGAAGGTCTGACTTCTGTAAGAAATCCCTGTCTCCCAAATTTCATACTGCTCGGCTCCCAGCTAAACAACGGACATATGCAGAGGTGTATATATACATACACACCTGTGTGTGTGTGTGTATACACACACATGACTTGTAATACTTAAGATTTGTGCACTTTAAGAACATATGTTATACCACCATTAAACAAAAAAAAAGTCAAGAAACAAACAAAATAAGGACATTTTTGCCCCTGTCCTGAGAGAATAGGACTCTGGGGCCGCCGGCAGCACACGCCACCGGAATCTGCACTGCACCCCTCACACCAGGGAGGGACCTGAAGCAGCACTGCTGGCCAAGGCCGAGGGCAGCCCGCCGGGTACAGCCAGAGCCTAGGGGTGTTTCTGGACACCAACAGGACATGCGCTCCCCGCCTGGCAGCTGCCAACTCCCTGGCACCAAGCTCCACGGTCCAGAGGGGGCTTCCCTTTGGAAGGGGAGACTCACCACAGTCCCTGTACACCCGGGGTCTCAAACGGGTGGGAAGGTGTAGGGATAGAGGGTGCAGAGACAAGGCGGCAGGCCAGCCCGTCCAGAACCACACTCTGGTGCTGCTGCAGTGGTCTGGGATACCACACAAGAATCAGTCCCCAGACTCACTGCTTTCCAGAAGACCCACATGTTTTGCTGGCTTTTACTCCCTCATAGCTCAGTCGGTAAAGAATTTGCCTGCAATGCAGGGGACCCGGGTTCAGTTCCTGGGTCAGGAAGATCCCCTGGAGAAGGAAATGGCAATCCACTCTAGTATTTTTGCCTGGAAAATCCCATGGACAGAGGAGCGTGGCGGGCTACAGTCCATGCAGTCGCAAGAGTTGGACATGACTTAGCAACTAAACCAACCAACCAACCAACTCCATTCAGCAAATTGTTTATTGAATGCATGGTATATATATCAGGCCCGACACTTGGCATTGAAATTATGAAGGTGAATACAAATATGGTGACTGTCCCTGTGGGCTTCTCAGGTGGCTTTTGGGGTTAAGAACACACCTGCCAATGCAGGAGATATAAGAGATGTGGCTTTGATCCCTGGGTGGGGAAGATCCTCTGGAGGAGGACATGGCAACCCACTCTAGTATTCTTGTCTGGAGGATCCCATGGACAGAGGAGCCTTGTGGGCTACAGTCCATCAGGGTTGCAAAGAGAAGGACATGACTGAAGCAACTTACACACACATGCATGGCCTGCCAGGCTGGATGAAGCACAAGCTAGAATCAAGATTGCCAGAAGAACCATCAATAACCTCAGATATGCAGATGACACCAGCCTTATGGCAGAAAGCAAAGAAGAACTAAAGAGCCTCTTGATGAACACGAAAGAGGAGAGTGAAAAAAGTTGGCTTAAAACTCAACATTCAGAAAACTAAGATCATGGCATCTGGTCCCATCACTTCATGGCAAATAGATGGGGAAACAATGGAAACAGTGACAGACTTTTTTGGGGGGGCTCCAAAATCACTGCAGATGGTGACTGCAGCCATGAAATTAAAAGACACTTGCTCCTTGGAAGAAAAGTTATGACCAACCTAGATAGCACATTAAAAATCAGAGACATTACTTTGCCAACAAAGGTCTGTTCAGTCAAAGCTACAGTTTTTCCAGTAGTCAGGTATGGATGTGAGAGTTGGATCATAAAAAAAGCTAAGCGCTGAAGAACTGATGCTTTTGAACTGTGGTGTTGGAGAAGATTCTTGAGAGTCCCTTGGACAGCAAGGAGATCAAACCAGTCAGTCCTAAAGGAAATCAGTCCTGAATTTTCATTGGAAGGACTGATGCTGCAGCTGAAACTCCAATACTTTGGCCAGTGATGGGAAGAGCTGACTCATTGGAAAAGACCCTGATGCTGGGAAAGATTGAAAGTAGGAGGCGAAGGGGACGACAGAGGATGAGATGGTTGGATGGCATCACCAACTCGATGGACATGAGTTTGAGCAAGCTCTGGGAGTTGGTGATGGACAGGGACGCCTGGCATGCTGCAGTCCATGGGGTCACAAAGAGTCGGACACGACTGAGTGACTGAACTGAACTGAACTAATGCACGCCTGCCCTTGCCTGCTGGAGGATACAGACAATAAACAAGTAAGAGAGCAAGACATACAGCTGACACCTTCATAGTGCAGGTCTACTTACACTGCGTGGTAACTGCATGGAACTGCGTGGGTCCACTCACATGCAATGTTTGAGAACAGTAAATACCACAGAGCTACAGAGCCTGTGGTTGGTCAAACCCACAGATAATGGGACTTCCCTAGCAGTTCAGTGATTAAGGCACTGTGCGTTCACTCCAGGGGGTGGGGGTTTGAGCCCTGGTTGGGGAACTAAGACCCCACATGCTGCAGGCATGCATGCGAAGTCGCTTCAGTCGTGTCCAACTCTTTGCAACCCTGTGGACTGTAGCCTGCCAGGCTCCTCTGTTCATGGGATTCTCCAGGCCAGAATACTGGAGTGGGTTGCCATGCCCTCCCCCAGAGGATCTTCCCCACTCAGGGATCAAACCCACATCTCTTACATCTCCTGCACTGGCAGGCGGGTTCTTTACCACTTGGGCACCTGGGAAGCCCCATATGCTGCATGGCACAGCAAGAGAAAAACAAAACAAAACAGCAAGAACCTGCAGACACAGAGGAATCACAGATTGGAGAGCCAAATATAAATTATATACAGATTAACCCCCGCATTGTTCAAGGGTCAATGATAATTACAAAATATGACTGCCAGGAAGGAAATGCACAGGTTATGTGGCTAACAGGAAGGGACCTGAGACAGGGTGGTCATGGGAGCTTCTCTGAGCAAGTGACTCACAGCAGAGTCGACAGGACAAGGGAGGGCAGCTCTGGCTCCAGCTCGGGGCCCCCCACACCACTACAAGCTCCTCTCTGGAGCTCTTAACACAGCCGTCCTCCAGAGTGGACAATGTCCGTCCCAGACTCTCTCCACTTCACACTTCACAAGGCATTTCCATACAAGTCATCTATTTCTTTCTCACACAAGTCTGAGCTCCTGTCACCACCTGTCCGGGGTCACATATGAGCTATCAGGGGCGCCGTGACTGATTTCCCTCCATTGCCTCCCTTCCACTTCCTTTCACCATCACTTTTAAGTTAGGAACTCTTTGACTACAGGCCCTTCCAAGGACCCATCAATCTGCTAAGGATATTATTTTAAGTGGGAAAATGCCAAGTCTAGCTTTCCCACATCTACTTCAGTCCCACACTTATTGTAAAAAGACAAGTTCAGTCCAAAGCAGGGCGGGGGGCGGGGGGGGGGGTGGTGTGGGGAAAGGATGCCTATTGTCAAGAGGTAGATGCACCACAGGGACATCTACGCAGTGCCCGCAGGTTTAATTACACTCCAAGAGCCGGTTTACATGATCATCCCCAGATCCGTGAGTCCCTAGGGGCCAGGACCACGCCAGATCTCATTCCCAGCACTGTAAGTGGTCAAGACATCAAGGAACCCAACAAGCCACTTAAAAAAAAACACTATTCTCTTTTCCCTCTTGTGAACAGTTATAGCAACTAGATTTCAAACTAAATGCAAGACTCTACAATTACTCCCTGTTTTGGAAGAAGGAGGTTTGAGAGACTTTTTGGCCATCTCTTATTGACTGTAATAACTATTACCATTCATTGAACTTCCCTATGTGCCAGCCATGGTACCGGCACATCACAACGATCTTTACACTTGGTCCTCACACAGTTCCACAAAGAACTCTTATGATCTCACTGTGTAGATGAGAAAACTCAGCCTCAGACAGTAAGGAAGTTGCCAGCTGGGAAGCTGAAAATGACTACATCTAAATACAGGAGTGCCTCACTCTAAAGCCCAAATTACCCCACCTCTTCCCAAAGGACTCTAATGTGTCTACAGGAGACCAGACACCCGATGGGAAAGGCCAGCATTCTGAGCCTTGGATGCTCCGTATCTGACTTATCACTAACACACCACCAAGATTAGCAGGCTCAGCTCTACACCAGCAGCCCCGCGCACTTCTGAGGAACAGACCTGGGACCGAGCAGGGCTCCTTTACGACGCTGCCCTTGCCAGCATTAAACCCGGCAGATAATTGTGCTGAACTCTGGTGCCAAGTACAATTTTGCACAGAAGATCTGGGTGTCAAGAGGTTCGAGTTCCTTGGCCTAAGACAATGCTCTGATTACCAGGTCTGAAAGACCTGAGTCAAAGCTGAGCAGAGGGTGGGCCCACTTCTCACTTGTAAGGTAAGTGGACCGTTTTCCCCACCAGTGCCGCGGCTGTGGATGGGCAACCAGTAACACAAGACAAAGACACATCCACACAGGCACTGGAGCCCAGACTCTGAATGGAGGCTACTTCCTGCCCTAGCCCTGGGCACCACGCACGGCAGTGCTAGCTCCCGGTGAAGGGGAGGGCTGCACCGGCTGAAACCCACACAGCTGGTGAGGAGCAGCATCCACGCAGAAGGGGGGCGCACAGAGGGGCTAGCGGAGAGAACAGCTGTGCACCCCTGCCATCCGAAGCCCACAGCACTGTCTGGATCATAGACAGTGGGCTCAGCCAGGGGAAGGGCTCTGACTCACTCTGTACACCTTGTGAAGAACCAAGCAAAAACTAAAGAACAAACCCAGCCTCCTGTCTCTGCAACTCTGAAAGGTGGCATCAGACAGTCTTTTCCACACTTAGAAATGAAGGCCCTTCCCGGCTGGAGACTGACTCGGGATGCCAGGCTCCCATCTTCATATTAAATTAGAGCAGCTGTGCTCCTTTAATGCAAACAGTCCCATCACTACTGCCTGTCAACAGGCACGTCCCTCAAGGCAATATGGAAACGAGACACCCACTGGAAAGAAACCGGGAGTCACCAACCCCACTGCACACACTGATGGTCTGAGCCCCGTGAGGCAGACCCAGGGGGGCATGCGGCAATTTCCTCAAGGACTAACACTCTGCCACGTGGCCCGGCAAGTCCGGTCATCCCAACCAGCAGTCCTGCTCTGTGGCTTGGCAGACACTCCAGTCCTGTCCTGTCCCTCTTATCAGAGCAGTGAGCCCTTTCCGGTCAAGCTTTGCGAAAACAGTCATTACGGTTGGTGCTAATTCATGTCTGACCGTGAGTCTGAAGAAAAAAGAGAGAGAGACCGTGAGAGAAAAATGGGTTGGAAACAAATGTGTCCTGCAGTAACTTTTTGGGTTCTTTGGCTGTGATTAGATGAAAATCTCTTAAGACAGGCTTTCCGATGCTCAGAGACAGGCAGCAATGGAGCACTGATGAAAAGGAGAGCTTCACTCAGGGGCTCTGTTCACTGGAGCCATTGGCTGCAGAGAGCCCCGAGGGAGCCTGGCCTCTGCACCCAGACGCCTGGAGCAGCCGGATGTGGCGAGTGCCCTGTAGTTCCATCAATCCTCCCTTCCAGCCAGTACGAGGCGAGCCCATCCCAGTGTCCACCCAGGCAGTCCTGACCAGCCGGGCCCACTCTGCTGGAAGCCCAGTGGCCCGACTGCACCACAGTAGGCCGGAAGGTGCAAGGGGAGGGCCAACCCCATCAGGCCCCTAAGAGTAAAGTCACAAGTAACTTCTG
This sequence comes from Cervus canadensis, assembly GCF_019320065.1. Classification (NCBI taxonomy): domain Eukaryota; kingdom Metazoa; phylum Chordata; class Mammalia; order Artiodactyla; family Cervidae; genus Cervus; species Cervus canadensis. Next base: position 10,330,096 of record NC_057406.1, on the reverse strand, counting down.
CTCCCTGGGCTCTGAAAACCAGAGGCGAAACTCTGGGGCTGCACCCCTTAATGCACACATCAGAGCTGGCACTCTAGCTAAGTTTTACCTCTATGATGAAAGCACGCTGACAGCAAGAGTCCCCAAGCTCTAGGAGGAACCAAGTGAAATTTTTCCAATTCTTGTGTATTCTCCTGAAATTAACTCCTCTTCCTACGCTTTCTTGGGCCACTAGAATAGGTTCCTTGCAAATGCCTCTGTCCTTCTTTTATCAGAGAAGATTAAGGCAGAAAGAACAAAACCCCTTCAGTGCAGAAAGTACTCTTATGTGCTCACAAAAAACAAAGGCTCTTTCCAGGCACGAGGAGGCTCCCTACTCCGGGCCTGGGGCTGAGCCTTCGGAGTAAATCAGAGCTGTCTGCAGCCTCAGTTCTACCCCGACCTCTCTCTCTTCCCTCTGACAGCATGAACTAGAAGCGACAGAAGAGCCAGAGCTCTGCAGTCTGCCTTCTGGGGGCCTGTCCCACAGTGAGAACAGTCAGTCTGAGCTTTGTGCCATGACATCATCAGCCACCCATCAGTGGCGAGAAGGTCAGGTTCTGTCTAAGGAACCAACCACTGCGATTGTCAAACTGCAGAAGGCGGTGCAGCTGTGAGGGAGGGCTTCCTTTTTTATGGAAAAAACAAAAGAACCCCCCACTTCCCTAGGTATGAGCACAGCCCACACAGGACCCTGTACCTGGGCCAGGAACGGCAGAGGACGCCTTTGTTTGTGAGGCGCTGGATGGAATCTTCCCAGGGCCCCTGCCAGGAACACAGCCAGAGGGTTAGGAAAGTGTCTGCTGTTGTTTTTTTTTCCTTTAAACCTGAGCACGCGCGCGTGTGCATGTTTTCAAATAGGGCTCCAAAGTAGCGAAGGGAATGTGGAATAAAAAAGAAAATACTTTGTTTGTCCAGACATTAATTAAAAAATCTCTACCCAGAGACTAAACAGTTTTGACCTGTGCATCACGGCTGGTTCTTGATACGTGGTTATTTTCAGTCCATTTTCGTCCCAGAAAATACTGTCCAGCTTATGAATGAAGCCGTTTAGCCAAGGTTAGAATATGCGAGGAGACGGGGGTGGCAGAGGACACGGGGCTCCGAGAGTGGGGATAAGGAGCAAACTCACAGAGCAAACATTGTCTACGGCCGCAGAGCCCGGCGAATGTGCCCTCTCCGCCTGTTTGAGCAAATTATTACATTAAGTCCCAAACAATCACATCGAGGCAGGGAGAGCGGCCGACCCCGCCTCCGCTTTGCGGGTGGCACCAGGGCCACATTCCGTGCAAGCCCGCCCCAGTGAGGGTCTGTGCCAACAGCTCTCCTGGGCACCCACCAGGGGGGTGCTGGGCACAGCCAGGCAGCGGCGGACAAGCCCTCATCCCGGATTAAAGGCCGAAGCGACCGGGTTTCCAGAGGCAGACACTGCACCCCTAACACGTACTGCTATGTGAGAAGGCGCGAGGCAGGTGTTTCAAGACGCATTTTTCAATGAAAACAGGGTGTGGCCACGCAGGTCAGGGGAAACACAGGCTGCGGGATCTCGTACAATTCACCGCTGATGGTGTTACTGCTCCCTCTGAGCCACCACACGTCAATATAAACGATACATACACATCAGAGGCCAGGAAACATAAACGTCTCAGAGCACTGGGACTCTTCTTTCTTTTTAAACAGTATGATTTAGATGTAAAATTCAGACTAAAGGGTAAGACCATCAGTACATGGGTTTCCCTTGTGGCTTAGCTGGTAAAGAATCCACCTGCAATGCAGGAGACCCGGGTTCGATCCCTGGGTTGGGATGATCCCCTGGAGAAGGGAAAAGCTACCCAACTCCAGTATTCAGGCCTGGAGAATTCCCTGGACTGTATAGTCCATGGGGCTGCAAAGGGTCGGACATGACTGAGCGACTTTCACTTTCATCAGTATGTGCTCTGACACTGGTCGGGCCAGAACTCCCCCGCTCCCCTCCCCAGGATGCCCTGCCCTCCCCGGGTCCGTGCCCTCTCCTCTCCCCAAGCGGCTTCCCTGGTGCTGACAGCCAGGAGCTGTGGAGCAGAGCTGACAGCCTAGGTCTGAGAACCATGCTGTGCTTCCCTGTCCCTCACCCACTGAGGGACATGAAATGGACATTCAGAGGACTCCCTGGCCCCAGCCCACCCAGAGGCACACCCTGCAGCACACAGTGAGCCCTCGGGCAGGACAGTCACCTGTCCTCCGTCATTTATACCCCACAGTTCCCCAAGAAAGCAACGCAAGATCAGCAGGGGAAACTGCTCCCTTCTACCCGACAAGCTACTCCTTGAGGCTTGGACGTCAAGAGTATGTGGACACCTGTGCTCAGGGGGAAGCAGGGCTCAGAGAGCAGTGGCCCCCTCCCAACAAGCCCACCACGTGCTCCCCCGCCCACCACATCAGAGACCACAGAGACAAAAGAAAAGGCCGCACTCAACCGGCTGACCAAGACAGAGAGGTGATGTGAGTTATGGAAGCCAAGCACCCAGCAAGTCCCTCACTGCCCCTCGGGACAGGGCAAGGTCTGGCCACGGGCCAGGCCAGGGCAGGGTCAGGGCCAGGGGCAACTTTGGAGAGAGCACGGCTACTGTCAGGTCAGAGGGATACACTGCAATACCCCTATGAAGTTGTCAGGATCGAGTCTGACAGGACAGAAAATCCTCCCCAGTAAAGAAGGTGCTACCAGTGAGGAGGAAGAAGCAGCCGCGGGTGTAGAGGACCTGGGGCGGGTGGCCCCTCAGGGCGCAGGTCTTTGCCTTGGAGGCCCCTCTGGCCACCCTGGAGTGTGGACAGGAAGTGGGACCCTCACCGGCTCTCACTGCAGCAGCGCCACTTCCATCTGCTCCAGCGCCTGCAGCCAGGGAAGACTCGGTTCTCTGCAGTTTGGTGGGGGAACTCTCACTTTGAACAAAAAGAGGAACGAGGCAGCTTGTCTATCGTATTACAAGAGCTGGCACCACTGTCTTCGACCCTGGCTCTGCGGCTGGTACGCCTCCCGTGTGAGCGAGGGTCCAGGCTGTGTACTTACTGCACCAATAAGACCAAGGGCGCTCCTTCCACTTAGACTCAGGAGCGCTCCTTGTAAATGCGACACACGTGTCAAGAATCTCTCGGGAAGCGCTTCTGCGGAACACCTACCCTCAGTCCCAGAACACCTCAGCACCTGACACAAGGAACCATCTGAGCGTCACACACACAGACAGGCGCGTACATACACACGCACACACCCAGAATCACCAGGGGACAATGTCTAAAACCTCCAGGCAATTTGGGAGCATTCCTCTTATCTGGGACACAGACTAAAAGCCTACATTTTGTGGTGATGTCTGTTTCTTTCTTCCTTTTTATGAGGGTTGATTTACTTTCTCTCCTTTGTTCCAAAAGCAACACTCCGCTTCGAGCCCAGTTATCACAGGAGGACCACATCTGAACTGAGGCAGCAGTAAACTGGTTCTTAGGAGCCGCCTATTTTTAACCTCTGGTCCTTCCTGCCCTCTTCCCAAGGGAGCGCCCCTCCCTCTGTCCTCCTGCAAACAGCTCTGCCAGGGCAAAGGGCACTCACACCAAGCGGGAAGCGGGGTGGGAGCCCTGAAGCTGCCCCCACACACGTCAGACAGCAAAGAGGTAGACGGAGGAGCCTGGCGGAGGAGTAGGAGGGAAGGTGTTTTTTAAATCACAAAGAAAAGTGGGTGGCAGCCTACACCAGTGTTCTTGCCTGGGAAATCCCATGGATAGCGGAGCCTGGCAGGTTACAGTCCATGGGGTCGCAAAGAGTCAGACGTGACTTAGCAACTAAACAAAAATAGTTGAATTACAGTGTTGTGTTAATGAGTACTGAACAGCAAACTGACTATACATCTATACAACATATACATACATTCCTTTTCCTATTATTTTCCATTATGGTTTATCACTGGATATTGAATATAGTTCCCCATGCTGTACAGTAGGACTTTATTGTTTTATTGATCCTACATATACCAGTTTGCATCTGCTAATCCCAAATTCTGAACTCAATCCTCTCCCACCCCCGTCCCCCTTGGCAGCCGTCAGGCTATTCTCTATGTCCCTGATTCTATTTCTGTTTCACAGACAGATTCATCTGCATTGTCATATCTTTTGACTGACCTTTCTGCTTTTTTATAAGGACCCTTGTGATTACATCAGAACCACCTGAATAAACCAAGATAATCTGTCTTAAAAAAACAAAAGTGGGAGCGTGACTTGAGAAGAGACACACTATAACAAAGGTTGTCCTCGTCCACCTAGGACTGGAGCACTGCTCTGCGCCATGCAGCGGGTCTGGACACCTGTCTTCTCTGTCTCTCAGGCACAGTCACCTTGCAGCCCACAAGCCCTCTTGGCAGGCTGAACCAGACAAGACAGCTCCTCACCCTGCAGAGACCACGCCTGCCCACGGGCACGACCACAGCTCCCCTGAGACGGTCAGCCTTCTCACTTCACCACGTGGGGAACACAGAGGAAAGAGGCAGACACCCGCTTCCCTCTAAACTCCAGGACATGCCTCTTTTTAAGAGACCTCATGGTTATTTCATCCCTGTAACTGTTACAGAACTGCCAACCTCTTCTGAAGAGTGAATTCTGCTAACTTTGGTTTTCCACTGACTTGTCATTGTAAATTACAAGTATAGGAAGAAGTCTCAATCCCCTCAAAAGTTAAACTTTTTAACATGACTCAGAACAAGGTTCAAATGAAGCAGGTGAAATAGATCCAATGCATAAGACAAGGTATTATTTTATTTTAAATCAAGAGTAAAGAAAATGAGGAAAAGAATCTGAAAAAAATGTGTGTGTGTGTGTTTGGCTGAGTCACTTCACCAAGCACCTGTAACTAACACAACACTGTAAATTAACTATACTTCAATTTAAAAACGGAGGAAGAAATGAGATCACTTTTTTAAAAAAGAGTCTAGAAATGATAGTCTAGCTGATAAACTTAGTGATTTTCATCTTCAGAGAGACTGACATCTGTGAATTCACGGACAAATGTACTTACACCCTGCCTTGCGAGGGGCAGACAGCCCGCATGCACCAGCAGACAGACCCGGGTCTCCAGGTTCTCTAGCCTCTGCTCCAACTCTGAGTACAGTACGCACAGTATCACAGCAGGTCCCAAAGCTGAGCCCCCGATGCCTGTGCCACCCCTCTCCCCTCCTACCACCTGCCCTAGAACTAGAAATCTCCTGTAACCTGGCAAGTCCCCCTGCCCCTCCCTGACCAGAGGAAGTACAAGATCTTGGGGAAGGACAGGCCCCTGTCAGTCACAACTGTGCTGATCGTCTAACTGCATTTCTGAGAGTTCCCAGGGCAGCCCTTTAGGTCAGGTTGCACCATTCAGGAGTTCTGCCCGTCCGTCTGCAACAGTGTAAAGCCTGGGGTGGTGGGGGCCGCGGGAGCACGGTGCTCGAAGGCAGCTGCTCCCCCCAAACCTCACACCTCAGCCAGGCACCTCCCTGAGAGTGGTGTTCTTGGGGACACTGAATACACAAGACAGGGACCGTGTCCCCAGAGCTTAGGGCACATCCTGGAAACCACGAGACAAGGGGGCAGACGAAACATGATCCTTGGAGAGCTGACCCATTCCAGTCCTTTTGTAAAACAGGGGACGACTCAGAGGTCAGCAAGCAGCTCCAAGACTTACAGTGACTGTCAAGTCCATCAGCGATTTACTCTGGACCTTCTGGCTGCCACATACTGAGCAAATGTGCCAGATGCTGGGGCATGCTTCACCTACATTACTTCCTTTTATCTTTAGAATAGCACTAAAAGTGCGACGCCACCCTCACTTTAGAGATCAGACCATTAAACTAGGGTTTGAGAGGATTACCAAGGTCACACAGGTGAGGGGCTGGGAGACCATCTCCAGAGGACTGGATGGGTCCACTGCCTGTGCCCCTTACACAAATGTCACCTCATGTGATGCATGCAAATTTACTCTGTCCCCTCTTAATCCTCTTGCTCTTCTTATAGCAGATTTTTATGAGCGTGCATGTCACCCCTCTCATACAATTTCCTACATGTTGACAAATCTCTTAAATGAAAGGCAACTAACCAGTCCACCCACAGATATTGAGTAGTGCCTGCTCTGTGCTATGATCGCATCAAATACTGCCAAGAGATCAAAGAGAAAACAAGGTAAGTTTGTAAAGGGGAGGAAGAAACAGCGAGACGGTTACTACTGACACAAGGCGACAAAGCCCGCGGGCAGGCGCTCCTCTGCACATGCCCATCACCCAAGAACCGTCAATGCAGGTTCAGATGCCACAGCTCTGAACAAGCTCCTGATCAGCAAGGGGCCAAAGGATTCTGAAGGTCAGGTTGGGCTGGAGTGCTGAAAGGTAAAGAGGTGAATCAGAAACAGCCTTTAGATTCAGAGGAATGAGCAGAATTGGAGAAGTTCAGGATACAGTGTTGGGATGAGAGAAAATAGTATTTTAAATGCAGCAAAAAAAAATTTAGGCAAAGGAGAATTGTGAAACACAGGTCATTCAGAGGACAGCTGTCTGTGTAAAAAAGATAAAACTATTCCTAAACTGCCTGAGCACTGAGGTGGCAGGGATTATGAGACAACTCTCTGGAACAGCCCTGAGAGTAAGTTCGAGACAAGAAGTGACTTCAGTGTGCTGATCCAGTAAAGGGCAACACCCGCAATCACATCTACAGAAGGTGGGCCCAGCCACTCGGCTACTTGGTGACCGAGGTTTACGGCCATGAACTTGGGCACACACCCAGCCACCAGCCAAAGAATGTTCATGAGACATTTTTAAACACTTTCATCCCATAATGAACAGGAAAGGAAATCCCACTGTCAGCTCCACCCTATGTCAGCCTCCTAAAAGAAGGGCTTCCCAGGAGAAGAACCAGGATAGTGGGCTCCAACTGTGCCATCTGCTGACGTGGCCCCACTTCCTGGCTGGGTCATTTCCTCTGCCGTCTCGGACTGAGTGGCTCTGCGTGCCCAGTAAGCTCCTCAGCAAACAGATGTGAGTGCCCAGATGCAGAAGAGGTCACCAGGCGTCCTGACGGCGTGCACACTCTGGAGAGGCAGGGCGGCCTTGCAGGAGCTGCACTCCCCTTCAGGAACAGGGCTGTGACCCGGGGCTCGTTTTATAGGTTACACAGCCACTCTCAACCCACCTGGACAATTTCAAAGTGGAAGCCACAACCCGAGCCCTACCCACCCTACAGTGCTCATCAATTTCACCAATGTCTGGGAAATGCTTCGTAAGCTGTGAAGTACTAGAAGAACACAATTCTTCCTCTTAGAGCTTCTGAGAAATCAGAGGCCCTTTATGACACTCCTCCTTTCTTGTCAGCACCCCACTGTCCCTAATCTGGTATTTAATATCCTTTTCAGCAAAGCAAAAACTCAAAGCACAAAGAAGAAACCACAGACTTACTTGCTCAAGGTCAAACACCAAATACATGACTTTGGAGGAATGAAAGCCACGGCTCAAGGTTGTCAAGAAGTCAGACATCATTCGTTATGGGAGAATAAAGAGCCATCTCCTAATTCGCCACTAGAGGTTCAGTGTTCTGGCCCTTCCTAAAGGTGCCCTGCAGAGTCAAGCCCCGGGACGGCACTGGTGTGGCCACCCGCAAGCCTCAGTGGTGAGCACTGCTGTGCTGACCCGACGGCTCCGTGGGCCACCCCAGTCGTGCACGCAGGAGGCAGCTTCCTTTTCTGTGAAGATAGGTCCAGATAAGCTTGGTGATTAGACCTCCTGGAGGCGGCCAGTCTCTACATCCAGAGCGGTTGGAAGCTTAGGCCACCACACTCCCCTCTGCAGACCCTTCAGACAATTGTGCATCCTCATTTCCTTAAAGGATCACTGAGCCCCAGCGTCTAGATGAGAAAGCTCTGGAGCGGCCTCCTCCAATCCCCCGCCACTCTCTACTCTCCCAGCCTTTAAAGTCTGCCCAGCTCTAGAATGGAGAAGGCCGAACTAATCCACCCTGGGTCTATGTGGGGGAAACGGAGGGAGCAGTGGAAATAGAAAGAGGGAAAAAAAATCAAACCACCTATCAGTCAGTCTACCAAAAACCCCTGAGCTTTCATGATTTGCTGTGAAGGAGAGGAGCCTGCACATAAGCTGGCACATCCTGAGAGGCAGGTCCACGCCCAGGGTCCTGGCAGAGCCCCCAAGGAGCAGAAGGCACTGCCCTGCAGGCTTGCACAAGACCAAGGAGCCTCAGTTCAACCCAACTCTGTCCCACCTCATCCATGTGACCCTGGGGGCGCTTCTTAACCTGTTTCCTTTCCTGGCCTCAGAGGAGGCTGGGACATACGTAAAGTGCCTCTTACAGTGCCAGACACACAGCAAATACTCAATAAAGGCTGCAGAAGACAACAGTGCTGGTGGGGACTCTACATTCCAGTCTCACATCAGGAAATTGATGGCAATGTCAAATTCAAACACTTCCATTCAAGAGACCTCATGAGACCACCGTTCTCAGCGGAAAGCAGTCTTCCGACATCTTCCTTGCTCTTTCCCGGGAATCAGGTCTGAAGGCAGACAAAAACATCCAGTTCAATTTCTGTACATCCGCAAGGCCTGACCCAGACTCCAGCAGAAAAAAATAGGAACTTGACTAGCTAAAATAAACTGAACACAAGAATCCCTCTGAAACCAACCCTCAAGAACAAGTAGAGAAGGAGAGGACACAAAGCAACTCTACGTAGGCCAAGAATACCCCTCCCCGGGAAAAAAGGCACATGACAGGCCAGACCCCAGGGGTGGGCGACCTCCTAAGGAGCCCCCAGTCCTCCCATGAGGCACTGTATCTTAGCCATCCCCATAATTACTATGACGTGGGAGCAGGGGGTGGTAGGGATCAATATTCCAATATCCAACAAACAAGAAACCCCTAGTTTCAGTGTTGAGATAAAGAAGAGTCATTTAAAGAACGATGTGCGAAAGAAGTACGTTGTTTAGACAAAACGCTGTGTCAGGAAACTGACTGTGAAAGGTGGTGGGAACTCACTTCCTGCTGTAACACAAGCTCCACAAGGGGAAGGAGTTTTATCTGTTTGGCTTGCAGCACCCAGAACCGTGCTTGGAACCTAGAGGCACTCAGACACTTGTCAAGTGAATAATAGGAAGAAGTGGCATCTATGCAACATGATAAAGGGCGCAGACTGTGAGTCAAACAGAGTTAGATTCCAATCCTGTCTGGTTCTGTTACTTAAGTCTCAACCTCTCGGAAATTCAAAACCCCCATCACAGGATTTTTGTTAAGGATTAAATGACAATGTGTTTAGCCACTCAGAATGCCTAGCACACAGGAAGCTCTTGGTAAATGGTAGCTCAGCAATTAATATAATCATCTCCTCTCTCCCGTCCCACTCCTCAAACCCCCTGGTCGGAGGCAGAAAAGAGAGGCAGCGTATCAGAGCACTGGCCTGGGGCCTGCTCCAGCCTAACCCGGATCACAGTGTGTCTGCCCTGTCCCCAGCAGCCTCTCTGCCCTCCTGTTCCCATGAGACCAGTGCCCACCCATCCCTTCTCCACAGGGAGCGCCTTCGGCCCCACGTGGGTGGACACGAGCACAGCTAGAGAGCAGGCACCCCCCACTCCCACCCCTGGGAGAAGCCAGTGCAGCACGAGAGACAGGCGTCACCCGAAAAGGCTCCCAGCGGAGACCCCGCTGCAACCAAGAGCCAGGACAGCCTCCCACTCACTCACACACGGATCCCCCACCAGCAGCCCTAACATGCTAACAGGGTTTGTACAAATTAGCACTTTATCAAACTGCTAAGACCACCATTTCCTAAGCTGAACTGCACAATTCTCCCGACAGCTCCATGCAAACATGCTCCACAGCTCAAGGCGTCAGGACAACTTGCTGGACAACTTCAGCTGGGGTGGGAAGGAGAAACATCTCCTGCCCGAAGAGCCCCCAGTTGGCATCTCAGAGCTGCTGAGGATTCGAACTGGAAAAGATCTGAGAGATCCCCAATTAACTCACTGAGCTCAGCAGAGGATCCAGGTTTTCTAAGGACACTCGAGCAGAGAATCTAGGAATTTCAGACTTATAGTCCTAAGCCAAAATCCTGGATCATTAGGTGGTGTTCGTGAATGTGTACGTGCAAAAGGGGAAGGAATGTGCAGGAAACTGACTCCTGCGTGTGTCCTCTGCACTGCTGACCTCCTAGGAGACACAGCTGCAGAGGGACACACATCAGCTTCTCACCCTAGTGACACTGCACCCTTTCATCCGAGGTCCCGAAATTGCATCCACTCATCCAAGGTCCCAACACCACACCCTCTCGTCCGAGGTCCTGACAGACACTGCACTGTCTTATCCGAGGTCCCCAAATCACACCTTCTCATCCAAGGTCCCATAGGAGTGAGCAAAGCAGCAAAGCCAGGCGGGGCACACATCAAGGATCACAACTTCTGAACAAACAGGGCTCAGGGAGGGGAGGAGAGCACAAGACGTGAGAAGAGCAGCCCCCCAGGTGTGCTCAGGCCTGCCCTGCCCCTGCTGCCAACTAAGACAACTCCAAAAACAACACACCCCTCCACCCACCGTGCTGCCAATTGACTCCCGCATCTGGATTATCAGTCAACTGGAAGGAGAGACACAAGGACAGGCAGTCAGTACCCAGAGAAAGAATCAGTGACCGTCTTTATGCACGTGGGAGGCAGGGCAGGAGGGGGTGGACCCGCAGGGAGCAGGGCACACTCATCAGACACACCAGCTCCAGCAAAGAGCTCGGATGCGTGCACTCACCACAGCAGGACTTCTTGCTGAGCAACAGACACCCAACTCCACCAGGGCCAGCAACGTTACAAAACCCCACTTCCCAGCCCTCCTCAAAGCTGGCTGTGACCAAGTGTTTCACGTGCTGGCCAACGAGACGTGGGCAGAAGTGTGTGAGCCTTCCAGAAAGACTGCTTTGGGGGAGCTTCTCACCTGGAGCTTCTCCATCTCAAAGAAGGGCACCTTTTTGTTTTTCTCTCCATTTCCTCCCTTTTGTGTTTTTCCTAGAAGCAGAAAGATGATGGCTGGAGCTCTGGCAGCCATGTCTGACCAGACGTGGTAACCTAGAGGAAGGTGATCACGTGTCAGGGCAGTGGAGTTAGGTCCGTTACACTCTCACCTGCCAATCCACGGAGTGTACCACACGCTGCAGCTAAGAGGGCCAGAACTTCTCTCTTTTCAGACAGAAGGAGCCAACGTCCTGATGACCATGGAAATGGCTACGGGCTGAGCCTCCCACCTCCAAGCTTCTCTACAAAATGGAGAAAACCTTCTTAGACATTCAGGCCCTATTCTACACTGACCTTTATTTACTAAGGGAAGCTCTGAAGGAGACAGAATGGTGCACAGTCTTGCAAGGAGACAGGACAGACTCCAACTGGGGTCTGCTTACACAGAGCAACCTAGGGTAGACGTTCCTAAGTGGAAGCCTTGCTACTAAAAAAGGAGCAGAATTTTTCTTGGAGTTAAGAGGAAGGAAGCTTCATCCTCAAGAAACCAAATATTCCACATCACGCATAACTGAACTCTCAGAATAAACTGACCCAGTGAGGGGGCATGGATTTGATCTCGGGTGATATTAACCTACAGATATTCCTCAGCAATTAAAATATTGCAAACCCCATGACTACCAACTTCTAATACTTTCAGGCCAGCTTATCTCCTACCACCTTCTGCAGAAAAGCCTCACCATCACAGAGCCAGCAAACCTCGAACCCTTTCATTAACTCACCAACTAGCACACAGCCTTCCTCGGGGTAGTGCTCAGGTCATGTGCTGCTCTGTCCCCCAAAATGCAAACACCTAACAGGGACAACAGGGCTGGAGGCAGTTACGGAAGAGCGAAACGGAACTGTCCTCCCCACAAAGGTGTCGCCCCTGCTGGCCCAACCTCACCCTCTTCTCCTGTTAAAGCAGGAGCAGACACACTTCTTTGCCCCAGAGCCACGGTCAAGTCGAACTGTCCAAGAGTGGAAAAGACCATACTACAGCCACACTGCAATCAGCAGGGCCAGAGCAGGCCAGAGAATGGGGCTCAGGCGGTGGTGGGTGGCCTTGGGGCCTGTTTTGCACCATGCGTGATTTACAATGACTGCCTACCCTTTGCAGAGGGGAGGAGAGGGCAGGAGGATTTTTTCATGTCAAATATTAAGTAGGTTAAGGAAATAAATTCCCCCAAGTAGGGACAGAATCCTTCTAGGGCAGAAAAACAAACAATTAAGGGAGGAAAAAAAACTGGAAAGGGTACAGGAAAAAAAAAGATGAACTTTATGTAAGACATACCTTATAAGGAAAGGTTACAGGAAATAGAGTCATTTGACATGAAGATGAAAAAACTCAGGACACCTTCCCTGCCTTCAAGATCCACTAGTGTTCCAATGCCTAGGAGAGTACTTTGTATGCAAAAGAGCATTTACTATTTGCTGTGCGTGAGTGGGTGCTCATTGCATTCGACTCTTTGCGAACCCATGGACTGCAGACTGCCAGGCTCCTGTCCATGGGATTTCCCAGGCAAGAATACTGGAGTGGGTTGCCATTTCCTCCTCGAGGGGATCTTCCAGACCCTGGGATTGAACCCGTGTGCACATACTGTGGGCCCAATTCCTTGAACATGATGGGTGCAGAACAAATGGACACGAATGAAGCCAACCCGTATTTGCTGTTCATGCCCCGTGTGCGTGGTACCGGGACCAGAGTGAACAAGAGAGACATCCCTGTCCTCAAGTAGCTTTCATCCCGGGGGAGACAGCATGCAGGCAAACCCCATGTATCAGAGGGAAGCACGTGCCATGGAGGAAAACGCAATGCAGGAGCAGGACAGGACATGCTGGCTGCGGCAGCTGCTGCTGTCACCCGGACTGGTCTGGGATGACCTGCAAGGAGACAGCGGGCAAGACTGGAGACAAGAGACTGGGTGAGACCTTGCAGGCCACTATGAGGACCACTCTGGCTGTGACATACACCTAGGGGTACAAGGGAGGAAGCCAGGAAAGGAGTTTGGAGGAGGGAAAGGAGGCTACTGCAAAAAGCTAATGACAGTGACTTGGCTAAAGAACTATCACTGCAGATTGTGGGCAGATTCTGGATCAAAATACACAAGTGGAGTTGATAGAATATGCTAATGGATAAAGTGTGAGGGATGGGAATAAGAGAGGATAACCCAAAGAGGTTTTGCCTGAGGAGGTAAAGAGATAGATGAAGAACAAACTAACAGAAGAACAAACACATAAACCTTCTTCCTGTCAGGTCCCACTGATGGCAGAAGGAGTAATCCCTGGGCCATTCACACTGTGCAGCCGTGTCTGCCCCGGGGAAGCGGGTTTTCTCCCATGCTCCAGATCTGACCTGGGTTAGGGTATCCACCTTCACGATCCAGCCTCTCACCCTGCCCCCCACTTCACTTCCAACACTCTAGGCCCCATGACCCTTCGCTAAGTGGATGGGCACATGGTCTCACACCCAAAGAATCTGCTCCCTTATCAACACTGAACAGGTCCAGAACAGCTCAATGCAGCTCCTGATAAAAAGGTCTGCATTCTTAGCCCGTTCACCAACTGCCAGAGCTTCCTCCCCGCACTCTGTGCCACCTAAGGAGGCAACATCATCTCCAACATGGCAGGAGGTGGCCTAGACTTGGGGGTGGAGGTAGAAGAACAGGAGATAAGGGAAAACAAGAGAGGCTGGAAGGTCTGCACCCCAAACCCACCCTCGAGCTGCGCCTGCCATCAGCCATTCAAGAGCATCTCTTGTTCAAGGGAAGGCCTCCCGTTCCCACACACACCTGCCACCACCACCATCACCAAATCACCCATCAAGACCTAGCCCTCTCCTCTTCCACCCAACTTTCCAAAGAGCAAAAGAGTATTTGGCATTTCCATGAGATTCAGGTTTAGAAGTATACTGTTCGGGGTTTCTTTTCCTAGCCAAACCCATATAAGCTATGTCCTGAACATTCAGCCTGAGACAGACAGTAAGACCTACAGAAAAAAGAATTAAAAGTGGGGCAAAAGTAGGAAAGTGCTTCTTACTGATTATTTTCTAGGCCAATGACTCTAAGTCATGCTAAGTGTGTCAATGAAGTGTTTGCTGACTGCTCACGAAGTGGCCAACAATGACCCCTGGGACAGACAAGCAAAAAGACAGTATTCCTACCCTCCAAAAGTTTACAATCCAATTAAGGAAGAAATTACCGTAGGCGCTACAGCAAACAAGCAAATACTGTCTTCCTGTACTGCAGGGCCAGGCAACCGGGATGAGGACTGGGGTTTGGGTGAGGAGACACAGAGGAGGCGCAGACAAGACTGGAGGCAAGATTCCGCAGAGCGCGTGCAGGGGGCTGGAAGCAAGGTGACAACCACCCGTGGACGTTCACAGCCAGGCAGAAGAGCTGACTGGGGCCTTGCAGGGAGCAGCCCAGCCTTTGAAGCAGAATGGCTTAGCCACAGACAGAAGAGTGGTACCAAGGAGGATGGAACGGCAGCCAGGCAATGTCCAGGAGGCCTGGACAATCACTTAAGCATGAAATGAAGGGAGAATAGACTAATATGACAGCAATGGGAACTGCAATTTTCTTTATTTATTTATTTATTTATTTTTTGAACTGCAATTTTAAAAGCAAAAGTTCTTACAATACTGAGCACCAACTGTGCGGGCATAGTTCTAGACACTGGACATAAAGCCATTTCCAAAGACAATTTGAACAAGGAAATAACAAAGCAGATCAGCTATAGTGGGTATACAAATCAACTGCTGATTTCCATTACCTGCAACCTGTTCAAGGGTGGGAAGGCTGACAAATACTTCATACCCCAGTCAGTGGCTTAACTTTATCTACAACTTCCCTAAAAACAGAACGTTTAAGATGCCTTAGTTAGGGACACACATGCATGAGATGAAAGGACAGCCATCTTTAATCCTTCATGGAATTATCAATATTTTTGCTCCCCTGTGTTTTACATAAGTTTGGATAAAAAGATCTGAAAATCCCCATCTTCCAAGCAGTAAAGCAAGGTTGTTGTTACATGGGCCTCCATCACTGTTCCTCACCCTGCCACCACCAAGCTCACCTTTCCTCTGCAAGAGTCTGAGGAGGTGGGGCTGGAAGACCTCTGACGCCTGGTGCTGAGGGAGGCTTTTCGCTCATCTGAACCCTCTTGCACCTTCAAAGCGCCCCAAAAGCCTCAAGGATCATGACAAATCTGGCACTTTGGGCCTCGTTGAAGACACAGCCACACGCACTGGGGCCATGAAAACGTCTTCTGTCATCTCTCATCCTAACCCACACCCCAAAATGCCACCGGCAGAACATAAGCCTTCAAGGTCTGATGCTCCAGCTTCAGACAACTGAGCAGCCAGCTGGGGGTCAGATACTTCAGTGTGTATTGTAAGGATGTGGCCCCTCTCTTGCCATATTTACAACACAGGGCAATTGCAATTCTGAGCCCCTCAGAGACTCCTCAGCACAATAGCAAGGACAACCACGATGCTAACAGAGACTTCTTCTACACGTCCCCAGGCAGATGGAGGCCTGTTTCCTAGCCCCACACCACAGGAGTACATACGTGGAGTACATTCAAAACGGTATACCACTGGAGCTGGAATCCTGTGTCCTAACAAGAATGAAGAAGCCAAAACACCAGCCTCTCCTCCGCAGCCCCAGAGAGACTCAAGGGGGACAAGGATGGAGGAAGAGCAGGCTGTGGCCTTTGCTCCGGTTGCCAGCACCTAGCCCTCCTCCGACAGGCTGTCCTCTCGCCACATCCTTCTGACTGCAAGTTCCTCCTGCACAGCTGCAGCCAAACACGCGTAAGCCCAGGCTTCTGGCAACGCACAAAGTGACGGCTAACAGAGGGTCCTGCTCCGTGGAAGACATCGCTGTCCCCAGATGAGGCACCTTCTATTTGATCATCTGCCCATGTGGCTAATGCATGCGTCTGGGTTTTGTCCACCAGTCTGCACATGGCACGTGTCCATACTTATTACTGACTGTAATGGGTTGGGCGGGCGGGGGTGGTGGTGCAGGGGAGTCAAAGGGATTAGCTCCACAAAACTCTGACCCTACTGAGATTAAAGTCTTAAAACCAGACTCACACACCTTTGCCAGCCGTCACCCACCTCAGTGCTATTGCAGCCTATACTGGAATCCTGCAGACACCAGGTTCCGTGGACAGGGAACGTGAATCCACAAATAAACTGTCCCTTTAAAGATCCTCAGCAATCTAAAAGCAGCTGGTTTCTGGTATGAACCAGTCCTCAGAAAGCAACTCTCACTTCATCCATAAAGAACAAAGTCCAACAATTTGAGTTTTGTTTAAAAAAAAAATTTAAAGGAAAAGAAATAATTGCTCCACACAGATAAATTCAAGATTCGGACACAATTGCTGGTTCAAGAACAGGGCTTGGGGGTTTTCAAAGTGGCCAGAAGGCAGGCAGTTTCACCTGCTCTGCTAACACTAAACACGGCTAGTTGAGGTCTGGGTGGAGTGGAGGAAAACGGCCCTGAGCAGAAGCTCTGAACTGCAGCGCCACAGAGCAGACGCAGGGCTCATGGTAGGGCCTCCGCGCCACCAGGGCAGACTAGACCCAGCACAGCTGACCTCGACCGCACAGGCGGGCATCTCCCGCCCTGTGGCAGCAAGTCCTCCAATGTCGGAGGAAACCGCAGCCAGAGGAAACCCAGGCATCGTCCTCTCTCCTCCCCTCCCTCCTCCTTTTTATTTAAAAAAGAAGGGCAATACTTCTGTGCCTAAGAAATGTGATTGCAAGAGTCCTGTATCAGAAAACAGCAACTGAGACATTACTCTGGCAAAATTTCCAGTATTCTTACTTACCTGCTGAAAGTAATCATAAATCCTTCCTTCTCTCAGAAGAAAAAGAAAACAATGACTAACTTTTTTAAAGGATTTCAGTAATACCTGGGGATTCTCTAAAAGATCCTTAAACTGGCACACGATGGTTATAATTTCAGTGTTTAAGGGAAGCTCTGAAGTCATATCACTTTTACCCAGTGATCAGAGCTAGTTTCTTACCATATATTTGGGAGGCTTTATGTTTTGGTCTCCTGCCTCAAAGAAAGTACCACTCCAAACCAAGTATTAATACTGTGATGATGGTAGTAATGATACTACTGAAAATAGCAGCTGCAATTTATTAAACACATTACCACAAGCCCAGGCATATCTCAGAGCCAATCATCTGTCTTTCCTCATTTAATTCTCCTTGTGCGGTAGGTACAATTACCAGGCTGATTTCACAGATGAGAAAAAGGAAACACAGAGAGGCTAAGTAACTTGCCCAAAGTCAAAGAGTAAGTGCCACAGCTGGCACGTGACGCCAGGGAGCCTGGACCCACCAGCTGCACAGCCTCTGTCTTTGTATCTGCTAGCATCTTCATCCCGAAACAACCTGAGTCATCACTATCATCTGCAAATTACAGATGGGGAAAAAGAAGGAAGAAAGGTCAGATAATCTGTCCAGCTCGTAAGCTACAGGGTCAGGAGTCCGCTCTGGGTCTCTGAACCCCCATGGTCTACACTCTCCACTTCCCCACAGTCCAGGGCAGTTTGATCAACCAACACAGGACGTCTGTAGAGACGGCAGTTCCTAGGACCAGAAGAGGTAACGCTCGGTCCCGAGGGCATACAAGCAGGGAAGAATGAAGAAGCATTGTGCCATAGGGAATCTGCTGTCTGCTGCCCAGCCCATGTCTCTTAAACAGAACCTAGTCTGTCATATCCTGCTCACGACCCACAGACGTGCTTATTATTCCCCAAGGTATCTCCAGTGTGGCGTTGACTTACCCAATCTCATCTCCCACTCTCCCTGAGAAGCCCAGCCCTCCAGTTTGGCCACCCCACCCCTTCCCCGCCGCACCGCCCTCTCACTCGGACGTGGTTCCATGGTTTGGCGGTTCCTGGCACCTGAACTCGCCCATGCCCTTCTCCCTTCCATATTTCAGACCCCCTCGCCTCCTTGAGTCCTGCCTGAGCTCCTCCGCCTCTAAGCGCCTTCGCAGTTCCAAACAATTTCACACTTATTCACATCCAAGCAGCACTGTTTGCCATTGTTTCTCTTTCTCCAATGGAAAATTCCTTAGGGGAACAGCCAGTCGTGCAGGGCCACAGGAGGTACAGCCACCAGAAGGCAGAGGCTTGGGAGTCAGGCTGAGACTGGATCCTGACTGCCCCTGCCCAGCTGTCCAATCCCCAGTCAGGCGCCTATAAAATGCAGGTGGCAACAGTACCTCCTTCAGGGTATTTCCAAGAAAAGAAGTAAATGAGAGATTGCATCTTGACACTGTTTTCCACAATGCTGGCAAAAATGCTCAATAAATAATTTCTTCAACGATAACACATCAGGCCATAGCCTGGCCTAAGACTTGCTGAGCGTGCAGCTGGAGTGTGACAAGCAGCGTCAATCCACTGACAGGTGATTACGGAAGGTAAGGGGTTACTTGTTAGAACTAGACAAGAGAAAGATGGAGCTCAAGGAAGTAAAATAGTAGAGTGGAACAGGAAAAATAGGATCCAAGGATGAAATCAAGTTGGTCAACACCTCCTGGGTACTGACTGTGCAAGCATTCCAAGGGACACATGGGCGTGTAAGACAAAGGCCCCCACTCACGGGGCTTACAATCTAGCTAAGCAGTTAAGACAACGCATAAAATAACTAAAAACACAAATAAATACATAACCGCTAAACAAATGGTACAGCCGGGATTCCCGGCTTTTTTCAGTTATGATGACTCCTTTTATCATCAACTATTATTTCTGATCATTATGTGATATAAGGTATTCCTTACAACACCTTGTTGATTGAAAAAACTGCCTAACAATAAAAACAATCTACTATTAACTCAACATTTTTCAATGAATTTGTATTTTGTTAATCACTACAGCATCTATGTGTGTTACAAAAAAGGTAGAACATATATAGGTCAATAGCTCAAGCTCTGATGTGTGATGAATCTACTCAACAGATTCACAAGCCTGGCCGATGGGCAGTAAAGGCACACACACACACACATGCACACACACAATCTCTACCCAAAGCATGGGGAATTACTCAGAGAAATTTACTGATAATAGTTCAGAAGCTGGTAGAGACTAGATGACAAACTTCTAACAGATTCAACTCAATGAACATTTAGCTAACTTAATTACAACAAATATTTAAATATTATAATGAATAAGAGATCCTGGAGGATGGACGGGATGAAGCTGGACAGAGGGACGGGAATGTGAGAAGTGGGCCAGCCTGAAGCCTTCTCAGCAGCCCACTGAGGAGAGGGAGGAGGTGGTCACAACCTGAGCAGAGTCAACCTGCCATCCGGAAGGGACACACCTGCTCAAGACACAAGCAGGGCAGACAGGCTCCAGAGTCCCTGGGTTTGGACTTGAACCTGGGACCCACCTCTCACTGGGTCTGGTTAGCGAGGGCAGGCTCCTAAGCCCAATCTCTGCTGTAAAACAGAGACCAACACTGCCTGCCTCACAAGGAAAGACGGGTTTTGAAGTGAGGCTAAAATAAGTAACCATCATGAAGTGAGCCCAGTGTCCCAGAAGCAGTTAACACCACGCTCTCACGACCACATCACAGGGAGTGAGTGCGAAGGTAAGACGGAGCCCAGCGTCCCTCAAGCAGAAATTTACAGAAGGAAGACTAAAGGAGCTCGAGAGGCATGAGGCACGCAGACTAGCACGGGACGACAAAGAAGAAAACACCTGAGGATCCAAACTATGAATTCAACCTTTTGGGTAAATTCTTAAACTATTTTACTAATTTATTATGTATTTTATTAATCACAAATCAAAGCTTTCATGCTGCAAAATTGTTGTGAAGATGACTAGTTTTTAAAAGCTTTATAAATAAAATCCTCTCCCCTACCAAAAAAATGAGTAAAATTCAATTATCTTAAGAATATGTTTTACTTTCCTCCAGATCATTTTATAACAGTTCGTGCACTGCCTCAGAGTGGGGTGTGGAGCTGAAACAGAGGACAAGATAAACAGGAACAATAGGACACAACAAGTAAAGTAGTGTTCTACGTTTGTGTGAACACTGATAAACTACACGGCTTAGACAGGACAGCACTGGGAGCCTCTTCCCACCACCCCCAATGTTAAGGACTATAAAAACATCTATTGTGTACCAGGAATACAACAGGCATTAGGGGACAGGACATCTCAGGAGAGAGGATGGGACACAGGAAAAGGCAGGGAAGGGAAAATTATCAAATTCTGTTCTGAATTTGGCCTTTTTTTAAATTTGGATTTTTTTTAATATATATATTACTATAGAAATCAGATGCTTTTTCAGAAGTGAAAACTAAAACTTAAAAACAAGACAACATGCCGCTGTAGTGAAGGAATACAGTTCTGATTGCAGAAGCTTCTCTATCTGTCCCCTAAAAGGGGGCTCCGACCAGCATGGCCTGGGGGGGAGGATGGAGACCCCCCCAGGTGGGCTCCACGCCAGTGAACTTCTCCTCAAGGACGCAGAACTAGGCCCAAGTCCACCAGACGATGAGCAGGAGAGCCGCCCCTCCCCATGGAAGGCAGCTGGAGGTGCCGCGGGACCAGGGCCCTGTCACACAGCTGCCCAGCACACCAAGGCCAGGCCCTCAGAGCAGCGATTCTGTGCCACCCAGGCCACTGTGCCGGGGGCGGGAGAACCAGCCCAGGGACTTTCTGCTGCGGATCCTGGGAGCCTGAGCAGCAACAGAGGGCAAACCCAGGGCAGAGAAGAGGACCAAAGCAAAGTCCGATTAGCAACTACACTCTGAGTTTACACGGCGCCTCTTTCTTCCATCAAGTGCTTTGGAGACACTACTTGACCAGGCTCTTCACGTTCTTTATTTAAACATTTTCACAGCAAGTCACAGACATCTCGAGCACCCAAGAAAGCCGTGTCCACTCTAAAAGATTAGGGAGGGCCCACACACCCATACCAGTTTGCCGGAGGGGAATCAGCAAAAGCACCAAGACTCAAAGCACCCCTGCTCCTCGCTGTACTGGCCAGGAGCACAGGTTGCTTCTCAAAGAGGATTCTGAGATTTTAGGGGAAACTGAGTATTCCACAGGTCCCCAAACAAGCATCTAGAAAGACAAAGAACAGAGTCACAGTCCTGCCTCACCCACAGCACAAATCAAGAGCCCAAGGGGCCTTGAATTATCTCTAAAACAAAACCAAAGAAGGAATACAGAAGAGGGGGGAAAAGAAGGACAAGGAAAGGAAGAAAATAGCTCATGCGTTGTGCTGAGATGACAGGAGATCTCCTGAGATCCATTTTTATCTCAAGAGAGGGGCAACGGGTGCTTCCACAAGCTTGTCTACTGCAAGCCAACCGGAGCAGTAAAATCTGTGGGATAACCCGCCAGTCATTTTACACTCTTTCTACACGAATACTCAATTGTTCAGCATTGACTGTTGAGTCTACAAATACCAGGCATCATGCTGGGTCTGAGTACAGAAGTGAACAAAACCTCTCCCATGCCCCAGAGAAGGGAAAGCGGTGGTGGACACAACTGTCAGTATAAAACGTCAGCACACAAACAAGTTTATACTTATATACTGTGAGGAGGTCTGTTGCGGGAGAGAACAGAGAAGGTAAGAGGAAATACCAGAAGCGCCCCCTGGGCTGGGTGGTCAGGTGGTGGGGTGCTACCTCGCCTGAGACTGGAGGAGGGAGCTGAGGGAGGGTGGGAGCTCTCTGCAGGGGCTGAGGACACACGGGTGCATGGGCCCCCAGGAATCCTGGGTTTGGAGCTCACCGGAGAGGACCAGCAGGATGTCAGGGCAGGCAAGGCCACTTCATGGACAGCCAGGCTTGGCCTCTTGAGGAAAGTGGATTTAAGGACCTTGCTTCTTCCTGTGTCCCTCAGAGTTCTCGGCCCAATGCCTTCCTCATGGCAGACACTAAGAGCACACACACTTCATTATAAACCACTGACCATTTAACAAGCAATGCAATCACTTAAAATCTTGGCCCTCAAGAATCTTCTAGAAAAGAAAAAAAAATAAAAACCAGACCACCCCTCCACCCCAAGGAACAAATGTTCCCAAGACTACAAGAAAAATATCCTGAGACAGCATCTGATTAAACGCCCAGTGAAACATTCAAGTCGCATGTCGGTCCCTAGAAGGGAGTAATTTTAAGCCTCAGTAGTGACAATAGGTCTTCCAGAGAAGGCAGGACTCCAAGTGGAAACTGAAGCTCAGGAGAATTCAGCGGAGCCAGCTGGGAGGACATTCCAGGCACACAGATGGGGTAACCTCCAGGGCACAGCTGGACACCCTGGACACCTGGACAGCAGTCTGGCCGGAGCCTATCCTGTGCAGCCAGCCCAGCCTCGGGGGCCTTGCAGGGAACAGGAAGGTTCCCACAGCCTGGCACCAGCCGGTCTCCTGCCTGGCACACTCCAGGCGAGCTGCCTGGACAGGAATGTGAGTGAGACTGTCTGCCCCAGGAGGAGACAGGAAGGCAAAGAGCGATGGATCTCATTCACTGGGATTAAAAAAATAAATAAAATGCCAAGAAGGAGAGTGAGAAGAGGAAAAAATCCAAATTGTTGTAGAATTATGCAACTGAAATTCCATGCATAAGCCAGGAAATTCAAAGGTCACAGTTCCCACAGCAACTGTAACCTGAGCCGCCGGCCGTGTAGTCTTTGGCAAGCCAGGCCAAATGTGAAGCGCCCGACCGTGTTCAGCGCTCAGCCTGCAGGCCACGGGCCACCAGCGGTACCTGCCACAGTCCTGGGCTGCTGCTCCGAGGTCACCTGCAAGGCCACACCAGGCTGCAGTCCCAGATTCTCCGGATTCTTTGAGGCGGAGCTCCACTGTGACCCTGTGCCCACTCAACTCTTCTCTAGGGTTGAGTGACCTTGCAGGAGCGGGGAGAGGGTGCTCAGGGGAGGGGCTGCTCCCCTACCCTCCGAGGTCTGTGCATCCCACACCTGCAAAACCTAACCAACTGGGAGACAGGGCGGGGCCCAGGCAGCAAGGGAATGTCAACTTCAAAGGACACCATCAAAACAGTGCAAAGATAACCCACAAAATGGGAGAAGATTTCTGCAAGCTATTCCCCTGACAAGGGCCTCATCTCTAGAGAAAATGTAACTGAGCACATGTTCCTTCTCCAGAGAGGCAGGGCCACCAGCAGGTCACCCAAGGCCCTGCAGGCATCCTGAAGCAGCCTTATCATGGCAGTGGAGGGAGGGTCCGAGCTCCCCTTCTACCCGCAACCCGCAGCATGGGGTCACAGTCCAGGCTGTGGGTACCTGCCTGTGGGTAGATGGAAGACCAACAGGCACCTGGTGATCAGGGGTCTTTTCAAAGGACAGGGTTCCTGAGGTTCTTCTCCTCACTGTTCAATCATCATGGCATAAACGACTCACCCTTAGAAAGCTGACATCCTGGAAACTGTTCCTCTCTTCAGGTAACATCGTATGTGAGCAGCTGAAACTACAGGCTCTGGGCAAAGGATGACTTGCCTGTTCCTGTGGCTGCCAAGGCGGCCACAGACAAGAAAAGCACGAGGGCTCCGCTCCCAGTGGCTGTCTGACCTGAGCACGGCCCTCCGTGATGTCACGAGAGATGACCGGACTAATGCAGGTAAGAGCCACACTGAGGCCCTAACACACAGGAGCTCAGCACGTGGGAATCACTGAAATGTTGCTATCTCTTCTCACACCCAACCTGATGACCCACTTCACTTACAAGAGCTGGATCCAAACTAATGATGTGGTTGCTTCAGCAACCAGAACAGCAGCAGTAACAGTGGCTGACTCTAGCATGTGCTGTCTGTGAAGAACTCCACACAAGATTTCACTGATCCCTACGATCACACTATGACACAGATATGATCATTCAGGCTTTGGGTGAAGAAACAGGACAGTAATGTACTCAAGGTCACATAGTGCTAACTGGTAGAAGATGGAAGCAAACCCAAGCCACTTGACTCTGGAGCCCCACGTGTGACCTCACCGCAGCCATCTTCAAGCACCTGCCTCATCAAGCACAAAGTTGGCAAAGACCTTCCAAAAACACCCCAAGGGTGACTTCTGTGAAAGAACGGCCAGTCTCAGGTCGATCCAGTGATCGCAGAACCATGTGGAGGGTTCTCTTCTGCAGAAGAAAAAGGCCAGAAACAATCCAAGATACAACCATCACCTACTGATCACAGGTAGCTCTGCTGAAAGTGGGAATGTGGGACTAGGCTTCATTTCACAAGTACACTTGCTATTAAGGCATCCAAGCACTCTAATGCCTCACAGGTGACACCAGCAAACAAGCCTGGGAATTTCAAACTGCCTCACACACTACTTGTTACTGCTGTCTTTCAGTCACTAAGTCATGTCCAACTCTCTGTGACTCCATGGACTGCAGGACTCCTTTGTCCTCTGCTGTCTCCTGGAGTTTGCTCAAACTCACGTCCATTGAGTAGGTGATGCCATCCAACCATCTCATCCTCTGTTTCCCTCTTTTCCTCCTGCCCTCAATCTTTCCCAGCATCAGGGTCTTTTCCAATGAGTCAGCTCTTCTCATCAGGTCACCAAAGTATTACAGCTTTAGCATCAATCCTTCCAATGAGTATTCAGGGTTGATTTATTTTAGGATTGACTAATTTGATCTTGCTGCAGTCCAAAAGACTCTCAAGATCTTCTCCAGTACCACAGTACCAAAGCATCAATTCTTCAGTGCTCAGCTTCTTTATGATCCAACTCACATTCATACATGACTAGTGGAAAAACCAACACTTTGACTATACAGACCTTTGTCAGCAGGTGATGTCTCTGCTTTTTAGTATGCTGCCTAGGTTTGTCACAGCTTTCTTCCAAGGAGCAAGCATCTCTTAATTTCATGGCTGCAATCACTGTCTGCAGTGATTTTACAGCCCAAGAAAATAAAATCTGTCACTGCTTCCACTTTCCCCCTTCTATTTGCCATGAAGTGATGCGACCAGATGCCATGATCTTACTTTTTTTTAATGATGAGCTTCCAGCCAGCTATTTCACTCTCCTCTTTCACCCTCATCAAGAATCTCCTTAGTTCCTCTTCACTTTCTGCCATTAGAGTGGTAACATCTGCATATCAGAGGTTACTGATATTTCTCCCAGCAAAATCAATTCCAGCTTGTGATTCATCACAAGCTACTTGATTTCCACCCTATTTCATAAACCCCACAACCGTCCTGCATTTGGACAGATAGGACTTCTACCTCCTCCACTGTCTTTACCCAGGTCTCCTCTCCATCACAGGCCTGTTCCTACGTTCCATACTCTCTCCAGGCCCTAGCTACAAGGTTTATACCTACTTGTTCAGATTATATGCAAAGGAAAAAAAAAAAAACACACACACATTCATTTACCCCAACTTAGAAATGGAAATATCCAATTAAAAAAGGGATACAGAACAAATGAGGCACTGGAATACCACATATGCAAGTAATCCCAAGTATGTCCCCCCAAAGAGACCCCAGCGTTCCCGCCGACCGGGAATGCGATCTTGGACGAGGAACAGCCCACCTCCTGAGCTGGCTCACTCACAGAGGGAGCACACTCCTTCCTGTAACAGGCAGTAGGGGGCACACGGCTCAGCCAACACAACACTGTCATGTAAGTCAGACGCCTACTTCTTTTCAGTCTTGTCTGAACAACACTGGGAGAAGGCAGACTGCTAAAATATCTTGCAGGATCAGGACAGGAGACAGTTCACATTTTTCATTATGGTAACTTCCCTACATAACCCAGATACACCTCTAGTTATTAAATTCTATGTCTTACACTACAGTAAATTGAGCTGAAAATCTCATTAGATAACACAAGAGAGTTAAGGTTACAATGGGAAGTGACACTGCTCTACTTTCTTCACTTGTCCTTAAGTACAACTTCAATATACTGTGTTCAACCTTAAGCTACTCCCAGAAGCCTGGTCCCCACTCTGTGTATTTAAGAGCCATCAGCTTATGGCTGTTTTTATCAGCAACATGATTAGTAAAATGCTATGAAGAGCCTTTATGCTTTAGTCTTTGCTTTCATAAGATTTTAAGTTTCTAAAAGCTAAAACAAAGTCACCAACATAAGAAGTGCTATGCTTAGCCGCTCAGTCAGGTCAAATTCTTTGCAACTCCATGGACTGCAGCATGCCAGGCTCCTCGGTCCATGGGAAGAAAGTCTGATTAGTAAAGGCTATCAAAGTGGTTATAGACTATTCAGCTGCAGAAACGTGTCAAATAAAACAGGAACACCTAAACGCATAGAAATGTGTCATGTAAATCTGAGTTTACTCAAGAACTGACTGCAAATTTGACTCATCAAAATTAACAACTTTTATACTTCAAAACTATCAAGAAAGGACAACCCACAGAGTGGGATAAAATGTTTGCAAACCATATATCTCATTAGAAACTCATATCCAGAATATATAAAGAACTCTTACAACCTGGTAAATAAAAAGGAACCCAAATTTTCTAAGGGGCAAAGGATTTTAAGAGATATTTCTCCAAAGAAGATA
Organism: Cervus canadensis; assembly: GCF_019320065.1. Lineage (NCBI taxonomy): Eukaryota > Metazoa > Chordata > Mammalia > Artiodactyla > Cervidae > Cervus > Cervus canadensis. Next base: position 10,303,537 of record NC_057406.1, on the reverse strand, counting down.
TACAAATGGTCAATAAGCACACAAAAAGCTGCTCAATGTCATTAACTATTTCAAAAATGTTCATCAAAACCACATCAAGCTACTCCTTCACACCCACTAGGATGGCTAGAACCAAAAGATAACTGCAAGAGGTAGCAAGGATGTGAAAGAGCTTGAATCCTCGGACAGTGAGGCTGGGAGAGGAAAACAGTGCAGCCACATTGGAAGAGTTCTGCAGCTCCTCAAAATGTTAGACACAGTTATCACATGACCCAGCAGTTTCACTCCTAGATATGTATATATACAAGAGAAGTGAAGACACACACCCACTCAGAAGTACATGAACGTTCACCACGACGTTATTCAAAAAGCCAAAAGCCAAAAGCCAAATGTCTATCAACTGTTGAATGGATAAGGAAAATGTAGTAGATCCATAAAATGGAATATTATTTGGCCATAAGAGGGGATGAAATTCTGATACAGGCTACAACATGGATGAACTCTGAAACATGATGCTGAGGGAAAAAAATCTAGCCACAGAAAACCACATAATGTATAACTCCATTTATATGAAATGTCCACAATAACAATTCTATAGAGACAGAAAGGAGCCTAGTGTTGCCTATGGCTCAGAGGAGACAGACTGGAGAGAAAAGCGTTGCTGCCATGCGTAATTTCTTTAGGGATGATAGAAATGTTCTAAAATTAACTATAGTGATGATTGTACAACTCTGTGGATATACTTAAAACCAGTGAACTGTACACTTTAAATGAATGAACTCCATGGTACGTGAATTATAAAACAAAACAGTTTTGAGCAGTACCATGTCTTTTGTGTCCTTGTATTCTCCTAAGTAACACAGGCCCTGGCACACAGTAGGTACTAAGCAAATATTAATAAAACAAAGAGAACAGAAGTGCTGAGTCTTTTCACCAAAGATTTCATTAGAGGAATTCCACCACCGCACTAAGGGACCTCCGTGAGCTAGCCTCAGCCTAGGGGAGACAGGGAGTCTGCTCCAGCTCCTTCTCCCAGCCCAGCACACCCCTAAACATCATGCTGATAGTTTCTGTCTAAAGTCTCTTCTAAACCCCTAATTCTAGGATGCCTTATTGGTGAATATAGAATATATATATATATCTTTAAAAGCACATGAGCTCTTGGTCAGGTACTCTGAGGAAGAGCCCTCACCCCAACCCCCATCCCCCGCAGCAGTCTGGTTATAAAAGCAGAATCAGCATTCATGAAATAATCAAAGACTTCAGGGTATTTATCCCTAGACAATGGGGATAAATCAGGAAATAAAGACAGTAAGGGTTTTTCGTCAAATGCAGGGACACTCTTCCGGGGTTCCCCAAGCAGATTACTGAAAACTACTTCCCTGCTTTGTCTATATGGCCTTCCCACCCACAACCAGAATGAACTGCTTTCTGCACAGCATTTGTTCAAAGTCACCGTATGTTACAGTTCACTGTACATATATCTGGCTCTCCTACCATATAACACATTCCCATAGAACGCATTCCTAATGGACAAAGACAACATTAACAATTTATGTCCCCTTGAAAACCATTAGCACAAAGTCCTGCACACAGGAAATAGATAATTTGTATGTGTTAAATTTAAGTATCAGCTTCACAAAAACATTATTAATACCTATTTTCTAAAGCCAAACAGGAAGCCACATTTACATGCCTGTGGCAGCTAAGCGGCCAATCGGCCTAAAAGCAGGATCCTTGACTGCTAACACGACCTTCACATGACCTACAGCAGGCAGCCACCTGGTCCACACCCACCTTTCTTTCCAAAAGCCCCGCCTGCTTCCTTCCCATCATTGAGCACCCTCTAAGCCCTCACATTTCTCCCTGGCTCCCCAGAAGCTGGCCCCTCTGGTCTGGCCCCCCCACTCCCCAGCCTACAGCTCTGGCCAGACTGAGCACCGCGTCACAGTTTCCCAGGCCCTGCCCTGGGCCTTCCTCCAGGCCCTTTGCACACTTATGCATGTCTGTGATTTATGACTCATCTATACTAAACTGTGAACTCCGTGAAAGCAGTGTTTGTTTAACTCACTATGGTGTTGTGCAGGTAAATGCCTAACAACCTATTCTCTAAACCATTTTTGTGTTATTTATATGTATGTACATTTATTATAAAATTTACTGATATAAAGTTATATAACATATAATATCAATAAAATATGCAAAATTAATAAATATATGATAATAAGTAATAGAGTACAAAATATATAATATTAATAAATATATAGTAATAAGTGGTGGTGGTGGTTTAGTCACTAAGTTGTGTCCAACTCTTGTGACCCCATGGACTGTAGCCTGCCAGGTTCGTCCGTCCATGGGGATTCTCCAGGCAAGAATACTGAAGTGGGTTGCCATTTCCTTCTCCAGGGGATCTTCCTGACCCAGGGGTTGAACCTGGGTCTCCTATATTGCAGGGCTCTTTACTGACTGAGCCACCAGGGAAGCCCATAGTAATAAGTAATAGAGTATAAAATACATAATGCTCTTTAGTCCATACAGTCAATTGATGCTCAAAGTTTTTTGTTGTTGTTTTAATTCATATCTATGGCCAATCCATAGAAAGGCCCTTATGGCGGAAAGTAAAAAGGAACTAAACAGCCTCTTGATGAAAGTGAAAGAGGAGAGTGAAAAAGCTGGCTTAAAACGCAACTCAAAAAACAAAGATCATGGCATCCGGTCCCATCACTTCATGGCAAATAGATGGGGAAACAAGGGAAACAGTGACAGACTTTATTTTATTGGGCTCCAAAATCACTGCAGATGGTAAGTGCTATCATGAAATTAAGACACTTGCTCTTTGGAAGAAAAGCTATGACCAACCTAGACAGCATATTAAAAAGCAGAGACATTACTTTACCGACAAAGGTCCATCTAGTCAAAGCTATGGTTTTTCTAGTAATCATGTACGGATGTGAGAGTTGGACTATAAAGAAAGCTGAGTGCTGAAGAATTGATGCTTTTGAACTGTGGTGTTGGAGAAAACTCTTGAGAGTCCCTTGGACTGCAAGGAGATCAAGCCAGTCCATCCTAAAGGAAATCAGTCCTGAATATTCATTGGAAGAACTGATGCTAAAGCTCCAATACTTTGGCCACCTGATGCAAAGAACTGACTCACTGGAAAAGACCCTGATGCTGGGAGACTGAAGGCAAGAGAAGGGGACGACAGAGGATGAGACGGTTGGATGGCATCACCAACTCAATGGCCAAGAGCTTGAGCAGGCTCCAGAAGTTGGTGATAGACAGGGAAGCCTGGCATGCTGCAGCCTGTGGGGTTGCAAAGAGTCGGACACAACTAAGTGACTGAACTGAACTGAAGTGAACTGATGGCCAATCCATAGATTCAACTGATAAATAAGTGAATGTTGGTTATTATCATTTACCTTAAAGAGTAAAACAAAACTGGACAAGAAAGATATATATCAGGACTCCCCTGGCAGTTCAGTGGCGAAGACTTCATGTTTCCTCTGCAGGGGGGCAATTTCACCCTGGTTGGGGAACTAGGCTCCTCTGTGCTGCATGGAATGGCAAAAAAAAAAAAAAAAAAAGCTGTATCAAACATGACATAAGCAACTTCTCACTGAACTGGACCCTAGCTTGTCAAATACTAAAAGAATTATTTCCTCAAATTTTTTGTGCTATGCACAATATACTGGATATGGACACAAAACATTTTTAAGTTTAAAAATGCAAAATGTTAACATTTTTCCATCACTTTCTTAGACAATGAACAAAATAACAAATCAAGCCTCGATGTGTAGAGTCTGTTGGTTTCTATGGTATAAATACACCCACCATGGCCAAGTTCAAGCTCTGGACTTGACATCTCTGAATACAGAGCTGGGAGGAGACGTACCATAGTTCATAATTAAACAGTATTTCCACCATATGTGGTCAAGAGTCCTGAGAGCATAGTTCACGCTAAAATAATGAAGAAGGAATGAACTTTGAGTATATATTAAATATTCTTATTTCCAATACAATTTAATTATAAGCTTATAAAATTAATTTTTAACAACAGCTGTATTTAACAACCAACTTGCAAAATTTCTGAAAATTTAACCACAAAGTATGAGCAAGCTCTGGCAGGCCATGGTTCACTCCTACACTCCCAGTGTTTAGTACACAAAAGATGCTCATGCATGTCTGTGGAAACAAAGTATAATCCTGCAGTGACTTCACCCCTAGGACTCCAGAGAGAATTAAGACTTTCCTACAACAAGGTTTTCCCAGAGCTGGGAATTTTGAAAGCCAGAGAGACCAGCACAATCTTCCCTCTAACACACTTTCACAAAGGGCAGGGGGCGGGTCTTTTAATACTTATTATAAGGGTTCGATCCCTGGGTCAGGAAGATCCCCTGGAGAAGGGAATGGCTTCCTACTCCAATATTCTTGCCTGGAGAACTCCATGGACAGAGGAGACTGGTGGGCTGCAGTCCATGGAGTCGCAAAAAGTCAGACATGACTAACATTTTTTCACATAAGCTCCAATCTACGACACCTTTTTCGATATATTTATTCTCCCTGAGGTATTTCTTTCAGAACACACTCAGCAGTGGGAGGCTAATTTTAAACCCCTCAGTCTGATCTGGCTTAGCATCCTGGGTGGCACTGTTCACAGGGCATTCCTTACAGCTTTCTTAAAGTTCTGGCCCTCACACTGGAAAAAACAGAGCCAAACAAGCACCCACTGATCCAGGCTCCTGGAGCTCAGTTTGGTCCTCTCCTCCCTCTCAACTGTCTCTGGTCTGCACGTCTCTGCCTGGTTCCCTGTGGGTCCTGCCCAGCTGCCTTCCCAAGAGTGGTTTTGGCCCCCCACCCTCCCCACTTACCCACCTGCCTGTCACTAAGGACTCTGCGGTCTCCATCAGACCTCACCCTCACCCTCACCTGAACCCTCCTCTCTACCGACCAGCTTCGGGACAAAGCCCGAAGAACTGCTCCTCCAAAGATGAATTATTACCATGACCTGTGGGCTCCTCCAAAGACTCCAGCCCCACTGGCCAGCAGGTGGTGGGCCTTTACCTTCCACAGACTGTACTGTGAATAAAAGGGGGGAGAGACGTTTCATTTTCCCAAGTATAAGCTAAAGTTGAATGTGCTTTTTCAGCAATTCGCGCAGCTCTCCTCCCAGAAAGCAGCAGTTCCTCCCACCCTCTCCCTTGTCCTACGTCTTCTGGGTCTGCATCCCTCCCGTTTCTGGTCACAGTTTGCCCTCATCACCCTGCAGTGAAAATTATTCCAAACTGCCTACCACAGGGCCCTGGCCGTCAGCCCATCTTTCCCAAGTATCTTCGCACCATGCCACGTCCCTATTTCAGAACCTCGGGCTCCCTATCACAATCTGAGAGAGTATCTCTGTTCCTAGGAAACAAACACTCAAGTATTTAGGGCTTGATTTCCCTAGTTTATAAAAAGAGAAGGAAAAAATATGAAAAAGCAAATGGGACAAAAGACAATGGGTGCTTCTGGAACAAGAGCTCCTTGTACCATTCTTGCTTTTTCTGAAATTATATCAAAATAAGGTTACAAAAACAAAAAACAAAAACAAAAATAAAAAACCCTAAATCCTCATCTTAGTGTCAAAGCTTGATAATAAGAGCTCCTTCTCACGGTCACATCTCTGACGTCTTGTTTTTGTCCCTCTCTTTACACCTGGACTCAGGATTTCCCCTGCTCCTCCCTGCCGACTGCTTCCTTCACTGACTCACTGCTTCCAGGGGGACTGAGGAAGGAAAGGAACTAACACTCACCAACCATCTGCTGCCAGCCAGGCGATAGCACGTTTGGCACTCAGCGTGTATTATTCATCCAATCCTACTGAGGGCTCTACTAGGGAGCTGACAGTCTGAGACCTAGAGCGACAAAGACACAGGACCAGGATGCCACAGCCACTAAAGGCAGAGCTGGAACAGGAACCCAGTTCGGCAAGGGAGAATAACGATAAAGCAAATGGGACAAAGCGTAAGTAATAAAATCTAATTAACAAAGTTAGGGAACAGATACAAAGGAGCTGCCAGTACTGCTCTTACCATTTCTCTGTAAGTCAGAAATGACATCAAAAGTCCTCCAAAAACTAAACTTTTCCAGTGCCCCGACAAAAAGGTGGGCACACTGACCCGGTGAGGCCCCTGGAGGCTCAGGCAGCACAGGTGTGCGGTACAGTGACTTCACGTGGAGGCCGTTAGAACAACTCAGTGCTGACAGCATGACGGTTCGCTGTCTCTGGGGTTTTTCTCCACAATCAAGCTGTATTTTTGGCGCATGGAAATTAAGACCAGTTTTACCAGAAGAGGGGCTGGGAAGACACGAAACCTGACACTACCGTGCTACCCGGGTCTCTCCCCTCTCCTTATCTCCTCCATCTAATCAGCGTCTTCTTTCCAAAATGGCTCTGGCATCAAGTCCCTGCCTATCTCCATCGCCAACATCCTGTTCTAGTTTGTCATTCACACCTGAATTATTACCATGACCTGTGGGCCAAGTCCAACCTGCAAGTCAAGGACTTTTATGTTTTTTTAATGGTTGGAGAAAAAATTGACAGATAACTATTTTGTGACCTGTGAGAATTACCTAAACTCAAACTTGGGGGGTGGGGCATAAAAGCTTTACTGGCACACAGCCATGCCCATTCATTTACCAATTATCTGTTTTCCCACTTATAACAGCAGCCTCGTGGTTGCATCAGCTATCATATGGCCCACTGAAGCAGAAAATATTTACTTCCTGTCCCTTACAAAGAAAAACCTGCCAACTTCTCCAATAGCTGGTCTTGCCCAACTTTCATCTTCCCCCACTCCACCAGATTAATCAACACAAAACACAACTTCTGTGCTGTTGCTCTGTGTCCACAAGCCTCTAATGAATTAACTTGATTATAAACTTCACAGTGTTTCCTGGCATTCATCAGACCAGGTGAACAAACTCGCTTTTAGTAAGAAAAGCATACAGTGCCATGCCTTTTTGCTCATGCTGTCCTCTGCCTTTCAGAAAACTCTTCTTTGTCATACTGAGTAAAGTCAGACACAGGAAGACAAATATCATATGATATTGCTTATACGTGGAACCTAAAAATCCAGGTACAAATGAACTTATTCACAAAAAAGAAACAGAGTTAAAGATGTAGAAAACAATCTTATGGTTAGCAGGGGGAAGGTATGGAGGGATAAATGGGAGGTCAGGATTGACATACACACGCTAATATACATAAAATAGGTAACTAAATAAGGACTTACTATGTATAGCACAGGAAGCTCTACTCAGTACTCTGTAAGGGCCTAATGGGAAAACACTCTAAAATAAAAAAGTGGGTATATGTACATGTATAACTGACTCACTTTGCTGTATGGCAGAAAGTAACACAACACTGTAAGCCAACTATATGCCAACAAAAATTCTTTTAAAAAAGGAACAAACAAAAGAAAATTCTTATTGCCTTCAGTGGCACACTCACCGTTAACTTGCCTTTTAAGACCCTGGGAAAGAGCGTTTCCAGGTTTCCTCTCCTCTGTGCCCAGCACCCTATACTTACCCTCATCACAGTTCCCACCACACTACACTGCAAGCATCTATTTGTGTGTCTGTCTCCACAGCTACAGGAAGATTCCAGAAGGCAAGGAACACGTCTCACTCATCTCCCAACACCCAGGCCAAATGCGGCTCCAGGCCCAAACACACTGAGCTCAGCCCCGACTCTGCCAGGCCGGCCTCCTCGCTGCCGAGCCCAGGGTGCTCCGCACTCACTCTCGCTCCAGGCAGCCCTGCACCCACGGGAGCTGAGACGCAGCCCCCACGGGCCCACGCGTCAGCAGACTAGGGTCCAAACGCCAGGCTCCTCTCACTTGTGTGCCCTTGGCCGAGACACCTGGGTGTCTATCTTCATCTGCGGAGCAGCGACGAGAGCAGCATCCAGGATGCAGGGCTGAGGATGCGTGCAAAGCGTCTACACCAGCGCTGTGCACATCACAGCTCAGTGCTAAGTGCCTGTGCTCGTTCTCCCCAGAGGCTGGAGGTGCCTGCCCGAGCCGTCTGGCATCTCACTGCCGTTGTTCTCCCTTCACCCAGCCGTCTCTTCTGAAGCAGGGACGTCGAATGCCTCTGGAACTTGGGCCCTGCCTGGCACCCAGTGCAGGACAACATGCAGAGAAGGGGCCCAGCAGATGACAAAGTCATAAACAAATTACTCTAGGAAGTCCAAACAGGTGCTAACAGGAAAAGCAACGCAGAGCCAAGGATGCAGCTGGGGTGCATCTGGGCGCTTCACACAGGTAAGCGTGGAGCCAGCCAGCTTCACCTGAGACTGTCCCTTCAGTCAACTGCAGTACCAGCTACACGCATGGTGTTCACTGCCCCTGACCAAGCGTCGGCAGGATTCGCAACGCTCACAACCACACCAAGCACAGACGACTGTCATGTCATTTGCACAGATGGAGACACCGAGGCCCACGGAGGTTAAAGAACACATAAAGGTCACACACCCTAGGACATGATGCACAAGAAGTTCCAGAGTTCACGCTCCTTACCGCTACACATGGGGGTGGGGGGCGGTGTGAGAGACAGAGAGAGAAAGAGGGTGCATGTGTGAGTGTGAATGAGAGCGATAGTGTGTGACAGAGAGAGAGGATGTGTGAGAGAGGGGGTGTGTGTGTGTATGTGTGTGAGAGAGAGGGTGTGTGAGAGACAGGGTGTATGTGAGAAAGGGGTGTGTGTGTGTGCGAGAGTTTGTGTGAGAGAGAAGGTATGTGTGTGAGAGACAGTGTGTGTGAGAGGGTGTAATGAGACAGAAAGGGTGTGTGTGACAGAGTGTGTAAGAGAAAGGGGTGTGTGTGCCAGAGTGTGCATGCGAGAGTTTGTGTGAGAGAAGGTATGTGTGTGAGAGACAGTGTGTGTGTGAGAGGGTGTAATGAGACAGAAAGGGTGTGTGTGTAAAGGATGCGTGTGTGCGAGAGTGTGACTGTGAGTTTGTGTGAGAAAGAAGGTATGTGTGTGAGAGACAGTGTGTGTGTGAGAGGGTGTAATGAGACAGGGTGTGTGTGTAAAGGATGCGTGTGTGCGAGAGTGTGACTGTGAGTTTGTGTGAGAAAGAAGGTATGTGTGTGAGAGATAGTGTGTGTGAGAGAGGGTGTATGAGAGAAAAAGGGGTGTGTGTATGAGAGTATGTATAGAGAGAGAAGGTATGTGTGTGAAATATAGTGTGTGTGAGAATGAGAGAGGGTGTATATGACAGAAAAAGGGGTTTGTGTGTGTGTGTGAGAGAGAAGATATATGTGTGCAAGTGTGTGTGTAAGAAAGTCTATGTGTAGAGAGAAGGTATGTGTCTGAGAGAGGGTGTATATGGGAGAGAAAGGGTGTGTGTGTGTGAGAGAGAGAGAGAATGTGTGTGTGAGAGAGAAGGTATGTGTGTGAGAGAGAGTGTGTTTGTGTGAGAGACAGGGTGTGTGTCAAATTCACCTGCGAACCTTACTTAGGACTGCAGCCCCGGGGACAGCCTCTCAGAAAACTCAGAGGAACTGCTCCAAAGGAGAAAGGAAGGAGCCAGGATATGTGTGAACTTTTTTGCTGAGAAAAACATGCAGTCAAGCATAAAAAGATTACTACTACTCACAAAGAACAGACAACTCAAGTTAATGATTTTAGTGCTTTTCTACGTACAAAAAGATGCAGGAATCTGAGCTCACTGAAATTCTCCCTGAGTGTCCAAACTATCTTCACTATCCAGGGGCCGGCATGCCCAAAGCGCAGAATGCTTGTTTTTCTTCCACTGTGAATTCCTCTCAGGCTGCACTGTCAGGGGGCAACTGCAGTGACTAATGCCTTGATCCTTGTAGAACTGGAATGGTGGCAACATTTTTTTCCTTTACAGAGATATGGAATCCAGGAAAATGTCACTCCTTTCTTTTCCTCTTCCTTTGGATTTCTTTCTCAGGTAAGATTATTCAGGCAATCCCTGAAACCTAGGTGTAATGAAGCGGAGCTAGAAGATAATGAAGCACAGGCACGAACCAAAAAAACAGACTCAATCCCACATTCTGCGTTTTAATCTAATCTGGTGCCACCCTTCACCAGCTAAGAGATCTCAGGCAAGCCACCTAACCTCACTGAGCCTCATGGTTCCTAACCAGTTAGGTGGGCATCACATATGAAAGACTCTTGTAAGGCGTAAAGGAGGTCTTGTCATACAGTGTACTGATAAAGCACACTCCTAATAAATTAGTTCCCTTCCCACCTTTCCCATACCTCAACACAAGCAAGGTTTTAAGCCAAACCCCTTACCCTCCTTTATGTCCTACCAGGGAGTAACCTTTACCCTACCCTGGTAGGTACTTATGCCCATGCATCTGGGCTTCATAAAAGCCTGCAGAAGAGCCTAGAAACAAGCACAAGAAGACCAACTGCATCCAGAGCAAGGGAGGTAGCACAGGTGCAGACGGTCCAGGTGGCCCCGGGGGTGCAAATGAATACTGCCTGGGGAGAGGCTGGCTAGCCAGGCGCTGCCGGGACACGCCCTGACCACAGCCAGAAGAGTGCCTGGAAGCCTGCAGAGGCAGGGCCCAGGACCGTGTACAGCTCTGAGGCTGCACCTATGTGGGACGTGGAGAAGGCAAGGCAGGTAAAAATGATGGGAAGCCACTTCCACCAAGAGTGGAAGAGGAGACCCATCACGAAAAGCTGTATACAGAAAAGCAAAATTCTAAATTCCTCAAGAAAGAATGCTGTTGCAAAACTATCCTATGGAGAATTCAAGAAATACAGACACACACAATTATACTTTGGAGGTCACTCCACATTTTCATACACCAACTTTGCTTGAAGCAAGGGTATCTTTAAGCTAATGAACCCTTCTCTGAGGTCACTGGTCCTGGACAGAGGGAGTTTCGTTAGCAACATGTGAAAGGGTCCTAAATGTTATTACCAAATGGAGTCAACTCAAGTAACACAGCAGGGAGCAAAGGGGAGGATGCGTAACCATTTCCAGGAGACACAGCAACTTCTATCTGAATATATTTGATCATAGTGATCCAAAGGTCTTATTAAATAAAAGATTAAAACACAAGCAAAACCCATATCTCACTGAACATATCCAGCAAGAAGTCCTAACAGGCCTTTTCCATGATAGATCAGCTTCCAAATACAGCATATGACAAAGAGATACTTAAGGAAGGACGAGTGGGAGAGCTGGCAGGTACCAGCACAAGGAAACCATGGAGTTCCCAGGTTCTAGTAGGCACAGTATTGGGGTCCGAGAGTTAGAAACGAGCCTCAGAGGTAACGTGGCCCGATCTAATTCCCAAAGCATCGGTTAAGCGCCTCCTGCTCAGGTTTGCTCCCACCCATCAGAGCACCAGGGAAATGGTAGCCTGGAGCCTGGTACCTCCAAGGCAAGCAGCACAGGCCACAAATGGCAGTGGCATTGAGCTGAAGGCCAGCTGGCAGGAAGAGGAGGTGGGCCCAGCCTTTCCTGCAACCAAGCTGCCTAGCTGGACCTCAGAGAGCAGCAGCAAAGAGATCCTCTGTTTGCAAATATACAAACATTACTAAAACAATAGCCATGGGGGTAAATTCTAGAAATTCTCAATCTTACCTGCACAAAATTGACAAAACTGAATGGAGAAAAAAATACTTTGCCTGATAATATAAATTTTCTTACCACTCCATGTTCAGGGCTCGCTGGCCAGTGGAGTCGCAAATCACAGCACGTTATAGTTTTCTGCATCTGTGCCTACTCTCCCCACCCCCATCCCTACCCCCACCCCCGCCCCAGGCTGCTTGCAGGCAAACAGCATCTCATTGTCCAGCACTCACCTTACATACAGTAGGTGCTCCATAAACACATGCTAAGAAGCCCCAGCCTGAAGTCCAAGCTCTCAGATTCTGGGCCCTCTGTCCCCAGGCTCCCTAAGGGTGGTCAGGCAGCAGCATCTCTGGGTCCTGCTCAGCCCACTGAGGCACACCGAGTCCAGGCAGCCCCAAAGGCCCAGCCATGCTGCCATCTCACCAATCTCTCTCCCCTGCCCTTTACTGTCCTTTTCTTCCTTGCTTCCTCTTCTTTTTGCTCCCTCAACACATCACCTCACAGCAAGGTGATTAAATGCACAGGATCTGCAGTCATCCGGCCTCCGCAGAGTATCTACGGTTCTGGACCTCAGCCTCTCTGGAAGTTTCCCGAATGGGAAGCAGGGGACTAGAAGTGGTGTGTGCACACAGGTGCTCGGCAGTGTCTGGCACACAGTAAGACTCACTGAGTGATAGCTGATCCTACATAACTGCCCATGGTATTCACTTGTCTAAAGGTACTTAAAATGCCAAAGGCAGAAGGTTGTTTTTCCCCCTACCTACGCAAGTCTGGTTTTGAGAAGAGCCTCTCTGCTTTGGAAACAAACTGAAACAGGTCCATATCACGAGTTCAAATACTTCCTATTCGTTTTTCATAGGGAAACAAATGACTCTGACCAGGCATGACCAAACTGGGTAAAAGGTTCTGTTCCAAATAGTGGTTAGGATCCCACACTAGTTCGTTTAAAAACAGAATAAAATAAAAATCATCCATAAAGTAGCTGAGCTAGGACAATGATAGGGTTTGCACGAGTTCTCAGTTTTAGGAATCAGAAACCTACGCTAGGCCAAAAAGTATAGGAGGGAAGGGGACAGGTTTCCTGAGCTTTTCAGGGAGCAGACTTGTAATCAACACTCTTTCCCGATCCCATGGCCCAGCCCGAGGTCCCTGAGGACCCTACACTGTGCTAAGTGTACCTGCTGGGGCACCCACAGGTGTTCCCTTCTGGATGCTTCAGAGACATCTCCTCCGACTCTGCCCGTTTTGAAGGAATGCGTCCGTTTAACCTAAATGCACCTCTCATAGACCACTTCAAGCAGATAATGCAAAAGTGAAGAGAAGGACAATGTGAAACAGTGCAGGGATGGTTGGAAGAGAGAAAGGATGACCCCCAGAATGGAGGCAAGTCCACCCCAGTCAGTTGCCTTTGACTGGTCTGTGACAACACAGCTCTGAAACCAAACACCTGAGTCTGAAGCTGAGCCCACCGTTCCCAACGGGGCCATCACTGAGCTCTCTGTGCAGGAGACAGGGGTGCCATGAGGACGGAGTGTGCCGCCCCCCACCGAGCAGCCACTCAGAACAGGCCCAGCACACAGCCACCTGCCTCCATGTGCTCCTGCAGAGACCACCATTGAGACACTGCTTACCCACTTCTCCTCCTCTCCCACTCACAAACCCAACATGTTCACAAACCCCACTCAATCACAAGGCAGCTGGAGGGGGTAAAGTGAGGGAAGGCAGGGAGGGGTGTCGCTGGCACCCTCATCAGTGGGCATTTTGTAGGCCGGGACAGCCTGCAGCAGTGTGTTGTCATAACTCAGGGGGTGATGGGCCGGAGAAGTATCGTCCACCCCTGGTCCTCCCTCTGGGCTGCTCTGCCCCTGTTTTCAAGTTCCAATGCTGACGTATCAGCAACAGAAAAGAGGCAGGGGAAGAGACTGGACGAAGCCAGACCAACCTAAGTTTCACACTGCCTTTTGTGTAGTTAGCCGTTTTAAGATAGTAAGGAAAAATCAATAAAAGCTACTAGTCAACCGCCTGATGGAATGCTGCTCCCCTCCTTCCAGAGTTCACCAGACCAGATCCTTCCCTAGATACATGGTCAAACAGACCTCTGTAGACCGGCCTAATGCAAGAAGACCCTCTCCTGGCCTTCAGCCAAACATACACACACACACACACACATACACACAAGTCTGCTCTTTCCTCGTCCCCACAGACAGTGAGGAGGCACCTCTAAGGACTGACCACTTGGCAGACGCTCCTGCCTTTCCTCTTCCACCTTCCACCAGGGTTCAAACCAACAATCCTACTTCTCCCTTCTTAATCTGATTATTACCACTTTATTCCTTTTGTTTTTCAATTGTAATTTTTTCTTCTCTGTGAAGACTGACACTGACAAAAAGTGAATGAGCTGCAGAGTTTTTAGGGCAACAGTTTCCCTGTCCTCCCTCCCCAGTTTCTTGATTACCATAGTAAGCCTTAACACCAGAAGACAGCTAAAGCCCACACCAAGAAAACAGCAAGTCACGTGCAGCTGAGCCCCAGAAGGAAGGGATGTTGTTCTGTCTCCTCCACCACCCAACCCACTCCACTGGATCAGAGCTGAATTCTGAAAAGTGGAACCAAAGGTGACAGGAGGGTGCATGGAGGCAAGGGAAAGCCCGAAGAGAGTTTAGATAAATTTCCAAACAATATCCCCACCACTCACAGTGTACCACATTATTTGTAGAAGTTAGAAACCAAAAAGGAATCAGATTTTCAACCCTGCCACCTAAAGTAGAAACTGAGAGTCTTATTTACTGCACAGATTTTAGCCCAAGTGCCATGCCTCCAGGTTTACAATTTCAACCTGCAGCTTAAGTTTAAAAGCCTGGGTACTATAGGAGTTACCTGGATTAGAATATCACAAATTTCTTTTGTCCACAAACCATTTCAATTGTCTCCCTCTCTATATTCCCCGTCTGGCCTCATAAAACATTTCACACTCTCCAAATACAGATATTTTTTCAACTCTTGTTTTTTTCTAAAGTAATGACCTGGCTAAAGAATGCTTATGGCCCAGGAATAGTCCAGAATCTTTTCCACTCTTCTATTTCAATGAAAAACGAAACCCCTGTACAAGGCACAGCCCATCAGAGCCAGGCAAGCAGCAGCAACAGGTGTCAGGGACTCTGCTGTCTGCTCCCCATCTCCACTAACACCCACGGAGGTTAGAAGCACACACTTCAGAATCAGCCCAGCTTTGAGGCCTGACCTGCCTTGTCACACATCTCACCAAATCCTAGTTCATCATCTGTAAAACCAGGGAAAATAACATGTCCTACCTTGTAGACTGTCGTGGGGAACAAATGAGGTGATGTACGTGAAGCGACTGGCACACATAAGCCCCCACACATAAGCACCCAGCAAATGTCAACTATTCTCAGCTGTCTAATAATCTGAAAAGCATAATGGTTTGGTATTTTTAAGTCTTCCAGGTTTCAAAAAGAAAGTATTAGTGAAATTCCATATGAAGGAAAAATCAAAGTCCAACTTAGCCATCCACTCACAACTTAGAACAAAGCACGTCCCCCCCATTTCTTTATCCATAAAGTGGGAAATAATATACTGCACTAAACCTGATGACCTCAGACAAAAAAGAATCAGTGAGATAACAGGTGATAAAAAAGCTTTCACTTCCTCAAAGAAAAGCAGTAAGGAAATCCAGAGTACAATTATTACTGAAACATCACATCCAGTATAACGGGACGTACGTAAACCACTGATGTTACTCAGGCTTTCAAGAACATTAGGTCTGATAGCCTTTCAATCTGGTCACAATGAGCCTGGTACAGAAGGAGGGGGTACATGGCTGCTCCTTGCAAAGCCCAGTTCAGAGGTACAGCCCATCAAATCTAGGAGTGTGCCCTGTTTGCTGGTCAGGTGTCACCCACCCAGGCCATTTCTTAGATGCCAGTGCCAGGAGAAATTAGGAAAGGCTTATGGTTCCACCTGGACAGGTTAAACCAACGTCAACCAAAATCCTTACCCACAGGAATTTTCAACAGACCCAAGAAAGGGTCCACTCTGACCCTTTATTCTCCTGTGCTGAGCAAGTAAGATCTCGTCTACGGTGCATACCATCCTTCCTGGAAAAAAAAAAGCACATTTGAGCTGGAAGGAAGAGCTCAATTGTTTCTTGTTTGATATTTACTTCTAGGTTAAGAGGTTTGAGTTTAATTTTTAACCCACCATAAAAATTTTGGTGTGAGAGCCAGAGGTTGGGATGGGAAGAAGAGTGGGGGGATTGGAGGGTTAGTCCTAACTTAAAAAGGGAGCATGCAAACAAAACTGTATCCAATTTCATCATCCACAGGTCTCCCAAACCCAAACAGGAAAGGAAAAAAAAAATTACTTATGGTTATTAAACACGTACTATGTGCCAGATATACTTGCACAGAATATTTGGTACACATTACTCTAGAGCCCATTTTCTGCCCCAAATCTAGAAACACCATGATCACCGGAACCATACCAGGTGTGGGGTAGGGGGACCTCACAATTTAGCAGTCACGTTCTAGACATTTCAAAAGCTAGCATCGTGAACACAAAAAGGCAGCTTGGCTAGGAACCAGGTCTAAGTTCCTACAGATTCTCTGCAAGAGGACCATCTAAACCCTGTTTTCCCTATAATTCTGGAATTAAGCCATGGTGTTTAGTATCCTATCCAAAAAGTTAAAACAATTTAAAATCCTAGAGAACAAGGAGAATTCACTGTAGGGCCACAACAACCTGAGCCAAGTTTCTGACCAAGTCCACTTGACCATGAAGTAAGACATGTATACAAGCTTCTGGAGGGCCCTTTACAGAGGTGCTCGGAGGAGAGCCAGCACCAGGAGCTGCCATCTGCGTGGCCAGGTAAGGAGGGCAGGGCCTCCCCGCCCGCCCAGCGCAGACGCGGAAGGTCCAGCTCACTGCAAAACCCACCGCACCTCACACGCACCCCCAGGGTACGATCCAAACGGCTGTCTCCCGAGCAGACTGTCAGATGGGACTCGCCAAGTTTTAAACGCCATCTCCCCACACACGTCCCAGAAAATGAGAAGGTGTAAGCCTCGAGGAAAACACTGCTCACAACTGGCCTGCATTTCTCAGCGCTAAGCACTGATGTCACCGTAACCGATGCCTGCGGTAAACAGCCGCCACCTTAGAGCTCACGGGCTGAGTGCGAGGCTGCAGACGCCTTCCTTCAATTGAGTCTGCGGGGAGTCGGGAGACCAGGGCGGTCCGTGAGCCTCAGGGGATGGGGGACACGGGGCACACGGGGGATGGGGGGACCCGGGGGTTGGGGGACACGGGAGAGTTGGAGGAGGGGACACGGGGAATGGGAGCACAAGGAGACGAGAGGACGAAGAACATGGGGGGAGAGGGGAGATGAGGGACACGGGGGAAGGGGGAACACGTGGGGACCTGAGGGGACGGAGGGCCACCGCAGGAATGAGGGAGTCGAGGTCCCGCCGCGCCCTCCCTCTCCGGCGCGGCTCCTCAGCTGCGCGTCCCCTCGCGGGTCCCCTCGTGCCCGGCCTCGGCGGCGCCCCTGGCAAACACGTCCAACCTCCCGCCCGCCGCCAGCGGCCCTGGACCCGGGCCTGCCGTCCGCTCCGGGGCTGCAGCGGCGGCCAGAGGGAGGCGCCCGGCCCGCGCGGGTCCCGGGCCAGGTCCGGAGCCCGTCTCACCTCCGCCTCATGCCGCGCTGCGCCAGCGTCCCGGCCGCAGCCCGCAGTCCAGACCCTCGGCCGCGGCGTCCGGCGGCCTAGTCCCGCGGCGACCCCCGCTCTGGCCGGCGCCTCAACCCGCAGCCGCCCCCTCAGCAGTCGGCGTCCCGCGCGAGCAGCACCACGGCTGCTGCTGTGGTAGCGGCGCTGCCGCCGGGTGGGGCGGGCACATGGGAGGGCGGGGCTGCGGCCCCTGGGGCGCGACCACCGAACCCCGGCCTCGGGGTGCTGACCTCAGCGCGCCTCCGGAACCCGCTCTGCCGCCCGTCCCCAGGGACGCCGTCGCGACCCGCTGGCTCAGACTTTGCCAGAAGCTCATGGTTCTATGCAGAAGGTAAAAGAGAGGGCAGCCTCCACACCCGTCCTTCTCTCCGCTCCCCCCGCAGGTTCAGTGGTATATTCCTCAAAGCCCGCCCCGAGGGACTAGGGAGGAGCTGATTGGTTGAGAACCTTGGACGGGGGCGAGGAACCGCGCGAAATGACCAATGGAAAAGCATGGTGGGCACATCAAAGCCGGCCAGAAAGGGAGGAGAGAGGATGCTATTAAAGGGCACGTTATTTGTTGCGCTCTGTAGCCGCCGCACAACACAACGGGAATTTTCTATCTGATCCAATCCAGACAGGAAACAAAGAGATTGGGGATTCTCAAATTTTGGAGTTAAGAGAGCGAAAAGAAAATATGGAGAGAATTGAAGAAGATATCTGCGTGTGCCTTTCCGCCGTCCCGTTGCCAGTTGTCTCATCTAATCCAATAAGGATACTGAAGTAGAATTGATCTCTCGTAGTCCTCATACTTTGCAAGTCTATAATCCTTGGTTTGGGATTAGCAATATTTACATATGTTCTTCAGTTTGGGGCATCAGCTAAAGAACTTTGATTGAAAGTTGACACCAGTTCCTTTGTACAGACAGTATTAACCCCACCTTTTGTGAAGACAAAGTCAATATCCTTTCTGACTCCCTCTCTGAAAGCAGAGCGTTCTTTTCATATGTGGAGAGCCACACTTTGCCCAATAATTTCTACTCTAATTTGACTCGTACTGAGAGCCACCTCCTCATCTTCTCTCTTCCTCCACATAATCAGACAACACCTCAGTTAATAATTCATTTGCCTGTTGAACTGTCCAGAGCCCCTGGCTTCAGCAACAGGTCTTGCTGGTCAGGCCTCATCAGAACTGCCAAAGTGCTGATCACTATCTCAAGTCTGTGGCAGCCGTTTAACTCGACAAGGACAGTGAGCTCTCAGTCTTCCCTACCTGTCAAATTCAAGACTTGAAAGCATCCTGTAAGGGTCCCACCTACTCTCTTTCAGAGGTTTACACCGGCAGCAGGCTGCACTTTGGTAACAACCCTCCCGACCTAACTCCACTTTCTTTTTTCAGAACTTTTTAACTTGACTGTGCCAGGTCTTAGCTGCAGCACCAGGGATCTTTCTTAAGTTGCCGCACATGGAATCTAGCTTCCTGGCTAGGATAGAACCCAGGCCCCCTGCATTGGGAGCCTGAAGCCTTAACCACTGGACCACCTGGGAAGTCCCAAAACTTTTCAACCTCCCTACACCCCTCAACCCTCTTCCAAATTGTATCAGGTGTCTGGGGTACCCTTAGTAGCTCCACTCCCCAGCCAGACAACTCGTCTTCCAACTATTAGGCAGAGTTTGAGAAAGTCCTTCCTCCATGAAGCCTTCCCAGTCTGATGAACAGAAGATTCTGGCTTATAGAGTTCCTACTTCTAATCTGTGTTCCCCAAACCCTGATTTTCTGCCCTATACTATGCAATTTTTGTTGACATATTTACCTCTTTCCTTCATTTACAGCAGCAGCTGCTGCTGCTTACATTTAGCATTGACAAATGCTTCTAATACCCTGGGTACTGCTTGGAAGTGCTTTGCATGTATCACTTCATTTCAGCCTCAGACAGGCTTAGGGAAGTTGACTTGCGCAAGGCACACACAGTGGAGGTCTAACTACAGTGCCTACCTTCACATCCCCCACAATGCAAGGCTATCTCCTATTTCTTGAGAACCAACTGCATTCCATACAAAAGATAATGTGATGCACCTATATCATGTTTTGCATTGATCCCTGTACCTGTAATATTTCAGCCTCAAACAGTCACGTCAGGAAGGTTAGGAGCAGTTTGTTACAGGCAAAGCTGTACTGAGGCACTTGCCTCCTGTAACAACCGCTGTTGAATAAGGCATTTAGTTTTCCAAGTTGTGGACTGGCCCCTGCAACCCCTGCTCCTTGAGTGAACACAGACTTTTCATATGTAGCAAGTAGAGAACCTTATAAGCAATAGGGGAAGAAATACAAAATAGCAACAACAACAACAAAAAAAAACCCACACCATGGAACAGAGAAGCCTGGTACAGCAAGTGCTCTCAGTGGGCTTGTGTAAACGGGGAGAAGCACCTTCTACTTCACTTTACTGGCTTATTGCTCATATGTTGTCAATGAGAGTATGTCTTTGACACATCTGGCAAATTCCACAGAAAAGGGCAACAAAAACTGCACCCCGCTCCCTATGGTGCCTGGAGACAGAATCAACCCATGCCCGTGACAAAGGGGCGTCCCTGTGTGGGGTTGCTGACTCTAATTCGGGGAACTTCCTGATTTGCCATTGAGTGAAATGTCCTGCTCCACTGACAGTGGTGCCACAGCTTGAAAAAATAAGCTGGGCTAATGATTTCATTCTTTTTAAACTGCTGAAATCGTCACAGGGATGGGCAGGCCAGCAAAATGGCATGGGAACCAGTCAACTTTAGATATCAATTGAGAAGGCTGAGCATGGCCATCCTGGAGTCAGTATTTCCAAGTTGCTGTCTGCCTGACCCAGCCCTTACCCATCTGGTTAATTTTCACTCCCATAGTGCTTCTGTCTTTTCCCATCCCCAGAGAGCTCTAAAATGCCTCTGCTTATCTGGGTGTTTTATTTATGCATCCAGGCATTTCTTGGGTACCTACTATAAGCAAAGAACTCTCAGGTTGTGTGAAGTAATCCTGATGGATCGCCCAGGAAGCCTGCACCTACTGATTAGATGAGTGTGGAAAACATCAGACCCCCTTGGTGAGGAGTGGATCAGATCAGCAGGTGCCAGGACTCTATCCCCAGCTAAACATACAAGCTAGCATTAGACCACTCCTGCCGCAGGGCAGGAGGAGCATGGGGTGGGGGTTGGGGAGAGGGCCCTTGTTGGGGAGGAAGGTGGAGAGATTGAAGGCACCCAGGAATAACTGCACATGAACCAAACAGAAGGCAAGATGATGTCCATCCATAATTTGGCCACTGAAAGAATTGTGATGTGGTCTGTCTTACTTTTAAGAAAAGGAAAATTCCTGATTTCCAAAGTAATACATGTCCATCATTTTAAGATGTTTAATAGAGAAAATTACAAAAATAATAAAAAATCTAGCCATTCCTCTTACCAGCATATCAGTGTTACAATTTTGATATATGTTTTTTCCTAAACTTTTTTTTGTGTGTACATGTGTATGTATTTTCTTTTTTGTATGTATCTCCCCTGCCCCCAACCAGGGATCCAACCCATGCCCCCTGTAGTCTTGACCACTGGACTGCCAGGGAAGTCCCCCTGCGTATATCTTTTTTTAAATCAAAATTGATCAAAATTGATCAAACTGCTTTGTAATCTATTAATACTTTCTCCTTAATAAGACCAGCAATTTTCCCATGCTATGTAAATTATTCTAAAAGATGATTTTAAATGGTTGCATCATATGGCTATACCTTAAGTTATTTAATTCTATTTTTAGGTATTAAGATTATTTTCAATTCTTCATTATTATATGTAACTTCAAGGATTATCCATATATGTAAATGTTTATATATTTTTACGATTATTTCCTAATATTTCTAGAAATAGAATTGCTTGGTCAAAATGTATGCACATTTTTTTTCTTTTTTTTTTTAATTTATTTTAAATGGAGGCTAATCACTTTACAATATTGCGGTAGTCCCTGCCACACATCAACACGAATCAGCCACAGGTGCACACATGTCTCCCCCGTCCTGAACCCCGCTCCCACCTTGCTCCCCACCCCATCCCCTGGGCTATCCCAGATCACCCACTTTGAGTGCCCCACCTCATGCATGCAACCTGCACTGGTCATCCATTTTATGGTAATATACATGTTTCTCCCAAATCATCCCTCCCTTGCCCTCTCCCACAGAGTCCAAAAGTCTGTTCCTTACATCTGTGTCTCCCTCACTGTCCTGCATATATTTCTAGAAATGGAATTGCTTGGTCAAAATGCATGCACATTTTTAAAATGTCTCACATATTGCCAGTGGTCTTTCGGAAAGTTTACAGCAGTTCCATCCTCACCAGCCATCTATGATGTGGCTATTTCTCTGAACCCTCGCCAATCGTGGACACCTCTTTTGTAATCCTTGCCATTTGACAGATGAAAAACAATATCTTGTTGTTTTGGTTATCATGCTGTATTTTTAACCCATCAAGGTGATAAATACGTATCCGTCCTTCCAAGTCCCCTGAATTGAATAGCAAAATGAGTGCTTCCTTCCCCCGCCACCCCATTCAGCCACTCTTCTCCCAAATCCCTGAGAACAGATAGAGAAATCAAGAGGAAAATCTGCTCAAATGACTAGACAAACTCAGGGCCATGTCACCTGAACCAGTAAAGAAGGTAGTGGAACAGATGGCTCAATGGAGCACATATGCTCTAAATTACGACTTTGAAATGGGTAACAAGTCCTTACACAGAAACTTTTTTAGCTATAAAAGGAGATGAGTCCCCTGAGTTATATTTAGTACTGGCTAATACGAAAATCATTTGCATTTCTTCAACAACACCCAGTTCTGTGATGGGGCAAGTCCATGATGAGCCATCCTCCAGATCGAGTGGCCAAGCCACCCAATGTGACTCTCAATTCCTGCCCAACTTTCTGGTCCCTTGGCTTTGTTTTTTTCTTGTGGCTTTCTCCACAGCCTCTTCTCCCCTCCAGCTGTCAGTATCCTAATCTCCCACTGAAGAACTTATCCCTCCCCCATTCCCAGCTGTGTTTGGTCAGGATTGAGTCCAACCCCTCTCTGGACTTGATGTGGGATGCAGAAAGCTCTGGGAGCTGCTAGCAGCCGTCCTGGGCCATGAGGTTGAACCTGCACCAGAAAGAGAGGAGTTGAGAAAGTGAGAGGGGAGCTATGTCAGGTCAAATCCGTGAGCCCTGATTCAAGTCTCTTGGGGAGCCTGTGTGTAAAACAATACCTTCCCTCTTTCTTTAAAAAACTTAAACCAGCTTTGGCCAGCTTTCTGTCACAAGCCAAGAATGCTGACCGAAACACTGCCTGTGGATGGATTCCGTGGTGCAGTAGGAACCCAGTCCATTCAACTCAAGTGTTCTCAATGTCACTGCCGCTAGTTCAGTTCATCACGACCCCAAGAGTGTTCTGATGCAAGGTACCACCAAGGAAAAACCAAGCTACATGGAGCCTGAGGATTCCAGGTTGCCTTGGACAGACTCAGAAGCCTGCCCATCTACCTGTAGGATGAGAGTCAAAGGGGAAGAACAGGATGGTGAGGTACAATTTGATTCCTGGACAACCTCCGCTATCATGTGGACCTACTGAAGACAAGAGGGTCTGAAAAGCTTGATGTCCTGCTTCTCTTCTACACTGAAGACTGATTTGAAAACAAGCCAGTCTTAGGACTTCCTTGGCAGTCCAGGGGCTAAGACTCTGCGCTCCCAATGCAGAAGGCCTGGGTTCAACCCCTGGTCAAGGAACTAGATCCCACACACTTCAACCAAGACCCAGAACAACTGAATAAATAAATGTTTAAATTTAAAAAAACAAACAAACAAAAAAACAGGACATAGGATCTGCCCTCAAGGAGCTGACAACTGGGTACAGATAGGAAAGGATCGTTGCCAGGTAGGAAGTATTATCTCGTGAGACTGAGAAGGAGCCCATTCAAGACGTCAGGGGAGGTTTTGTGGAGAAGGGGATATTTGAGTGGCCCCTTAAAAGAGACAGAGAGAGAAAGGTGTTATAAGAGTTGAACCTCTTTAACTTGTCCTGGTTCCCACATGCAAAGAACAAGCAGAGTTCCTCCCCAAGAACCATCTTACAGCCCCAGGGAGAGGCAGGCTGGTGGGTTAGAAAGAAAGGGAATTTGAGAGGGTAAATACGACCATGCTAATGTCTCAGTGAAGAGAGGGATGGGATGGGAAGTCTTTGGGATTACCTTCTTTGGCTTATTTGTGCTCTTTCATTTTGGGAGAGAATGGACTATGGAACCTCCTTTTGTATTTTAACACAAGTCTCCCCAAAACAGGGAAAGTTAATGAGAAAAGCATCCATATCTCCCCATATTTCCTCTAGACTTATAGTCTCTGGGTCCTGGTCCCCCCAAAAGCACAGGTCTGTAGCCAAAGTTCATCTGCTTGGAAGCCCAGCCTAAACATGTCAGCATGGTGCCCTCGGAGATTATGTTACAGCAGAACTGCCAAGGAGAAGCCTGTAAATAGTCTGGGCCCCTTGGACCAGACACCCCTAACCTTATTTACAGGAGAAGCTACTCTGATTTCCTGGAAATGTTTAATTCCTGACCATGGAAGCCCTGAGGACAGAGTAGGGACAGGAGACACCTGATCACTCCCCTGCCCACCTGCCCGGACCTTGAGCTGGGACCAGGCAGGGCAGAGCTGCCCCCGGGGGTTGATGCCTCAGCTCTCCCTGGGCGGTGGGCCCACCTCCTGCAGGAGCACTTGAGGGTCCACCCTGGGGTGCTGTTCGAATACCACCTTCAGGGCGTCCCAGCCTGATGAGCGTGGAAAGCACTCAGGCCCCGTGGTTCGCAGGTCTGGGCCTGCTGTCCCACAGGAGGGCTCCGGGTGGACATCTGTGGCTCTTGCCAGCCCAGCGTCCAGGCCCTCTCGCGGGGTAACGGCACCTACAACCTCTTTTGTGGGTGGCCATGTGATCAGGGTGCCCTGCTCTGGAGGCAGCCCAGGCCAGGCAGGCTGACTTCTCCCCCTGGAATTTGAGTGTTAAGCAGAGACACACACGCACTGAAAATAACTGGAGCTGATTCATCCAGTCGCGAGTGCACTAAAGAAGGAAACCAGTGTCTCTCTGCTCTCTCGGGCCCCTTAGCTGCCTGGGTTCTCATCCTTCCCAAGGCCTGGCTGTTTACTTTTCATTCCGCTGTGTGAACTAATTCCTATTCTTCCAGTAAATGTCCTCACCCTTCCCCAAAGTTAGCCCTAAAGCCTACTTCCATTATTGGAAACCAAAAACCCCCAAAAGGTATAAGTTCTAACCCTCCTAACAACCTCATTTGTCATTATTATCCCTATTTTAATGTAAGGTAATTGAGCTTCACAGAAGTTAAAAGACTTGCCCAAGGACCCACAGCTCACGAGTGCCACACTAGAACGTGAACCCAAGTCATCTGACTTAGAGACACAACAAGAGTGCGGGTTTCATCATGAGACTAAAACAAGCCCACTTCCCTGGTTTCTGCAGAAAAATCCTGATCACATCAGTATCTCTGAATAGCAGGAATCTTCTCCAAATCAGAAAAATGGAGAAAGTAGCCCTTCACAGAGTTACTGAGAGTTGATACTGGCCTTCTGAGTCGACCCAAGTACAATGTTCTCTGTGTGTGTGTCTCTCTTCTCTTGCCCTGGGGGGCTCTCCCCTCCATCTCTAGCCCCTCCTGTGTCCTGATATCCTGTTCCTGAAAGGCCTATCAGAGAACGCAGGAAAAAGAAAAGAAAACGCAGACACCCTCCGAGGAGTGCAAGGGGCACATAAATATGCATAAAAACCTAAACTTTCCACCGAATATGCCTTTGGAAAGAAGACAGCAAGAGTTTTCATTCCTCTCGAGGATAATGGAAACACAGAGACACTAAGTGTTTACCTTGAGGTTATACCACAAACTCAGTGGTAAGGTGACCCCAGGTCAGCTGGTCTGAAAATTCCAGAGAACAGGTGTCCCAAGTTTCTGGTTTGGAACCTACCTGATCCCTGCTTTCCCTCTTTCCCTACTCTCTGTCCCAATTCAAATAAATCATTTACACGTCCACGTTGGGTAGATTTCTAACAAAGTTTGCCCAGACCTCTGTCTATCACATATCTCACCTCTCCCTTCAGGGCTGTGACTTACTTAAACTGTTCTTGTAACTGTTTGAATGGGGGGAAAGTTCCCAAAGTTGTATTCCCTATGCTGGAAAAATTAAAGTTCCCTTAGAAAATACAGTTAAAGAGAGAGTGCTATTTCCACTAAGATTTCTGAGGCTTCTTTAGCGACAAATTGACATTTTCCCAGGACTGCGATTATAAATAGCACATATAACTAAAAGATCAACCAGTCAGAGCTTCCCTGGTGGCTCAGTGGTAAAGAATCCATCTGCCAGTGCAGGAAACAAGGGTTCGATCCCTGATCACGGAAGATCTAAAGCGACTAAGCCCATGTGCCACACGATTGAGCCTATGCTCCAGAGCTCAGGAGCCACAACTACTGAAGCACACTCACCCAACAAGAGAAGCCCCTGCAAGAAGCCTGTGCACCGCAACTAAAGAGTAGCCCCAAGAAGCAATGAAGACCCAGCACAGCCAAATAAATAATTAAATTATATAAATATATACACACACATATGTGTAAAGATCAGTCAACAGCTATTCACAAACTATCTGCCATAAGCAAGGAATTTACCAAAATTGACACTAGCTTACAACAAGTAAAAAAAAATCCACACAGCATGAAGTTATTCAACGTAACTTTGATTCTTGTGATTTTTCTGGTTTCTAGAGCCAAGAAAACAAATTCCCAGATAATTCCTGGGATCTC
Organism: Cervus canadensis; assembly: GCF_019320065.1. Classification (NCBI taxonomy): domain Eukaryota; kingdom Metazoa; phylum Chordata; class Mammalia; order Artiodactyla; family Cervidae; genus Cervus; species Cervus canadensis. The sequence goes on along the minus strand of NC_057406.1, from coordinate 10,277,373 downwards.
TTTTCTTCTCTTGTATATTGATTCCTTCCAGTCTTGAAGGTCTTACACTCAACAGCAAATGAATTTTTAAAACTATGACCCATCACTTTGGCAACTGGCACATGGGCATTTGTCTTCCTCAGGCACACAGATTATTTCAAGTTACAAACATGGTGTGCTTGCTAGTTTATATTCTCTTTTTCATTTTATAAGTCTTTTCCTATTTCTCTCTGTATGTGTCTGGATGTAAGCTTTCATTGAAACACAAAATATTCCATTATACAGATACACCACAAAATTTTTAAACTGTTCCTCTAATGTGGGGACATTTCTGTTATTTCTATTTCTTTCTATTATAACTAACACAGTCAAGGATATCTTTAATGTATTTAGAATTTTAAAAATCTTTATTAAGTAACTTCATTGGGAAAAATTCCTGGGTATAGTACTTTTATAACTTTTCCTAACATTACATTGCATTCCTCCCAAATGTTACCAATTTACATGCAACCCACAGCAAAAAGTGCAATTTTACAGCACCCTTAGTAGCATTAGGTGCTATTTTTTTTATTGTTACCCTCATTAGCAAGAAATAAAACAGTCAGTGTTGCTATGATCTTCACTTTTGATTACTGTCAATGAGGAACATTATCTGTGTGTTTTTTTCTTATTCCTTTACTCATCTGAGTAAATTTCTTGTTATTTTTTTTTTTAAATCATTATTTATTTATTTGGCTCACCAGGTCTTAGTTGCAGCATGCTGAATCTTTAGTTGCAGTGTAAGAACTCTTAGCTGTGGCATATGGGATCTAGCTTCCTGACCAGGGATTGAACCCAGACCCCCTGCGCTGGTAGCATGGCCTCTTAGCTACCAGACCACCAGGGAAATCCCTTGTTATTTCTTTCTAAAATGCTGGCCATGACCCACCAAACTGATTTCATGACCCACTAATGAGTCATAATCCACAGTCTGAAAAAAATGTAAGGCAGTTTCATTTCACATTGCAGTCTCTGTTATTCGCTCCAATGAACTGATACACATGGATTAAGCCAAGTCAACTGGACATCTGCCCCCAGCAGCCTGTGAAATAAATTGCCCATTTTCAGAGACTAGATATTGGTGGTCATGGACGAGCAGGTGGCAGTGAGAACTAGGACATGGTGTTGCTGTTTCAGCTTGCCATCCAGGGGGCTGGCTGCCTTCACAGGGTTGGCCTGGCCTGCCCGTGAGGTATAGCAGCTCTGTGGTGTCACGTTGGGAAAGGGCATTTGGGCCTGAGGTCGCAGAAGGCCCTGGGGGCCATCCTTCATGTGGACTAGCCCAGAGCATCTCCAGTTCAACCAAGAGGCTAGAGCAACTGCCCACAGCCTGGCAGTGCCAAGTGATTGCGGAGGAACCGGAAGGAGGCCCAGGCTGGGTAAGCGAAGGCATTGTCTCAGGAGGTCAGGTCACTCCAGGAAGAGACACGAGAGTGCTTCGTGAACCAGGCAGGCACTGGGAAGGGGTCCCTCCAGGTCAGCACCCGGGGACACTGGAGGGTGAGTCCAGGCAGGAGTGTGGGGGAGCTGCGGTCATCCTGGGGATGCCTGTCTCCCAGCCATTCCCACAGCTGCCCTAGGACATGAGTTCTGTGATCCACATCACGTGGTTGTATGACTTTTAGACAGGTCTTAATTCTCTTGCCTATGGATGAGGGGAATGACCAAGCCTTGCCAGGGGTCTCAGAAGAGACAGTACTTTTATGCCAAGCCATCAAGGAGACCATAACCAATCTCTATCAGCCAAAATTAAAACAAGCACCTTGAGAAGCTGTGACTGGTGGAGTTCTGGCTCCAGGTCAGTAAATTATGCTTTCCAGAGTGTCTACATTTTTAATGTCTCATGCTCAGAATCTTCTGGCCTTACCTAATTTCCTTGAGCACCTTAGGCATTGCAAACTCAAACTTGCCTTCCACCCCCTTCACAGCACTTATGAATATTCATGAGGTGACCTTAGACCGAAAGCACTGGAAAAACCTGTCCCCACAGGACTACTCCTGTGGGCAGTAGTACCTGCAGAGAAGAGGTGACATGTCCCTTAGATATTCAGGGAGACCCCTCAAATTCAGGAGGAGTTCAAGCTATGCTGAAGGGTTTTAGGCCTGAGAAAGACAAGAATTTCTGATTCTTAGGTGTTCTTAAGTTGCTTCTCCCTTCTTCAGAGTGGCTACCACATTCCTAATTGTGGTGTCCGTCCTTCTTTCTAAGTGTCCATCCTCCTCGCAGCAGGGGGGAGATGTGCACATGACCCTGACAGCTACTAACAGGAAGTCCATCACCTATAGGAGGACGCGGCTGTCACCCTGCAGACTTGCAAAAGCATGCTTCTCTTCCCCTGCTTTCCCTGGAATACAAATCAGAGCATTTCATTTAGTAAGGAGACCTGTCCTCAGAGAGATGCTTCCTCCTTCCTCTGAAACAGCACCTTCACCCCGAGCCTCTCTGAGGGGCTTGAGCATGTGGACATTAATAGCAGTCACACACCTGCCCTCCGACAGCTGTTCACTGGAGAGAGAAAGCCACCCCGATGAAGCAGAATGGTGGGTTGCAAACTTAGCTCGTTAGAATCACCCTGGAGCTTAAAAAAATTGGCTGTATCTCAGACCAATTAAGCCAGAATCTCTGGAGATGGGACCCAGGCATCAATATTTTATTTTATTTATTTTACTGGCAATTCCCTGTCAGTCCAGTGGTTTAGATGCTGTGCTCCCAATGCAGGGGGCACAGATTCGATCCCTGGTTGGGGAACGAACCCCATGTCTCTCAGGGGCACCACTCGGCAATAAATAAATATATACATAATATTCCTGGCTTCCCTGATGGATCAGTGGTGGAGAACCCGCCTGTCAATGCTGGAGACAGTGTTTGGATCCCTGACCCACGAAGATCCCACAAGCAAAAGATTAACTAAGGCCGAGTGCCACAGTTATTGAGCCTGTGCTCTAGTATGGGGGAACTGCAACTACTGAAGCCCATACGCCCTAGGGCCTGAGCTCTGCAACACGAGAAGCCACTGCAATGAGAAGCCTGCGCCCCACAGCTAGAGAGTACCCGGCTCAGCCAAAAATAAATATATAAAATTGAAAATATATATATTAAAAAAAAATTGAAGTATAATTGACCTACAACACTATCTTAGCTCCCGGTGCACCACACAGTGATTCGGTATTTCTCTATATTACAAAATGACCACAGCCAGGCATCAGTACCTTTTAAAGCTCCCCAGGTGTTGCAACATGCAGGCCGGGCTGAGAACCGCTCCCAACGGTGCAGCCTTCTGTTGCTCTCTCTTTAGCAAGACTTCACCCTTCTCTCGAAAGGAACCTTTATAACAGCGAAACCTCTAAATCGTTGATCACAGTAACAGACCAATAAGAAGGTCTTTGGGGGTGGGGGGGATGGGAAGATGGGGACGGATGGGCAGACAAGGAGAGGACTTTACATCCAGAGAGTATTTTACCGTGGAATCACAATCCTTGGATTCTAAACAAAGCCAGTCTCCAGGAAGGCATTCGGCCCCTGCCTCGCTTCCGGAGCAGCTGAACTTCACACCCTTTGTCAGAGCTCTCCAAGAGAAACACCTGCGCTGCAGCCACCGCGGCCCCGGGTGCGGTCACGCGCGCCGGGTCCAGGCCCGGGCTCCGGGCTTGAGCGCGTGGCCTCCGCTAGCCGGAAGGAGACTCCGGGGTCGGGGGAGGGGGCACGGCCTCGCTGCGGAGGTGATTGACGCGCTGCCCTCCGCGCCGGCAAGGGCATCCGGCAGCCGCTGTTTGCGCGGAAGCGGCTGGGAGCCCGAGCCCGGCGGTCCCTCATGTAGGTTGCGGTGGGGGGGCGTTTGCGGGGATCCGCGCGGTTGGGGGCTGTCGGTAATGGAGGCCCCGAGACGGCGCAGCTGCGCTAAGGGCGCGTTTAGGAGACGAAATAATAATACCAAGATGTCAGAAACGAAAAGCCTTCCCGGCCACAAGCGATTTAAAGGTGTGACTTTTAAAGACAGCAGCAGTCCAGACAGTGCCTGACCGTGTGGTGTGGAGACCCGCCCCGGAGAGGACAGGGCTGCACTCACCCGCGGGCCCTCGGGCGGGCGGTCTTCGGAGCGCGCAGGTGCTCCGGCCGCTCCCCTGCTGAGCGCGCCCCGCCGGCCCCAGGCTCGGTCCACGCCCGGCTCCGGCGGCCGGAGGAGCGCGACCCTCGCGGCGCGAGGAGGAGGCCGGGTCCTGCCGCAGCCTCCTCTGCGCCCGGCTCCGCGGTCGCTATGGAAACCAGGCGCGGCCCGAAAGGTGACACAGCGAGGCGCCCCCGGCCCTCCCGGCCTCTGCGGGGCCAGGCCAGGTCTGCGGTGGTGGGGCTTCCCGGGCCGCACCCTCAGAACGTCCCCTCCACCCCCAACCAGACCCTCCCTTCCCCGTCCTCCCGGCCTCCTCCCTCGCCCCCTCCCCAGCCCCACCTCGGTCCGCTCGGTTCCGTGGAAATGCTGGCTCTTCTTCGGCTCTTCCACGCGGAGACCCCGGGCGCTGGGCTGCTCAGCGACCTGCGCCTCTGCCGGGGTCCGGATCCCGCCTCACTCTGCACGAGCCCTGGACTGCAGCGGCCCGCGGACTGGAAAGCAATCTGCCAAGCCCTAAGGAAGGCAGATGGAAGGCTGGAGAGCTCGGAATAAATTCCTCAGCATTTGCCTATTATAATCGGAGCAGAAAGAAGCCTTAGTGATGATCGCGTCTTCAAGGATCGTTGGCTTCAGTAAGACATCCATCAAGCTGAGCGGCGGAGAGCAGAGCGACTCCAGCAGCACCCTCAGGACAGGGCTGATGCCTCCAAGAGACGCGGCTCCTGCGTGTCTCTGCTGCTGCCTGGTAATCCCGCCGTCTCTACCTCCTTTTCCTTTTTTTTTTAATACCACCTTCTATCAGATTATGTTAATACCTCAGGCCTTTTAAGGTCTGCATAGTATTCTGGAGCACAAGTGTCCTATTTAATATTTATTTCATATTTTGGCTTCACTGGGTCTTAGCAACTGCCAACCCTGGCTTAGTTGCCCCTCAGACTGTGGGATCTTTGTTCCCCGAGGAGGGATGGAACCTACGTGGCCTGCATTGGAGGGCGGATTCTCAACCACTGGACCATCGGTGCAATCTCCGTGCGCGCTCCGAGGACCGCCTGCCCGAGCTCTGACCATGTGCCTAGGCTATTTGTGGGTTATTTCATTTAATCCTTGGGTCAACCTATGATTTTACATCACTGTTTTATGAGCTGGGAACATAAGAACACAAAGAAGTTACTTCCTTGTGTAACCTACCCAGGTAGATGAAGGTAAAGCTGGAATTCCCACCCAGTTCTCTCTGACACAAAGAACTGACACAAAGATGGCCGGAGGCCATCTGGGGTTGGCCCAAGTGGGTATTAGGGAAAACCTCTAGAATATCTGGAATCCCACCTTTCATTCACTTATTTATTTCCAGTAAAGGTCCCCAGCTGGGGAATAGCTGCTCCAAGAGCTCTGCAGCCACAGGAGCAGAGAGAGAGGGACCCGCTGGGGTTCTCCGTGCTGCCCACGGCAACTGGGCTGTCCACGTGATACAGCGTGGATACTGGAATCCATCCACCGGAAGATGGAGAGGGCCTGAGCTCTGCTCCCAGGGATGAGGGGCCCAGCAGCTGTGCCAGTTTAGCTTGGAGACTTCTGCCGTCAAATCTCTGATGGACTGTCCCAGGAAGGAGAGGTATGTGGCCCTCCACAGGGCAGTAGCAGGGCTACTAGGGACGCAGGTCAGTGGAGCCAGCTCTCTGCTCAGTCTGAGGATTTCCCATCACTGCTGGCTCACAACAGGGTGATCTGCAAGTGAACTCAGGAAAATGCAGGGACCATGCAGCCAAGGGCTTGGAGGAGGATACCCTTCATTCTCCAAGGCCATCCTCCACATGTATGACCCCAATTGACATGGGTGACACCAGACACCTGCTTTGGGAAACGTTGACTCTGTGACTCCCAGGTCCCTTTCAAATCAAAGATTCTGTGACCTGTCAGTGTCTGTTTTTCTTGTACTGCTATTTTACTCCAGTAGATAATGTTTTTAGTGCTTTTGACTCTTGGACTCCCAAAACAATTCAGAATGGTTCATACTATTAGAATGCATATTTTTTAAAAAACAAAAATTTTAATGAAAAAATTGAATCCAGGAGGATCCCTGGGAAGAAGTGAATTGCTACAGAATTCGGGCACTAAATTAAAAGCGAAGTTTGTTCCAGTGGAAGTCACTCAGTCATGTCTGACTCTTTGCAACCCGTGGACCATACAGTCCTTGAAACTCTCCAGGCCAGAATACTGGTGTAGGTAGCCGTTCCCTTCTCTAGGGGATCTTCCCAACCCAGGGTTCAAACCCAGGTCTCCTGCATCGCAGGCAGATTCTTTACCAGCTGAGCTACCAGGAAAGCCCAAGTTTGCTCTAAGTCTGGGCAAAGAGAAGCAAGTGTGATGTTATTGGTTCTCACTGTTCAGGAAGGGGATGCCCACACGCCACTGGCCTCAACTTCCCACTGGGACTGAGAAGCCCAGAACGACAGGAGCAAGTTCTTCCCTTCATTTTATTTAATTTTTATTAAAACTTTTAAACATTTACTTTTATTTATTTAGCTGCACTGGGTCTTCGTTGTAGCATGCAGGGTCTCTTACTTGTGACGTGGGATCTAGTCCCCTGACCCAGGATTGAACCCTGGGCCCCTGCATTGGGAGCTCGTAGTCTTAGCCACCCCCAGGGAAGTCCCCTCCCCTGCCTTTATGCCCTCCCCTTCAATAACATGCATGGGAACGTTTTATACAGTGTTGGTGCTTAGTGTATTCTGATTGACTTGACTTACTTTTTTCTGCCATGCCATGAGGCTTGTGGGATTTCAGTTCCCCAGCCAGGGATTGAACCTGGTAGAAGCAGTGTCCTGGTCAGGCTCTCAGCCGTGGCTCTGAACTCACATGATACTGCTCTGGGAGAGGGTGGAAGGGGGGCTGGGCCTGGCCTATAGTGGGCCCCAGGCTGCCATGATGGCACCCACTGGTCCCTGCTCATGTTTTCTGAGCAGGTTTCCGTCCTCAGTATGTCTGTGTGCCGAGCACAGCTGCTCCACACACAGGCCTGCTTCCTTCTGGAGCTCTAGTCATGTCCAGTGGGAACAAGAACCAACACCGCTATTTCTCTTGCTTAGAACACAAGCCCCCTGTTAGGTGTTCATCCTGCCGCTGCTCTGTTAAGCAGCTACTTCTCAGCTCTTTTTCCAGGTGAGGAAATGGAAGCAGACAGGGTCAGGGACCTGCTGAAGGTCACAAGCCCCACCTTAGCGTTCTGGCTGTAGGTTTATGCTCCCAACCACCATACCCCCTGCCCCTTGGCAGGTGTCTGTATGTCCTTAATCAAGTCACTCAGGGACCAAGGTCCAAAGTGAGGTTTTCTTGGTGAAAAGACTTCTGGTGCTGTGTTCTCTGCCCTCCTCTTTCCAGGCTCCTCTTTTCCCTGGAGACAGGCGCTGAGATGGCCCTGTGTTTCCTTCCCCACCCAGCTTCCTGGGAGGGCTGCCTTCCAGCCTGCCCCCAGCTCTGCTTGGCTCAGGGCTTTGGAATGAAAGACGCAAGACTGAGCTCCTAGGAGTGACTCACCTCTGCTTGGAGGGATTACAACCGGCTTTCGTGCCACTTAGCCATTCGTTCTCTATTTTCCTGAAAATGCCACATGGTCAAAAAAAAAAAAAAAGCCACATGGTCTATATTTTATTTTAAAATCAGCAGGGGGGACTTCCCTGGTGGTCCAGTGGTTGAGAATCTGCCTTCCAATGCAGGGGTTATGGGTTTGATCCCTGGCTGGGAAACTAAGATCCTACATGCCACGGGGTAGCTAAGCCCATGCACCACAACTAGAGAATCCCCCACTCGCAGCAACGAAGACCCAGCAAAGCTAAAAGAAAAAAAAAAAAAAGAATAAATAGACTTTTTCATAGACTTTGCTTTGGGTGCTTATCAGCATGACCGCCCCTTCACCTCCATCTCTCCCACTGTCCCGGGATCATTACAACCACCTGGACAGGTACTGCAGCCCCTGAAGGCCTGGGTCACTCTCCACCTGTGACCTGTAGGTAGACGCTTAATAGGAACCTCCTGATCCCACTGTCTCAGGCCATCTCAGGTCCAGTGGAACCGGGCCAGGATCAAGCCCTGGGTGTGGCTTCCAGGCCTGGGTCGGCAGGAGCAGGTCTGTGCCGGGCATCTCCTGCTTCTGCTCCTGGTAGACTCAGCTAAGCCCAAGGGCAGGAAGACACAGAGGGCGTGCCCGCAGGAGGCGCGCCCTCTTGTGCAGTTTCCCACACAGCCAAGAGTCAGCCCTTTCTTCCGCTCAGACCAGCCGAGTCACTGGCCCCAACCACACTGTCTGGAGTCGTATGAATCTCATGCCCGTGAACGTTCTCTGTAGGAGGCTCCCAGGCTTGAAGCAACAAACAAGCAAGTCAATACTCTTCCCACCTGGACACAATGGGCCTGCGGGCCTGGGAGCAGCCAGGCTTCCCTGAAGACTGTCAAATCCGCTGAGACAAAGGCCAGATGGAGGCCGGACTTCAGGGGTCACACAGAGAACATCTGCTCTGTTATAGGGTGGCAGGAAGTGCAAGGACCCATGGCTTCCTCTGTCCATGGGATTCTCCAGGCAAGAGTACTGGAGTGGGTAGCCATTCCTTTTCTCCAGGGGATCTTCCCGACCCAGGGATTGAACCTGGGTCTCCTGCATTGCAGGAAGATTCTTTACCATCTAAACTTCTCTGTATCAGAGAAGCCCCATTGAACAGGTTACTTCACCCAGGTTACTTCAAAAATGTCTTTAGACCTAAAGTGAGGAGGTCTGGATTTGAGTTCCAGCCAGATTATCTATTAACTGCATGGCCCTGAGCAAATCAATGAGCTTCTCCAAAGCACAAATTTCATTATCCGTCGAATGGGAACAGAACAAGGCCAAAAAAGAAAAAAAAAAGAAAGAAACATGTTTCCTTCACACAGGAGCACGTGAGGATCAAATAACAGCACGCATGAAAACGTTTTGTAAACTGTAATGTGCTCTGGAACTGTCAAGGGTCGTATAAAATGCTGTTTATTGCAGTTAACAATGGTAGTTTCAGTAGTTTGTTCCTCTACTCAAGTTTTGACCAGAACAGTGTGAACAGTGAAAAATGGTGAGCTCTGATTTTCTGTCACTTTCTAGTCCACATCATGCCCCAGGCAGGCAGGAGCAGCAGGGACTGAGGGGGGGTTAGCATGGCGCAGACCTGCAGGGAGCACAACAGGTAGGAAAGAAGCACGTACCTGTGTACTCATCGTGGTCAGGGGCTGGATCCTGACAGACTTTAGGGTGGGCTGGAGGGGGCCAGCCCCCTGCAGAGCTGACCATCACCCAGCAAGAAGCACAGTGGATGCTGACCCACTGACAAGCCTCCCTACCCTCTGGGCTCCCTGCCCTGGGCTGCTCATAAAACCCTGGTCACCTCTACTCTGGACCTTGACTGCAAGGACCTTGGAAGCAGCTCACTGGTGGACTTGGGGTCTCGTTGGTATCCACAGCCCTGGTGTTTCCATTCAGACTCCCAAGCAGGCAACACTGGCTCACAGAAAAGAAGCCTACATTTTAGGTATCAGAAACTTCATCCTTTATGCATCCCAGTGCCTTTGTGTCCAGGACAAGAGTTCCAGCAGTAAGGATGCTGCTGTTGCTGTTAGTGAACAAAGTTCATGTCACAGTGAGGGCAAATAGAAAGATCGGAGTTTGGAGCAGAGGGCTGTTTATTGCAGAACCCAGCAAGGAGAACAGGTGGCTTATGTTCAAAAACACCGAACTTCTCTATGCTTTTGGGGGGGAAGGTTTTTGGGTTGTTCGTTTTTTTTTTTTCCCAAATATTTATTTATATGTATTTGGCTGCTCCGGGTCTTAGTTACAGCACGCAGGGTCTTCAATTTTCATTGCAGCATGCAGGATCTCTTAGTTGAGGCATATAGGACCTAGTTCCCTGTCCCTGCATTGGGAGTGTGGAGTCTTAGCCACTGAACTACAGGGAAGTCCTGAAATGTATTTCTTAAATAATGAGACTTGAAAGTCAAGATTATACCTTGATTCATGGGCTGTAGGACGGATGTTGTGTTAGCAGGCAGGAAAACAGCATTCATCAGAGCTCTTGGGTGACAAGGTTTGTTGTCACTGAGCAGTAATATTTTTGAAAGGAATCTCTTTTTCTGAGCAGGAGGTCTCTGCAGAGGGTTTAAAATATTAATTGAACCTTGCAGTAAACAGAAGTGCTGTCATCTGGGCTTTGTTGTTCCATTTGTAGAGCACAGGCAGAGTAGATTTAGAATGGTTCTTAAGTTAGGGCTCTAGGATTTTTGGATTGTAAATGAGCATTGGCTTCAACTTCAAGTCACCAGCCACAATAGCCCCAACAAGAGAATCAGTCTAAGAAGAAAAAAGAGAATCAATCAGCCTGTCCTTGAGGCTTTGAAGCCAGGCACTGACTTCTTGCTTGCTATGAAATTCCCAGATGGCATTTTCTTCCAGTAGAGGCTATCTCGTCTACATTGAAAATCTGTTGTTTAGTGTAGCCACTTTCATGAATGATCTAAGCTGGATCTTCTGGGTAAGTTGCTGCAGCTTCTACACCAGCACTTGCTGCTTCACATTGCACTTTTATGTTATGGGATGGCCTCTTTCCTTAAGCCTCATGGACCAACCTCTGCCAGCTTCCAACTTTTCTTCTGCAGCTTCCTCATCTCTCTCACCATGCAGAGTGTTAAAGCTTCCAACCACATCCTTGAGCATGCACACACACACACAAGACACGAAGGATGTGTGTATATACAATCTCACCTCCAGAAAGAAAAATCAACATTCTTACCACCCCAATCACTGTTGGATAAATAGTTTGTATTTTTTTCAGAAAGTGTCAGTGTCTCTGGCAATCTACACATGCGCACGCACACTCACCCTCACCCCTGGCCTTTTCTGCACCACTGTAAAGTTTTACCACCTCTGTGCATACTGCCCTCTCTTCAGTGTGAGTGCATGCGCTCCGTTCTCCTCTTATTCACTAAGGCTGCACTTTCTCCTCTGCAGAGTTACCTGCTGCCATCAGAGTAAACACAATTGTTTTCTTTTTTTAAGATTTATTTATTTATTTGGCTGTACTGGGTCTTAGTTGTGGCATGGGCGATCTATGGAACCCAGCCCCCTGCATGGGGAGCATGGAGTCTTAGCAACTGGACCACCAGGGAAGTCCCCGTATAATAAGCTGTTTCTCTTTTGCTGCTTTTAAAATTCTCTCCTTTTAATTTTGACAACCTAGCAATGCATGCATTCCTTGTTCTAATGTGCTTGATTTAATTGTACTTCACAGATACTGTGTTTTTTACAAATTGATGATCTGTGTGTGGCAACTGCCCTGAGCAAGTCCTTTGGCACTGTTTTCCCAACAGCACTTTCTCACTTGGTGTCTCTGTGTTACATTTTGGCAATTCTCACAATAATTTAAACTTTTTAATTATATTTGTTATGGTGACCTATGGTACTGTTGTAACTGTTTGGGGCACCCATGTAAGTCTATGAACTTGATCAATAAATGTTTTGGGTGTTCTGACTGCTCCACTAACTGGCTGTTCCCTCCTGTCCCTTCCTCTCCTCGGTCTTCCTGTTCCCTGAACAGAACAGTATTGAGTGCTGACTTGAGTGTGAAGAGTCCAGAATTGGAGTGAGAAGGGTTTGCTGTGTAACCGGGGAAAGGGTCAGAAAGAGATTGCTCTGAAGACTCTGGGGGAGTGGGTAGACTCTGTCAAGCTTGCATACACAGGAACAGAACGGGCAGTCTCTCGGTCTCTCCCGCACTCTCCTCCCAACAGCTGTGCAAAGACTGGCACGTGACCCTGCAAGCACAGCACTGCAGCTTCTGACGGCACCAGGAGAAGGGCAGGGAAACAAAGGCCACAGGCACGGCCACGCCAGCTGCCAGGAGCCCCCGTCCCCACGGCGACACAGAAAAATAGTCGTGAGACTGCATCCAATGTCACTCTCCACCGGGGACCTCCCAGCCCCCACCCCGGGACTGAAGCAGCAGGCCCGGGAAACAGGCCGCTCCTCTGTCTCTCCCTGGAAGGTCCGAGGGCTGCTCCGGCTGAGCAGGGGGGATTCCTGGGGAGCTGGGGTGGGGAGATGGGTGTTTACGGAGCTCCAATGACAGGACCCCGGGGCCAGCTCAGCACAGCTCAGACCACGCTGCCAGCACAGCTCGTGTCCCCGTCTCCGTCTCCGTGCGATGCCGCTCCTGCCCCTGGGCTGGGTTCTGCCAGCAGGACTCCAGGAGAAAGTAGACCCACTTCCTCCCTCTCCTCACTTCTCCAGATCAGCCCGCCACCTCTCCTTTCTGTCTCAGGTCCTACACCGAGACCTCTGCTTAGATGACATCAGACCCACTACACACACTTCACATATTACCTTAAACCAGGCGTTTTAACTTTCCCGGGACTTGATTTAAAAAAAAAAAAACAAAACTTCTACCTTCTCTTTCTCTCAAGGATAAACTAGGGTTAAGAAAGTAACTAATGGGGACTTCCCTGCCAGTGCAGGGGACACGGGTCCTGGTCCAGGAAGATTCCACATGCCGCAGAGCAACTAAGCCCGTGTACCACAGCTACTGAGCCCGAAATCGAGAGCTCGAGAGCCGTAACTGCTGAGCCCGAGTGCTGCAGCTGCTGGAGCCTGCACACCAAGAGCCTGTGCTCCCCAACAAGAGGAGCTTGTCCAGCGCAGCAAAGAGTGGTTCCCGCTTGCTACAGCCAGAGAAAGCTCGTGCACAGCGACGGAGACTAGCACAGCCAATAAATACATGACAAAGAATTTTTTTAAAAGATGGAGACACTTTTTCAGGAGGTTAGTCACTCTGCTGGGCCCTCACAGGGGTGCTCAGGAGACCCGAGGTCTCCCCAGAATGTCTTGATTAATAACCCTGACAGCGCTTTCCAGCAGAGAACACTGATTTCAGCGTTAAGTGATACAAAGAGCACAGGGCTTCCAGGCGGCTCTGCAGTAAAGAACCCGCCTGCCAATGGAGGAGATGCAAGAGATGCGGGTTCGATCCCTGGGTCAGGAAAATCCCCTGGAGAAAGAAATGGCAACCCACTCCAGTATTCTTGCCTTGAAGAATCCCATGGACGGAGGCGCCCGGCAGGCTACAGCACACGGGGTCGGAAAGAGTCGGACACGACTGGGCACACACACACACACATGAGAGCACAAACTTGATGTTTAATCCTTCTGATCAAGAGGGAGGTGATAGACTCTGTGTTAGTCTCTAGTCATGTCCCTTGACCCTCCTAGAACCCATTCTTTTCCTAAGGAGATTCGTTGCTTCTGTCCAAGGCAAACAGATGGGCTTTATTCCCTCCTCCATTCACGAGCCAGGTGGTCAACATGTGTTCTCAGATCAGGCTGCTCTCACCCTCTCAGCACCCCCCAGCCTCCCCCCATCTCCTCCCACTCACCTGCCTTCTCAATCTTCCAACCGGGTCCATCTTATTACGCCTTTAATGAAACCCCTTCCTATCTTCCCTCATATTCCAGATATTTCATTGCTTCATGTTTTACAGGGTTTCTTAATCCACTCTTCTTTTTCACTGCCACTCCTTGGCTTGGGGCATCACCTCAAGGGTGCCGACAGAGAAAGTGAGGGAAGCGGTGTCTGGAGAGAGGCCAGTGGCCAGGTATGACTGCACAGGTGGGACCCAGCGTGCAGACCTATGGAACCCTCACGGGCCTCTCTCCTTCCAGTTCACAAATCTGGGCAAATGAGACCGGGGTCCCCATGAACCTGTCTTTCTTGTAGGCTGTGACAAATGTCTCTACTTTGAGTGGGTCACAAACACTCGGAGGACACAGGCAGAGCAGCCATATTTGTCTGACTTTCAAGAGATCGGACAGAGCAGTGACAAGGAGCCGAGATAAGGCTGGACCGCAGGGCGGCAGGTACTGAGGCAGCCTTCTGGGGAGTGACTCCAGGAAACCCTGTACCAGCCTGGGGTCTGGAGATGTGGGCTGTGGGCTGTGGGCTGCACCGTGTGTAGCTGAGCATCCCTGGGGAAACCTCCCAAATATTCCGTTTTCTCCTGGAGGGGCTGCGGGTGGCCGAGTGGGGAGGTAAGGGACTGAGATGGGGGAGTGGACCAGAAGGGGAATCTGGAGAAACCGTGACAGCACGTGATGGCAGAGAGCCACGGCTCCAGGAAGGGCAGCAGAAGCCAGGACTGGGGCTGCCTTTTTAGGGAAGCAGCCTTACCAGCAATTCCAGTTTAAAAAATAACTTTGCCAGCACAGATCAAGTCTTGGCTCCTTGTGCCTGGAACTACAATAAGGAACATGTCTTTGGGTTCAGCCGCAAGTCTCTCTGGCCCCTCCTTAGCCTGCTGGTTATGGGAGACAGCAGAGGCTCGTGGGACCCTTTAGCTGGGGAAGGTCCCAAGGGCTTCGGTGGAAGTCTGGCCTCAGAGTTGGACGAGGCTGACGATTATTGATAATAAGACAGACTGTTCCCTGGCGCAAGAGCAGGAAGAATGTGGCCCCACCATCAGGGAGGAAGCTGTGGCTGCCTTTCAGTGTGACCATCCTGGTTTTCTTTCCACCAGAATCTCTCCCAATGTGCTATCCCACATGGTATTAGGAAGACCGAAGCCAATTAAGATGGAAGGAAACCTCTTGTTTCCGAAGACACATTCACCCCACCCCACCCCCCTTCAAAAAAACCTAACAAAAATCCAGAAGTCCGGGGACTTCCCTGGTGGTCCAGTGGCTAAAACTCCAAACTCCCAATGCAGGGAGCCTGGGTTCGATCCCTGGTCAGGGAACTAGATCCCACATGTGGCAACTAACACCTGGCATGGTAAAATAAACAAATTAAAAAAAAAAAAAAAGAGCAGGCACCTCAGACTTGATGAGCTGGACTGCTTCCCACTCCAGACCAACTGATTTCCTTGTCTTGTTCAAATCACCGAAGGAAAACCACTATTTACCAAGTCACTCAGGACAAAAGCGAGGAGTCATCCTTAATTCTGCTTTCTCTATGAATCCTTCTCTCCGTTTCACCTTCAAAATGCATTTCACAATGGACCACAGCTAACTAATCCACCACCTCCATCAGATCTAAACCACCATCCTCTCTCTGCCTCAGACCACAACCCCTGCCTCTCTTCCTGTCTCCAACCTCAGCCCCTCTAGCCTACTCCGTCCTCCATGGCAGCCCGAGTGATCTTTCTAAAACAGATACTGCATCATGTCGCTCTTCCCCTTAAAGATGTCTCCAGACTCCAGATCCGTATCTGTCTGCATCCTGCCAAGCCCTGCTTAACTGGCCTGTCTGCTCCCCGGGCACCTCCCACTCTCCTGTGGTCCACAGGGTCCCGCCCACCTACTGGCCTTCCTCACATCCTCTCAACGTGCCCAACACTTTCCCTCCCTGGACATGCTACTCCTGGGGCTCAGTGCCTCCTCGATTTCCGGGTTGCAACACCTCCTCCAACACCTCCTCCAACACCTCCTCAGATGTGCCGAGCCAACCAGCCCCTTCAGTAACTCTGCCTGGTTTTATGTGTGTCTCAGAGCACCCGTGAGCACGTGAAATCCTCTGGCGTATTCACTCTTTGTCTGTCTCCAGCTGCCCCATCTCCCACCGCCACTCCAAACGGAAGTTCCTCCGGGCAGGGACCTGTCCCTAGTAGGGAACACGGCTTGGTTCCTAGTAGGGGAGGACATCGGGGGGAGGACTCCAGCCCCCTTCCCATTTCTGCCCCCAAGGCAATCCCTCCAGAGAGGAAGGGGGTCCCTGGGAAGTCCTTCTCACCACTAGGCCTGCTTCCATGGCCTGCTGCTTCCTCCTGTGTGGACCCCATTTGCTAGGTGTGGGTGAGCCACCAGCCCCCTTATGGCTGGGGACGAGGGTGGGTGCCAAAAGTAGGGACCAGCACTTCAGGGAAAACACAGGCCACAGCCTGGCTCCACAGCATCACAGCTTCAAGACTCCAGCTGCATTTCATTAAAAGTGGGCTGGCTCACTGGAACCCAGACCCTGTGGCCAGTAGTCTGATTTCTGCCTCATTTTTGTTCTCCTCCAAGCTTCAATTAAGGGAGCAACAAAAGATCTCTATCATGAGCCATGTGTGATGATGATCTCATCAGCTAAGACAAATATTTTTTTCTGGTTGTATTTATAGAACCTTTCCTTGTTTCCTTGGACAACCCTAGCTGGCATTATCTTGTTCACTTTCTTTCCATCCAGATCTGTATCTGTGGGGGGCGGCTTTTTATCCACTGCTCTTTGCTGCCTGAGATTTCTAATTCCTCTGTTTTGCTTCTCAGCTTTCATCTGTGGGTCTCTTTTAAAATCAAACAGTTTGGAATTTCCAGTTACCAAGACAGTAACTAGAATTAATTAAAAAAAAAAATAGACACCATTGGCTATGGATGAACACTTGGCAATGGTTTCTCTTAGCAGTTATCTCAGTGCCTTCAGGGAGGGAAGCTTGGTTCTCCTTTCCCAGTTCTGCCAGTCACATGTTTCCTGGTGACGGGCCTCCCTTCAGCCTCACTGGGTGGGAAGCGCAGCCCACCCCTGCAGCCCTGTGGATGCGCACCCTCTGTGGCTTGAAGATCTACGTGCCAGCAACGTTTTGGCTTGCTCAGGGGCGCATTAACCTGGGTCCTGTCAGGGCCAGGAGGATGAGACAAGACCCTGGGAGCGGAGAGGGTGGGGGCTTAGGGGACTCCTGTGCAAGCTGGAGCCTGCCCTGCTGCCAGGGATGCAGGGGGCAGACAGTCCGGCCAACAGATCTGCCCTCGGAGCTTAACTCTGGTGCCGCAACTTCTTAGCTAAAGGTGTGTTTGCCCTGTGGGGCTTTCCCATGTCCCCGCTCACAGACCATGTTGCCTTCAAGAAGTGGAACTGCTTCTCCGGTTAGGGTCTGATTTGTGGGATTTTTAGTTCCCCAATCAGGGATCGAACCTGTGTCCCCTGCACTGGAAGGCAGATTCTTAACCACTAACCCACCAGGGAAATCCCAAGACCTCACTATTTTTACATACAGAAACCTGATAATCAAACAGCACGCAAACAGGTATACCATGTAGATATCTATGGCACTAAAATTACTTTGGGGGAATGATGATCAGGAAAAAGGTATTTAAAAAACACTCTTTAAGTATTTAATGATAATAACACAAAGGTTGAACAATATCATCTTAATCTTAGCTCTTGCTTTCCTCTCTCCTGATCAAAACTTGTCTTTCAGCAAAGAACCTAAAACACATTCTCTCTAATTTATGTCTGATAAAAGTTTAAAATAGCATCTCTCATAGGGATATTTGCTTACTGATAGCCCCAACAACGCTTTCTGATAAAAAGCCATGAAGATCTAGTCGTGGAATTGTAGCCTGAGCCAAGCATGAGGAGACTGCTTTCTGAGAAACTTGGATTTATTTATTGACTAGCTTTTTAAGTAAAAAAATATGGACAAACTGTCTGCCAAAAGATCTTGTTTATAATCAATTTTAGATGTAAGAAGCTTCTTCTTGGGTATGCTTTAGAAATAGAAACACAGACTCAGCCATAAAAAGGAACAAAATTGGGTCATTTGTAGTGAACTGGATGAACCTAGAGTCTGGCATACGGAGTGCAATGTCAGAAAGAGAAAAACATAAGAGTGTATATGAATGCATATGTATGGAATCTAGAACAATGGTACTGATGAACCTATTTGCAGGGCAGAAACAGAGACCCAGACGTGGAGAATGGACTTGTGGACGCAGCGGGGGAAGGAGAGGGTGGGACGAATCGAGAGTAGCATTGACATATATACATAACCACGTGTAAAATAGCTGGTGGGAAGCTGCTGAATGGCACACGGAACTCAGCCTGGTGCTCTGTGATGACCTAGAGGCAGATGGGTTGCCCAGGTGGGAGGCTTAAGAGGGAGATGATATGTCTACGCATACAGCTGATTCGAGTTGTATCGCACAACATTGTAAAGTGATTATATTCCAATTAAAACAATAATAAATAAAATATAGCCAGTTCAAAAAAAAAGAGAAAGAAATGTTGCAACTTCTAGGATTTTTTAATGGTTTTTCTGAAGTCAAGATAACTCTGAAAACTCCAGGGCTTGTGATCACAAAGACTGAGGCCTTAGTGTCCCTAAAATCAGAGCTTCTGGATTTGGTCACTTTTATTTTGCAAAAGACTTAACTCCCATCTGACTGGGTCAGATGGGAGGACAGCGGCGGCGCTGCTTGCGTGCATGGGAAGGGGAGGGTGGTGGTGTGTGTGCAGCAAGAGGCAGGGCTTTTCGCAGACTCTTTCTTTCACCCTGTGCAGACCTTGCCACATGTGCACGATAGCTGGATTTATGTCCCTGAGATTCCCTGAATTAGCCCAACTTCCTCAAAGTTACCCTCCCACAGTTCTTGGCTTTAACTAGAATCTTGCTAGTGACCTATATCCAGTGTTGGCTTTAAAAGTAAGAAAGAGACTGGGAACAATTAGATAGGGTCTGCATAAGAACAAATAAAATGACTGGAAAACAGATCCTTTGCAGAATGCAGTTAGAACTGTTGACCTTGGACTAGGAAGGGCAGAGGAAGAGGTTATTTTGTGGGGACCAGTGATTACCTCTTCTCTTTCTTGTACCTTTTTGGATACAGATGGGGTATAAATAACATTCTCACTGCTGAGGATCAAATACAAGAAACTGGGCTTGATTTCAGATTGCAGAGACATAGAGTGAATACAAGGGAAAAGTCCCAGTACATCGTTAGACATTGGTCTTTAGAGGGATTGGTTTTGTTTCTTTTTCTGTAAATGTAGAAAAGGCAAGACACAGCAGGGATGGTTTTCGAGAGCGGAGCTGGACTGTGATTACTAAGTATGTGTGAGCTAGGACCTTAGTAAGATCCTGTGGAAGCCAGAGAATGTACCCTCCCTGTTTTCTGAAAGGTCCTGATTTTAGGGCCATTTACTCTGACTCTTTTCATTTCTGATGGTTAAAGGCATCCTGGTGAGTGGGAGGAATGTGAGTCCTGTCCTAGACTCTGCCGTTTACTAACCTGCTGACCTCGGACAACCCACAGCCTCCTCACAGGGTCATGTGTGATGACAAAGGTCTCCCTTCTTACTTAAGTTATTAAGAGTGTCAAGAGAAAAAAAAATGACAATGTTCTACAGAATGTTCAATGCTACACAAATATAGCAACTGTTATTAATTTGGATAAATTGTTCATTAGGCCTTGATCAAAGGTATTTCCAGCTGTCAGTGTTGACCGATACTGATTCCCAGGTTTGAATCTCAAAATCTGTGAAATCCATCCATTCGAATGTCCTCCTGTCACCCCTCAGCTCAGAGAGTGCGCTGAGGGGCAGTTAGTGATGGGGACACGGCAGGGCACAGCAGGAGGTGGAGCGGGGGTGCAGCGTGGTGAGAGTTCTCATCAGGCCAACGGTGCCCAGGATCTCCCTGGAGGGCAGAGGGAGGGACACGGCCCAGAGGGGCTGGGTGCCAGTCCAGGCCTGGGCAATAGGAATTAGGTCCGCATACAAGAGTGAGGAGGGGGAGACCCCAGGCCAAGACTCAGAGCAGATGAAAGCTGGGTGGACTTGGGGAACTATAAGTACACTTAAAGGACAATTGCGGGGGGTGAAGGTTAGCCGTCTGCCCGGCTAAGGGCTTCCCCTCTAGAGGAACAGAGAGTCACTGGGGCTTCGAAAGAAATGTGGATATCTCACTCCCGGTGCAGCCAAGGGGAGGGTGGAGGAGGCAAAGCTCCCAGGACAGAGGCGGTGCAGCCAGGCAGAAGAAAAGAGCTGGGGGCCAGGGGCAATGCGAAGAGGTGGGGGCGTCGGCGCAGCGGGAATCAGAGAAGAGAAAGCCAGAGGCGGAGGCGCAACGGTGCATGGTGACCATTTTCTGGGGATGGCCCTTGAGAAAGGGAGCTGAAAGAGAGTGGGGTGACGGTCTCCGACAGTGACGACCCAGAAGGCTTCTCCTCAGTTCAGTTCAGTTGCTCAGTCGTGTCCTACTCTTCGCGACCCCATGGACCACAGCACGCCAAGCCTCCCTATCACCAACTCCTAGAGTTTACTCAAACTCATCTCCATTAAGTCAGTGATGCCATCCAACCATCTCATCCTCTGTCATTCCCTTCTCCTCCTGCCTTCAATCTTTCCCAGCATCAGGGTCTTTTCCCCTACAGCATCTTAAAAAGGATGAAACACACAAAAACCTAAAATCTACCTGCGTCGTCATTGGAGGTATACTGAGAACCCTGAGTGTCCTGCTGCCCTTGTGGCTGTGGCTGTCCACCGGATGCTTCATCTTCAGAACTGAAACTCTGTCCCCACTGAACACAGACTCCCCGCCCCCCACCCCCCACCCCTCGGACCCCAGCGACCACCTCTCTGCATTCAGTCTGTCTGAATGTGACCATTTCAGCTCCTCACATAAATGGAGTCACACAGTGTCTGCCCTTTGTCACTGGCTCATTTCACCAAGCACAGTGTCCTCAAAGTCCATCCACGCTGTAGCCTGCCTCATACTTTCTTTTCCTTTTAAGGCTGAATAGCATTCCTTTGTATATGCTCTTATCTCTGAAACTTTCAATCATGATCCATAATGCAATACTGCTTCTGTTTTATGTTATGGTTGTGGTTTGTTGTTTTTTTTTCCACCACGTATCATGTGGAATCTTAGTTGCCTGACCAAGGATTGAACCCATACTGTCTGCGCTGAAAGGTAAAGTCTTAACCACTGGACCACCAGGGAAGTCCTCATGATAATAAGTTTATTTGGTGTCATGACCTAGTACACATATGCGTATTATGTTACGGAAATGTTATATTTTTAGCATATATTATTTATAATAGTACACAGACTAATAAAATAAATATTTTACCCCCAACCTACCCTTCCTACATGTGAAATATTGATGTTTTGTTTCTATTCTGTTTCTTAAATATGAAGATTCTAGTCACAATCCTCCAAATCAGTCTCGTGATCCCGGGTCTGTGAACAGTTGGTCTGTCTGCTGACGCCAGCAAGGCTCCGTGGAGGGAGCACTAGGAGCTCAGTGCCAGAGCCACCAGCTCCGGAGGCCAGGCGGAAACCAGCTTCACCCATTTGTCTTCATGACTGGCCTTTATTTCCAGCACAATCTATCCAGCAAAGGTCCCAACTATTAGTTTATTTCTGGTGTAAATAGGGTAATTCATGAATTTGCTGCTTTTCTTCCACTGGTTGCCAGCTGGCATGGGGTTTTGCTCTGGGTTATTCACAGCCAGTGGCCATCCCACTCCACTTTTCTATCCCCTGGGAGGGGATGGTGGTGGAGTAAACTGCCCCTCTTCACACCCCACCCCGCTCATCTGATCTGGGAATCGGGAAGGCGGGACTTTGGCAGCAGGTGACTGTGGCCTCTGGGCCCTGCAGGGCTTCCGGAGGTCCAGCTGTTGCACAGCTGCAGGAAGCGTCTCCTGAGGGAGCGGCACGATCCAGGGGAGACCGGGGTCAGCCTCCAGAATGGACGCTGGGGAGTGCCCGCCAAGAGAAGAGAGGAGGGTCCCAGAGCAATGGGCATCAAAGGTCAGGTCTTCCATGGTATATCTGGGTAGGGCTGGGGCAGCTGGCTATGGTGATGCTCGGAGAAGGCCCCGGGTTCCACCCCAGTCTCCCCGCCGTTCCTGTTCTACACTAAGTGCCAGGCAAGCTTCACCCCTCCCGCCTTATTAATTAGCTAATCTCTGTAGAGTTCCCAAAGGATGAGGTCAGAGAGATTACCATCTCCATAGCAATGAAAACATCAATGGGATGGGAGAGAAATCAGAGGGAAGTTCCTGTATCCCTGAAGTTCACTGAGCACTGCTGTGTGCCATTAGCTACAAAGATGCCATGTGAACAAAACAGTTGCCTCTGAGCGTGCCCTGAGGATGTGCGGTGGGGGCAGGGGGCAGGGGGTGACCAGACCAAGGACTCCAAGCTGAGGACATGGACTCTGCAAAGGTCTGGTGGGGAGAAAGAGCTGGGCTCTTTCACTTTTCAGGAAGTGGAACTGAGGCTGTCAGTGTCAGAAGTGTAGAACTGGTCAAGGGTTTGATGATCTTGGGCAACTGGGCCAGTGAGAGTCACAGAGAAACCAGGATGCCTTGGGCTGAACCGTTGAGCGCCAAAAAATATCCACAAAACACTCTGAGCTGGAGAGTCAACTAGATAAGAACTTGGGACTTTTATAACATGACTATATATGGTGCCTTATTTATTCAAGGTTCTATTACATCAGTGATTGTGTTTCCTCTTTGTAACTTAGTGAGGTCAGCCCAGTGGGCATTCACTTATCCTAATTCCTCTCTCCCACCCCACTCCCTTTCTTTGATAAAGGAGCTGAAGATCAGAGGGTGAGTGACTTGTCCTACATCAACCAGAGAAAGAATCTGAACACCCTGACCCAGACTGGGGCTCTGTCCACCACCTTGGATCACCTCTCCAGTCCAGACTCTCTCCTCTTGCCAGGCTTCTGAGTGCTGGCCCTGCGGGATGACCTGTAGATAACCCCACCCTGGGATGGGGTTGGAAGAAAGGACACCTGGGCTTCATGTGATGGTCCTCAGAGGCCTCTGGATGTGTGTGACTGCCGGGCACCGAGATCTCAGTCCTCCTCCATCTGTCCCCCTCCCTCCCCGGGGTCACTGGCTCTGTCCCTCTGGGAGGGGCCCTCAGACATGGAGTGTGTGGTGCAGAAGCTTTGGTGTCAATGTTTACGGTTTGAATTTTGACTCTGGCACTTGCTATCTGGCAACCTCAGGCAAGTTTCTTAAACTTTCTGAGCCTCAAATGGTACACCAATAAGCACCCAACACGATGGCTGACACGGTTAAGCTTGGGTCATGGTCTGGCCTCAGGAAGGGGAGAAGTTCATAGCCTCTGCCATTTCATCTGTGGGTCCTCCCTGCCCACTCTCTGCTGAAGGTCCTGCAGAGGTTACCCTTGAACCCAGGGCAGCCAGAACACTGGAGCCCTTGTTCTGGGATCCTGGGGGCTCGTGGTATGCCTCAGGGCATCCTGTCCCAGTGACTCACCTCCTTCAGAGGGAGCTGTCCTAGCCTCCTCAGACTGGCCAACTGACCGCACAGACCAAAAATAGCTCCAATGAATGGAACTAGGATCCCAGGAAGCCCACAGCCAGCCCTGAGGGTGGAATTCCAGGGCAGGAAGGGCTTCCCAGGGTCTCGCACTCACCCCTAACCCTGACCCCACACAGACACTCCTGCTGTGAAAGTCTGAGCACATCAAGGAGGCGCTTGTGTGGAAGCTAGCTTCCTTGACCACCCCCACCCCGCCCCTGCCTGCAAGAGCTCTCCAGGGCAGGACTGGCCCGAGTCCCCCCGCTCCCTCTGAACGCTGATCTTCTCAACCTCTGTGCTTTGCTTGCAGAAATCTTATTTCTCAAACAGGGTTTATTGCTCACCCCTAGACCGTCTCTGAGGTTTTGTAGCCCCTCCTTGGTTCAGGGGGATCTGGGGTGGACAGGGACAAGGCCCAAGGGACATGATTTGGTGCGGGTGCCAGCCGCCAACACTCTCCTGACCCAGGAGAAGGGAAAAGGAAGACCAACATCCATGGACACAGGCGCCCTCTTTTTGATAATCTGGAAAGTCACTAGTATTTTCTCAGCCAAACAGGTCTAGAAGGGGAGCCCCAGGGTAGGGAGTGGCAAGACGTGGGGGTGTTGACTGGGTGGGGCGGGGGAAGACAGAGGGAGCCCTGAGAGTGTGGGTGAAGTCAAGTTTCCAGTAGGTGAAGTGTTAGTTGGCCTAGAAAACTGAGATTCTGCCTTACGTCTTTTTTCAAAAATACTTATTTGACTGTCCCAGGTCTTAGTGGCGGCGTGTGGTATCTGATTCCCTGACCAGAGATCGAACCCGGGCCCCCTGCACTGGGAGCAGAGTCCTAGCCACTGGACCATGAGGGAAGTCCTCTTCCTTAGTTCTTTATTTGACCTCACTCATTAGGCCAATGGATCATGGCCACTAATTCATTTCACAAACACGACCACCTCACTGGCTTTGGAGTTGGAAGTACAGAAAGCAAAAAACCAACCCGGCTCTCTACCCTGGAGTTAATTGTTTCTGTGGGGGACTCACAGAAGTAAGCAGATGGCTCGTCAGTCTGATACAGTACAGGCAAGTCTGCTGAATCTACATGAGGCTGGGGTTGGGGATGGGGAGGGATTCAGGAAGATCTTCCCCCAGGAAGTGACAACTGTGCTGAACCCCAGAGGTGAGCCTGTCCAGGAGAAAGAAAGGGCCCACAAGAAGAGGGGATAGTTGCTCAAGGCCCAGGTTGGTGAGAGCAGGTTTGCTCAGGAAGCCATCTTGGAGCTGGGCATGAGCACTGAGGCTGAGGAGGTGGGCAGGGCGGGGGCCCGCAGGGGGTGGCAGGCTGCTTCCGGCAGAGGGGATGGACCCACCTGGCAGTCAGGAGTCTCCAGTGAGGTCCGTGTGTCCAGGGACTGAAGCCCCTGTCATCACTGTACTCGGTCCCAGAGCCCCGGTTCAGAGGCAGCTGGGCCATCGTGCGGCAGAAGGCAGAGCTTCTCCACTCAGACAGCTTGGACCCAGAGGTCCTCAACCTTTCTGTCACCAAGGACTGGTTTCCTGGAAGACAATTTTTCCCTGGACGGAGTGGAGGTGGGGGGTGGGGGAGAAGGTTTAAGTGCATTACATGTATTGTGCACTTTATTTCTACTATTATTACATAAGCTTCACCTCAGATCATCAGACATTAGATTTCAGACGTTGGGGTCCCCTGGAGAAGGTCATGGCTTCTTACCATATACTGAGGCCACCACACTGAAGTCAGGATTTCTTCACTGTTCTTGACAGTGGGCATCCGCTGGGCGGGGCAGGGCCTGCAGGTTGGTTCAACCAGGACGCAGGTTGCACTCATGGCAGAAAGTAAGGGGCAGCCCTGATCCACATGCAATGACCATGTGGCTGGGAGGCAGGGGACAGGCTGGAGGAGATGTGGCTGGGATCCAGGCTCACGGTGGACCTGCTGGGTCTCCCACATTCCAGCAGGTGAGCAACCTCTGTGTGACTGCTTCATCCTATCTCTGAGAATAAAATGACCCGACACCCCTCCCTAAGGAAGCCGCTGGCCATCCTGCTGCCCCTGATTGGACAGGCGCCCTGCTGCCTGCTGCCACGGGCTGGCTGGGGCTGCCACGTGCTCTGAGCGCATTCTGACCTTCTAGGGTTCCCTCAGATTCCAGTAGAAAGGGAACGGTTGGGATGAGTCTCCTCTGAGGTGCTCACTGTAGGTGTACAACTTGTCCTGCTTTCCAGAAACTGGTGGTTGGGCTGACTGACTGTCTTGGGGGCAGGGTATTCATGAGCCCCCCGGGGCAGAGTGTGGCTCACAGCCAGCTGCCGTCCTGAGGCCCATAGACCTGCAACGCTGCACCAGGTCCATCAGGAGGAGGGAGGTCCCAGTTCCCGGGACCACAGCAGACCTCCAACCCCCGCTCCCCATCCTCATGCTCTCCTCCCTTCTCACGTTTTTCCCTGGCCTCCTTTTTCAGTCCCTCTCTCTTCTATCTTCCTCCCCACCTCTCTCACACCCTCCACACCCGTTCCTCTGCTTTCTCTGCAGCCGCTCACGGGCTGCAGTGTTAGAGGTGAAGGAAGCCCCTAAGCACTGTGTGTTGCCTGATGGCTTTCCCACGCTCTGTCCCCTGGAACTTGGACCAGTCCCTCTGCTGGACATGGCCCTGAGGGTACTGTCCCCCTGCGGTTTGTGTCATTCGATGGGGGTGCCTTTCAGACGTAAAGAGTGCTCTCGGGAGTCACCTCAGTTTCAACGTGGGACTCAAAAGCCTTCAAAGCAAAGAGCCTTTTAGGGGAAGATGCTGGTCCCTGGAGGAGACCATGTCCTGGACTGGACTCTGAAGCTGACACAGGAGGCAGGGAACAACCTTTGGAAGTCTGACACAGCAGCAGGACATGACATAAACGGACAGAACCAACGAGGTCCAGGATGGTGGATGAGACTTTCATTAGACCTTGAGCCTCAGAGTAAGCTCATCTTAATACATCAGCAAGGGGCACCATGACAGTTCCAAGACCAACCATGAAAAGTCAGCAAGTGGGCCCATGGCCCAAGTCCTGGAAATCCCCACCCCTTGCCCCAAATAGCTGGAATACCCCTCTCACCCAGTAGCATATGAAATCACCCAGCCGTATGAAACCTATGTACCTGGGTGCTGCTCTTGCTTTCTGAGATGGCCCACACGCTGTCTGTGGAGTGTGTTTCTCTCTAAATGAATCTACTTCTTACCTAGCAGCTTGTCTCTTACTAAATTCTTTCTGCGATGAGACATCAAGAACCTGAGCTTCCTTAAGTCCTGAGACCAGGTGCAACCTCAGTTAAAAGACCCTGGGTTCAAGTCCCCCGTAACTGTGGGTTATGCAGTTTCAAACCTCTTGGATAGAGTCCACTGCGCTCCAGAACCTTCGGACATGGAGACTGGAAGTCTCCTTCCCTCCAGCCTCACCATTACCACCCCCACACGACCACACCCGCAGCAGGCTGATGATCCGAGCACATCAGTTTGCCAGCCTTGCTCTGAGAGTTCTCCCGTTTGCCCGCTGACACTCAGCTCCCCTCTCTGCCGGGAATCCTTCCCTGTCACCCAACTCAGGAACACCTCTTCTCGCCTCCCCAAACTCTTTTGGAAGTCTGTTCCCTTGTCTGGCTCTTTACATCACATGACATCAAACCACTGCTCAAAAACAACAGCTCTGTTAGGACTGGAATGAAGTGCGTGCTTCTCATCCTCAGACAGCTCTTCGGGCGTGACTCGACCTGGCCTGGTTCTCGGACTTGTTTCTTCCTGCTCTTGCCCTCACCTGGTCCCTTTCAGCCTCACCAAGTCCATCTCAAAACCCTGCACCTGCTGTTCCCTCTGCTCAGAGGACTTGTCCCCCAGACAACCAGAGCTCCCAGAACATAAATCTACGAGAGCAGAGGCTTTGCTTTTGCGGTCCTCCCCATCAGATTCTGTGTGCCTGGCACGTGGCGGGTGGTGGGTGACAGTACTGGATGTAACCCAGCAGTAAATAATACGCTGCCTGGCACCATCCCCTCGTGTGGCTGCCCTCCCCCATCGCAGCATCCTGCCAGTGTCCAGCCCAGGTCCTCTAGCGGGGTTGCTTTTAGAAATGTTTGTGGACTGAATGGGAAAGAGTCCTTTCATGCCTTTCCCATCAGGCAGGCTCGGCCGCCTCTGGGGCAGGAAAGGAGTAACCCTCATCCTCCCGTCTCATCCTGGGCTCGGGCGGTCAGCCCAGCCCCTGGAATGTCGCTCCGGGGCAGCAGAGCTTCCTCCACTCAGATTCCTTTCCCAGTGCTGCCAGCATTGCCTTCCAAGCTGATTGGACTCAGAGAAAGGGTTCTGACCTCCTAGAACAGCACGCACCTAATGGTAGGAGGAACCAGGACTCTGCTGAGCTACGGGGAGATCTGGAGGGATTTACCGCGGCCATGGCTTTGCCTGCCGTGTTTCAAGCCCAGGCAGATGATTAGGTGATGGAGTTAAATATTCCAAAGTTACCTCATCCTCCCCCTCTCTCCCGCTCTCAAGGGGGAACATTCGGTTCCTCCTCCCCAACCCAGTCCTTCTCCATATTTGGGGATCTGGAATGGGCACCAGGGGCATGGCCGTCCCCTCTTGGTGTCTGCCGGGAGCTGTAGTTTCCCCACGAGTTCCGGCCAGTGAGTGGGCTATCCCTTCTCAGCAGGGTGCCTTTCGGAGGCTCACCTTCTGGTCTCAGGTCTCTGGGGATGGTTTCTGTTGTGGTTGCATCTCCCCACCTGTAAACTCAGATAATTATCTCTCTTTCCCTAACTGCCAGATTGTTTGTTGGGAGGGGTAATTAGCCAGCATTCAGTAAGTGCTTTGAGCTCATGCCAGCAAGGAATGCTTTATAAATAAAAATTGTTATCTTTAAAGACGAAAACACTAATTTCGATTGCCCAGTTCCCTCCACAAACCAACCCTTTACCTACACGCCAAAAAGATGCTGTTTAATTCCTTGTATGAGCCTTCCACCCACCCCGCCCTGCATCTCAATCCACTTTGTCTCATCATTTCTAGTTTCATGTCCCCGAGAATAAATGCTCTCGCTCTCTCTCCTCTCTGAAAGGAGCGGAGGAGATAGACAGCTGTGCCCTGCGCTGAAAGAACAGGGAAGTTACCACAGAGGGATGGGTTGGGCCTGCTCCGAACTCAAGACTGATGCCTGAGCGTGGTGACAATCCAGTCTCTCTGTCTCTCTGCCCGAGGCCAATCTTTGCTCCCTCTGAAGAAGCGACAGAAGTTTCAATGCAGCAGGAAGGAATTTGTAAAGGTTTTTTTTTTTTTTTTGGTTGTACTACTTGGGTTGCAGAATCTTAGTTCCCTGACCACTGCAGAGCCCTAACCACTGGACCACCAGGGAAGTCCCCGAAAGATCTTAATAAGAACCCCTTCTCCAGAGACTTGAGAGAAGACCTCTTCTGCCCAGGAAAGGGACTGATCCTGTCAGGGAGGCAGCAGCTTAGAGCAAATGGCTAGAATCCTGGCCCTGGGACTTGAGACAGGTGGCTCACCCCAGCCGTGGTTCCCTCCTCCATGAAGAGGAGATGACATCGAGGTCAGAGTTTTGTCAAGTGCTGCCCAAGGGGAAGCTCGAGCCAGACACGTCTGGACTAGAATCCCGCCAGGGTCTGCTGTGGACATGTGACTTCTCTGATCCTCAGGCGAATTCTCTCTAGATGGGGATAATGAGACCATGTGAGGACCTCGCACAGAGCCTGGCATAGAGCTTCTCAGTAAACACCACCGTGACTGTTATCAGCGCCTTGCATACGCAGAGTCCTGACTCTCAACGCACTCTCATCGCACTGATTACTTGTCTCACTTCTCATCACCTCATTTTGTGATAACAAAGTAACATAAAGGTGCTTCCCAAGCTGTGTAGTACTACACTTTACAGCTTAATAACGAGGAGTGATTCGAACTGAGCTCGGAGGTCTCCTCCCAGACTCAAGTTTCCATGGCATCAAGGAGGTACAACTGCTTTTTAGTACAAAGAAGTGCAAGTGTGTAAACTGTCAGCAGGATTATTTATTTCTTGTTTTACATGTGAGTAGTAACAATGTCCTCTCAAAGAGTAGCAAGGACTCCTGTAACACACAGCTCGCCAGCTCATGGAGCAGCAAATCACGTCTAATGGTACATGAGCACTGTGTGTGTTTATGGAGGGTGGTCATCAAACAGTTGAAGTTCTCACAGGTGGTGGGATTTCAGATGATTCTCATACTTTTTGGTCTTGTTTGGATTATTTTTACTCCGTGTATGTATCATTTTTAAAAATAATCTTATTTATTTGTTTTGGGCTATACTGGGTCTTCGTTGCTGCATGGTTTTTCTTTAGCTGTGGCAAGTGGGCGCTACTCCACATGGGCTTAGTTGGGCTTCCAAGATGGCTCAGTGGTAAAGAATCCACCTGAATGCAGGAGTTGTAGGAGACGGGGGTTCATTCCCTGGGTGGGGACCATCCCCTGGAGGAGGAAATGACAACCCCCTCCAGCATTCTTGCCAGGATAATCCCTTGGACAGGGGAGCCTGGTGGACTACAGTCCATGTGTTACAGAGAAGCCAACTCTGACTCCATATTGGAAATTGTTTCTTTGACTTGATTTTTGTTGCTTTTGTTATTATAATCATACTTAATACCTTGCCTCAGAGGACCATGCCTCTCTGCTTGATTGTAAACTAAAGTACCTTTGTTCAGCTCAAAGAGAGATAGTTTGTCCCTGCCCACCTGTGAATAGAAGAGATGAACACCCCTTTCCAAAGGCTGACCATTCCCTTGGAGATGTTCTGCAAGACTGAATACCTTTCTCTTTACTCTCCCACTGCCTCTCCCTCTCTATTCTGCCTTTTGACTCTAGCTCCTCATTGTTTATTTCCCTCTGACTCTACAAAAGAACTTGGCAACCAGACCCTGACAAGATGGGTATTTTGAGGCACTACCCGACCATCTTCTCGGTCAGCTGGCTTTCCAACTAAAGTCCTTTCCTTGCCTCAACATCTTGTCTCTCAGATTCATTGGCCTGTCACGTGGCGAGCAGAGCGAGCTTGGACTCAGTAACACGTGGGGTTACAAAGAGTTGGACATGCCCGGGTGCCTCTGCAGCCTGTTGGATCTTCCCAGATCAGGGATTGAACCCGTGTCTCCTGCATTGGCAGATAGATTCTTTACTGCTGGGCCACCTGGGAAGCCCTCTGTGTGTGCATCATTTTAACAAAAGCAGTTGAAAGAGCAGATATGGAACAATCAGATTGAGTTCAGTTCAGTTCAATCGCTCAGTTGTGTCCAACTCTTTGCCATCCTATGGCAGAACTTCCATGGCCAGGCTTCCCTGTCCATGACCAACTCCCAGAGCTTGCTCAAACTCATATCCATCAATTCAGTGATGCCATCCAACCATCTCATCCTTTGTTGTCCCCTCCTCCTCCTGTTTTCAATCTTTCCCAGCATCAGGGTCTTTTCTAATGAGTCAGCTCTTCCCATCACATGGCCAAAGTATTGGAGTTTCAGCTTCAGCATCAGTCCTTCCAATGAATATTCAGGACTGATTTCTTTTAGGATTGACCCGTTTGATCTTCTTGGTGTCCAAGGGACTCTCAAGAGTCTTATCCAACACCACAGTTCAAAAGCATCAGTACTTGAGCACTCAGCTTTATAGCTCAACTCTTACATCCATACATGATTGGATATGATTACTGTGAATACATGTGAATACATGATTACTGGAAAAACCAAAGCTTTGACTAGACAGACCTTTGTTGGCAAAGTAATGTCTCTCCTTTTTAACATGCTGTCTAGGTTGGTCATAACTTTTCTTCCAAGGAATAAGCGTCTTAATTTCAAGGCTGCAGTCACCATCTGCAGTGATTTTGGAGCCCAAAAAATAGAAGAATAATTAAGCAGATGCAAAGGGCAACTGTAGTTCCTCTTGTTTGTTTTCTAGTTATTACTTTTAGGCCCTAGACCCATGGGACAATGTTGGGCAAATGTTTGTTTTACTTGCTGCAGTTGACTGAGTAAGAAACCCAATTTTAGGACTGACCGAGGTTGCCAGGGCTTAGAGGGCTGTCCTCCGCTTCTTCGAGCTTCTCTCACCTTCCCTCTCCATTATACTGCCCTCACCTGGGCTAGGTGTGAAATGATGATTTTTGGAAATCCTCCCACCAATTTGCCTCCTCCCCCACTACCCATATACCTGAATCAGGACTCGCTGACATCAAATTTCATTTAGGGAAATAACTTCCTGAAATAACTTGGGACATACAGATTCTGTCAGTGGTTCCTAGGCTTTTAAATACAAGACACCAGTTTTAAAAACTTTGTTTTTATTTAATTTTTGGCTGCACTGGGTCTTTGTTGCTTTGCAAGGGCTTTCTCTAGTTGCAGAGAGCTAGGGCTGCTTTTCACTGGGGGTGCGCCATGCGGTGGTTTCTGTTGTTGCAAAGCATGGGCTCTAGGCGAGTGGGCTTCAGTAGTTGCAGCTCATGGGCTTAATTGCTCCGTGGCATGTGGGATCTTCCCAGATCCGGGATTGAACCTGTGTCCACTGTATTGGCAGGTAGATTCTTATCCACTGCGCCACCTGGGAAGTCCCCAAAGACCACTTTAATTGCCCCTGCATCAATCCTGTCTGGGAATGTTTCTCAAGTAAATAAAATCTATTGACCGGTAACAATTGTAGCATTATGTCAGATAAATACACAACTTCCTAGAATATTAAACTATGTTGAGAGCCCTTCCATCAGTTTTCCCCTCCCGGGGTCGGCCCACTACAGGAAACCACAGGTTTTGGGAACCAGAGCTGTTCTGGGAGGGGAGGAAGGGAGCCCTGGGACAGGGGTGGCTGTTCTTAGCCAGGATCTGGGCATGAATAGCAGCTCTGGATGCTGCGACCTACCCCAAAGCTTGGGAATAGCTGGGCTGGTGAGAAAACATTTTAAGGTTTCCTCAGAGGTCCTTCCTCTCTGGCATAGAATGGGTCAGGGGTTCTGTGGCCTTCAGCTTGGGGACAGCGGCTGTCGCTTCCCCTCCCCAGCCTCAGTTCAGCTCCAGTATAAGGCCCCTTTCAACCCTGAAATTCTATCACTTGGGGTGACTGGGTTTCTTAGATTATTTCCTAGGAAACAAGAAAGAAAGCACAGACAAGAAGGCAGGCAGGGGTCCCAGGATCTGGAAATATCACATATGTCTCTCCTCTCTGAGGGGCTGTGCTGGGACACGATCTCCTCAGCTTCCAACCCTTCACACAGTGTTCACCAGCGGGCATCCCTGGAAGTCAAGATCAAATGATGTATAACAGCTCAGGGCAAGTGGGTCCCTTGGAGCAGCCCACACCTAGCACTTTGCACCACGCCAGATGCCCAGGGATCCTGAGATGGGGGGCCCTGTCCTGTCTTCAGGAAGGGCATGGTTCAGTTAGGGGAATGACACAAATAACTACAAGAAATCATGGATGTTGGGAAGGACCCACAAGAGAGGCATGAAAAGAGCAAAGCACGGTGGGGAGTTTTAAGAGAGGAGCGATCAGCTTGAATTGTGTGGAAGCAGGACAGACTCTGAAGGGCCCAGCGTCTTTCTACCTTCCAGGACAAAGCCGGGCTGACCAGTATCCAGGGAGCATCTCTTACTGGCTTCACGTCACGCCTGGTCTGGCATCACAAAGATTTGGTCAGGTGCACCTTCTGGTTCCTAGGGTGGGTGGGAACATGTGGAAATTGGATGGCAGGTCTGCCCAGGGCAGGGGGTGGGGGTGGTACTGGTCACCTTGAGGGCGGAGGAGGAGATGTCATTTCTGGCCATCTGGAGAGTGTCCTGGCATGGACTCTGGTGAGAAATCTCCGGTGACTACTCCAGCTTTGTTGCTGAAACCATGAATTCTGAACTCAGACAGTTTCTGAGGTTTACTTTCCCATCTAGCATTAGGAACACTAATATATCTGCTTTGCTCACAGTTTTGCCGTCATGCTTGCACAGGATGAGTGAGAGCGCCTTGTACAGTCAGAATTATGTATCAGCTTATAAGAAAGGCTTGAGCCAACTGCCCTGCTGAAGTCCCAGCCTCTCTCTGCACTCCTATGTGACTACCTATTACCTTGGCCTCTTTATCTACAACATGGGGATGACAGCAGGACTCTTGTCCCAGGGTTACTGGCAATTAAGAGGAGTTGGACGTACAGTACTTGGAGCAGCACCTGGTACTCTGAGCCCTTATTACTACGTTGTAAAGTGCTGCACAGGACGAGGAGGACAAGGAGCAGGCCTTAGACGCAGAAGCAGAGTGAGGGCTCTGCTGCGTCTATATGGAGGGGAGGAGCCAGTCCAGTTCAGTTCTGTCCTGAGCTCCAAGTCCAGGCTTTAAAAAAAGGAGCCATAAAAATGCCATCTAACTGACGAAGGTCTGGAGCCCTTGACCACCCTGGAAAAACATCACCTCCGCCCTGCCAATATTTATCTCTTCGGCTTGCTTCTGGCCAAAGTCCACACCAGGCGTGATTCTACCCCTTGCAGAGCCTCCCCACTGACGGCCCTGTACCAAGGGGCTCTGGCTGGAAGAGATAAGCCCAGAGGGCCAGCTGTGTGGATGCTGTCACGAAATGTAGAGCCAGCTTGGAAAAGGCAGACAGGCTGGGCTGGCTCCAGAGGTTGGCATCTGACCTTTGTAAGGAAGAGTCAAGAGTCAGATTCCGTGTCAGAAAGTTAAGATTACAGAACTCTGAGGAGGAATTGGATTCTTTCTCCTCCTTACTCACCTCCCAGTGTATCATCTCACCTTGTTTGGCCTGAACTGTTCCAGCGATTTAAAGCATTCTAGGGGCTGTCATATGACCTCTTCTGATCCTTACAACCACCCCACATGGCAGGTGTTGGTGTCAATGTCCTCAAATGAGAAAACTGAAGCTCAGAGGACTCATCTGACTTTGCAGAGGTCCCCAGGACTCTAGATGGCATAGCTCATCTGCTAGATCGGAGCCCTTCCGCTACAGAAACACAGACTCATCACCTGCTCAGAACAGATGCTGCTGCTGCTAAGTCGCTTCAGTCGTGTCCGACTCTGTGCGACCCCACAGAGGGAAGCCCACCAGGCTCCCCCGTCCCTGGGATTCTGCAGGCAAGAACACTGGAATGGGTTGCCATTTCCTTCTCCAATGCATGAAAGTGAAAAGTGAAAGGGAAGTCGCTCAGTCATGTCTGACTCTTTGCGACCCCATGGACTGCAGCCCACCAGGCTCCTCCATCCATGGATTTTCCAGGCAAGAGTACTGGAGTGGGGTGCCATCAGAGCAGATGAGCAAAGAGCAAATCGACACCCTCAGGACCCTGCTCAGGCAAGATACACTGAGCACCCTACAAGCAGAAGGGAGAGCAGAAGGTCCCAGGGCTTGGGTGCGCTGGGGGATGGCTAGCGTGTGGGTTTTGTGTCTCATTTACCCTACTAGTCTTCCCGAAAGGATTCTACCAATACAAATATTGACACAGGTCAGGCCTTACAGACTGAGAACTGCCTTGTTTCCACTCATTTATCCCAAGGGGAGGCTAGGTGGTTTGTTTGTTTTTAAATAAATGTATTTACTTATTTATGGCTGCCCTGGGTGCTTATTGCAGAGCACTGGGTCTAGGGTGTATAGGCTTCACTAGTTGCAGCATGTGGGCTCAGCAGTTGTGGTGACTGGGCCACTGGGCTTAGCCTTACCGCAGCAAATGGATTCTTCCCAGACCGGGGAATGAACCCACGTCTCCTGCATTGACAGGTGGATTTTTAACCACTGGGCCACCAGCGAAGTCCTGAGGTGCTTTCAAAGCTCTTGACTCATGAGCCCCGAGTCGTTAAAACATCTGTTCACTCTACTTCAGGTGGAATAGAGTAGGACTGCTGTATCTCAGCTTGAGAAGTTCTGGGTACATTCAGATGGAGCCAGGGAGTATCACAGAGCTGGTGTTCAGGGATCAGTTGGTGGGCAAAGCAGTGCTAAAGTTATGTGATGACAGACCACTGTGTGGCCCTGCATAGTCAAAAATTGGATGAAACACAGAAATAGAACACAATCCTATTTTTATATTATTTTTTGCAAGCTTTCACTTCCTTAAATATCTTGACCTCATTCTGCAGCCACAGATCTACCTGCTGGCAGGTCAGCTTCTTTTAAGGCTGTGCTGCCGTCTCCTGGAGAGGTCTGGGCATAGCAAGAGCCTTCTCCTTAGGGATTAAGAAAAGGGCCTCTTTCAGGTGCCACTCCTGAGGCCAAGGCTTGATTGTGCTAGTCCCAACTCGCCCAGGCCTGATCACATGTTTCCTGATGCTACTACTGCTTCCCTGATTTTACAGGGAAGGCGTCTAAAACCAGCTCTGAAAAACAGGTGTGTTTTTTGTTTGTTTGAAGTCCAATAATTATGTTATTTCTACTGATCTTCATTATTTGCTGTCAGACCTCAGACAGAACTGATAACACATTCTGGTAACTTCAGCCTTGAACCGATCCACACTTCCCGGAGACCTGCTCGCCTCTGGATTTTGCTATGCGGGAATGAACACTGCCTGGAGAGGAAGGGGGATTTAGGGCAGACACTGAGTACATGTTGGTCCCAAGGGCAGTGACCCCACGAACAGAGGCCAGTCTGAGCACAGAGCCAGGTTCTCGCTCTGCTCTTCTCCAGCCCCGGATTTACTGTTAGAAAACAAAGTTAGGTGGTATCAGTTCTCAAGTTCTCCTCTCTATTTTGTTTATTTGTCCTTAGCATTTATCACCATCTGACATACTACTTATTTTTAATTTTGCTTTCTTTCACTATATGGAAGCTCCACAGAGGCAGATATTTGTCTCCTATGTTCACGTGGTATCTTCAGCCTTTAGAAGAAGGCCTGGCACTTACAGGGTGCTAGGTATATGCGGAGCGAGTGAAGTCCTGGCTTTATGGCCTTATATGGTTATGGCTCCATACTCCTCATCCGCAGAGTCTGACGGATCTGATGTTTCTGCCTCAGCCTTCCGGGAGGACTTTATGCAGAGATGAGGGCCCAGGCTGGTGACCAGAGAAGGGGACGCTGACGCGACCAGGTGCTGACTTTGCTCCTGGCCTGGCCCGTCTCATGTAATCACAAGAGGAGTCGCTTCAGGAGACCTCGGGGTAGGAACTGGGAAACCTAGGGTTTAGTACAAACTTAAGAGGCACCGAAAAACCTGAGTGAAGCACAGTAATAAATATAACTTGTGTCTGCGTACAACCACTTAATAATTACTATTACAGCCATAACCTAAGGAATACGTGCCCTGTCCCAGGGCTTTATTGCAAACTGCATCACACACCGTACGGCTGTTTTTCACGAGATCTCTATTTGGCACGAGGTTCGAAGTCCCACTGTGGACTGACCGTGAGCTCGACTGGGGCCCGGGGGAGGCGGCACACTGACTGCCTTTACTGTCCGCTGCCGCGGCTGCATGCTGGACACCAGAGGCGCAGATGCCGAAGACCCACGCCTCCAACCGTACGCCGTTCCGCGCCTTCCGTCGGCGGGCTTCCTCTCGCCGCGACAACTTCCGGAGCGCTGGCTGCCGGGGCTTGTAGTCCGAAGTCCCCCGCCTACCCTGGAGGACAACCGCTCCAGGAGCGGAACTACACCTCCCAGAATGCCCCGCGCCGCCGGGCGCAGAGCGTCGGGCCTGCGCGCGCAGGGAAGATGTCGGCCCCCGTGTTCCCGAGCCCGCGGCGGCGGCCCTACACCTGAGGAGACTACGGGCGGCCTTACACCGGCCGGGGGTCCCAGTCCTTGTCGTGGGGCCGGGTGCCCAGGGACTCAGTGCTGCACAAGTCCGAGGGCGCCAGGCTGTCCCGCGCCAGAGCAGCCTGTGAGGACCACCCCTACCTCCTCCCCAGCCTGCACCGCACACCCGGCGCCCCTAGAGGGCTGCGTCCTGGCGCGCACTTATGAAGAGTGACCCCGCGACCTCCGCAGCCCCCCTGAGGGCGCTCGCGGGCGCCCTGCGGAGCAGCGAGCCCGTGCGTGCCGCCCCGGCCCCGTCGGCGGCCGCGCTTCTGCTGGAGGAGGCGGCCGACCTGCTGGTGGTGCACCTGGACTTCGGCGCGGCACTGCGCACCTGCGAACGCGCCTGGCAGGGCCTGGCGGAGGAGCCGGCGGGCGCGTACGTCCGGGGCTTGGTTCGCCTGCGGGGACAGTGGGAGGCCTCCAGACCCCAGCACTCCTGCAGTCTGGTTTCTCGTGCGACGCTTATTCCTTGTTTTCCTCGCGGTGGTTCTCCGCGAGGCAGGGACTCACCTTGGGCTGGTTCTCCAAGGAGGAAACGGTCGAGACGTGCGTGAACGGGGTTTAGTGGGACCCCACAATCAATTCTTTCTCCCTGTACCAGGGTAGAATGGTCTAATGAGAAGATAGAATTGATTTGTTAAATTACTGCAGTAAGCTGGTGGCGGAAGTCCTCTCCTTCCACCCCTCCCCGAGGTAGTCCCCCTCACTCTTCGGGTTGGGGTTTAGAGCAGGAGTCGTGTTCTGGTCCTCTTGTAGGATTGGATCAAAGAATTGAAATCTTGGTGCGGCATTGCTCGTTGGATTAGGTCACACTAGGGAGGGCATGGGTAGACTGGTCAAAGCTGGCCCCAGAGAAGGATGAACTGGGGACCCTTTGCTGAGTGTTTGGGGGTCGGTGAAGACTCGGTGCTGTAAAGGCTGAGGGTGTGATTCTGCTGCTGCGCTTGGGCGGAGACTGCTTCTGCCCTTTCTTCACTAAGCAAACTCTTAGGGCTGGTCCTCTTTCCACCCACATCTGTGCTGCAGCTGTTCTTTTCCCCTTGGGAGTAAATGAACGCTTCCTGTTGGTTAACCCTGACTTTACCTGGATACAGAGATGTGTGCTGGTCAGCAGCTGATTGGCCTTTAGATTTATAGAAACTTACAGCTCCTGGGCAAAGGGCAGTTTTCTCTTGCTGGGCCTCATGAGACGGGTCATAATTGTGAGGCCCACTTGAATACTGGGGGTGGGAGGTGAGAGGTAATACCTACTGACTTGGTTGCTGGTGAAGAACAGTCCCAGGCTGAAGGTGGGAATGGCAGTGCAGAAGAACCACTTCTTAACTCAAATTGGCTTTTTCATTGACAGCTCCTTGGAGGTGAAATGCTCTCTGTGTATTGTGGGCATCCAGGCCCTGGCAGAAATGGATCGGTGGCAGGAAGTCCTGTCCTGGGTTCTTCAGTATTACCAGGCTCCTGAGAAGCTTCCCCCCAAAGTCCTGGAACTGTGGTAGGTCCTTAGGTCCTTACTGCTTCCCCACTAAGTCAGCGCAGGAGCAAGAGGGTTTTCCCCTGGGTCTGGAAGATCCCCTGGAGAAGGGATAGGCTCCCCACTCCAGTATTCTTGGGCTCCCCTGGTGGTTCAGACAGTAAAGAATCTGCCTGCAGTGCGCGAGACCAGGGTTTGATCTCTGGGTTGGGAAGACCCCCTGGAGGAAGGCATGGCAACCCATGCCAGTGTTCTTGCCTGGAGAATCCCTATGGACAGAGGATCCTGGCTGCCTACAGTCCATGGGGTCACACAGAGTCCAACATGGCTGAGCGACTAAGCACAGCACACCCCTTCGGTTCTCATATCTCCTCTTTTTCCTTCCATACCATTTCCCTTTAAATCTAATTCTTTCCCTGTCCCCCACCCCCCCCCCCAGTGCCCTCCAGACTCAAAACATATGTAATAAAAGATGAGGAAGAAGGAATTTAAGAGTGGGGTAGGGAAAACAGGAAGGGATGGGTGACATGAAGTGGGGTGACAGAAGTGGGGTGTGTCAGAGCCGAGAGAGCTGCTTGCTGCTCCTAAGAACTCCTGATTCTTATCGTGTCAGGGTCCCGTAGGGAAGGACTTGAGGGCACAAAGGAGGGGCTGGGTAAGAGGAGTGTAGTGATTATGAGAAATTAACAAACCATGAAGCATTGACCACTCTTCTGGGATTATTTGGGGATTGCAGTGTTCTTTTATACAGCAAAATGCAAGAGCCTGGAGCCGTGGTGGATGGCGTTCGTGCTTGGCTTCAAGACCCTGACAACCAGGGCCTTCCAGAGTATAGATCCTTGGCAGAACTTCACCTGCAGCGGGTGCTACTTCCTCTGGGCCTCCTGTCAGAGGCTGAAGAGCTGGTGTTGGGCTCTGCAGCCTTCAGTGAGAAACATCGGCTGGACGCGCTTCAGGCCATTAGTGCAGCAAGGCAGCAGCAGACACATGGGCACTCTGGCTCTGAGGAGACGCGGGCACTAAACCAGGAAGGTGGGACATCATCCTTCTGAGGCCTTCTGTGCAGAAGCTGAGGGCTTCCTCCTGGATGTGGGGTCTATCATGACCTTCCTGGGTCTTGGGAACAATGCTTTGTATGAATAAGTTCCAGATTGCAGGATAAGAAACCTGTTGAGGTGCTTCGAAAGCCCAGCCCTTCTGCAGTTGGCTTTGGGAGGCAGGTGGTGCAGATCTCAGAACCTTACTTTTGTCTCCTGAAAGTCATCTCTGTGGGCTCCTGTCGGTAGATCTGCCTCCACTGTGCTGGCCTGGCTGGGATGTTGCTTCACTGTCTCCTGAAGCAGTGCCTTTCAGCTGTGGAGGGTTGTGTAGGGAAGTTCTTCCTGATGCTGAGTTGAACTTTTCCTCCTAGTAGTTTTTAACCCCCTGACCTTTGTTTTCTCTGTTCGTGACACATAGAATAGGCCTACATGGAGGACCTTCAGCCCTTAGGAGACTAATCCTATCTCTGAGGTGGTTTCTTCATGTGCTTAAGAACAGGGACCTGCTGAAGCAGGGTCACTTCTTTGCAGCAGGTTGTAGACTTCAGGGACTCCATGTAACTCCGAAAACCCTCTGCCTGTCCAGAGCCCGGAGAGGAGGTGCTCGGATGGCGAGTCCAGGGTGTCTTCAGGACTTGGAGGTGGTGTTCATGTTTGTGCTCAGTCCAAGATGGGATTCTTCACTGTGCCTGTGAGGTGCCCTTTGTTTTCTGCCTTTACTGATGATCAAGAATTATTGCTGTGTAACTGTGCATATGTCTTAGGCCAGAATATAAACAATGCTGTGAAGCTGTTAAAGAAACACCAGAGGTACCAGGTTCCCCAACTAAGTTGACATTTCTGTTGAAGTCCTCTCCTACAGAGTTGGTGTGGTGATGCCAGAGTCCTCTTCTACAGAGCTGGTGTCTGGTGACACCAGAGCCCTCTCCCATAGAGTTGGTGTCTGATGATGCTAGAGTCCTCTCCTGTGGAACTGGTGTCTGGTAACATCAGAGCCCTCTCCTGTGAAGGTGGTGTCTGGTGACATCAGAGCCCTCTCCTGTGGAGGTGGTGTCTGGTGACGTCAGAGCCCTCTCCTGTGGAGGTGGTGTCTGGTGACGTCACAGTCCTCTTGAAGCCGGTGTTCTGATATAATCAGTGCTGAAGGAGCTCCCTTAGAACCATTTTGTGGACTGCATGAGGATACCAGTCTTGGCTTGACTTGTATGATTAGACTCAAAGCTCAGAATCGAGAAGCTGCTTCTTTACTGAAGTTCTACTCTGTCTCCCCGCCAGACTCCTCCTCCCACAAGTTCCTGTCACTACTGACATTGCTGCGCCAGCTTTGGGACTCTGCAGTCAGCCACTTCTTTTCTCTGCCCTTGAGTAAGAGCCTGCTGGCTGCCTTGCTCCTCTGCCTCCTGGTGCTGAGGTTTGATCCAGGTGAGTGAAGATGCCTGCCTCCCCTCCGACCCTCCCGGCACAGGGCGGTTGACCAGGGCTGGGCCTGGAAGCCCTCCTGGGGGTTTTCCCTGGTCTCATCTGCAAGGAGGAGTTGGTGGACCTGAGCTGGAGCCAGCCCAGCTCACCTTAAAGGAGAGACCAGTCCTGGAGAAAGTCCACTCTGCCTTGTCGACTCTGGACGTCCAGGGGTGAACTCTGAGTAGAGCCTCAGGGTTTATTTGTTTTGTTTTTGGCAGTGCTGGGTCTTTGTTGCTGCACGCAGGCTTTCTCCAGTTGTGGCAAGCAGGGGCTGTTCCGTAGTGGTGGTGCATCGGCTTAGTGGTTGCCATGCCCAGGTTCTGAAGCACTGGGGCTTCAGTAGGTGCGGTGTATGGGCTTAGCTGCCCTGCAGCCATGTGGGATCTTCCCAGACCAGGGATCAAAACACTAGCAGGCAGATTCTCAACCACTGGACCACCAGGATGTCCCCTAAAGAAAAAAGGAAACTTCATCAAAGTGTGTAAAAAAGTTACGTTAAATTAAAACATAGTATATTGTAGAAATACAATTACAATAGGAAAAATATATAATATTTTAGAAAATATGGAAAATAGAAAAAGTATAAAGGAGAAAACAAATCACCCTTCAGTCAGCTACTGTAATCATTAGTCTTTCTCTGGATGTAGATGCAGTTTTGCTTGTCAAGTTTTTTTTTTTCCTTCTAGTTTTATTGAGATATAATCGACGTTCAGCACTGTACAAGTTTAATGTGTAGAGCATAATGATTTGACTTACATACATCATGAAATGATTCCCACAGTATGTACAGTGAACATTTAGCCTCTCATGTAGATAAAAAATTTTAAAAATAGAAAAAAAATTTTTTTCCTTGTGATGAGAAACTCTTAAGACTTTCTTAACTTTTGATTGTAACGTACAGTAGTGTTAATTATATTCATCATGTTGTACATTACATTCCTAATACTTATTTATCTTATAACTAAAAGGACTTTTTGACAGCCTTCTTCCTGTTCTTCATCCCCCTATAAATATTCTTTAAAACATGGCTTTAGGGAATTCCCAGGCGATCTAGTTGTTAGGACCCCAGGCTTTCACTGCTGAAAGCCTGGGTTCGATTCCTGATCAAAGAAATAAGATTCTGTGAGCCATGAATTGTGGCCCTCCCCCCACCAAAAAAAATGGCTTCAAAACTTTACACGACTAAATAATGTTTTCAGTAACTTCCATAATTGATTTTATAGTGCCCTGTTGAAATTTCAGTGATTCCTTTTTATTTGTTTATTTGTGTTAATTAATTTTTATTGTAGCGTAGTTGCTTTACAATGTGGTGTTAGTGTCTAATGTACAGCAAAATGAATCAGCTGTGTGTACATATATATACCCCTTCCCTTCTGGACTTCCTTCCCGTTCAGGTCACTGCAGAGCACTGAGTCGAGTTCCCTGTGCTATACAGTATGTTCTCATCAGTTTCGATTTTGTACATAGCATTGATAGTATATATATGTCAATCTTATTCTCCCCATTTCCTCCCACCTTCCACCGTGGTATCCATACATTTGTTTCCTACGTCTGTGTCTCTATTTCTGCTTTGCAAATAAGGTCATCTATACCATTTTTCTGGATTCCACAATATATGTATTAATATACGATACTTTTTTTTCTTTTTCTGACTTACTTCACTCTGCGACACCCTCTCAGTTCATCCATGTCTCTACAAATTTCGTTTGTCCCTTTTTCAGTTCAGTTCAGTTGCTCAGTCGTCTCCGACTCTGCGACCCCATGAACCACAGCACACCAGGCCTCCCTGTCCATCACCAACTCCCGGAGTCTACCCAAACCCGCATCCATGAGTCGGTGATGCCATCCAACCATCTCATCCTCTGTCATCCCCTTCTCCTCCTGCCCTCAATCTTTCCCAGCATCAGACTCTTTTCCAATGAGTCAGTTCTTCGCATGAGGTAGCCAAAGTATTGGAGTTTCAGCTTCAACATCAGTCCTTCCAATGAACACCCAGGACTGATCTCCTTTAAGATGGACTGGTTGAATCTCATTGCAGTCCAAGGAATTCTCAAGAGTCTTCTCCAACACTACAGTTCAAAAGCATCAATTCTTCGGCTCTCAGCTTTCTTTATAGTCCAACTCTCACATCCATACATGACTACTGGAAAAACCATAGCCTTGACTAGACGGACCTTTGTTGGCAAAGTAATGTCTCTGCTTTTTAATATGCTGTCTAGGTTGGTCATAACTTTCCTTCCAAGGAGTAAGCATCTTTTAATTTCATGGCTGCAGTCACCATCTGCAGTGATTTTGGAGCCCAGAAAAATAAAGCCAGCCACTGTTTCCCCATCTATGTGCCATGAAGTGATGGGACCATATGCCATGATCTTAGTTTTCTGAATGTTGAG
The DNA here is from genome assembly GCF_019320065.1 of Cervus canadensis. Classification (NCBI taxonomy): domain Eukaryota; kingdom Metazoa; phylum Chordata; class Mammalia; order Artiodactyla; family Cervidae; genus Cervus; species Cervus canadensis. The sequence goes on along the minus strand of NC_057406.1, from coordinate 10,234,013 downwards.
CTTTAAGCCAACTTTTTCACTCTCCTCTTTCACTTATATCAAGAGACTCTTTAGTTCTTCTTCGCTTTCTGCCATAAGGGTGGTGTCATCTGCATATCTGAGGTTATTGATATTTCTCCTGGCAATCTTGATTCCAGCTTGTGCTTCCTCCAGCCCAGCATTTCTCATGATGTACTCTGCATGTAAGTAAATAAGCAGGGTGACAATATACAGCCTTGACGTACTCCTTTTCCTATTTGGAACCAGTCTGTTGGTCCATGTCCAGTTCTAACTGTCCCTTTTTATGACTGAGTAATACCCCACTGTGTATGTGTACTGCATCTCTGTCCATTCCTCTCTTAAAGCATGTTTAAGTTGCTTCCATGTCCTGGCTGTTGTAAATAGTGCTGCTGTGAACATTGGGGTGCACGTATATTTTGAATTATGTTTATTTCTGGATACATGCCCAGTAGTGGGATTGCTAGGTCATATGGTAGCTATATTTAGTTTTTAAGGAGCCTTGATACTGTTCTCTATAGTGGCTGTACCAATTTACATTCCCATCAACAGTGTGGGAGGGTTCCCTTTTCTCCACACCCTCTCCAGCATTTATTGCTTGTGGACTTGTTGATGGTGGCCATTCTGACCAGTGTGAAGTGATACCTCCGAACATTTTGATGATTTCTTGCTGTTTTCTACTGTGCTCTTTCCCGAGAGTGAATTACTCAGACCTTGTGAGCACTGGGCCAGAGGTTAGGAGCTCACTCGTGAACTTTTCTGTGTGTTACTTTGTGTGAGTTATAACCTAATCTCTTCTCATGAATTTAGACTTAGGGTTATATAACTTTCAAAACTGAAAGGAAAACTGGAAACCCTTATTTCAGTCCCTTCATTTTCATTTTCTTTTTCGGTTGGGAAACCTAAGAACCAGAGAGAAGTGACTGCTCCACGGTCACACAGACATTCTGTCTGCTGCTCCTCATTTAACCCCAGAAGCTGTGTCCACACTTCCCTTTTTCTTGTCTGGGAGCTGTTTCTGCACAGCTCAGCTTGTTGTTTGACCCCATGGCTGATACCAAGCAGGAGATCCCTCTGAACAGCTCTGTTTGCTTGAGGAGAGAGTCTCTGGTTAGCCCTCAGGAAAGCTGAGGAGTTTGTGTTCAGTCCTGTCCACCCTTTGACCTTTTACTTTATTCCAGAGACTTAGTAAAAATTAGAAAGATTTTTGTGGTCCTTAGGAGACTTTCAGTCTCAGAACCCTGGTCTTCTGAATGGGGATGGCAAGGGGCTGTTCCAGGAGCACTCAGGACAGCCTGTGTAGGTTGGTGAGAGCCCAGGGCTGGGCTGCAATTAGAACCCGGCCAGGAGGACGTGAAGAGGGTGGACTGGAATAGCTTTCTTAAAAGTAACATATTTCTTTTTAAGAAGGAAAAAAGTCAATTAAAAAATCAGTAATTCAAATAAGGGAAAACAAACCAAAGCAGCCAGCTCAGCTCTCGTTCAAAAGAGGCTGATTTTAATTTTATTGTTAATACAATTAACTTATGATAAAAAGAGGTAGTATTGTGGCTTGGCTTCAAACTTAAAAGGTACAAAAAGGAATGTAGTGAAAAGTCTCTTCCCAAATTCATCTCCACAGAGGCAGCCACCATTACCAATTTTTTAATATTAAGAAGTTAGATTAAAACATAAAAAAACAATAAATTTGGGTCTTTTTCTCAGCAAACTTAAGTTTTCTCTCATCCACGTAAAGAAAATACAACCCAGAGATTATATTCTGGAGAAAGAGAAATTCTCTCCTGTTGGGAGGGGAGGAGGGGCGCTGGCCTGGTCATTCCCCGGGTGGGAGAGTTCTGGGGGAGGCGTGGCTGAGTGGGCATGGGAGGGGTAGGGTGGGCACTGACTGGCCTCTCCCCACAGCGTCTCCCCGCTCCCTGCCCTTCCTCTACAAGCTGACTCAGATCTTCCAGCGGATCCGCGAGGCCGTGTCTCCTCCTCTCTGCCGGCTTCCCATCCAGCACTGAGTGGTCTTCCCTGCTCACCTCAAGCCCCTGCGCCCCAAGACTGCCGGAGAAGCAGAGTCACCCGTCCTGGGCAGCCTGTTTCCTGCAGCTGGATGGGCCCTGCCAGTGCGGCCAGCCTAATTCCAGGGGAAGCTGACCTGGCTGGGGCACTGTGTCAGGCTCCTCAACGCCCTCCCCTTTGCACGCAGCTCTGGCGGGCCTGGCAGGTGTTGTGGAGACAAGCCGCACAGCCCTGCAGAGGCCCCTGCAGAGGAGGGGTTGCGGGAGGGGAGTGCTTCCTCCTTGACATTCCTTGACACTGTCCGTCTTACTGCAGAGGCAGGGGTTGATCTTTCAGGCCAGAGGTTCGTGCAATTGGAAATTCAGAGCAAGGTCCTGGCTGGGAGACCTTGGCCTTTCACTTGCATGGAACACTTAGCTCTGAAGGTGGCCCGCAGGACAGGCTCCATAGTCTGGTCTGGTTTATCACTCCCCCCTCCCCACCCAGCCCCGAGCTGTGCTGTGGGCTGCTCTCTGCTCACACCGAGCGTGGCTTCCTGAGCCTCAGGTCCTCTTCCGACTGGATAAGGGGATCTGGGCAGCTGCCTCCTGGACTAAGCGCAGTGTTCCAGCCGTCAGTGGCCAAGCGGAGCTGGGTGAGGAGGTGTCTCTGCCCTCTCCCTCCTGTTGCCCCTTCCCTCCTGCTGCCCTCCCATCCCCCTCAAGGTGATGGTTTGTGCTGCCTTGCTGGTTCTTTCGCCAGTTTCTGCTGCATCCTTGGTACGCACTGTTGCTGGCTCCCCCCTTTCTGTGTCCTGTTCTAGTTGTGTTCTGCTGTTCGTATAATGCACAAGTGTTTCTGCTCCTGTGTCCTTGGAAAGTAGGTCAGCCTCAAAAGCTGATGCACTGAAAATGGAGCGGATAATCAGGGGAGCTGGAAGGATGTGTGGAGGGGGTTGGGCAGATGGGAGGCTTGGGAGGCAGTGAACGATGTAGTCCTTGTCTAGGGGTGGGAGACACTAGGGCCCTGGCAGTTGTGCAGCTGAGATGTTTCAGCGCTTTCTGTCAGTGGCCACAAGAACCCTCCCTGTCTCTGTGCGGCGACATGGAGGCCGTTGCTGTGGGGCTGGGGGTGGAGGCGCCTAGCAGGCCAGGAAAACCAGCGGCTTATCAGCTTTGCATTAAGACCCTCAGGAGCTCCAGGTCAATGGCATCTCTTTCATAAAATGATTGAGTGAGTAGACTTCAGGCCCTGGGAGGTTAAGTCCTAGGGTGCCGTAAAACATGCTGAGAGAAAGGGAGCTGATCAGGCTTCGGGATTTCTCCTTTACAGTGATTTTTAAAACCTGGTCCTGTTCATACCCCAGATAGAACTCTTTAGTGGTTTCCCCTGGCCTGAGGGTAAAACCCCGGTTCTTACGGAGTTTAGGGACCTTGGGCACTGGTTTTGGCCGACACCCCCACCTCACGTGGGGCCTGATCCAGCTGCTGGCAGTTAGGGTTCTCTGAGCACTGCACCCCTCACACCTCTTAGCTTCTGCACCTGCTGATCCTCTGGAGGCCCAGCTCCCCTCTCTCCTGGTGGGTCACCTCTGGGAATCCTCTCCCACCCCTATTTCATATACTTTCTGCAGTGGTGGCCCCATGCCTTGTGGCTGTGGGAATCTGGGGCCTCTTTGAAGCTGGGGAGTGTGACTGCAATGTTAAAGTCGGGGGAGGGGCCTGCCCTCCCACTCAATGGTGTGTGACTGTTGGGAAGTGATTTAACCTCATCTGTAAGGTGAAGGGACTTTTGTGTGAGTTGGGTGAGTAAATGAGCCTCCAGGGCAGTGTTAGCAGGTTTCTGCTCCAGGTGGAATGGAGCACCATGAGGGATGACTGTGTTGTCACTGCCCAACTGAGGGCCGGGGATTAGAAGGTGTTTAGAGGCATGCCAGAGAATGAGTGGATGTAACTGACGTGACAGGCAGCCTCTGCTTTGGTGTGGGGGAGGGGGGTTGTGTTGTGGAAACCCTGACTTCTGTCGCCCGGAAACCTGTGTGACCCTGCTCCAGGCCTCAGGCATCTTGGCTTCCTGTTCGCCTGGTGCTCTGCAGTCTTGTCTGGCATCCAGCCCCAGCTGCCCTCCTTGTCTGGCAAGGAGCTGGACCCGCTGCTCGAGTGGCTGGACCTCACCTGGGGATGCAGCTGTGGCTCCGGCCGGCCTCAGCGCGGAGCCTGATGACATCTGAAGCGAAGGGCGGGCCACCTGGTCACTCCAGCACCGGTGCTGACCAGGGAGGTCCCCACGAGCTTCAGCTGCCTTTCAACCCTTGAAGTGTGGCTGGTCCAAATCAAGAAGTTGTGTAAATATAAAATATAACACTGATTGCAAACAGATAGAGCTAAAAAGAGTGGAGACTCAGTAATTTTTATATTGATCGCGTATTGCAAATCAAGATGTTGTGTAAATACAAAATAGACACTGATTGCAAACACATAGAGTTAAAAAGAGTGGAGACTCAGTAATTTTTATATTGATGGCATATTGAAATGATAACCTGCATATATTAGACTAAATAAAATCTTGTTACTACGTGTTTTTTCCACTTTTTTGTGGGGCTCCCAGAATGTTTCAGCTTGCACAGAGAGCTCACGTTGTGTTTCTGTGGGCCTGCGCTCGAAGCACCCAGTACACAACGGGTCCAAAGAAGTGGCCGTGAATGGGGCCTGCCGACCTGTGATCTGGAAAGGACCCCCCCCCTCCCCGTTACAACCCCTTTGTATGTTAAGGAAATGGAGACCCCAGGGTGAAGTGACCCCCCAGGCTACATCTTGCATGAGACAGGAGTCCCCTCCACATTCCACATCCCTCACTGCTCACGGTGCCCCTCATGTACCCAAAAACCAGCCGCTGGAGCTTACCGTCCTTGGATGTGCCACCTCGGCCCCAGCGAGTGGGTTGCTTCCACTGATGTGAGATATGACTGGATTCTCGGGGCTGAGGGGCAGCTGGGGAGATGGTGAGGTAAGGAGGGGCTAGGCTAGATGGTCTATCACAGGTGGGGTGGGCAGTGGAGGGGAGGGCAGGGTGCTGCCTCTAGAGAGGGGCTTGAGGGCATTTCATGGCTTTGTGCAGGTGACACCGTGGATGTGTTTTCTCACGTGTGTTCATGCTCTTAAAAACGATGTTTTATGTGTCTAGTACAAAATTGAGAAGGCACAGCAGGTGTTTGTGAAAGAGTGTCTTTCCCTCCTGCTCCGCACCTCGCCCCCTGCCCACCGCCGTTGCCACCCAGATCTTTCCACGTAACCTCTGATGCTAAGCTCCTCTTTCTCCCCACAAATGATGGCGCGCCGCACACGTGCGCCATGCTTTTAAACCCAGTCTTGGGTGTTCATCCGCGTCCGCTCTCGCAGGGCTGCCTCACTCTGTCCAGCTGCCCCGCGCTCCCTTCTGGGACCGGCTCGCGGTGTAAGCCCCACACCTTTCCCTGTAAAGCTGTGGAGCCGCTCCACCCTCTTCTGAGCCCAAGTCTGAGGTGAACAGATGGGCGTCACACCTCTACTGCCACTTCCTGGCAAATGCGGCCCTCTGCCCAGCCTGCCTGGTACCTTCCCAGCCACAGGGAAGCTGAGAGCCAGCCTTTCGTGCTCCCGGACGCTCCACTTCTAAGTCTGGGGTGGCACTGCCTCTGCCAACCGCTAAGCCAGCTGCGGGAAACGGGAGAGTGAGAGGCCTGATGTGAGCTGAAGAAAGGGCATCTGTGCCCCCCGCCCCCCGCTTCTTTGCTGGAGCGGCCCTGGGCTGGTGGGCCACTGTCTCTGCACCTGGGGGGGTTGCGGGTTGTCATTCTGTCATGTGCTCTGCTTAGGCACACTCCCCTAGGCTTCCCTCACCACCTGCCAGCCCAGTGCTTTGGAACTTGACATAGCAATTGTTAATGAGAAGAATGCTTCTCTGCCTCTGGAAATCTTGGTTCTTGGATGACAAGGAGCTAAATTAAGAGCAACGGACACGGTACTTGCTTTGGGAGCACATATGCCAGAATTGGAACGATACAGAGAAGATTAGCATGGCCTCTGTGCAAGGATGACACGAATTTGTGAAGCATTCCATATTTTTAAAAATAGATAGTAAGGGCCTGCTGTACAGTACAGGGAAATCTACTCAGTACTCTGTGATGGCCTATATAGGGAAGAATCTTAAAAACTGGCTGTATGTATAACTGATTCACTTTGTTGTATACCTGAAACTAACACAACATGGTAAATCAACTGTACTCGAAAAAAGCCGTGAACATGGGGCCCTGCTGAAACCCCTGTGTGCCCATTCCTCCGGGGTTAAAGTGGGATCCAGGTATTTTTGGCCAGCCTCCAGGCCTCTTGATAAAAACAGATTTAAAAAAGAAATTTTTTTTTAAAGCAATGAATATATATTTTAGAAATTTAAAAATTTGTATAAAAGCAAATTTGGGACTTGTGCCCCATGCCTCTGAGATAACCACTGTAATGTTGGTGGGTTTTCTTTCCGTTTTATCTTTCAAACATCCAGCCCTCTTGGTAACCCCAGTACTTGAGAACCTGTGAAAAAACAGCTGCAGATGGGGTTTGTTCAGGAGAGTATTAGCTGGCTGAGCTGCAGGCTGGCAGAAGGGCCTTGCAGCCAGTGGGCGGGTGGGTAGGCTGGCAGAAGGGCTGAGGTAGAAGGGGTGGGGGCCACTAGAGCCGCTGTCCCTCCCCAGGTGACCTGGCAGGCTGGGTTTTATGTCCCACTTCTAATTTTAATACTGACCCCAGCTCTCATTTCACACTGTTGCCCAGCTCCTCTTTTTCAAGCACCCTGAAACTTTTCACATACCCTTGTCACCTTTTCTACCATCTGAGATGGGGACTGACAAGCATCAGTTAATATTTGGAGCCTTGGTTGAAAAACCAAAGAATTTTTGCAGAAATCCTTTAGAGAAAAGGATTTCTTTTCTTTTCGAGAAAAGTCACGTTAACAGTAGCATCAACATTGATTGATGGCAGAAAAGCTAAGCAATCTCTCCCTATAAAGAGATGCTGGCTCTGCTGCTGAATTGCTCTGTAACTTTGCAGAAGTCGTTTAATCTTTAGGTCTCTTTTTTTTTAATGCCAAAAACATTTTGTTTTGGGGTATAGCTGATTAACAATGTTGTGAAACTTTAAGGTGAAGAGTGAACGGATTCAGCCATACATATATATGTATCTGTTCTCCCCCAAACCCCCTCCCATCCAGGCTGGCATGTAACATTGAGCAGAGTTCCATGTGCTATACAGCAAGCCTTTGTTGGTTATCCATCTTAAATACAGCAGTGTGTAGATGACCTCCCCAAAGTTCCGAACTGTCCCCTCCCCCTCAGCAAACATAAGTTTGTTTTCTAAGTCTCTTCCTGTTTTGTAAGTAAGTTTATTTGCGTCATTGCTTCTTAGGTTCCACATATAAGGGGTATAGGTCTCTATTTTCTTACCTTAAAGATGGGGATAACATTTTTCTGCCTTATTTTTTTTATGATACTTTTGTGTCAGGTGAGCAAAAGTCTACTAAAAAGACTGGAAGGTGTTAAGTGATACAGGGAATGGAGTATATAAAATGCTACAAAATATTTATCATTGTAAAATAGGATGGTTAAGTCTTTTTGATAAAATCCATTTAAAATATTTGAAATAGGTGCGTGAAATAGGTTAAATAGACACGGACTTTGCATATAGGCACATTTAGTTGGATTAAGTAAGATTAATGGTCCCTGAGGGACCTGTGTCTTGTTACATAGGCAAATTCAAGTTAACACTTTCTCAGGGCTGTTTAATCAGGACTAGGTCAAGAAATGACATGCTGTTTGCCTCACCTTTTTCTTCGGGCTTGTGGAAGGTGGGGCTGGAGAGTGGGGAGGTGATGGGGTTTGTGTGAGAGTATTTGGTAAAGACAAAGGCAGGGTTTTGTGGCCTGAGAGGCAGTTACTGTCTCAGACAGGGAAGCAGGTGTGGGTGGACACTCAGATTTTAATGATGGATCTGTGAGGTGGTAATGCTGGGGTCAAGACTCCAAGGTCCACTTGACCAGAGTTTAAAACAGCTTGGTCCTGGGGTGGCTGTCCTGCCACACGGGGTGACCAGACTTGTATTTTCAGGGTTGTGAACTGGCCACATTACTTACTATATTTGTTTTTTCTTTTTTCTTTTTTTTTTTTTTTGGTCTTGTTTATCTCACAAGACCTCCAAAAATTATGTAGAACTCTCCCAGAGCCCTCCTCAGGGCTGGGGGCGGGGGACGTCCCTAACTCTACTTACTATATTTGTAAGATATGAAATGTGTTCATGAAATGTGTTCATTCAAACAACCTTACTAAAAAAAAAATGCGTAAAAGAAACCATCTCTCCCTTCTCTTCCATACACGTGCGTATTGTCGTAAACATGTATCTAGTACTTTCTATGTTCTTAATATTATCTATTCAGTTTTCAGCATTACTGCTTCTCTACTACACACATTTGTTTCCTGGGGTTGCTGAAGCAAATGACCAGAAACCGGGGGGCTTCAGACCATAGAAGCTTACTCTCACATAGCTCTGGAGGCTGGAAGTCCATCGTCAAGGCATCTCTCTCCAGAGGCCCCAGGGAGGATCTTCCTGTGTCCTCTAGCCTCTGGGGGTTCCTGGTGGCCCTGGGCTTGTGGCCGAATGTCCCCCACCCCTGCCTTACCGCATTCTCTGTGTTTCTGTCTTATCCTTTTCTGTCTCATTTAATGTTGCTGGATTTAGGAAGCACCCTAATCCAGGTGCTCTCATCTTGAGATCTTAATCACACCTGCAAAGACCCTTATTCCAAATGAGGTGACGGTTGAGGTTCCAAGTTCTCCATCTTAGCAGCCATATAATCCTTCCTACTGGTGTGCTGGGCCTTCTGGTTCTTTCCAACTTTTTGCTAGTGTAAACAACAGCTCTGAGCAGACTGTATGTGCAAAGGCCATGAAACAACATGGTTATTTTTCCCGGGATAGTTTTCTAAAGGGGATTTATGACGTCAATGGTGAGAGCTGTTTTCCAGCTCTTTTAACACACCACCAGGGTATGGTCAAGAAAGCCTGGATCTCTGTGATACCCATAGCATTCTGTGAAATTTCTGGAAAACAAGAGAACCCAGCAGTCCTTCTGAAAGTGAAGAGTCAACTGTACACAGAACACCAAGGCCTGAGGGGAGATACTGACCTGACCGCCGTATCTTCCCTGTGGTGCTGCTCGTTTGGTGCTTTTAATGGGGCTGGCAGGTGGTCACCGGGTCAGTAACGAGCCTCAGGTGTGGGTGAGGGCAGGGCTTCAACTGGCCTCTGACCAGCTTGCCCCTGTTTGTGAAGGAGGCGAGTTTTTCTTCATTCCCCGAGTTCAGTGTTCTCTGCACGTCACCTGTCAGTCCTGGACCCCCAGCTCTAAGTTGCCCACTGCCTCCTGTCCCCTCCATCTCATTTTCCTGTGACTGGCAGGTGAGGGCCTAGAGGGCTGCCCCCACCCCTGGCTCCCCACCCAGGAAGCTGAGCTTAGCCAGGATCAAAGGCCACACCATGGGAGTGGATGCGTTGAAAGCTCCTACTTCTGACGTCAGTCAGCTGGCAGGCAGGGAACAGGGGAGGAATCAGAACCGTCAGGAAAACGCTGCTGTCCCCTGCTTAAAACAAGGCCACCCAGACCCTCCTCCTTGGTGGGTCTAGGAGGGGACGCGCCTGGGAGCAGGGCCGCCCGGGCTGTGTGGCTCCACCTTTGTGCAGCGGTCAGCCCTCGGAGGGGAACCAGTGCACCTGCGATTCTGTGGCCATCAGCGCCCCGACCCTTTCAGCACCTGCAGGGCTGGGACACAAGCAGGGAGCCCAGCATTCAGATGCAAGTGGTCTTAAGGCAGGCAATCACCATTACCAGAGTTAAATCCATGGGCAAGTGCCTAAATCTAGATAATCCTATTATAAAATACAGTTTCCTCCTGGAATCTCAAGCTTCCCCTAGCAGTGTGGGTGCCTGGAAGGTACCAGGTCTTCCTCCAGGCTCCGGTCTCCCCTTGGCAAAGTAAACTCCGTCTTTTCTTTTTTACTATTTATTTATTCTTGGCTGCATTGGGTCCTAGTTGTCACACGTGGGATCTTTCACTGTGGCATGCAGACTTCTCTAGTTGTGGTGTATTGGGTTTAGTTCTAAACCCCATGGCATGTGGGTTCTTAGTTCCCCAACCGTGGATCAAACCGACGTCCTCTACTCTGGAAAGGAGATTCTTAATCACTGGACCATCAGGGAAGTCCCTACTTCACTCTTCGTACAAGAATGAAATGCTAGATCCTAGTTGGGTCCAAATCACCTGCTTTTGAGGCTGATATTTTAAAATCTCTACAAGGAGCAGGGAAGTTCCGAACTGTCAAGAGCAATGTTGCTCTTCTCTGTAAACAGACTGTATCTGACTTGTTTTTCCACCTGCAAAAAGGGGGACTGTATTAGGGTTCTCCAGAGAAATAGAACCCATAGGAGACACACATACACAGAGAGAGAGAAAATAGGGAGCTGGCTTGCATGATCATGGAGCCTAAGACATTAGTCTTCAAGTTGGATCCAGGAGAGCTGCTGGTGTGAGCTCTAGATCAAGGCAGGAGAAGTCCAGGGTCTCAACTCAGCAGCCAGGCGGGCAGCTGGTCCCTCTTACTCAGCTCTTTCATTTAATTCAAATCTTCAGCTTATTGGATGAGGCCCACCTCATGGGGAGGACAATCTGCTTTACCCACGCTACTGATTCAGATGTTCATCTCATTCAGAAACACCTTCACAAACACACCCAGAATAATGTCTGACTGAATGTCTGGGTGTCCCATGGCTCAGTCAAGTTGACACATCTTAACCATCACAGGGACTGAAAACACATCTCCTGCTTTCATTCCAAACTTCTACTCAGGGAGAAAGACATAGAATGGAGGTGGGATCCAGGTTGCCCCAGACCAAATAATTGTGAAAGAGGACTTAAAAACCAAAAAGAATTTGATGTTTTTTACTTTTAAGACTCAGGCTACTATGTTAGTCTTCGAAGATGCCACACACTAGGTGGCTTAAACAACAGAAATTAATTATCTCACAGTTCTGGAGACTGGAAGTCCAAACTCATAGTCCATTTCTGGTGAGGCCTCTGCTCCCGGCTTGCCAATGGCCACCTTCTTGGACGGCCTCCCTCTGTGCATACACTCCTGGTGTCTCTTCCTCTTACAAGGACATAAATCCTACTGGATCAGGGCACCACTCTTATGATTTCATTTAACCTTAATTACCTCCCTAAAGGCCCCAAGGACCCATCTCCGAATAGAGTCACATTGAGGGTTAAGGCTTCAACAAACCAATTGTGAGGGAGAGGGGATACAGTTCAGTGTATGCCAGTTACCCTTCTTTTTATCTCCCTGGAACCAAAAGATGCCATGTTCAGCATTTACAGCGTAGACATGGCTCCTGCCAACCCTTAACCTCATAAAGGTGAAAGATGATAAGGGTCAAGGAATCATCATGATGAAGGCTGCTGAATGCCATCATAATCACCAGTATTGTCATTATCATTTTTACCCCTAGGACATTAAGAATCTGTTCAGAACATATTTGGTAATTTCAAAGAGAACTCAAAAAATCAATTTACTCAGCAATGTTTATTGTGCATCTTTGATGCACTTGACTAGCTACTTTTGAGAGAGAGAGCACCAAGATGAATAACACCCCAGGCGTTCCATCCAGTTTTGTAGAAATAAACACATGCACATATGCATATACCAAGAATCCAAAGTAGGGACTTCCCTAGTGGTCCAGTGGCTAAAACACTATGCTATCAATGTAAGGGGGCCCAGGTTTGATCCCTAGTCAAGGAACTAGATCCCACATGCTGTAATGAAGATCCAAATAAATAAATATTAAAAAGAAAAAAAGATTCCAAAGTGAAGAGTGGTAAATGTCATGGAAGTGATAAAGTGATCAGTGTATGCTATGGGAGTTTCAAAGAGAAATAAATACATAGTTAATGATAGTTATCATCCTTTATTGAGCACATACCATGTGCTTGGCAGTTAGTTTAATTATGATTCTCAATTTTTAGGCTCTTTATAGACAATTCAATTCATAATTTATTAAGCACTGTATGTATCAGTGTGTAAAGCATTGTGTCTGAGATGCTCTAAAATACAAAGATGATTAAGACTTGTGCCCCAGAGGACTTCCCTGGTGGTCCAGTGGCTAACACTCCGAGCTCCCAATGCTCAGGGCCCAGGTTTGATCCCCGGTCAGGGAACTGGATCCACATGTCACAACTAAGACCCGGTCCAGCCAAATAAATAAATATTCAATAAGACACATGTCCCATCCTCTGTCCTCTAGAAACTCACAGTACAGGTCGGACAACATAGGAATGGACGCTCAGCAGAACAAATAGCTACAAAATAGTGTTCTCACTCTCCACCAGCTGGAGATAGACAGTCAGGAAGGGAAGGTGGGTCTGTGCACTGGGACACTTGGCGAGTCATCACGTCCTGCCAGAGCAGCTCTGTGTGGTGGCACCTTGCAGAAACGCTGTGGATTTGCCTGGAGTGACTCGGGGTTTGGTAGGCAGGGCCTGAAGAGAGTGGGAGAAGAGACAGGAGTGCCTTACTGTCTCAGCTCAGTTTGGACTCTGGTGGGGAAGTTTGCAATGCTTACAGCTAAACTGGGGAGGGGAGGAGGGGAAGCGAGGGAAGTGTAATCAATTGTATGGCCAAAATCTGAAGCGTGAAGAGAGGGCCAGACCCACTGTCCCCACTGCACCACCCCCAACCCAGTGGAGTGGGGAAAGGCCCTTAGCCCTTACACATCACTTGCAGCCCCCAAGAGAAGGTCTTATTCCTGAGCCAAGAGGCAGCCGAAATCCTGAGGTTGTTCTGCACATCCTGGGCTTTAAAGTAGGAAGAGGGAGAGATGATAAATGGATGGAGAAAGAGACTTGAAAATAATGGTGGAGGGGTGATGTCCAGGAACAGAAGAGTAGAAGCGGGAACAGAGGACGCACTGAGAAGTACCTCCTGGGCCGGGGGGTGGGGGGAGGGGTGGGGGTGGGGTTCTCACCTTTATCTCAGTGAATCCCCCAACAGCCAGGCCAGCCTGGGGGCACGTGCAAGGGCTCCAGAACCGAGGTTATGAGCAGCCCCAGAGCTGAGCTTGGAGCCTGTCCCTCCCACCGAGAGCCCTGCCCCCACCCTGCCGCCCCTCCGGGTTGGGGGTGTCGGCGCGAACCGAACTCTAACCAGCTGCCTTTCCTGCCGCAGGAAGAGGATCAAAGTTTGGGAGCCTGAACACACTCAAACAGCACTTTGCATTTCCTTCCTGGGCGGCTGGGGTCACAAAGTATGGTCGTGCAGAGCGTAGTGCAGGAACCGGCCCCCCACCCCACCCCCGCGCGCTGCTCCCGGGGCAGAGACGGAGCCGCGGGAGGGCGGGTGGGGCGGAGCGATTGTGACCTGTCCCGTCCCTCCCTCCCGGCTCTGTGATGCTGCAGGGCAGCTGCTGGCCCAGCATGTCTGTCCCCGGCCCCCTCCCTCCCAGTGTCACAACAGCGGAGGCGGCTGTATCTGGAGCAGCTGGGGTGGGCAGGCCCAGCCGGGAGCAAACGGGCTACTGGAGCGGCCGCGATGGTGAGCCTTCGGGGCCGGGGCGCGGGGGGCGCGGGGGAGCGGGGTGGGCGGGGATGGGGAGGGACGACAGTGGGGGCGCCCACCCCAGAGACGCTCTCCTCCGCGGCTGACAGCTAGCGCTTTGGATCCCCGGAGCTCGAAGTCTCCTAGGGGTGTCAGTTCAAGGTCGAGGGGTTCATACCCTCGCGCGGGGCGGGGGCGGGGGGACACCCACCTGGTGCCGGTGGCCTTTTCCTAGAGAGAAAGTAGAGACTGAGGCGAGTTGCGCCTAAAGGGAGATTTGTGCACGCAGGTGAGGGGAAGGGGGCCAGGAGCCGCCGGCGCAGAAGAGGTTAGGTTCTGAGACATCACTGTGGGGCAACTCAGGGACCTGAGTTGGGGAAACGGGCCGGCGGGGTTGGGGGGTAGGCAGGCAGTCCGGGGATTCTCGACGCGGGGGTGGGGGCTGGGCAGGGCACTGGGTCAGGTCCCACCAACCAAGTGTGGCAGAGCCCCAAAGGTCAAGGGACTTAGGGCCACACACCCTACGCTGGGGGCTTCCTTCTCCTTTCCCACCCCGGGCCATCTGGCTTGGGTCTGGGACACTTCCACCTCCACCTCAGCTTCCCAGGCCCTGGCACCTGCTTCCAGCTCCCCAGTTTTTCAAGCGGGTCAAAGCCAGAGAATTTTGGCACACAGGGTTTCAGACCCTGGCCGCGGTGCCCGCCCCATCTGTCTGTCTCCCTCTCCCCTGGGACGGGGATCTTGCTGGAGAGGTGCTCTCCCAGCGCCGCAGTCTCACCATCTGGAGGCCCTCCCCTCGCCCCCTGAGCCCTGGGGTGGGTAAAATTTGCTGCCAGTCCACTTCACCCCAACGTCTCAAAACACAGAGAACCCAGAAATCTGGGGACTATAGGCCCCCCTGTCTGGGGCTCGGGGAGGGTGGCAAGACTGGATGGGGGAGGGGGCAGCGTCAGCTTGACTGGCAGGCCAAGGTCAGGCTGTCCTGGCACTCTTCCTCCCGTGTCAGTGGCCAGTAGGACAGGTGAGAACCTCCCTCCTCCTGATTCTGGAAAGTGCCCAGGGCCCCTGGCTCTGGCCCCAGCTCTGCCGATTCTAGCTCCAGGCCTGCTCCCCAGAGCAGGCTCCTAGGGAATATTGGGATAGTGGCCAGAGGAGTCCACGCCTGCCTGCGGCCAGGGGTCACAGAGGGAGCCCAGAGCCAGGAGTTTCTGGAGTTTTTGGCTCCTGGCTTTGCAGCTAGCTGTGTGATTTCAAGTCACTTAACCTCTCTGAAGTAGTTTTTCTCATCTCAAAAATGAAGAGGGGTTATGGTTCAAATTTTCAAAGCTCTGCCTAGCTTTACTATTTTAACCTTTTCATTGCAGAGAAATCCAAGCATATACAAAATGAGAGCATTATAATGAACCCCTATGTATGCCTCAATCAGTTTCAACAATTATCTACTTAATCTTACTTCATTCGCTCCCCCTCCTCTCCCTCCCTGTTATTCTGAACCACATCCCAGGCAGCTTGCTCAAGATCTGATATTTAATATTTATAATATCCAGCACATAGCTAGTGCTGTGTAATTTTCAGAGTGCTGCCTCTTACATGTTCTAATTCTGACCTCAGAGCCGCAGTGAGTTTTAGAGGGGATCCCAGGACCCAAATCCAGCTCTCCGAACAAACTTCAATGTACCCTCAATAGGCAGGTTTCTGAAAATAGATAGTAAATCAAAAAATGTAAAGCAAAAGCCTTGTTTTAAATGTGCCGAAGAATCTGAAAGATATTTAACTGAAAATCTATGGCTGAATATTTTGGAAAGAGACTCTTTGTTTTGAAACACTGAATTTTGTATAACACGTTCTATTCGGGACATTTATATACACGGGCAGCACTGTCTTGATGGGAAGATGTTTTTTTGGTTGACTATTTCACACTCACAGAACCTCTTTTTTTTTTTGGAGTGTAATTGCTTGTCAATGTTGTGTTAGTCTCAGCTGTACAACAACATGAATCAGCTCTATGCATGCATATATCTCCTCCCTCGTGAGCCTCCCTCCCACCCGTCTTCCGTCCCACCCTCTAGGTCATCACAGAGCTGAGCTCCCTGTGTTATGCAGCTGCCTCCCACTAGCTATCCGCTTTACACCCGGTGGTGCACATACGTCAGTGCTGCTCTCCCAATTTGTCCCATCCTCCCCCCACCCCCATGCCCACATGTCTGTTCTCTGTGTCTGCATCTCTATCCTTACCCTGCAAATAGGTTCACCTGTGCCATTTTTCTAGATTCCATATGTATGCATTAACATACGATATTTGTTTTCCTGACTTATTTCACTCTATGACAGACTGTAGGTTCATCCACATCACTACAAATGACCCAGTTTCAGAACCTCTTTTTAAAATCCCCTTGACTTGTTCCTAAAACCCTAGGATGACACACCTACACATCCGGCCCCAAAGTCCCACCCGTGCAGAAAGGACTTTCCTTCCCCAGTGTCTGGACTCCCCTCTGGAGGGCTGGGACGGCTGCCCATGTCGAGGATGGGCTCGGCATTTCTTAGGTTCTAAGCGAGGATTTTATAACTAACCCTGTAACTGAGCGTCCCAGTCTGCTCCCAGGGTCCCGCTGGCAAGCAGTTCTCCTGGGACCCGAGGCTGTGACACCTGTCTCGGCGTCAGTGACTCCAGGCCTCAGAGAAAGTGTCTGTGGCTCACAGAGGGTGAGGGCACAGCCTGCTCACTGCTCTCCTCCTGGGTAGCAGCTTGCCCGTGCGTTCTGGGGGGGAACTGACATCAGATGGCAACAAAGAGCCTGTCTTCCTGCAGAGCTGGGAGTCTAGAGGGCAGAGTGTTCTGGGGGTGAGATGGACACTGCTTCTGCGTCTGCAGACCTCTGCAGAACCCCCTGTGCAGGTGGTGTGGCTGAGCGCTGCATAGCCCAGGCACATCTTCCAACTCGGCACCTCCGGGGTCTGCAGCCACTGCACTGTTCTCCCTTGCCATCACTAAGTAAGGGTACCCTGAGGTCCCTGGGCACGTCCTCTGGGCAGCGGTGGAGCCCCCAGCCCCCAGGCAGTGTGTCCATAGGAAGCATCCAGGCTTCGGTTGGGCCCACGCAGAGCCCAAGGGTGATGCTCCGTCCTTTCCGAGGGGCATCTCAGGGACCTTGAAAGGAAGAGGGAAAGTTAAAATAATTTTTGAGGAGGAAAGAGCTCATGCGTACAGGGCTAGTGATGGGGTGGGTGGGAGGACGTGGCGCCCTGGGATGGGGTGGACCACTGCTCCTTCCCTTTGGCCACCAGGGACCTACAGTGCTCTTTGTGGTCTTTGAGGCCTATATCCCCCGCTGGCATCTTCGTGTTAGAATTTCTCTGTGATGAGCTGCGTGTAGAAGAGACGGGGAGGACAGTGGGCACCACATGTGGCTGATTAAAGCTTGCTTGTTCTCTCCTGCTCCCGACCTGAGTGTCAGCTGAAGCTCAAGGGCCTTTGGCCTCGTAGTGTCTAAAGGGTCCGGGAGTCTGCGACCAGCCCGGCTGCTCCCCAGGCCTCCTGTGGTACCCTGTTTCTGCCCGGCTGCGGCGCCTGCCATCTGAGACCTCACCTGATGTTAACTGAGGTTGACTCTGTTCCTGCTGTCGCCAGCTTGCTGTCTGTTCTCTGAATCCAAATATGATCTTATTGAAAGATTTTGAGCAGACATAATGCAGCCTCCCAGGAATCATGTTGTTCTTGCTTTAATCATCCCTTGGGAACCCTGGCTCTACTTTTCACCCGTCGTCTCTGACCTGGATCCTGGCATGATTCATCATCCCAGCCTGACAACTGGAAGTACTTGGGCCTAGTAGTAATCTTCCTGAAGGCAACTGTGTGGCTTGACACACAGGTGGTCGGGGTGTGTGGCCTGGTCCCGGGTTTTCACTGGCCGTCACTGCTGGCCTGTGTCAGTTCCCTTCCAAGATAATATGCCAGTTTTACTGGCTTGTGATACTTCAAAACCATTTTTAAAGCTCCAGAGCCTCCTTCTGCAGAGGACTGCAATTAGCGGGTCTGAGTTCTCTGAGAACAAGTGAAAAGGAAATGACTAATATTAAAATAGAAATCGTATTTGGTTGTGTATAAGGTTGACACAAGGAGAGATTTCTGGCAGTGGAGTTATACCAGCACTGTCAAGGTCTGGAGCACATTTTTCCTACTGTTCTGCAGAACTGGGCACCCTCTCCATGGATAACGGTCATGGGCAGACAGCCGCCACCAGCCTACACTTCAGACAGCCTAAACAGTCCATGGGACCTGCTCTAAATTCTTCTGCTCCAAATCCAGCTGAAATGCCCCAGATCCTACCAACCCATCTGAATTCTCCACACAGTCGCAGATAGTCCTCCCCCAGGAAACCAAGCTGGAAGCTGTTTTTTCTTCCCTTAGCGTCCACTGCCATGCAGGCCCTGGCCACCCGCTCCTTGTTAAGTAGAGTGCAGCCCCCCAGCAGGGTTTTCATTCCAATCACCCCTGAATTTATTGAGCACTTGCTGCATTCAAGCCCTTTACTTGATGCTGGGAATCTGGCAAGAAAACAGGGGCTCCTTGCTGTCTACCGGGAAAGTCGAACAGTGAACCGTTAGCTGGGACCGTGCGATGTAGTGCTGAAGGGGAGGTGGCCTGTGCTGGTGTGGGGGCTTCCAGACCTCCAACCGGAGAGGGCGATCAGTAAGCACACTGAAGGTTGAGTAGGAGATGGCCCAGCCCCTCTCGATGCCCTCTTGCTCACATGACTGTAGATCTGCCGCAGGAGCGGGTAGAGCAGGTCACTTCTGTAGTCACCCAGCACTAGGTCTGAGTAGGGGTGTCATACTTCGCTTGCGGAAGGGAGCTCCTGTGTTAAGTCCCTCCATCTCCCTCACCTTCACCCCCTGGGTTGTCGGGCCAAGAGGGGACCCCTTTCCTCTCACAGGGTCCCAAGAGCAGAGAGCTGGCGTCAGCCCTTCGAGTCCAGAGTCAGAATAGAACTGGGGGAGGAACGGTGTGAGAGAGAAAGCTTGAGCTCTGCCGGCCAGAGAGGAAATCTCTGAGCCAACCGTGAGTCTGGAGCAAACACTTGATGTAAATACTGTCTGCCGGGGCAGCACACCCCCCTCCCCCTCAACACACACCAGCCCTGCCCCACCCCTCACCACCCACTTCTCCTTCAGTACACACCAGGCCCGCCCCCATGCCTCAACACACACCAGCCCCCATTCCCGCCCCCAACACACACCAGCACCCTCCCCAGCACACACCAGCCGCCCCCTGCATCCCTGCAGGACACACCGGCCTCTGCCCCACACCCCTCTCCCCACCCCCCCAACACCAGGCCCAGAGCACAGTCTTGGTTCTTCCAGGAAGCGTGGCCTGTTTTCTGAGGTGCCCACACTGAGCCGTTCTCTTCTGGTCTCTCTGCAATGGAACTTTTTCTGGTCTGGAGTGCTGTTGTACAAGCTTTCCTGGGCTCCAGCTGTCAGGCTTGGGCCGTGGTGGGCGTGGGAGCTGCTGTGGGCGTGGTGGACCACTGTGGGCATGGGGGGCCGATGTAGGCCTAGGGGGCTGGTGAGGGCGTGGGGGGGCTGATGATGGCGTGAGGGGGCGTGGCCCCTGGGCCCTGGGGGCTCAGAGTGAGAACCAGGCAAGGGTCCAGGGTGGCGTCCAGGAGAGGACTCTGCAGAGGTCAGAAAGTCTGGATTTCTGCCCAGGCTCTTTCCTTACAGAGCTGTGAAGTTTCCAATCTGTCCTTTACCTGTCTGAGCCTCAGCCTCTTCATCTGTAAAACAAGAGGTGGAAATCGTAATTGATGACCTGTGAGGCTGGCCTGGCTCGAGCTTCTGAAGGCTCTGAGCTCAAAAAACTCCCCCGTTACCTGTCTTGGGCCTGAGAGCCCGCCCCCAAGGCTGTCAGCACTGGACATGCTCCTGGCTTTTCTGTGTAGAACCTCCAGGCAGGAATGAGGGGTGGTGACAAGTAAGAGTGGCTGGAGGAGCAGATGGGATCCTTGTCCCCTCAGGGCAGGTGCAAACGGGGCACAGATGTTAGCACTGGGGGCCTCCCCTAACTTCATTTCACTGGTGATTTCCTTGTGTAACTTTATTTTATTTATTTATTTTGGCTGTGCTGCGTGGTTTGCAGGATCTCAGTTCCCCAACCAGTAATTGGACCCTTGTCCCCAGCAGTGACAGCACCTGAGTCCTAACCACTGGACCGCCAAGGAATTCTCCCTTGTGTAACTTTACAGTTCTTGTTTGCCCAACAAACTGGGCTCTTGGAAATTGTCAGCTGAATGAATGACTAAGTGGACAGGGACAGGACAGGCCTGGCCCTTGTCGATGGGTTGTTATGTTGATGAGCCCTTGTCGATGGCTCCTCACCTGGATCTCACTGTTTCCTTTCTTAAATGTTTGTGTTTTCAGTATGAGAACTGTCAAAACTTTAGAAGAGTATGGCAGTGTATCACCACCCACATATCCGTCATCTAGATTTAATAATTACTCTTTTTCTGCCATGTTTACTTTATCTGCTGTGCTTGAAGTAAACTCAAATGTAGATGTCATAACTTTTTACCCTAAATGCTTCTGTTGTGACTCTAAAAATAAGAGCTTTTTGATACTTAACTACACTTTCATTATCATGCTTAACAACATTAATCAGTTTCTCTATCTGTCCCCTCAAATATTTTGATTTGTTCAAACCAGAATTCAGTTAACATTCACACACTCCATGTGTATGTTATATTTCTTAAGTTCCACTCGATGTGGGTCAGTTCCTCTCTCACCTTTGATTTTCATGAGTTGAGAAGAGCGGGTCAGTTGCTCTGTAGAACTTACCGGCTTGTGGAGTCATGCTTGTAGTGCCTCTTATCCCTGGACCCCTGTGTTTTCTATAAAGTGGCAGCTACCTATAAAGGGTTTAATACATTAAGGCTGAATATTTAAGTTTTTAAAAAGTTTTATTTTTTTATTGGAGTGTAATTGCTTTACAATGTGGTTAGTTTCTGCTGTACAGCAGAGTGAGCCAGCTGTGTGTACACATCTGTCCCCTCCTTCTTGAGCCTCCCTCCCAACCCAGCCCCCGTTCCAGCCCCTGGGTCGTCACAGAGCACCCAGCGGAGCTCCCCGTCTGGTGCAGCAGCTTCCCATTAGCTACCTGTTTTACCCAGGGTGGTATATATGTGTCAGTGCTACTCCATTTGTCCCTTCCTCCCACTCCCCCTCTGTGTCTACAAGTCCATTCTCTTCGTCTGGGTCTCTATTCCTGCCCTGCAAACAGGTTCATCTGTACCATTTTTCTATATTCCATATGTGTGTGTTAATATACAATATTTGTTAAGGCTGATAAGAAGCTTTCCTGGGAGGTGTGTGTGTCCTACTGCATTACATCGGGTTTTCTTGCTGCCGTGGGGTTACGATCCATCCCAGGGTCAGAGATTTCAATCCATCCCAGGGTCAGAGGCCGGTAACCATTGAAGTTAACTTCCCCTTGTGACCTGTAAGTAACAGTGATTCTTTGGCACTCTGTGAATATCTAGTTCTCCTTCAGTCCTTGTCCAAATCAATATATATATTTAGAAACTATCGTATGCAATATTTCTTAGTATATTATTCCTTCCACCCTGACTAGCTCACAGTCTTCTGTTAAAAGAAGCGCTCTCCCTCGTCAAAAGGGCTGTTTGGATAGGTAGATGCGTTTCTCTCCTGTGGGTTTTTTTCCTTAACAACACGAAGGATTTGTGGATTTTTGCGTGTCCATCCTATTTTGGTTGACTACTGCTGTTCCTCTTTCTGACCCATCTTATTTCTGAGTCTGTCTTATGCCTCTAGTTACTCTTGTGAGTTAGTTTAACAGGGAAGCCAGCTCCCTCCTCCTAAGGGCCGTGCCCGTGCATGAGGCTGATTTCTGCTGTGGAGACTGGCATGTTGACTCGCATGAGGTTAAAGAGATGTGAAAACATCCGTGTCCCCACGTTGGTGGTCTTCAGGACCTCAGATCCTTCCGTCTTCTCCTCTCACTTTTGATCTTCCTGAAATACCCCCGCATCCTTCCAGAAAGGCCCAGAGCACCCACAGCGGGTGGGGGAGGGGTGCCTGGAGATGGTTGGGGGCGGGGCCACAGGACAGCATGTGGGACCAGCTCCTTCCAGGCCTCTCCAGGTCCCCTCGCTCACACGTGTTGTCCCCGAGAAGGCCATGGCTTCCTGTGAAAGTGTGGTCCAGTCAGTAGCTGCTGGATTCGGGGGTTCTTGGGGAAGGATCCTGCTTCCTCACGCCTGAATCGAGCCCTAAGATGAAGCCCTTTCATCCTAAGAGGAGCAGTAGCCTGAGGTCTCTGGCTTCCCATGGGTGCATCTTCCAGGTGGAGAGTAAGGCTACAGGGATGAAAATGAGTAATGATGATGCTGAAGACAAGGGTGACCATAGCAGAAATGATCATGGTAACTTGTGCTTTTCACACGCCGGGAGGTTATGTAACTCAGCCCAGCCCACACAGCACAGCTCGTAACTTGAGAGGCAAGATTCGTGCGTAAAGTCCTTTCCTGGCCACCAGGCTCACGGAAACATGGCCGGTTGTATTCCCGGCCAGGCCTCTGTGACGCCCAGAGGCCAAGCAGCACAGAGACCGGCGTGCACGCTGCGCAACAGCGTTAGGGCACTGGGTCCTGATGCCTCCGGCCAGCCCACACACACACCAGGAGAGCCCCAGGGTCCCAGGAGTCCCATGGCCCTCACCCAGCCCTGGTCTCTGGAGGCTGTAACACTGTGTTTGGGTTCCCTGGAGCTGGAAAATGCCAGCTCAGGTCATGGATAAGAATAGAAGGCCACACACCAGGCACATGGTTCCCGGCCCAGCTCTGTCCCGGGCACAGAGGCTCCTGGTGGGGCCAGTACTTCCCTGGAGGGGCGTGGGGGGTGATGGGCACACCGTCCCAGCAGAACCATAACACACTCACACACACTCATGTCTGCACACACATACACACTGCCACTCTCGAACACGCTCGCGATCACACTCTTACAAACATACACCCACACATATATCACCTCGCACATTCAGATACACGCACCCCTCCCCATCCTAAGCTGTTAGTACCAGATCCAGTCGTGTAATTGTGGTTTCACACCAGAGTAACACGGAGAAGGACCCTCTGAAGGTCAGCTTTATTTGGCTCTTGGCCTGCTGGGTGAGGGAGTAGGTTATGGTGGCCACAGAGGGCCTGCCTGTCCCCTCCCAGCCCTTTCCTGCTGATGTGCTGATCCCGTTTTTTAAAAATAAATGTTTATTTCAAATATTTATTTATTTGGCCGTGCCAGGTGTGAGTTGCAGCATGTGGGATCTAGTTCCCCAACCAGGGATTGAACCCAGGCCCCCTCCTTTGGGAGGGCAGCGTCTTAACTGCTGGGACCCACAGGGAAGCCCCTGTATTGACCCTTTCTTGTTCCTACATTTGAACATGAAACAGTAATGACACCCATGATACAGACTCTGAGATACAGTCCTCCCGTGAGTGTTTCTCTGCGATGGGGAGACGTGGAGTGTGTGCGTGAGCATGTGTGCGTGTGTGTGTGAGACAGCGTCTGGGAGACTCTGGCTGAGGGAGGAACATGATCAGTGCACTGGACATGGAGGTGGATTCGAGGATGGATTCTGCTGTTCTCACTGGTTCTTCCTTGGACCGGCTTCACCGGTGCAGGAGTCCGTCCGTGGTTGGGAATTAATCCTGTTTCATCTGTGTGGCTGGCCCTCTCTTTCCTTTTCTTGACACAAAGGATTAACTGTGGAAAGCCACCCTCACAGCAAACCACGGAGCTGGGGTTCTTCTCTGGAACCGAGTCTTGATCCAGATGCGGTGGGGCCAGGAGCCCGCCTGCTGGGCGGGGGCAGGGTGCCCTGCCTGCCTAGTGCCAGGAAGGGACAGGTCCTCAGAGGCGGGGCCTGGGGGTCTGGGCAGAGGTGTGGCCGGCTGGGGTTCTGACTGGCCTGCTCTCTGCCTGCAGCGGGAATGCATATCTGTCCACGTGGGCCAGGCTGGGGTCCAGATCGGCAACGCCTGCTGGGAGCTCTTCTGCCTGGAGCACGGCATCCAGGCCGATGGCACCTTTGGCGCACAGGCCAGCAAGGTCCACGACGATGACTCCTTCACCACGTTCTTCAGCGAGACCGGCAACGGGAAGCACGTGCCCCGGGCCGTCATGGTCGACCTGGAGCCCACAGTGGTGGGTGAGTGTGGGCCAGGGTCCTGCCCAGGAGCAGCATCAGGCTGCAGAGGCCGGGGTCCACCATGGTCTGCTTCAGTCCACCATGGTGCTGCAGTCCACCTTGGTGTCTGGGGAGGCTTGGGAGGCTGACCTCCACGTGGAATGGTGACCCTCCTGATCCCACCCTCACCCCATGTGACTCTTGGTTCCTGGAACCCTCCCTAGTCTCGGGGTCTCAAGTGGGGATCAGAGGTCTCTGCTCCTCCGTTAAAGCTTCATCCTGGTGCTCTCCCCCCAAAACTGCTGAGGCAGACCAAAACTGCCAAGATTGTGCACTAAATACTAAGGATCAAAAGTACCAGTAGTTTCAGAAATTATGAGAAGCCCTCACATAGTCAGTTTCCCAAAGTGTATACTTCCAGTTCTGCAGTGATTGCACTCCGTCCTGGCGGGTCTGGTGTTACCTTGCAGCCTCTCACACATGAGACGAAATAGCAGCAGGCACTTTCTCTTACAGCCCGAGGTTGATGGAGGTTAGAGTGAACCTCGTCTGGATCTTAGGGAAACAGGAGTACTGACTTGTGTTGGGGCAGGATTCTTGTTCTCCCTGCTGCCACCCCCAGCACCCCCGGGTCAGTCCATACGCTTCATCAGCATTTCCTCAGCTTCAAAACCTACTCACCAGCAAAGATGGATGAGACCCCAGGATGTCTGGGCACTGTCTCTAGGGCCACAGACACCAGGCCCTCCACCTTTTGGACACTTGTACAAATACAGAAAGGATAAATGACCTTCCTGGGCCACTGTACCGATGGGTGCTTTCCCTGGAGGAGCCGAGGGGCACAGTAGAGGAGAGGGGATGGCGGTGGGGCCTGAGGCACCCTGGTCTGCTGTGTGTCCACTTTGGTGGACCTAAGAGGTGAGCAGAAAGCCCATGCCGCTGGAACCACTCTCGGGATCTGGCTCTTCTGGAACCTGGAACACAGCTTTGCTTCAAAGTCGTTCTGAAATATCTCTAATGCCTGATGTGTATTGTTGCCTCCGGAGGTGGAGGTTAGGTCTGGGACAATCCCTGGGGAGCCTGGGAGCAGGTCATTCTGAATCTTTCCCTGTGTCCCTGAAGCATCTAGAGGCGAGTAAAGTTGATTATATTCTGGGATAAATTTTGCAGCATGAAGGAAAAACTGGAGGGAAGCCGTGGGGGTCCAGGGGGATGAGGCAGTCAACCTTGGTATCTGCCCAGCTTTGTGAACAAACCCAAGGCTCCCTAAGGTCCTGCCAGCAGAGCAGCTGGCTTCTCACTGCTGCTTGAGTCTCAGGCTTCTGCTCTAGTGGAGCCTGTGTTAGCCTGAAATTCCCTTAGCCTCACAGATGTATTCTGGGGTTTTCTGTTCCACCTCAGTGGAGTTTAGTAGATAAGGGTGTCATGTGTTCTCGTGGAAGCGGGGCATCTCCTCTGGGAACCAGAAAGTAAGACTGATGGTCACCCTCTCTCGGTAGATGAGGTTCGGGCAGGAACCTACCGCCACCTCTTCCATCCAGAGCAGCTGATCACGGGAAAAGAGGATGCAGCTAACAACTACGCCCGGGGCCACTACACGGTGGGCAAGGAGAGCATCGACCTGGTGTTGGACCGCATCCGCAAGCTGGTACGTGTGTGGGGAGCTGGAGAGCCTGCCAACGTCGACAGGCCAGCAGGAGGACGTGGCCCCCGGCTGCAGGATAAACACCTAAGACTTGGGAATTTCTGCTTGTGTTCATAAAAGGCATACGCAGGGCTGGCGCCCCTTCCTCCGCCTGGGCCATGGGGGCTGCTCTCCAGGCTGGTGCCTGGTAGCACGTGCCGATGCTCTGCGGTGGTGCTGGGGAGAAATCCCAGGGGTGAGGAAGGTGGAACTCTTTGCTGGATGGCAGCAACAGGTTAACAAAGCATTTTTTTTGTTTTATTTTGAGCAGGTTGAAAAGGTGAATTTATTTCACTTAACAAAGCATTTAACTTGGAGGAGGAGAGGAAGACTGTTTGATCTATTTCAGCACTTTACAGATGCTATTACAAATGTCACACACGTTCCTTTGTTTAATCCCCTAAACAATGATACAAAGGCGATCTCATGCCTGCACTTTACAGTTGGGGGAACAGAAGGCCAGAGTGGTTCAGTGACTTGGTCTGGGTCCCCCAGCTAGAAAGTGGCTGAGTCAAGGTCTGAACTGGGTTGGTTTGACTGGGAAGCTCAGGGAGTCACTTGTCTACTTGAGCCCCGTTCCTAATCTGTGCAGTGGAGAGGCGAGCTGGATCAGGGGCTCTTGACTTGGGAGTTAAGGGTGCCAAGTTTTCGCTTGTTCACCTTTCCTGTTTAGAGCAGGGTTCGTGGGGGTCATCAGTCCCAAAGTCATCTGCAATCCCCAAAGTTCAGAACATCCAACTGAACAGTCATAGATCACGTCCAGCGGGGAAGTTCCATGACCTACGAATTCTCTTAGTTCTGGTGAGGGCTCACTGTCCTTGCTGAGCACAGTAGGACTTCTCACTGAACCCTCACAGTAACCTTATTTATGAGAGGAATGTGTTTATTGTCCACATTTTAAGAAGAAATGTGAGTCCGGAGGGTTCAGTAACTTGCTCAAATATTTACAGCTGGGAAATGGCAAAGTTGATGTTAAATCTCAGGGTCTCTGACCCATTTATCTCTCTGAAATTGGTACCCTGAGCCACCTTGCAAGGTTGGGCTGGGCTGTATAAGCCTGCGGTTTCCACAGAATCAAACGACAGGGCCAGGGAAATGGGCAAGGAGCTGGGGTCCACACGGGGCAAAGTCCTTAACCACCACGGTTTCGGAACCTTATTCCTGGTCCAAACAGGCCACTGGGCTGGAAGCTTCATGGACCTGGAGGCGAGTGCGTGTTTGCTGCCCTAAATTTTGGCCATCCCTCCCAAAAGCGCTGCGGCTCCTTTGTGTTTTCTGACTTCTTCAAGGACAGTTTGATTTCACCCACTTGAAAATGTTGTGGGATGGAGCGGGCCAACAGCGAGGGCTGCCTGCCGGTGCCCACGCAAGGGTGTCCTCAGAGCTTTGTCCATGTCCTCCTCTCCCAGACAGACGCCTGCTCGGGCCTGCAGGGCTTCCTCATCTTCCACAGTTTCGGGGGCGGCACCGGCTCTGGCTTCACGTCTCTGCTCATGGAGCGGCTCTCCCTGGACTACGGCAAGAAGTCCAAGCTGGAGTTTGCCATCTACCCGGCCCCCCAGGTCTCCACAGCCGTGGTGGAGCCTTACAACTCCATCCTGACCACGCACACGACCCTGGAGCACTCAGACTGCGCCTTCATGGTGGACAACGAGGCCATCTACGATATCTGCCGGCGCAACCTGGACATAGAGCGGCCCACGTACACCAACCTCAACCGGCTCATCAGCCAGATTGTGTCCTCCATCACAGCCTCCCTGCGCTTCGACGGCGCCCTCAATGTGGACCTGACCGAGTTCCAGACCAACCTGGTGCCCTACCCCCGCATCCACTTCCCGCTGGTCACCTATGCGCCCATCATCTCAGCTGAGAAGGCCTACCACGAGCAGCTGTCCGTGGCCGAGATCACCAGCTCCTGCTTTGAGCCCAACAGCCAGATGGTGAAGTGCGACCCTCGCCACGGCAAGTACATGGCCTGCTGCATGCTCTACCGGGGGGACGTGGTGCCCAAGGACGTGAACGTCGCCATTGCCGCCATCAAGACCAAGAGGACAATCCAGTTTGTGGACTGGTGTCCCACGGGCTTCAAGGTGAGAGTGGGGGATGTGATGGAGACAGGCAGCTAGAGAAGCAGAGGGAGACTGAGGATGGGGAGGAAGAGGTGGAGACTGGGGTCCTGGGCTGACACACGTTCCATGGGAGCTTTGGGACAGCACAGAGAGAGGAGCGTAGACCAGTGTAATGCTAATTTCATTCATTCACTCATTTGATCAGGCGCTTGTTTTGGGCCTGGAGAGACTAGGGATTGGGGGTTGGTTACTCGAAGAGGGGAGGGGCAGTATGGCAAAGGGGGAGGGCCCACCGCTCCCACTTGATGATCTGCCAGCATCTCAGAGATCTGGCAGGAGAGAACTAGGCCAGTGTGTGCAAGTGGGGTAACCGGGCAGGGGGGTGGAGTTAGCCCTGATCTGACCATAGAGCAGAGAATGCAGTGACCGGATTATTCAAGTTGCCAGAGAAGAGGTGCAGTTCCCTCCTCTAACAAAGGATGTGTCCGTCTCCCCAGTTTGTTTTGAAAAATTGTTCACCTTGTATGTTTTCATCAATTTAGAGTAAGGATAAGAAATTTTATGGTTATTATATGGCTGTGATTCACCTACATTATGAAGCCCTGATGTTTTCACTAAGCAGGAGTGAGCTGGGAGCCAGCTGTAGGTCTGTTGCCTGTGGGTCAGTGGGGGAATAGAAGACCCCGGCTCTCAGGACCAAGGATGCTCTTGGGAGCCGCCCCTCGAGTTGCCCTGGCTAGACAGGCAACTGCCTCTGCCCAGGGTCTCTCATCAGAGGTCACCATCAGAGCAACTGCCACTGTTCATGTTAGCTAGTCCCCTCAGGCAGGCCTTTAATAATTCAGAGGTTTACCGAACACCAGAAGAGGTTGTGCCAATTGCTGGAGACAGAGATGAGTTAGTCGTCTCAGTTTTCCCTGGTGGGACTTTTGCAAACAAGGCACCGTGTGCCTGGCTCTTGGCTGAGCTGCTGATGGGCGAGTGGTTTCCGCACAGCTCTGCTCCCACCCTCAACCGGAATCCTCTCCTCTGGACTGCATCTGTCCTAACATGGCAGTTCTGGTCACTCTTGTGAAAACATTCACGATCTTACCCCAAGTTGTTGTTATTTTCTCTTTCAAACAGAAACAACAAAACAAGCTAGTAGTAAAATAAATAGACAAAAAAAGGGTGATCAAGAAATTAACAAAAAAGAGATGCCCCCATATTCTCATCCTTTTATTTATTTTTTAAAGTCTTTATTGAATTTGTTACAATACTGCTTCTGTTTTATGTTTCTGGTTTTTTGACCACGAGCCATGTGTGATCTTAGCTCCCCAACCAGGAATCAAACTGGCACCCCCTGCATTGGAAGGCGAAGTCGTAACCACTGGACCAGGAAAGTCCCTCAGCCCTCCACTTTTAGCTGAAGTTTGGGATTATGACCAGAAGGATAAGGCAGTGCTAGACCCTTTAGCGGCTTCTCAGAAAAGCACATGCCATGGGGGTGGATGGTGTTGAACTTCACGCTGTAGCACACTCCCCAGTATGTTCGTCCCCACTGACGAGGGTCCAGGGATACTGCTGTTGAAGAGAGAGCACAGATGACTGGTCCAGTGGCCATGTGATGTGGGACTGCCTCCCTCTCCTCTTTAATCCTCTGCCCCCGTCTCAGCATCACTTCCACCCCATGATGCCGCTTTCGTCTAAGAGGAATGGTAGACCATTCTGGGTTACCCGCCTTGGCTCTGTCGCCTGATGCCACTCCCACCTCTGCCTCTCAAGAGGACTTATACTTTAAAGGTGTGAGTTTAAGAGATTGGCAGTTAAGACCCAGTGGCCCAGGCAGGAGAGGCATTTGGGGACCAGCTCCCGGTTCTCAGTGTCCTGTGAGTATTCTCATAGTGGTCACCTGAGGCCCCTTCCCGGTTCCCAGAGTTCCTGGTTTGGGATGTGTGTGGGAGAAGGGAGATTTCCAGGATGGCAGGCCACCTTCAGAGGGGCTGGATCAGCTTGGCGGGCCCTCCATGCTGCTAGAACTTGGGGAATCCACTTGTCCAGCAAGATTTTTTAACTGACTTTCTTTCTTTTAATTAATTAATTGTGGCTGTGCTGGGACTTCGTTGCTGTCCTCGGGCTTTTCTCTAGTTGCAGTGAGCAGGGGCTACTCTCTAATTGGGGTGCTTGGGCTTCTCATTGCAGCACCTTCTCCTGCTGCAGAGCAGGGGGTCTGTAGCTCAGCCTCAGTAGTTGTGGTGCATGGGCTCAGTTGCCCCGAGGCGTGTGGAATCTTCCCATGTCCCCTGCATTGGCAGGTGGATTCTTAACCCCTGGACCGCCAGGGAAGTCCTTAACTGACTTTCTTAGATTTCCATGCGTTTCCTCCAAGAAGCCTCACACCCCAGAGGCAGAGGGCCTGGTAGACGCAGACACCATCCTCAGAAGCTTTTGTGTCTCTTTATTTATTGCTTGAGAATGTCTCTGTGATCTTTTAAACACCACCCTTCACCCTTGGCGGGGCTTCCCAAGTGGCTCAGTGATAAAGAATCCGCCTGCCAATGCAGGAGACCCAGGTTCGATATCTGGGTTAGGGAGATCCCCTGGAGGAGGAAATGGCTACCCACTCTAGTATTCTTGCCTGGAGAATCCCATGGACAGAGGAGCCTGCAAGGCTACAGTCCATGGTGTTGCAAAGAGTTGGACAGGACTGAGCATGCACTCATGCACGCCAAATTCACCCTTGGCAGAGAAATTGCCCTAAATCTATTGACAGCATAACTAAGAGAAAAACCTGAAATTCTCCTGGAAGGAGTGAATTCACAATAACTTCCATCTCTGGGCACTACACACGCCCCCTGCCTGACCTCTGTTCTGGACCCTCACTTGTCTGCTTACGTCTCCTGGGAGCACTTCTGCCAGCTCTTCCTCTCCCCTCAAATTTCCCCACCCAATCCCGCTTACTTCTGCTTTCTCTTCCACATGCACTTTTACCTGCCCACCCCTCACCTCCTGATCCCCGCTCTTCACATCCAGGCCTGCTGCCCTGTATCCACCCACCCAGTACATGACCAGGGTGCCCAGCTTGAGTTAGCCACTGACCACCATGTCTTGGTCCTCTGTTCCCAGGTGGGCATCAACTACCAGCCCCCCACGGTGGTCCCCGGGGGGGACCTGGCCAAGGTGCAGCGGGCCGTGTGCATGCTGAGCAACACCACGGCCATCGCCGAGGCCTGGGCCCGCCTGGACCACAAGTTCGACCTCATGTACGCCAAGCGCGCCTTTGTACACTGGTACGTCGGAGAGGGGATGGAAGAAGGCGAGTTTTCCGAGGCCCGGGAGGACCTGGCTGCCCTGGAGAAGGATTATGAGGAAGTGGGGACTGATTCATTTGAAGAAGAGAATGAAGGGGAGGAATTTTAAATACAGATGTTCCTCCTGGCTGTGTCTCTTTATTCCTGCTGCCCCCTCCAAGCACGTTAACCCAGCCTGGATCCTGACACCAGTGACCGTGGGTGATGAGCCCACATGGACACTGAGCTCCTCCAGACCCTCATGAGGAGATGGTGGCTTTGTGTCCCCAGAGGAGACCAGAGTCACTGTCTCTAGGTCAGGACGCAGGCCAGCCACACCTGTGTGGAGGCCTAGGCGGGATTTAAGATTCTAGATGCAGCTGGCCCCACCCCAGACACAGCCTCCTATCTGGGAAGCAGGAAGTTGAGACCTGGGCTTTGGGAGGACTCTGGAAAGGGAGTGGCTCTGTGGTCAGGGCTTGAAGAGAAGCTGGGGTGCGTTTCTGCCCTTGCAAACACACAGACAAAGCAGCGGGGTCACCGCAGGCAGTTCGGTGCTGTGATGTGAAAAAAACAGGGATGAAGAAGTTGCAGGGGGAGTCAGAAACGACCTTGTGGAGACCGGGGTGCAGCCCATAGCCGCCCCTGAGGTTCTGGGGTCAGAGGATGCCGGAAGGATGTGTGAAGAGCAGGAGGGAGGCCAGGGCACCCAGAGGATGGAGGGGAGGGATGCGACTGAGCCACGCTGGGTCAGGGGCCATTTGGGCCGGTCCTAGAGAGGAGGTGAAGAACTCAGTTTCCTCTAATTGAAACAGCATTTGGAAGGCTTTATGCAGAATGTCTCCTGTACACATACCCCTTTTCTCTAACCCCCAGCAATCTCAAGGGCGCCTCTTGTTTTATGCATGAAGAAACTGAGGTGTAGAGAGTGCATGTGCTGGAGATGGGGGACCAGAGCCAGAGGCGGGGCTACAGTCTGTTCTCTTGGTTGTCCACTCCGTCTCTACCCTTGGGATTTGAGTCCTGTTCCAACTGCCGCCTCATGAAATGAAGGGTGGGGAGAAGCAAAGCCCATTTATTACAAAAGAGAGGACAAGTTAATGCGTCTTTCCCTAAAGTTGGCAGCTCCAGTAGGATTTGGGGAAAAATCATAAGCCGCCCTGATTAAACTCGTGATGAGACCCCCAGGGTCGGGCCCACAGCAGGTCCCAACTTCACGAAACATACAGCTCAGCGACTGTGCACTTTCCTTGTTTCTATTCTGTATCCCTTGGAAGCCCCAAGAGAAATCGAATGAAACGTCCCAAGGAAAGGAAGATCAGGCAGGAAGTGGTGCTCACCACTCATCAAGAACTGCTTTCAGAGAGACCACCGTGATGGTGCTCTACTGTGACGGAGACCGTGGTGCTGAGGAGGCCAGGGCCGCTCTTGTCTGGACCACCTTGTCTGAGGTCATCCCTCACCAATTCCTGGGGGGCTGCAGGGACCCAGGTCAGGAGCTGTGGCCCATCTCAGGAAGGGGTGTTTTCCACTGCCGGAGGGGAGGGACCTACCCATGAGTTTCAGATGAGCCTCATGTGTGTGACTGTGACCTAATCAGGGAGACAGGAAGAGACCCCCAAGGCCAGAGTTTAGGGGGCAGTTGTGAAAGACACAGAGGGGAAGGGAGGGTGCTGGTGGGGCGAGGGGTTGGTACGTGCTAAGTCGCTTCAGTTGTGTCTGACTCTTTGTGACCCTGTGCACTGTAGCCCGCCAGTCTCCTCTGTCCACGGGATTTTCCTGGCAAGAATACTGGAATGGGTTGCCATTTCCTTTCCAGGGGATCTTCCTGACCCAGGGATGGAACCCATGTCTCCTGCATTGGCAGGCGCGTTCTTTACCACTAGTGCCACCTGGTCATTTGAAAAGAGCCTGATGCTGGGAAAGACTGAGGGCAGGAGGAGAAGGGGACAACAGAGGATGAGATGGTTGGATGGCATCACCAACTCAATGGACATGAGTTTGGGTAAACTCCGGGAGTTGGTGATGGACAGGGAGGCCTGGCATGCTGCAGTCCATGGGGTCTCAAAGAGTCGGACATGACTGAGCGACTGAACTGAACTGAACTGAATGCCACCTGGGAAGCCCAGGTGGGTCAGGGAGAAGTTAGTTTAAATGAGTGTTTCATTGACTCCTGCAGAGGTGACGTTGGAGCTGAGAGGGAGGCAGCCTTTCACTCATCTGGGCAGAGTGTTCTGGGCAGAAGGCACCCCAGTGCACAGGCCCTGAGGCAGGAGGGTGGGGGACCTGAGGGAATGGGAGTGGAAGGACTTGGGAGGAGGGGTCACTCCTGTTACTGTCGTTGTGTCAGGGCCGGGGAGGAGACAGGGATGTCAGGCAGACGTGCCACAGCCGAGAGCTGCCCTGCATCACTTCCTGCTCATGTACTCCACCTCAAGAATGCCCGGCCGGCTGGCCAGCCAATGTGCCCAGGTCCTTGAGCTACAAAGGGCGTTCACTCTGGCCAAACTCATCTGTTTCTTTGATCCTCCCAGTAGCTGTGTGGTAGCGCTGGCCAGCTTATCATTGTGTCCATTCGATGGACAGGGAAACTGAGGCAGGGGTGCACATAGGATGGTGGCAGTGGCTTGCTGAGATCACCTAACTCAGTCATGGTGAAGCTAAACCACACTCATGCTCAAGGAGCTGATTCTCAGGCTGGTCCATCCCCCAGCCTCACCCTAGCATCTGGCCCAGCACCCACAGACCAGCACACAGCCTCCACCAGGAGGTGCCAGCCACCCCCCACCCAGGCTCCAGCCCAAGAAGAATGCAGCCTGACCCTCCCCGTGGGAGCTCTGGTCAGCAGGCCTTGGCAGGAGAGAGGCCGGCTGAGTCAACAAGAGGCTGGCAGGGGCTCAAGCTGCCCACCAAGGTGGAGTCAGGGTCCTAGAGGGGGCAGCCCACTCCCCACCCCTCACTCTCCATGAGACCCTCCCTCCTGCTGCTCACCGGGCCTGTTAACCCCTGCGGGCCTGACAGGGGAATGGCCTGGTGAGAATCATTCGGTCAATCACCCTGCAGGAAGGTGCAGTGGGACCTCGGGTAGTCACTTCACCTCCCTGGGCCCATTTCCTCACCTGTGAGATCCTTTCCTGACCCCTGAGGATGGTGTCAGAGTCTTTATGAAATAATAAACGTTACTCTGCACAAGACCCTGATACTGGCAAAGACTGAAGGCAGGAGGAGAATGGGACAACAGAGGATGAGATGGTTGGATGGCATCACTGACTCAATGGACATGAGTTTGAGTAGGCTCTGGGAGTTGGTGATGGACAAGGAACCCTGGCATGCTTCAGTCCATGGGGTCACCAAGAGTCGGATATGACTGAGTGACTGAACTGAACTCTACACATAGGGCTTCCCAGGTGGCACTAGTGGTAAAGTACCCGCCTGTCAATGCAGGACATGTAAGAGATCCCTGGGTTGGGAAGATCCCCTGGAGGAGGAAATGGTAACCCACTCCAGTCTTCTTGCCTGGAGAATCCGAAAAACTGAGCCGGATCCTTCAATCAGGAGTGGAGCCAGGAGCAGGAATGCAGCCTACATAGAGAAGTACTTCTATCTGGAGAGAGGCTTGGAATGAGGGGAGAGCGCCTCCGGCCTGTGGCCTTGGCTTACCTATCTGTAAAATGGGGCACAGAATTTCTAACTCACAGAGTGCCTTACAATGAGCTAGCAGAGACAAAGTGACTGGCACAAAGTAGGAAGTTTGCTGAGTCATGTCTGACTCTTTGTGACCCCATGGACTGCAGCACGCCAGGCTTCCCTGTCTTTCACTATCTCCCAGTTTGCTCAGATTCACGTGCATTGAGTTGATGATGCTATCTAACCATCTCATTCTCTGCCGCCCTCTTCTCCTTTTGCCTTCAGTCTTCCCCAGCATCAGGGTCTTTTCTAATGAGTCGGCTCATCACATCAGGTGGCCAAAGTATGGGAGTTTCAACTTCAGCGTCAGTCCTTCCAATGAATATTCAGGACTGATTTCCTTTAGGATTGACTGGCTTGATCTCCTTGCAGTCCAAGGGACTCTCAAGAGTCTTCTCCAATACCATAGTTGGAGTGCCTACCCAACTATAGTAGGTAAATGTAGTAGGTGATAAGCACAACACCATATTTGTAGTAGGTACGTACACTATCATGTATTTGTAGATTATCGGGTCTCATCACTGAATAGCGTTCTGTTTTGTAAATACACTGTGTAATGGGCATCCGGGTAGTTCCTGCTTGGGAGCTATTACAGTTACTGCTGCTATGAATATTCATATGCCCTTCTAATAAACATGTTTATGCATGTCTGTTGGATTTGCAGCCAAGAGTCGGCTTGCTTGGTCCTGGGGTTGGCATATGTATAGCCTCAGTAGATCTGCCAAGCAGTCCTGCCACGTGCTTGAGCATTTTCCACTCCCACTGGTGGTGTGTGAGAGGCCCACGTGCTCCTCCCCCACACTCGATGCAGGCAGTTTCATTTTACTCAGTCTATCAGAGGTGAAGTGGAAACCAGTTTTCCGAATGAAATCTCAGTACAAGCCATCCTTTCTAAGATAGATCAAAGGCAAGACATAGTGGAAGCCAATATTATGTACAGGGGGGAGTCTACTGGGATATCTTGCTATTGTTTTAGTTGGTTTTGCTTTATTTTGTACTTTTAGAGGTGATTATGTATTGTTAAATTTAAACTTAAAGCGTATATGTACCCTTGAAAAAAAACTATGAAGCCCTTTCTGCTGGAGGGCAAGCAGCTAAGAGGCAACGCTAAATAAAGAAACCTGGGACTTGCCTGGTGGTCCAGGGGTTAAGACTTCATGTTCTAAATGCCAGGGGCCTGGGTTCAATTCCTGGTCGGGGAACTAAGATCCCGCATGCTGCACAGTGTGGCCAAGAGATACCTTTTTTTTAATTAAAAATAAATAAATAAATGAACTCAGAAATGGAGTAGCTGAGGTGAGCATGGTAGTGGATTTTCCACTTTGGTAGTGGATTATAATTAACCAAGTGAAGAGAAATTCCCTGGTGGTCCAGTGGCTAAGACTGCATGCTTTCACTGCGGAGGGCACAGGTTCAATCTCTAGTCAGGGAACTAAGATCCAACAAGCAGCACAGCGCAGACAAAAAAAAAAAAGAAAACCAACTAAGCATGTGAAGAAGTAACAGTGAAAAAAACAGAATTTAAATGCTATAAGCTCCAACAAAGCAAAAAGAATACGAGCAATAATAACTGGGAAACGGGCAGGAGGGGAGTGAGAGAAAATGTAAAAGAGTGAATTCATCTTTCATTTCAGAGAGCTGATACATGATGATTAAATTCAAACACACAGTCTTTAAAAATTACTCCAAATATTCCAATTGAAAGATAAAGATTGTCAGGATAGATAAAAATAACAAACTCAACTCTATCCTACTTACAAGAGATATAATTTAAATATAAGAACACAGAAAGGTTGAAAATGAAAATATAGAAAGAGATATACCACACAAACAAGAACCAAAAAAATCTGCTGTAGCCGTCCCAGTGTTACAGAGTGGACCTGAAGATAAGAAGCGGTACTGGAGGGACTTCCCCTGGTGGTCCAGTGGCTAAGACTCCGTACTCCCAATGCAGGGAACCAGGGGTTTGATCCCTGGTCAGGGAACTAGATCCCACGTATTGCAACTGAAAGTTTGTTTGCCACAACTAAAGATCCCGCATGCCATAACAAAGACCCAGTACAGCCAAATAATTAATTAAAAAAAAAAGAGTGTGTGGTTAAAAAAAATACAAGCAAAATTTAATGGAACTAATAGGAGGAAGAGACGTGTCTATAATCATGGTAGGAAATTTAGCACACATCTCTCAACAATTTGTGTGAATTTAGCAAAACTAGAAATGGGGTCAAAATCAACTATATTTCTCTCCACTGGCCACAAATATAAAACATTTTAAAACTGAAACTACTGAAGTCTTAAAAGATAATGTAAGAGCAAATTTAGATGCCCTTGAGTTAGGTGATGACTTTTTTGAAACAACATCAAAGACATGAATGATGAAATCATTGATAAGCTGGACTTCATTAAAATTGAAAACTTGTAAAAGACACTGTAAAGAGAACGAGAAGACAAGCCATGGACTGGGAGAAAACATGCTAAAAGACATATTTGATAAAGGACTGTTACCCAAAATATACAAAACTCTTAAAACACAAAAAATAAGAAGATGAACAACCTAACTAAAAAAAAAAAAAAAGACAAAGCAAACTATCTGAACAGACACCTCCAGGAAAGATGTACAGATGGCAAACAAGCATATGAAAAGGTGCTAAACATCATGTGTCAGTAGGGAATTACAAATCGAAACAACAATGAAATACTACTATGCATCTACTAAAGTGGCCAAAATCCAAAACACTGAAAACACCAAATGCTGGTGAGGATGTGGAGCAACAGGAATTCTCATTCATGGTGAGAACGCAAAAGCGCACAGTCACTTTGGGAGGTGGTTTTTTATAAAACAGTTTCTTATAATTAAACATACTCTTATACCATATGATTCAGCAATCTTTTACTTCCTAAAAGTAAACACTTTACCCAAAAGTGTTGAAAACTTAAGTGCACACAAACACTTGCACCTGGATGTTTACGGCAGCTTTATTAATAGCTGCCAAAATCTGGAAGCAACCAAGAAGTCCCTCAGTAGGTGAACAGTTAGATAAACTGCGGTGCATCCAGACAAGGGTATGTTATTCAGCACCAATAAGAAACGAGCTCTCAAGCCATGAAAAGACATGGAGGAAAGTTAAAAGCATATTACTAAGCGAAAGAAACCAATCTAGAAAGGCTACATACTGTGTGATTCCAACTATATGACATTCTAGAAAAGGCAAGACTATGGAGATAGAAAAATGATTAGTGGTTCGGGGGAAGAAAGGATGGTAGGTGGAGCACAGAGGATTTCTAGGGCAGTGAAGTTATTCTATGTGGCACTGTAATAATGGATGGATGTCATTATGCATTTGTCAAAACCCATAGAAAATACAACACCAAGAGTGAACCCTTACGTAAACCACAGACTTTGGGTGATGATGTATCATAGTTTCATTGATTAAAACAATGGGATGTTAATAGTGGGGGAAGCTAAACATGTGAAGGCAAGGAATAGGTGAGAATTCTTAGTATTTTCCTCTCAATTTTGCTGTGAACCTAAAACTGCTGAACCTAAAACCTAAAACTGAACCTAAAACTAAAATAGAGTAAAACTCTATTTTTAGAAAATGAAGGCATCTATTAAAAAAAAAAAAAAAAAGAAAATGAAGGCATCTATAAGAGCATCAAAAATATCAACTTCCTAGGAAGAAATCAAACAAAAGGTGTGCAAGACCGCTATACTGAAAATGACAAAGTATTATTGTGTGTTACTCATTAGGAAAATGAAATAAAGACCACAGTGAGGTCCCATTTCACACCCAGTAGGTGTCAAAATGACAAACAGTAACAAATATTGGCCAGGATATAGAGAGATTAGAGCCCTGTCACAATCCTGGTAGGATTATAAAATGGTGCAGCTGCTTTGGAAAACAGTTTAGCAGCTCCTTGAAAAGTTAAATATAGAGGTGCCCTATGACCCAGCAATTTCACTCCTAGATATACAATACCCAAGAGAATTGAAAATATCTGCCCACACAAAAATGTATACATGATGTTCACAGCAGCATTACTCATATTAATAATAGCCCCAAAGTGGAAATAACCCAAGTATCCATTAACTGATGGATGGATAAACAAACAATGTATACCTAGACAATGGAATATTAAATTCAGTCGCTCAGTCATGTCCGACTCTTTGAGACCCCATGGACTGCAGCACACCAGGCTTCCTATCCATCACCAACTGGATGGAGTTTACCCAACTCATGTTTGTTGAGTGGGTGATACCATCCAACCATCTCATCCTCTGTCGTCCCCTTCTCCTGCCTTCAATCTTTCTGACCATCAGAGTCTTTTCCAATGAGTCAGTTCTTCGAATCAGGTGGCCAAAATGCTAGAGTTTCAGCTTCAGCATCAGTCCTTCCAATGAATATTCAAGACTGAGTTCCTTTAGAATTGACTGGTTTGATCTCCTTGCAGTCCAAGGGACTCTCAAGAGTCTTCTCCAACACCACAGTTCAAAAGCATCAATTCTTTGGCGCTCAGTTTTCTTTATAGTCCAACTCTCACATCCATATATGACTACTGGAAAAATCATAGCTTTGATTAGACGGACCTTTGTTGGCAAAGTAATGTCTCTGCTTTTTAATATGCTGTCTAGGTTTGTCATAGCTTTTCTTCCAAGGAGCGAGCATCTTTTAATTTCATGGCTACAGTCACCATCTGCAGTGATTTTGGGGCCCCCAAAATAAAGTCTCTCACTGTTTCCATTGTTTTCCCATCTATTTGCTATGAAGTGATGGGACCGGATGCCATGATCTTAGTTTTTTGAATGTTGAGTTTTAAGCCAACTTTTTCACTCTCCTCTTTCACTTTCACCAAGAGGCTCTTTAGTTCTTCTTCTCTTTTTGCCATAAGGGTGGTGTCATCTGCATATCTGAGGTTATTGATATTTCTCCCAGCAATCTTGATTCCAGCTTGTGTTTCATCCAGCCTTGCATTTTGCATGATGTACTCTGCATATGAGTTAAATAAGCAGGGTGACAATATACAGCCTTGACGGACTCCTTTCCCTATTTGGAGCCAGTCTGTTGTTCCATGTACGGTTCTAACTGTTGCTTCTTGACCTGCATACAGATTTCTCAGGAGGCAGGTCAGGTGGTCTGGATTCCCATCTCTTTAAGAATTTTCCATAGTTTGTTGTGATCCACACAGTCAAAGGCTTTGGCATGGTCAGTAAAGCAGAAGTAGATGTTTTTCTGGAACTCTTTGCTTTTTCAAGATCCAGCGGATGTTGGCAACGTGATCTCTGGTTCCCCTGCCTTTCCTAAATCCAGCTTGAACATCTGGAAGCTTATGGTTCACATACTGTTGAAGCCTGGCTTGGAGAATTTTGAGCATTACTTTCCTGGCATGTGAGATGAGTGCAATCGGGCAGTAGATTGAAGATTCTTTGGCATTGCCTTTGGTATTGCCTGAATAATGGAATATTATTCAGCCATGAAAGAGAGAAAGTGCTGATACATGCTTCAACATGGATGAACCTGGAATACATGATGTGAAGTGAAAGAAGCTAAACACAAAAGGTCACATGTTTTATGATTCTACTTCTATATATTTAAAGTCCAGAAGAGGCACATCTATACAGACAAAAAGAAATTAGTGGTTGCCGAGTTGAAGGAAGGGGCATGTAGAGAATGACTGCCAGTGGGGATGGAGTTTCTTTGGTGAGTAATAAAAAATATTCTGAAAATAGACAGTGGTGATGATTGTACAATTTTGTAAATATACTTTTAAAAAAAACCCCACTGAATTGTACACATTTTTCATTTGCCGTGCTACATGGCTTATGGGATCCTAGTTCTCCAACCAAGGACTTGAATCCAAGCCCTCAGCAGTTACAGCGCAGGATCCCAACCACAGGACCAACAGGGAATACCTTGTACACTTTTATTTTTTTGGCCACACTAGGTCTTTGTTGCAATATGTGGGCTCTTCATTGCATGTGGGATCTTAGTTCCCTGACCAGAGATTGAACCCATGTCCCTTGCATCAGAAGGCAGATTCTTAACCACTGGACTACCAGGGAAGTCCCACCCTGTCTACTTTAAATGAGTGAATTTTTTGGTAGGTGAATTATATCTCAATTTTTAACTTTTTATTAACATCATTATTTGACATTAAATACGATCTAAATAAACCAAGAGCTGTATCATTTTCATGGACTAGAAGCCTCAATAGTATAAACATTTCAATTCTTCTCAAATTAATTGCAAGATTCAACACAATCCCAATTCAAAAATCCCAGAAGTTTTTCCCCTGAAATTAACAAATTGATTCTAAAATGTATATGGAGATGCAAAGGAAAAGCCATTGATACCAAAAAAAGAAAGAAAGAAAGAACAAAACCACAGAAATTACTGTACCAGACATCAAGAACTATTGTAGGAAGAGGAAGTTAAACAGTGTGGCATTGGTACAAGATCAGACAAACAGACTAAAGGATGATCTTGTCAGGAAATGGTGCTGGGTCAGCTAGATAGAATATTGTGAGGAAAATGCATCTTGACCCCTCTAATGGCTTCCTGTGGCTGCTGTAAAAAATTACCTGAAACTTTTTAAAACCACAGAACTTTATACCTTCACAGTCCTGGAGGTCAGACGTTCAGAATCAGCATCACTGGGCCAAAATCAACGTGTTAGCAGAGCCAACAGCTTGGGGGGCCGTCAGAGAGAATCTGTTTTTTGCCTTTTTCCATCTCTGGAGCTGCCGGCACTGCTTGGTTTGTGGCTACATCGAGGCAGTCACAAGGCGAGTAACTTCCAATCTATCTCTGTCTGCTCCATCTTCATGGGGGCTTCCGTGTGTGTGTGTGTGTGTGTGTGTGTGTGTGTGTGTGTGTGTGTGTGTGTGTGTGTGTGTGTGTGTGTGTGAAATCTCCCTCTGCTTTCCTCTTACAAGAATGCACGTGGTTGTA
Source organism: Cervus canadensis (assembly GCF_019320065.1). Classification (NCBI taxonomy): domain Eukaryota; kingdom Metazoa; phylum Chordata; class Mammalia; order Artiodactyla; family Cervidae; genus Cervus; species Cervus canadensis. The sequence goes on along the minus strand of NC_057406.1, from coordinate 10,192,505 downwards.
TTTGGGGCTTCCGTGTGTGTGTGTGTGTGTGTGTGTGTGTGTGTGTGTGTGAAATCTCCCTCTGCTTTCCTCTTACAAGAATGCACGTGGTTGTATTTGGGACCCAACTAGATAATCCAGGATAATCTTTCTTGCTCAAGTCCTTTAACTTAGTCACTCTGCAGACACTTTGCCATAGAAGGTAACAGTCCCAGGAATTAGGAGGTGCACGTCATTGGGAGACCGTTTTTCAGCCTAATGTAACCTCTACCTCACACCATAAACAGAAGTAAATTCCAGACCTAAATGTGAAAGAGTAAAATAATAAAAACTTAGAAGAAAGCATAAAGAGCACATCTTCATGACCTTAAAAGAAGCAGGGTTTTCTTAAACAATAAAACAAAGAAGTTAATAATTTTTTAGCGGACTATATCAGAATTAAGAACTCTCCTTTAACAAAAAATACATTTTGAAGAGTTAAAAGATGACCCACAAAGTAGGAGAGGATATTTGTAATGAACATATACAGAAAAAACACTTCTGCTTGACATACACATAGAATTCCTACAAATCAATACAATAACACCCAACATGAAAAGACATCCTAATAGCAAAACAAATCAACTATACTCCAATAAAAATTAAAAAAAAAAATAGGCCAAAGATTGAACAGATCAAAGAGGATACCCAAATGGCCAATAAATACATGAAAAGATATCCAACTTCATTAGTAATCAGGGAAATGCAAATTAAAACCACAATGCCATAGCACTATATAGCTGCCAGAATGGCTAAAATGAAAAAGGCAGAAATATCAAGGGTGAGTGAAGATATGAAGTAATCAGAACTGGTGGGAACTTCAACTGTTAGCATCACTGTGGAAAACCTTTTGGCAGCTTCTGCTAAAAGAAAACATGTGTGGGTGCGTGCTTCAGTCACTTTTATCTTTTATCACTGAGCCACCTGGGGAGACAAAACAGAACACATGTAGACCTTTGACCTAGAAATTCTGCCTCTAGATGTAGATCTAACACAATCACCAAAAAGACACATACTACGCTAGAATATTAAGAGCACGCTATTTCTAATGGGCAAAACCTGGAAACTATCCAAATATCCATTGATAGTAGAATGGATGAAATACAAGTGTGGTGTAGTCTCACAGTGGAACATTACACAGTCATGAGGATAAATAATGTACAACCACAGGCAACAACATGACTGCTTCCCACAAACAGAATGATGAGTGATAGGAGCTGCGGACAAAAGAGGACACGATGCCATTTACACGGAGAACGAAAACATCAAAATCTCAGAGGTCAGCACAGTTAGTTCCCTTTGCGGGGAGCCGGAAGTGGGCACCGAGGAGACTCATGGGGAGCTGGTTGTGTTCATGTGTTTTGTGTGTGTTCATGTATTTATCTTGGCACTGGCTGCCTGTTGTGTTCACCCTGTATACTCTTATGATATAGATAGAGTTATCTGGTGGTTCAGATGGTAAAGGATCTGCCTGCAATGCGGGACATCCTGGTTCAATCCCTAGGTTGGGAAGATCCCCTGGAGAAGGGAACGGATACCCACTCCAGTGTTCTTACCTGGTGAATTCCATGCATAAAGGAGCCCAGCAGGCTACAGTCCATGGGCAGGGGGGGGGGGCAAAGAGTTGGACACGACTGAATGACTCACTCACTCACACACACACACACACACACACACACACAGTCCTGTGGATCAAATGCAAAAGTGTCATTAAATAACAAAATAAATGCAGAATGTTGATTGCTTGCCACTGTTTTTTTTTTAATGGGAGTGTGTGACTATACATGCAAGGGCGTGCATATGCAGGGGTCATTCCTGGAAACATGTGGAAGAAACTGCTGCCAGCTTGCTTTTCAGAGGGGAACTGGAAGCCTGCATTAAGTTTTTAATCCAGTAAGTATATATTTTAAACTATTAAATAGATCACACATGTGAAAATGTTTAGAGAAAAACAATAAACACCTAATTGTTTTGCTTTGTTTTTTAAGACCGATGTTTGGAAAGCAAGAAGAAGCAGTGAGGTCCACAGACTATCTCAGCAAAAGGCTGCGTTCTGGGTTCTTCGGGTTTCTCTGCAAGGGGCTGCCTGGGGGGCTCAAGTGCATCTGCGCCCCGCTTATATTTGGGCAAACGTAGACCCTGAAAAGCCTCGCAGCCGCCAGGGTGGACAGGTCCCGCCCCCAGGCCGGTGCATTTGCCTAGTTTGTGCGGTGCAGCTTTGGAGTCAGACGGGAGTGGAAATTGTGAGATCTTAGCAAGTCACAGCCTCTCTGAGCCGGGGTCTCTTGGCCTGGAGGATGGGAGTTATATCCCCCACTTCACCCTGAGGCTAGCAGGACCCATGTGTGCGGAGCTGGGGGACAGCCAGAGCTCTGTAAGTGGCCGCACCGCTCCACCTGTCCGCAGGGCAAGGACCGGGCTGGAGCCTCGGATTGCACTGCTCCAAAATGAGCACAAGGTGGCGCTCACCCCCCACAGGTCCAGCCAGGTCCCCTGCCTCTGAGGGCGTTGGCTGCTGGAAGAAGTGAGGCGGGCAGGCAGCTACTTCTGCACACGTGTCCCTACACTTCTGGGCCCTGGGGATGGAAGGGTAAACAATGGGGCGTCCTGCCTGATCCAGGAGGCCCGACTGGAGGGACCGGGAGCCCCGAAGGAGGGGAAAGAGGAAAGACTCTATCTGGGAGGAAGCACTGGGATTAGAGTTTAGGACCTTGGGGTATGTTGAATGGTAACCCCCACACCCCAAAAGATAAGTCCACCTGGAACCTGTGGGTGACTTTATTTGAAAAAAGGGTCCTTGCAGATGTAATTAAGATAAGGATCTTGCGGTGAGATTATCCTGGATTATCCAGGTGGGCCCTGAATCCAATGACAAGCGTCCTCATAAGAAAAGATGCTGACACAGAGAAGGTCATGTGGAAACAGATGCAGAGTTTGGACTCTTGCAGCCACAAGTAGGGAACACCTGGAGCCACTGGAAGCTGGAAGGCTTGTGAGGGATCACAGCCTTGCCAACACAGCAGTGAGAGAATAAATCAGTACTGTTTTAAAGCAGAGTAATTTAAGGCACCCAGGTTGTGGTCATTTGTTTCAACAGCCACAAGAAGCTAACAGAGATGTTGAAATTCTCTCCCCACTGGTCTGCCTTCTGACTCTCCCCCAACCCCAGTAGCCTACAGATGACACCCAAGGCCCGCCAACTCCTGAACCCCACTCTTTCCTCCCCAAACCCACTGCTTTCACACCTTCTGCTTTTGGTTCTGTCTGTCTGGGCAACCCTTCCCTCATGGGTCCCCTGGACAACTCCTGTATACCCTTCAAGGCCCTCCTTAAGTACCCTCTCCTAAGTATACTAGTATATTCTGAATCGGTGGCTCCCAACACGCCTGGACGCCTCCATTCCCCCCAGCCCAGTGTCTATTCACTCATTGTATTGATGACGTGTGTGTTTACCAGCTCAGTCGTGTCTGACTCTTTGCGACCCTGTAGACTGTAGCCCACCAGTCTCCTCTGTCGATGGGATTTCCCAGGCAAGAATACTGGAGCGGGTTGTCATTTTTTTCTCCAGGGGATCTTCCCAACCCAGGGAGATTGAACGTGGGTCTCCCGCATTGCAGGCAGATTCCTTACCATCTGAGCCACCAGGGAAGACTGATGATGTTACATATCATGGAAAAACCCAAATGAACTTTCCGGTCAACCCAATGTCATCGCGTCAGTTCAGCTATGTGTCCCCCTGACACTGGTCCTCATCTCCAGGTTTTTCCATCCCCTCAGCTACTGTGCTCATTCAGGCTTCCCCATGTCTCACCAAGACCCTGGTGCCAGCTCCTCACTGGTCTCCCTGCCCAGTCTGGCCTTCCAGCCCATCACCACTCTGGAGTGCTCGGATCTGCCACGTCACTCCTCTGCTCAAAAACCGTCTGTGGCTCCCGGCTGCCCTAAGGAAGTTGTCCACAGAGAAGGACAGTACTTCCAACGATCCTTCCCACCTCTCACTCCACTCAGCCGATGTCCATCACACCCACGTGCAGCACACCCCTGGGCCTTTGCATAGACAGGGTCCTTCACCGGAAAGCCCTCTCCCTGTCTGCCAGGCACGCTGTGACCCGTGTGCTGACCACACACCAGGGGCTGTTCTAAGTGCTTTACGTGAGTGAAACCCTTTAACTCTTACAACAGCCCCAGGAGAAAGGCTCCATCACTGTGTCCAGGTCACAGCCGGGAAAACTGAGGCCCAGATGGGAGAGGAACCATTCAGAAGGGGCAGAAGGACCTGATCACAGCCCACACTGTCATTTCCCCGGTGTGGGCTTCAGAACCGCCAATATCTCACCCCGCCGCCCTCCCCCCATCCATGCCACAACCACGCAACCCCAGATTAATGAATCTCTCCACTGTGGATTCTGAATTTGATAAACCCGCGCCTCACCACGCGGTGCAGGAATTAGCTGATCATACAGTAATCTACGTACCAAGAAGCTTCTGGATAACTTCACTTTATTTCTCTGGGCCCATGGTAACTGGCCCAGCATAAGGGGTTCAGTAAACTAGGATGAATAAGTGAAAGGTTTCCAGGGATGTCGGGTCCTGAGGCTTTCTCACCCTCCTCAAAGAAAAGAATACATTATACTAAGTTTCTGAGGCCAGACCTCTTCCTTCTCTCTCCCCTGCTCCCTCCTCCTGCCCCCTTCCCCAGTTTCTGGGAGGGCATTGGGCTCTCCAGAAAATGCCCCAGGCTCTCTAGTGGTGTGTTTCCTGATTACTGATGAAACCAGGGCTTAAAGCTGATGAATCATGAGCCGCCGCCAGCCAGGGCATGTCGGAGTGCCAAGCGGGAAGGGAGAAGCCAGGCTCCCCACCAACCTCTCTTCCCTTGTGGCCTCCCCCCAACCTCTGAAGTCCTGGTGACACTAGCTGGAGAAGGACTTCCCTGGTGGTCCAGTGGTTAAGACTCTGCCCTGCCAGTGCAGGGGGGGTGGGTTTGATTCCTGGTCGGGGAACCAAGATCCCACATGCCACGTGATGCTGCCAAAAGATTAAAAGAAAAAAAAAAAGAAGAAAGGAAAGGACTAGCCCTGGAGGTAGGTGACTTGAGCAACTCCTAGATTGGCCCCACTCCTCCCACGGCCCCACCTTGGCCACTCCCAGGGCCAAAAGAAACCCACAGCCAACAGTTCACAAACCCCCTCCCCATCCTTGATCTCCTGACTTGTTGATGATACCTAGGGAGGTGCTGCAACCCCCTTTAGAGGTAGGGGAACCAGCTCAGGGAGAGAGAACTACCAGAGACCCCCCAGAGGAAGTAAGCAGCACACAGGAAGTTGAATCCCAGTTTTCTGCTTCCCAAGGTGGTTTGAAGCAGGACTGGCCATTTCTTGATTCAAAGGTCACACCCTCAGAGCAGGGGTTTCCAACTTTCGAGATCTAATGCCTGATGATCTGAGGTGGAGCTGATGTAATAATCATAGAAATAAAGTGTACAATAAATGTAATGTGCTTGAATCATGCCTCAACCATCCCCATTCTTAAACCCCATCTGTGGAAAAACTGTCTTTCACAAAACCAGGCCCTGGTGCCAAAAAGGTTAGGGACTGCTATCTTAGAGGACAAAAGAGTAAAAAAGTATGAACCCCCAACTCTGACCCAAGACACCTGGAGGAATCTTATCAAACAGCCCAGGGACTGGAGGCAGGTGGGGAAATTACAACCCATTGGTTACGGGCTTATGTCCAGGTTCAAGTCCCAATCTGACTCTTAACAAGTCACAGAGTTCCTGCAACCTTGGACAAGTTTCCTAGTTTCTGTAGGCCTCAGTTTCCCCATCAGTAATATGGAAGCAATTCTGAGTACCTACACATCACAGGATTGCTGTGAGGATTGCCTGAGTTAACACAGAAAAGGCTTAGAACAGGTGAGGCATACTCAACAGACAGCACAGTTTTTTTAATGGGTGTTTTGAAGGAACTGTCTCCCCAAGGAGGAAGCACTTGGAGTGAATCCTTGTCATCAGAGAGGAATGTTCCCCACACCTGCCTAATAGAAGGTACAGCCCTGGGGCCTCCTTACAAACCCCAGGGCCTCTGTTACCCAGACCTGGCAGGTCAGAGACTAGGGGTGGGAAACCAGTGTTTTTAAATAAGAGCCCTAGGGGGTTGCTTGGATCATGCAAGCCTGGGAATCCCAGGGGCTGAGTACCGTGTCTTTTTTTGTAGACTCTTCTGGTAAAACACCTGCCACCCACCTGTCCTCATGTCCTTGGGGGAAAACCAATTTTCTCTTTTTCCCAATTAGTAATAATATTTAGCTGGTAGTAAAGACTCACAGGGGACTTCCCTATTGGCTCAGTGCTAAAGAATCCACCTTCCAATGTAGGGGACTCAGGTTCAATCCCGGGTCAAGGAACTAAGATCCCACTTCCTGCAGGGCAACTACTGAGCCCACATGCTGCAACTAAGACTCGATGCAACCAAATAAATTAATTAGTTTAAAAAAAAAAGATTAACTAGTGCCAGGTCGTGTTGGGCTTCCTAGCTGGCGCTAGTGGCAAAGAACCCACCTGCCAATGCAATAGACATAAGAGATGTGGGTTTGATTCCTGGGTCAGGAAGATCCCCTGGAGGAAGAAATGCCAACCCACTCCAGTATTCTTGCAGGGAAAACCCCATGGACAGAGGAGCCTGACGGGCTATAGTCCATGCGGTCTGAGAGTCGGACACAACTGAAGTGACTTAGCACACAGCACACAGCACACACAAGATCAGGTGCTGTGCTGTATGTGATGCTCAGTCGTGTCCGACTCTGCGACCCCATGGACTGTGGCCACCAGGCTCCTCTGTCCATGGGATTCTCCAGGCAAGAATACTGGAGTGGGGTGCCAGTTCCTCCTCCAGGGGATCTTCCCGACCCAGGGTCAAGTCTCCTGCATTGGCAGGCAGGTTCTGCACCACTGGCGCCACCTGGGTGCTATGCTAAATTAATTCCGTTCACCAGCAGCCCTCTGCTGCAGGTCCTCTCTTCAGCCCATTTTATAGAGCCCAAAACTGAGGCCAGGGAAGTTAATAACTTGCCCAAGGTCACTACTGCAGGCAAGTGCCTAGATGCTCTGGCACAGAGCAGGTCTGTCAGGAAATGGAAAGTCTTCAGTCTTATTCAGGCAGCTTTGCAGAGTTGAGGCCAGGGTCCCTGCCCCAGGCCCCAGGCCTTTGCCCTCACCACATAACACTGAATCCATCTCAGTGGTTCCTTTGCCTGACTCCCTTTCCACCTCCTGGCCTAGGGCAAAAGAGGGCGCTCCAGAGCCACAGAAAGTCCAGACTTTGAGGCTTTGAAGACTGATCTCATCCCCCACCCCACCCATAATCTCCCCTGGCTCACTCATCTGCACCTTTTTCCAGGTCCATCATGTGGCTGGCATTTCTCTGGAAATGTTACGCCTTTGATTAAGCTGTTTCCAAGGCCAAGCACATCCTTCCTAATTTTAGGTCTCTGTGTAGAGAGGGTAGCCTCCTCCAGGAAGCCCTCCCTGACTGCCTTCTCTGAGTTAGCCGGCTCCTGGGGCCCCCACTGCCCACTAGGGGATGACTGCCTCCAGCACTAAGGACGTTGTGTCCTATAGGTCTGTCTCTAGGTTCTCTGAGCTAGAGAGTGTGATGCGAGGGAGGTGAGAGAGAGGACAGGTGTCACTGACCTCCTTCTGGGTTCGGTGAGGGAAGAGGACAAGGTCAGGTCTCCCTGTGCCCAGCCTCTTCACTGGCCGTGACCCTCAGGCCCTCGATCAGTACCTCCTATTGGGCAACCACAGGTTGGATTGGCTGGGACTGCCTGGAGTTGAGGAGGGCGGGGGCTATTTGCTCCCCCTCCTCGGGACACTTTGGCCGGGCCCCACCTCTGTCTGCCCCCACTTTCAGCTCCTCAGACCTAGGGCTTTGAACAGAGGGTGATACCTCTTCAAGGTGTGAAGTGACATCTTGGTCCCCTTTTTCTCCGGCTGGTCCCAAGCCCCCTGGGGGCCCTGCCCCATCCTCCCTGCATGGAGGACTCAGGGGAAAACATACTGCGTGCAAGATGAACCTGATGGAGTTACTGGCCCATCACCCCCACCCAGAGATGGGGACTGAGGCCGCCAGAGCCTGGTCCAACCAGAGCTGAAGCCTTGTGGCCCCGCTGGGGCAGGATAAGACCTAGCCTCCTTCTTCCCCATCTCTTTCAGGCCCTCCCACCATCAAAGCAGGGGAGGGCCTTGGAGATGGGGAGGAGAATGGGGCGGGGCACTCAGACAGGGAGGAGGGGGGCTGGGTCCTGGAGCCAGGGATGCTTCCTGTGGACACTGGACACTCGACTCCCACATTCCTGGCTATTCCGAAGACTCAGTGCTCCTTCCTTCTGGCCCTCCCCAGCAAGGGGGGGAAGGCAGTGCCTGGGTCTGAGCTGGCTGTTCGGGGGCCCCTGCAGGGAGAGACTTGAGATCTAGACTAGAGGCACCTCCCTGGGGGTCCTTCGGATTCTCATAAACAGGAAGTCCACCTCCCCCACCCCCCCCTCCCTGTCGACAGGCCCCTGTGTATGCAGACACTGGACTCTGGAGGCCCAGTGGCCCTTGACCTCTCCGGCTGCTTCCTGTTAGCCTGGCCAGAGGAGAGAGAGGCAGACAGAAATGGCCTGAGATGGGGGAGAGGCCTGGGAGAGTGTGAGCGCAGAGGAGAAGAGCCCAGAGAGGCTGAAAGGAAGGAGGCCAGGACAGGCCTGGCACATAGTAGGCGCTCAATAAATCATCCGGCTTGAGGTCGGAGACGGAGGAGAGGGCAGCGCTGGGGAGAGCGGCACGGCTGGGAGAAAGAGAGGCTGGAGGTTCCCAGCCGGCGGTCCCTGAAGCCTGGCACATAGTAGGTGCTCAGTAAACATCTAGGACGATGTTGAGGATAGGCGCGGAGGGAGTGTCCCTGGGAGGGCAGCACTGTTGAGAGGGGGCAGGGAACAGGGGGCTCGCCTGGCCTGATTGCTCCCTGTGGGTGGACAGCCCCCGAGAATCGGCATCCCATTGTCCCTGTCTGGCCCCCACCCCGCCCCACGGCTGGCTGGGCCAGGCCACTGTCTCAAGGCCCTTTATTTTTAAAATCCCTGCGGTGTTCCCACCCCAGCCCGAAGGAGCAGTGCCAGCCACAGATCCGCCTGCGGCCTGGGCTCCGGGCCCAGAGGCGCCGGGGGTGGGGCTTCCGGCCACCCCACAGCTGCTGCTGCAATTCTGGGAGGGCTAGGAGGCCAGGCCGGCTGGCCAGCCAGCCCGCGCTGGGTAAGGAGGCCCCTGGCATGCCCCAGATGCTGGCCCAAAGGTGTTAGCCCAGGGGCCCACTAGAGGAGCAGCCAGAGCTATACGCTGCATCCAGTGGCCTGGGCTTCCCAGGTGGCTCAGTGGTAAAAAACTCGCCTGCCAAGCGAGTTCGATACCTGGATCAGGAAGATCCCCTGGAGGAGGAAATGGCAACCCACTCCAGTAATCTTGCCTGGAGAATTCCACGGACAGAGGAGCCTGGCGGGCTACAGCCTATGGGGTGGAAGAATCAGACACAGCTTAGCAACTAAACAGCACCAAAAACAGTCCAGTGGCTCATTCTTCTGTAAAGAGAATCAAAAGCTTCACTTTTACAGACTCTTCAGAATCTTTCCCCACATTCCACTGAACAAATAAGTGCGCAGCACCCTCCGTAAGGAGGGAGGCTGGAGTTGACCTCATGGGGGTGACCGATGTGGAGGAGGCAGGCAGTGCAGTTGTGGGGACATTTCTGGAAAGAGACCCCCTGACCAGCTCCATTCCTTCCAGGCTGTGTGACCTGAGACACACCGTTTAGCCTCTCTGAGGCTCAGGTGCCTCCCCTGTAAGAAGGGACAGTAATAGCCACCACGGAAGGCTGTGGTCTATCTCCCGACATTGCCGTGAGCAAGGTTGTTCACTGCCCCTGTCCTCATGGAGCCAGATGTCCTCGGGGAAGATGATCGCCCATGTGAACAAGGTCATGGCGGCTGTGAAAGACACAGAGGGGAAGGGAGGATGCTGGGGGGCGAGGGGTTGGTACGTGCTAAGTCGCTTCCATCGTGTCTGACTCTTTGCGACCCTGTGGATGGTAGCCCGCCAGCCTCCTCTGTCCATGGGATTTTCCAGGCAAGAATACTGGAGTGGGTTGCCACTTCCTTCTCCAGGGGATCTTCCCGACCCAGGGATGGAACCCATGTCTCCTGCTTTGGCAGGCAAGTTCTTTACCACTAGCTCCACCTGGGAAGCCCAGGTGGGTCAGGGAGAAGTTAATTTAAATGAGTGTTTGGTTGACTCCTGCAGAGGTGACGTTGGAGCTGAGAGGAAGGCAGCCTTTCACTCTTCTGGGAAGAGTGTTCCGGGCAGAAGGCACCCCAGTGCACAGGCTCTGAGGCAGGAGGGTGGGGGACCTGAGGGAATGGGAATGGAAGGACTTGGTAAACTCTGAAGGGCTGTGCACTTGGAAGGAGGGGTCACTCCTGTTACTGTCATTATGTCAGGACCAGGGAGGAGACAGGGATGTCAGGCAGACATGCCACAGCCGAGAGCTGCCCCGCATCGCTTCCTGTTCACGTACTCCACCTCAAGAATGCCCGGCCGGCTGGCCAGCCAACTTGTCCAGGTCCTTGAGCTACAAAGGGCGTTCACTCTGACCAAACTCATTTGTTTCTTTGATCCTCCCAGTAACTGTGTGGTAGGGCTGGCCAGGCTTATCATCACTGTGTCCATTCCATGGATAGGGAAACTGAGGCAGGGGTGCACATAGGATGGTGGCAGTGGCTTGCTGAGATCACCTAACTCAGTCATGGTGAAGCTAAACCACACTCGTGCTCAAGGAGCTGATTCTCAGGCTGGTCCATCCCCCAGCCTCACCCTAGCATCTGGCCCAGCACCCACAGACCAGCACACAGCCTCCACCAGGAGGTGCCAGCCACCCCCCTACCCAGGCTCCAGCCCAAGAAGAATGCAGCCTGACCCTCCCCGTGGGAGCTCTGGTCAGCAGGCCTTGGCAGGAGAGAGGCTGGCTGAGTCAACAAGAGGCTGGCAGGGGCTCAAGCTGCCCACCAAGGTGGAGTCAGGGTCCTAGAGGGGGCAGCCCACTCCCCACCCCTCACTCTCCATGAGACCCTCCCTCCTGCTGCTCACCGGGCCTGTTAACCCCTGCGGGCCTGACAGGGGAATGGCCTGGTGAGAATCATTCGGTCAATCATCCTGAAGGAAGGTGCAGTGGGACCTCGGGTAGTCACTTCACCTCCCTGGGCCCATTTCTTTACCTGTGAGATCCTTTCCTTACCCCTGAGGATGGTGTCAGAGTCTTTATGAAATAATAAACGTTACTCTGCACAAGACCCTGATGCTGGCAAAGACTGAAGGCAGGAGAAGGGGACGACAGAGGATGAGATGGTTGGATGGCATCACTGACTTGATGGAAGTGAGTTTGAGCAAGCTCCAGGAGTTGGTGATGGACAGGGAAGCCTGGCGTGCTGCAATCCATGGGGTCACAAAGAGTCGGACACAACTGAGCAACTGAACTGAACTGAACTCTGCACATAGGGCTTCCCAGGTGGGACTAGTGGTAAAGAACCTACCTGCCAATGCAGGAGATGTAAGAGACCCCTGGGTTGAGAAGATCCCCTGGAGGAGGAAAGGGCAACCCACTCCAGTATTCTCGCCTGGAGAATCCCATGGACAGAGGAGCCTGGCGGGCTAGAGTCAATGGGGTTGCAATGAGCCAGACATGACCGAAGCGACTGAGCAGACACACACGCACTCTGCACATAAAACTATACAAGCCACTGCATCTCCCCTCGGCAAGCCGGGGTGCAGATTCCTCAGTCCAGAGGCAATGGCTGTGCCCTATTGCCAGGTGCTGAGGAGTTACTTAAAGAGTGCTTGCTGTGACGTGACAGTTCAGTTCGTGAAACAACCCAGAACAATACAAACAGCCTAAACATCTGCAATCATTATGACACACCCCCAACCTGTGTTTGTAAAGCTTCTTTCCCAGCCACCTTCTTTGATTGCAGGCGTTATTATTCCCATGTTACAGGTGAGAAAACTGAGGCACAGCGAGGCCAAAGAACTTACCCAAGATCCACAGCTGGGGCTGGTGGGAGCCAGGCCTTCTGATTCCTGGCAGACATTTGGAAGGGAGAACGTCACGGGCATCTGGGTGCAGCCCCAGGAGGTGAGGGAGGAGCAGTGAGCAGAGCTTGTGGGGAGCTGATTTCTGCTCCATTTCAGGAGGACTTCCCAGTCACCAAAGAGGTGTAAGTAAAGGCAACATCCATCAGTCAGGGAGCCTTCTTAGCAACCCAGGACCAGGAGGATGTGCGTGCCACACGCGGGGTTCCTCCCCATGTCCTCACACTGGGAGGACAGCTGCCCTTCATGGGCAGCAGGGCACTATGGATGCCACAGACCAAGGCTCATATCCAGTGGGGCTACTTCCAAGGCCTGAGAGGCTGAGGAGGTAACATTACATCCTTGGCGTCAGTTTCCTTACCTGTATAATGGTGTTGTGAGGATTAAGGCCGATGCCAGTAAAGCACCAAGCCCAGAGTCCAAGCTCGCATCTGGCACTAAGTGGGGGGCTTAATTACCACTCCCTTCACTTCTGTTTGCTCTCTTTTTAAAACAATTTTATTTATTTATTTATTTTTGGCTGTGCTGGTTCTTCGTTGCTGTGCAGACTCTGCCCTAGTTGCAGCAAGCGGGGGCTTACTCTCTAGTTGTGATGCGCCGGCTTCTCATTGCAGTGGCTTCTTTTTTGGAGCCCAGGCTCCAGGGCACGCGGGCTTCAGTAGTTGTGGTTCCCAGGTTCACAAGCTCAATAGCTGTGGCACATGGGCTGAGTTGCTCCGTGGCACGTGGGAATCTTCCCAGATCAGGGATCGAACTCGTGTCTCCTGCATTGGCAAGCAGATTCTTTACCACTGAGCCACCTTGGGGAAGCCGTCCTCTTCCTTCTGATCATCCTTCTCTTATCATCCGTGCAGGAAAGGAAAGAGGAAACCAGGAGCTGAGAAGCGCTGTGGGGAGGGGACCCTGGGATGAACCCAGGATTCAGTGCCCGGGGTACTCCAGCGCTACAGACAACAGGTAGGGGCCGCGGCCAGTGGGAAGGGCTTTCCCCCTCCGTTTCTGCGTCCATCACACAAAGGAGATCACGTTTGTACAAGCCCTGCATCCACCAAAATGGGCCGGCTTCTGTTAGAAGAACATAGATGGACCCATGGATCCAGGAATGAGTCTGTAGTTGTGGGGGTGAGGAAGGAGCCCCCTGTCCCACCCAGGCAGGACCACGTGCAGCCCCAAGGGCCGGGCTGGGCTGGAGGAGGCCATGCTGGAGATGGTCAGGGCAAGGCAGGGCTGGCCTCCAGCCCACCGCCCTATCTCTCAGGCCAGGCGGGGCAGTAGAGAATAGGCCATTGTTTCTGCTCCTCAAACACTTTTCCTGTCTCCCCGCCCGCCTCTCCTTTCTCCATACCCACCCCTCCTCATGTTGAGAACAAAGGTCTCCTGGAGGACCCCCCCCACCCCAAAACTGCCCTTCCATCCAGGTCTCTGGCCACCTGGTCCAGCTTTGAAGAAGCCACCCCATCACCCCTGCGATGACAGGGGCACCCAGCCCTGACCCTTCTGCTATCCCTCCCCACCCCCTGCAGCTCCAGGCACCTCAGACACCCACTCCCCCCTCCATCCATCCATCTGACTGTCTTCCTCAGGGGTGGGGCTGGAGGAACTGACCCCACATCCTTCCTCAGCTCCCCCCCCCCAACTTCTTGTCCTGTTCTCCAGGAGAAAGGGAGCCTGTGGGGGGAGGGGGCTTCCCCTCCCCCATTTCCCTGCGGAGCAGTGAATAAGGAACCAGAGCTGTGTTGGCCTGGAAGGCTCCGGCTGAGAAAACTCTTCCACTCGGCCAGTGCTTTTCCCAGAGCCTGAAATTCCAGAGGCGTTTCCGGCCCTGACAGCTGCCTGCCTCTGGGAGCCATGCTCTCCCTGTAGGCCTCACAGTCCCGCCCTCTAAAATACCCTTGGGATTAACTCCCATCCTGACCCTGCTGCTCCCAAGAAGCCACTGACACCCAGGCATCACCTCAAGAAACAACCGAGCAGGGACAGCCAGGGACTCATCTATCATCACCCAGCCTCCAGGCCAGTCCTGGGTGCCCCAGCAATTCAGTCATCACTCCAGCTGACACCCTCATGGCACACACGCCCATGCCAGATACACACGCTCGGCGTACCCTGCCTGCCTTTCACACCTTCTGGTTTGCACAGCTTCACACGTCTGCATAGAGCTGCGTCCCACCTCCTCCAGGCAGCCTTCCTGGAGCCCTGCCAAGTGTGTGCTCTGTCGGAGCCTTAACTCTCTGTGACCCTGTCTGCTTCGTCCTGCTAGGCTGGGAGCCGGCACACAGGAGGAACTCAGCAGACGCTCCCTCACGCTGAAGGCAGCTGTGGGGTCTGTGTGTGGCCGGGGACTCCAGTTCCACTGCTGACTCGCTGTGCATCCTGGCAAGTCTCTGGGCTTCAGCGTTCTCAGAAGCCCACTGAGGCCCTGACCCTTCCCACCAAGTGTTGACTCTTGGGGGTCTGAGTAGGAGGAAGGAACTAGAACGGAAGGGCATAAGCTTCCTTCCAGGAGGGTCTCTGTCCCCTTGCTTCCTTCAGAGCACATTCCTATCCTCAAGGTCAGCCAGGAAAAAGAAAAAACATGGGGCCAGCTTGCTGCAGACCTCTGCTAATGAGAAAGCCCAAGAAGGATCCCAAGACACCCCAGGGTCTGTGACACCTGAGGGCAGCCACTGCTGGGGAAAGGGCAGAGGCCCAGCCCAGCCCACACCACAGAAGGCCTAGCGCAGTGTTCAAGACCTCTCTCCCATCCTCCACAGTAGACCCTCCCCAGCTCACCTTCTCCCCTTGTGAGACCAGCTCTCTCCCAAGCTCAACTGTGGTCACTCTTACCCCAAAACACGAGGCCCAGATCAAATGCCACCTCCTCCAGGAAGTCTCCCTGGACCTCCTCAGTCAGTCCTCTGCCTGCCTAGCCCCTTCTACTGCTGTTTTGGCCCTTCAGCCCCCACCAATTCCTGGCCTCAATCTTTCCCACCAGAGCAGACAAATCACTGAGAACAAGGACTGCATGTGGCCTGACCTACAGCAGGCACTTGCTTACTTAATGTGTGTTAAGTGAAACTGTCTCCTGGGGAAAGGAAAATTCCAACAGTAGGTAATAACTATAGCCACCTTTTCTTGACCATCAGCTACAAGTCAAGTAGTGAACTTGATGGCTCATCACAAATGAGGCCCAGGTAAGGAAGTGGCTCGTCCAAGGTCACTCTGCTAAGGCAGCGGTCCCCAACCTTTTTGACAACAGGGACCAGTTTCACGGAAGACGATTTTTCCATGGAATTGGGGTGGGGAGTGGTTTCAGAATGATTCGAGTGTGTTATATTTATTGTGCACTTTATTTCTATTATTATTATATCAGTTCCACCTCAGATCATCAGGCATTAGATCCCAGAGGTTGGGGACCCCTGTGCCAGTGAGAGGCAAAGTCAGGATTTGAACTTCAGTTGGTCTGACTCGGAAGTGCATGCTGGATGCCAGAAGTGAGAAACATGGGGCTGGCACCCTCAGCCCCACCGCCAGTCTCCCCACGCTGGGGACCTAAGCCCTCAGCACAGACCACTTAGAGAACACAATGCCGCCTACTTCCCTGCAATGCCCAGGTCGGTCTGAGCCCCTGCCAGGAGTCCAGTCCATAGAGGGTGTTCCTGGCATGGTGCAAGGAGGGGTGTACCTGCCCTCGTGACGGTTGCAGACCAGTTGGGGTGACAAGGACCTGCTTCCTATGCTGGCCATAGGGAGGTGATATTGCAAAGCAGTTTTCAAGGATGCTTTGCCTAAGGGTGACCCACTGATGAAGGTGAGAGAGGTATGTGCCCGTGAGAAAAATATGGACATGCTCAGAAACTCATGCTGGTCAGCAGAGGCCAGGTGTGAGTTGATATAAGGTTATCATAGGATGGACAGGGAAATGAGTGCATGAGACCGTGGAGGGACAGGCAGGGGGTAGACGGCTGGGGGTGATGGCAATAGAACAAGGCTACTGGATGGATGGTGGGGGGAGGCGCATATATCAGTGGGTAAATGGATAGGGGTGGGAGGAGGCACAGGCAGGTAAGTGGATGTATCAGTGGGGGTAGATAGATAATGAGTAAGGGTGTAGGCAGTGGGTCAACTGAAGATTAGTAAGTAGTTAGGTGACTGGATGGGTGTGAGTGGTAGGTTAACAGATGTAAATTGGTGGTTAAACAAATGGGTAGAAGGATAAGTAGATGGATGGAGAGGAGTGTGGGTGGTGGGCAGATGAGCGGACACTCAAAAGACGGTCCTCACTGGGAATTCCCTGGCAGTCCTGTGGTTAGGACTTTGAGCTTCCACTGCAGGGGGCGTGGGTTAGAACCCTGGTTGCAGAACTAAGATTCCACATACTGCATGGCATCTCCAAAAAAAAAAAAAAAGAAAGAAAAGACAGAAGACTGAGAAGACCAATCAAATCAGTCAATGAGCAGATGCATAAGCTGATCGAAAGCCAAGCCAGACTTCGGGATGGAAAGGATGCACCCTCTAGGAAGCGGCTGGGATGCAGGCTGAAAGATGTGGCCAACTCCCTCACTCAAGGCTCATACTCCAAACCTCACTGGAGCCTGGTGGGCAGCCACTGGCATTCCTGGTCCCCAAAGGGGAGGCAACCCTGTTAGCTGTGCCCTGCCCCCTCCACTCCAGCGCCAAGGAGGTCTCCCTGCCCAGAGACCGCCTCCTTCCCATAAGCCCCGTGCCTCGGCCCACCCAGCCTGCAGGGTGAACTGAGGGAGCAGCTGAGCTCTGAGATTACAGTCCAAGGGGCCTGGTTCCTCAGGACAGGGGAGGAGAGCGGGGCCTCCTGAACTCCAGACAGCCAGTCCCACCTAGCAGCTCCCCGTCCCCAGCTGGGAGGCATTTGTTCTGCATTCTGCACGGTGATTACAGCTCTGCCAGGGTTAACCCCTGCGCTCCTGGGCACAGTCCCTTGACAAGGGAAAGAAGGCGACCACAGGAAATTGGGAGAGGAGAAAACCATGGGAAATGGGGACTGCCCATCCCTGCATCTTTCACAAGGATGCCCAGACTCCTCCCTTTCTCCCATTTCCAGAAAGAAAAACTGAGTTGGATCCTTCAATCAGGAGTGGAGCCAAGAACAGGAATGCAGCCTACATAGAGAAGTAGTTCTATCTGGAGGGAGGCTTAGAATGAGGGCAGAGCGCCTCTGGCCTCAGTTTACCTATCTGTAAAATGAGTTGCAGAATTTCTGACTCATAGAATGCCTTACAATAAGCTAGCAGAGACAAAGTGAGTGGCACAAAGTAGGAAGTTTGCTGAGTCATGTCCAGCTCTTTGTGACCCCATGGACTGCAGCACGCCAGGCTTCCCTGTCTTTCACTGTCTCCCAGTTTTCTCAGATTCACGTGCATTGAGTTAGTGATGCCATCTAACCATCCCATCCTCTGCTGCCCTCTTCTCCTTTTGCCTTCAGTCTTCCCCAGCATCAGGGTCTTTTCTAATGAGTCGGCTCTTCACATCAAGTGGTCAAAGTAATGGAGATTCAACTTCAGCATCAGTACTTTCAATGAATATTCAGGGTCAATTTCTTTTAGGATTGACTGGTTTGATCTCCTTGCAGTCCAAGGGACTCTTAAGAGTCTTCTCCAGCACCACAATTCAAAAGTGTCAGTTTTTCGGTGTTCAACCTTCTTTATGGTCCAACTCTCACATCCATACATAACGACTGGAAAAGCCAAAGCTTTGACTATACAGACCTTTGTCGGCGAAGTGACATCTCTGCTTTTTAATATGCTGTCTAGGTTTGTCATGGCTTTTCTTCCAAGGAGCAAGTGTCTTTTAATTTCAAGGCTGCAGTCACTATAAGCAGTGATTTTGGAGCCGAGAAAAACAAAATCCGTCACTGCTTCCACTTTGTTCCTTCTATTTGTCATGAAGTGATGGGACCTGATGCCATGATCTTAGTTTTTTTAATTCACTGAAGGCCTCTGACATCACATCAAACTGCTTCCTTTGCCAGATGCTCTGGGCAATCTTCTGACTAGAGTGATGTGTAATTTATTGTCTAACCAGGTCATCTTTGAGAATGAAAGGAAGTCTTATTAATAATTATGCTGGGTCAACCTGCCTGACTTCAGGCTCTACTACAAAGCCACAGTCATCAAGACAGTATGGTACTGGCACAAAGACAGAAATATAGATCAATGGAACAGAATAGAAAGCCCAGAGATAAATCCAGGAACCTATGGACACCTTATCTTCGACAAAGGAGGCAAGGATATACAATGGAAAAAAGACAACCTCTTTAACAAGTGGTGCTGGGAAAACTGGTCAACCACTTGTAAAAGAATGAAACTAGAACACTTTCTAACACCATACACAAAAATAAACTCAAAATGGATTAAAGATCTAAATGTAAGACCAGAAACTATAAAACTCCTAGAGGAGAACATAGGCAAAACACTCTCCGACATAAATCACAGCAGGATTCTCTATGACCCACCTCCCAGAATATTGGAAATAAAAGCAAATAAACAAATGGGACCTAATGAAACTTAAAAGCTTTTGCACAACAAAGGAAACTATAAGAAGGGGTGAAAAGACAGCCCTCAGATTGGGAGAAAATAATAGCAAACAAAGCAACAGACAAAGGATTAATCTCAAAAATATACAAGCAACTCCTGCAGCTCAATTCCAGAAAAATAAATGACCCAATCAAAAAATGGGCCAAAGAACTAAACAGACATTTCTCCAAAGAAGACATACAGATGGCACAAACACATGAAAAATGATCAACATCACTCATCATCCAGAAAGAAATGCAATCAAAACCACAATGGAGGTACCATTACACGGCCAGTCAGCGATGGCTTGCTATCCAAAAGTTAACAAGCAATAAGTGCTGGAGAGGGTGTGGGAAAAGGGAACCCTCTTAACACTGTTTGCGTGGGCAATGCAACCTAGTTACAGCCGCTATGGAGACAGTGGAGATTTCGTAAAAAAACTGGATAGAACTGCCATATGACCAGCAATACCATTCTGGGCATACACCGAGGAAACCAGATCTGAAAGAGACACGTGCACCCCAATGTCATGCCACACTGTTTATAATAGCCAGGACATGGAAGCAACCTAGATGCCCATCAGCAGACGAATAGATAAGGAAGCTGTGGTACATATACACCATGGAATATTACTCAGCCATTAAAAAGAATTCATTTGAATCAGTTCTAATGAGATGGATGAAACTGGAGCCTATTATACAAAGTGAAGTAGGCCAGAAAGATAAAGAACATTACAGCATACTAACACATATATATGGAATTTAGAAAGATGGTAATGATAACCCTATATGCAAAACAGAAAAAGAGACACAGATGTACAGAGCAGACTTTTGGACTCTGTGGGAGAAGGCGAGGGTGGGATGTTTCGAGAGAACAGCAACGAAACATGTATATTATCTATAGTGAAACAGATCACCAGCCCAGGTTGGATGCATGAGACAAGTGCTCGGGCCTAGTGCACTGGGAAGACTCAGAGGGATTGGGTAGAGAGGGAGGTGGGAGGGGGGATCGGGATGGGGAATACATGTAAATCCATGGCTGATTCATGTCAATGTATGACAAAACCCACTACAATATTGTAAAGTAATTAGCCTCCAACTAATAAAAATAAATGAAAAAAATTTTTTTAAAAATTATGCTGGGATATTGGGCATCATGTGGGACTCTCCTGGGCAAACCAGGACATATGGACAACTTGCCACAGCTGGAGGCTTTGGGAAAGTCATTTTGCTTCTGTGCAAAATGGACACGATGGCAGTATTGTCCCTACAGGGATCTCACATGGATTCAGTGATGAGCAGGTGAGGGGCGACAGGGCCTGGCTGTTGTTCTGATGTTGCTGTTTAGTTGCTAAGTCATGTCTGACTCTCAGTCCTACTGTTACCTCAGCAAGCACTGGAATTCTCTAAACCTCAGTTTCCCCATCTGTCCTGCTGGGGAAATAACCTCCTCCCTTGGTGGCTAGCATGCACATTCTGGGAGCCCAGGTGGCACTAGAGGTAAAGAATCTACCTACCAAGGCAGGGGCCTTCCCTTGTGGCTCAGCTGGTAAAGAATTTGCCTGCAATGAGGGAGATCTGGGTTCGATCCCTGGGTTGGGAAGATCCTCTGGAGAAGAGAAAGGCTACCCACTCCAGTACTATGGCCTGGAGAATTCCCTTGGGGTCTCAAAGAGTCAGACATGACTGAGCGACTTTCACTTTCATTTCACTTTCACCAAGGCAGGAGGCATAAGAGACTCCATCCCTGGGTTGGGAAGATCCCCTGGAGAAGAGCATAGCAACCATTCCCGTATTCTTGCCTGGAGAATCCCACGGACAGAGGGGCCTGGTGGACTACAGTCATGGGGTCGCAAAGAGTCAGACACAACTGAAGCGACTGAGCACGCACATGAAGGAGGTGCAGCCAAAAACCCTCTTTCCGTGTGTGTACATACGGCCCCTCCTCCTCCAGCCGCACCTGCCTCCTTCGTGCGGATCCTTCGTTCTAAGCCTTTGCTTGTTCTGTCTCTTGCCGGGTGTGTGTGCATTCCCACTGCCCTTCCCTCTGCCTGTGTGTCCTTTGCAGCTTAACTCAGGAATCACCTCTTCCAGGACACCTTGCTGAGCCCCGCCCCTCTCCTGCAGACTCTGTTATGGGGCTGTGTGCAAGGACAGCCCCCAGATCTTCCTGCTCAGGAAGCTCACAGTCCAAGAGGAACATCGTTCCTGTTGTTTAGTCTCTAAGTTGTGTCCAACGTTGAAACAGCATAAGCCGGGGATCAGAGGTCCATCTCTCCTCCTTGAGGACAGCACAGAGTCCTGTGCGTGGCTGATTCCCTGACCCTCATGGGTGGAGTTGGGGGTGCTCAATGAAGCTTCGGGAACCCACCCATCCGAGATGTGACCTCATGTAATTAATTGTTCAGCAAGTCTGCTAGGTGCTGACACAGCAGAGAACACTTAGCCACATAACAGCTTATGCCTGCTGTTATTATCCCATTATACAGATGGGAAAACCAAGCAGTGACCAGCAAAGGACAGGAAACCAGGCTGTTGGGTTCCAGGGTCCACAGCCTTGACCACAACACCACACCACTCTACCAGTGGCCTGGCCCCAGTGTGGCTCATGTCTGTGTTCTGGTAACCGCGGGGTG
Source organism: Cervus canadensis (assembly GCF_019320065.1). Lineage (NCBI taxonomy): Eukaryota > Metazoa > Chordata > Mammalia > Artiodactyla > Cervidae > Cervus > Cervus canadensis. Next base: position 10,171,147 of record NC_057406.1, on the reverse strand, counting down.
GGGGTGAAGGAGTTGTACTGGAGCAAAAAGGAAAGGGGGTTAGGAGAAAGGGAGTGGGTATCCCAGCTTGTAGAACTTAAGGTTTAAGCAGGAGTCGGGCATGCAGGGCCTCGGAGATCTGGCTTCCAGGTTCCCCAGACTCCCACAAGCAGCGGCTGGAGAGCCCAGCAAGCGAAGTTGTCAGGTCAGGCACCCCAAGGCCCTGTGAGGAGACGGTGGAAGAGGGTTTGGGAGCTGGGGACCCGAGTCACCTCGCCCCGGGCAAGCTGCACGTTCCCGGTTCCCCCTGCCCAGGGCAGCCTACAAGAGCCTGACCTGGCGCCCCCACCAGCTTTCGCAGTCGCCGCTCGGGGCGGCCCGATCGGTGCCCGGGACAGGGGGCCCCGCCCCGCCCGCGGCCGGGAGGAGAGAGGGGGGAGGAGGGAGCGCGCCCACACCCCGCCCCCGCCCCCGGAGCCAGCCCGCGGAGCCCGCGGCCAGGGCGGCGCAGACCGGCCCAGCCACTCGCCAGGGCTGCGCGCGGGGACGCGCTGCCGCCGCCGCCGCGTCCGCCCTTCACCCCCGGCTCTCGGGGCGCGCGGAGAGAAGGTAACCGCGAGTTGGCCCGCTGGTCGTCGAGCCCAGGGTGAGCGTGGACGCGGGCAGGGGAATCGCGGCGCCGAAAGGTCTTGGCACCCCCTAGGTTCTTGGGACCGGGGCGGGGGAGGGGGCCAGCCTGCCAAAGTCGCCCCGGGTGCCAAGGGACAGGCCGGGAGCTCCGGCCGCGGGAGCGGCGCGGGGACGCTCCAAGTTTTCGGTGGTTTCGCCCTGGTCCCGGCGAGTAAAGGGCGGCAGAGAATTGGAAGGTAAAGCGGGTTGAGGGAGGAGGGGGCGAGCCGAGGGCCGTCTACGCTCCTTCCTGCCCTGGGAAAGGAAGGGAAGGAACGGGGAGGGGGCCATGTGTCGGAATGTCGGGCCCCTTGGCGAGGCTGGCGGGGAGAGCGGGAAGTGGGGGGGACCGCTGGGGAGATGGTCCAGGCACCCTGCCCCCTCCCCAACCGCCGCATTCCAGGCCGGAGCGGCGGGTGAGGTCATCCCGTCCGGTTCCCCTCGGGCCAAGGCAGCCGGCTGCCCCCTTCCCCGCGGAGCGACGACCCTCCAGCATTCTAACCCCGTGCCTCCCAGAGGGAATGTTTTCTGGCCAAAATCTTTCCGGGACTTCCCATCCCGACCGCCCTCGAGACTGTTCTGTTCTCGCCAAGCCATCTGAGACTCACGAAGTTTGAAACGCATTTTCTGAATCGGGAGACTGAGGCTCAGAGTGGCGAAAGGGCTGGCCCGCGGAGGCCACAGCTGCGCAACACGCGGCGCAGGGTCTGGAACCGAGGATTTGGGGAGACCCTGCCGTTAGGCCAATCAGCCTCGGCGTCAAAGGCTGATTCGGCTCTAACTTCGGGTCCATGGTGCTCCCTCCTACTGTCCCCCTTGACGGCCTGAGAACAGGGTCTCCGCTGCCACTGTGGACAACGTGCTATCCTTTTTCTCGCCTCAGTTTCTGCCTCTTGAAGCGGCTGGACTTTGAGTAGCATGAAAAGGCAGCCCCCAGGGAGTTAACCCCTTATTCGGGGAGGCTAGAACAGCCCTAACGGAGACAGGGTCCCTCTGTCCAGCGGTAAGGATGGTGTTACTACCCAGCTGGACACTTGCCGGAGGGGTGCTGTGAGCAGGGAGTGGCTTCCAGGATGAGAGGTGGTGCCCCCTAGGGGCCTGCGGGTGACTCCCAGGTGAGCCCTAGGGTGTCGCCACCCCCACCCCCGCCTCACCCTTGCCTCTGCCCCCTCCCCCAAGGCCATCAGACAGCCCTTGGCCTCCTCCAACCGCAGGCACTTCCACAGTGGCCCCTGTCGGCCTCTCCTAACCGCGAGGTCCCTACTTCCGGCCCCAAACCTTGTCCTTGTGGTCACCACTGCTATTGAGTAAACTCCTACCCAAGTACCCAGGCCTGACTATCTGTTGGCTAAACTGAATCTGCAGGGCTGGGTCTCCTGCCTCCCTGGCCTGCCCTTCTGAGCTCAGCAGCTGGGCATCTGCTCGGCACTCCTGGAGCCTTCACCCACTCTCCTGCCATTTACTGTTGAGGTTGGTAGACTCCTGACTTCCCCAATGGCTCAGCAGGTAAAGAATGCACCTGCAATGCAGGAGACCCAGGAGATGCAGGTTTGATCCCTAAGTCGGGAAGAGCCCCTGGAGGAGGAAATGATAACTTACTCCATTTTTCTTCCCTGGAAAATCCCGTGGACCGAGGAGTCTGGTGGGCTGCAGTCCATGGGGCCACAAAGAGTCAGACAAGACTGAGCAACTAACAACAGTAGAATCCTGGGGAGGTTCCTGGCCACGCCTCTCTTTTTGCTCTCCAACCTGGGGCAAGTCAGTTTCCTTTCCATGTCTCATTTTTTTCCGTCTGTAAAATGGGTGTTTGTGAGCATTAGCAGGTAGTAGTCCTGGCTTGGTGAGCAAAGAGAGGCCACGTACCTGGACAGCCAGAGCCCTGCTTGCTCCGGGGCCAGGTGGGGCACACCTAACCACCAGTGATACCCGATGATCAGCTTCAAGGGCCAAATAGGCTCCATCGAGTTTGGAGCCTCTCCTGTCTCTCCAGAATGAGAGACATTATTAGTGTAAGAATGTTGGCTTTGAACCCAGCCCTGCTTCAGGATCCAAGGGTTTAATTACAGCGCCTTCCACTCTTAAAACTCTCCTGGGAGAGGACCAGCCTTGTTTTGCACGTGGGAGAACAGGTCCCCAGTAGCAGTGCCCTGTCCTTGGCTGCAAAGTGCCACGGATGTCCCTACAGCAGTGGGCAGGGTGGAGAGCTTCTGGAGGTGCCCAGAGGCATTTGAGACATGGGCTTATCACAAGACTCGGGCAGAAGCTGGTGTCTCAAGTCAAAGTGGCCACAGGGGTGGGGTGGGGACCAGGACCCCTTTTGCTGAGAAAGGAGGGGCTGGGGAGAAGTAGGTGTGGCCACATGATGGACATAGTGACCTTTCCTCATGACATTTCAGAATGACACCCCCCCCCCCCAGTTCCCTCCCCTCTGTCCCCAGATTCAGTCCTCAGCAGAGCAAGGAAATGGCCCATGCGAGGTACCTGCCACGTGACCCTGGCCAAGTTCCTTCTCTCCAACCCTTGGCTCATCCTGTAAAATGGGCTAACCCTCCAGCTTCAGGGCTGTTGGAGAATCAGATGACATCATGCAGTGGCTGTCCAACTGCAGAGCGCTTCATTACTTCAGCAAACATTCCACAAGGACGTCTTGGTGCTGGGGGTGCCAGGGAAAGGAATGATTCAGATACCCCCCACCCCTGGTGGGGGGAGGAGTCAGGGTTGGGGGAGGATCCTATGGTGGGAAGGAAAGAGAATGCAGTCAGAAAACAAAGCAAGCTTTGTCTTCTTGCCTCCTTTGTTTTTATCTTGTTATTTAACCTATTTTGAATTTCAAATAACATTTGAAGGGCAGTATTGAGATTATTATGCTTGGAGGTGGCCACAATTTTTTTTTTTTTAAAGTTGATGCTCAGATCTAGGTGTTAAGAATCATTATCAACTTTTATCAGCTCGGGTCCCAGGTCTGGGAAGGTAAATGACTTGCCCAAGGACACACTGTGAGGCCACTAAATCCTCTACCTGCCCTCACTCAGATGGTGGCAAGGTATGAAGGTATGAAGGTATCACAGAGAACTACTGGTACTGATTGGGCACTTGGCCATGTGCAGAGCCCAAGCTGAGCGCTGGAGGGAGGGAGGCAGGAAAATCCAGGCCCCACCCTTAGAGTATGTTGTGATCTGGAGAGACAAGACAGGGCTCCACGGGCCACTAAAAGCCAAGTGAGTCAGAGGCTCTGAAATGACATCTCTACTCGTTCTCTTAACATGACCTTGAAGAAGCTTGGCCTCTCCGGGCCACAAGAAAATCAAATATGGGACCATAGGTTCATAGGTGTCCTCCACTGTATACTCCTAGGGTAGTAGAAGGGGTGGTGTCAAACCAAGGGAAGCTTAGAGAAGATTGGGATGGGGGAGGAGGGTGGGGAAGAGATCAGGACAGCAGGGAGTAGGCAAAGAACAGCTTTTGGCTCTAGCTGAGCTTTTTCCAAAACTTGTTCCCTGGTAACAAGGCCTTGACATCAATTTGAAAAAAAATATAATGTTCTTCCTGCGGGCCTTCTCAGAGCCTTGAATGTGCTCAGACATGTAATAAGCAGCTGGAAAAACCACTTTTGACCACAGGATCCTTTTTCCAGGAAGCATTCAGAAAGCGAAGGGTTCTGCTGGTTACACAGCAGTTCATAAAGCCTTCGCCTGTCACCTCCAAGCCTCTCTGAGGGGACGACAGTTTAACCCACCAAGAAGGGAGGTGATTTAACTCCACCCGCCAGCAGGAGGCAGTGTAGCTCGGGGCTCAAGGGCTCTGGGGTCGGAGGCTCTGCTTCACCATTGCCTACTGTGTAGCCTCAGGCAAATCCCTTCATTTCTTTGGGCTTCAGTGTCTCTTCTCAAGGCTATAGTGCCTCCCTGGAGGTTTAATGAGTGATGAATATAAGCCATTGGCACTCAGTAGGTGCTTCATCAATGGGGACCATGTAATGACCATTCATAGGTTTTAACCAGTATACAGTTGAAGAAGCGTACAGCTCCATGAATTTTTTGTGCCCCCTCCCAGTCTATATCTGTTCAAAGGCAATCACAATTCTGATTTCTATCACTGTTGTTTTGTTTTGTTGTTGTTAGTTGCTAAGTCCTGTCCGACCCCATGGACTGTAGCCTGCCAGGCTCTTCTGTCCATGGGATTTTGTTTCACCTGCTCTTAAATGTCCTGGATGTGGAATCATGCCCTGTGCCCTTCTCTGTGGGTCTGTTCAGCATTTTCTCCATGATCCTCATTATGTATTCTCTTTAGCTGTTATTATTTGGACCAAGATGCCCCGAGGCCCTCCACTACCTTCTTTCTCTTAGGTCTCCACTCCTGGGCAGGAGAAGGACTGTCCACGTCTGAGGCACATTTGGTGCCATCTACGTCCTTGGTCAGAACATCTGCAGCTCCTTCCACGGGACTGGGAGCCAGGCCTCGGGGCAGACAAGCCATGGACCTCCCACAGCCTCAGCATGTGAGGGCAGCACCTTAGCACAGAGGGGCAGCCTCCGTCCACCCTCTCCCACCAAGAAGGAGGGAGCTGAGAAGTGGACCCTTCACCTAGCCCAGCGCCCTCCCCAGGCCCCGGTGGGCATGTACCAGCAGCTGTGAGCAGCCAGAGCCGATGCCGGGCCCCCAGGGGGCCGGAGGAGCCCCGGCCATGAACCTGGGCAAGCTCTCACCCGTGGGCTGGGTGTCCAGCTCGCAGGGGAAGAAGCGGCTGACCGCAGACATGATCAGCCCCCCACTTGGGGATTTCCGCCACACCATGCATGTGGGCCGCGGCGGGGACGTCTTCGGTGACACCTCCTTCCTCAGCAACCATGGTGGCGGCTTAGGGACCGCCCACCGCTCGCCCCGGGGCTTCCTGGCCAAGAAGCTGCAGCTGGTGCGGAGGGTGGGGGCCCCGCCCCGGAGGATGGCTTCTCCGCCCGCACCCTCACCTGCTCCCCCGGCCATCTCCCCCATCATCAAGAACGCCATCTCCCTGCCTCAGCTCAACCAGGCGGCCTATGACAGCCTCGTGGTGGGCAAGCTCAGCTTTGACCGCAGCCCTGGCAGCTCCACGGACGGCCACTCTGCTTACGGTGAGGGCCTGGGCTGTCTGCTCATTTTTCAGGGGCTGAGGTGCAGCGGGTTTGATGGTTCAGCCAACCCTCCAAGTGAGCTCTTTTCCCCGCAGTCGTTTGGTCTCCATGCAAGTCAGACCCAAACCCCAGATCTTGGATGGCGAGGGCGGGTCACAGGGCAGGAACCAGTTCACTCCCCAAAACACTGAGGTTGAGAGGTGAGGAGGTAGGGTTTGAATTCTGCCTTGCCCCTAAGCCGCCTCCCCTTCTCTGGGCCCTCGGCTAAGCCACCCTACCATCCTCCTACCCCTCTCCTTTGCCTGCTTCAATGGAAGCAGCTCCCTTGTGTCAGAACAGTACAGTGGAGAGGTGGAGAGCCAGGGCCCTGGATTCAAATCCTGGTTCTGCCTGATTCTCAGTAAGCAAATTGACCTCTGTGAAGTCAAGTCCTGGCCTATATAATGGGCCCTTAGGGTCACTGCTAAGGTTGAGTGAAATGATAACACATATTCGATTGTGGCCTAGAATCTAGCATTGCATGCAGTAGGTGCTCAGGACACGGGAGCTGTTGCTCTGCTGTTATTTGAACAGAGGTTCCTATAACTTGACAAATTTGGAAAACCACTCACGTGGACAGAAGCCAGAGGCCCTTCCTGCCAGCGTGGGGAGGGGTGGGTGTCACCTGGGCTCCTCCTGGACAGCTCACTTGAGAACTGGGGCCCCCGCTGCCACCTGGTGACCATTCCCTGCCCTGCAGCTTTGCCCAGCCCCTCTGGTGCTCCCTGTCCAGGGGTGACGCTCAGAATCCCACTGAGGGCTGGTCCGCGGTCCCACCGCTGTATCCTAGGCCTGGAAGTCCTGGAGCCAAGGTCAGGGACAGAGGGTGTTTAGAGGGCATTTGCCTGTCCTTTGGGTCTTGATTTCTATGTCGTCAAACCGGCTGCTGGTTCTATCCTGTGCCCACAAACCAGTGCATGTGCTATGGGTTCATGGCAGGGGACCAGGGGTCATTCAAGTTCAGTGTTGGGCCTGAGAGTCAGGAGGTTTGAGCTCCAGGCTCAGCTCCAGCCCTTCAGACTTTGTGGCCCTGGGCGAGCCTTTCCCCTCGTCCCAAACTGAGCCTCACTTTCTTCATCTGCGAAATGGGATGAAGATTATGTCCATTTCCAGGGTTGACAGGAAGATCACACAAGAGACTATGGGGTTCACTGTATTGGAAAGATGGAGGAAGCTGCAGTCAGATCGGGGGGTGGCTTGCTAAAGGCCACATAACAAGCAGGTGTTGGTCCTGGCTCTGCCTTCCGCAATTCCTGGTTAGGGCCCCCAGCTTTGATCCTCGTCCCTATTTCTCTTCTAGGAGTGGACTCCGGGTTCTGCACCATCTCCCGCCTGCCTCGCCCAGAAAAGCCTCGTGACCGAGACCGTGATAGCTCCTTCCCCGCTGAGCCTGAGCTTCGACGCTCTGACTCCCTCCTGTCCTTCCGCCTGGACCTCGACCTTGGGCCCTCCCTCCTCACTGAGCTCCTGGGGGCCATGAGCCTCTCAGAAGGCTCTGCAGCGGAGACCCCAGCCCCGGCTCCTGCTGCAAGTCCCCCAGCCTCTGTTGCAAACCCCCCGGCCCCTGCCTCAAGCCCCTCACCTCGTGGACGCTGCCCCAATGGGGTAACCACCAGGTTGGGCCCAGTGGCCGAGGCAAGGGCCAGTGCAGTGGGAGAGGGCCCCCGTGTGCCTGCTGGTGAGGGCCCCGGCAGGCACTGGGGAGCTGTCTCGGGTGGCAGCCAAAGCTGCCGCCACTACACTGAGGTGGATGCTCGGGGCGAGGGGGTGGGGGCGTTGTCCCAGGTTCGGGCCTCCTGGGGGAGCCTGGACGAAGAGTGGGGGGCATCCCAGGCAGGCAGCAGGACCCCCGTGCCCAGCACAGTGCAGGCCAACACCTTCGAGTTTGCTGATGCTGAGGAAGACGACGAGGTCAAGGTGTGATTGGCTGGGCACGGGCTGAGAACCCTGGCCAGCCTCCGGGCACCGCCTGCGAGGAGCCCAGGTGCAGCCCCAGCCCCTGGCGGCTGGGTCTTGCCAATGACAGACCCCTCCACACCTCTGCTGGACAGACATGGGAGGGAGGCCAGGGGAGACCAGGCTTGTTCTGGGACCTGGGTGTTCCCCTCGGCCCTGCTCGGCCACTCCGCCTCCCTCCACTGCCACACCGGACCTCCGGACCTCTGGACCCAGTAGCCATTCCCTGGGCCCACCTTCCGCCCCAGGCCCCCGACCCGCTGGAAGGCCCAGCCTCACAGTGCAGCCTTTGTGTTGGGAAAGCTGCCCTTGCTGGGTGGGGGTGGGGAGCCTGCCACATAGTGCCTTTGTCTCCTCTCCCAAAGGGACCCTCGGCCCCAGCTCATCCTGGAGTTGCCCCCAGCAGGGTCCCTCCTGCCTGAGAGCCCCCAAGGCTGCCTCCGCAACATTCCCACCACCAGCCCCATGTCCCAAAAGCCTCAGAAAAGTCAGGTGTGACCTCACTGGGAGGGGGGAGGGTCCCACCTTCCCGTGCACACCAGACCTGCCTCTGGGTCCTGATTAAAAAGGCTTTTTTTGATAAAAGGTGTCCCGCGAGATGCTTGAGGACCTGGGATGACAGTGTCCGCGCCACCTGCTCGAGTACCTTTAGCACTGAGTTTGGAAAGCCAAGGACTCCCCCCCTTCCCCGCCCCACCCAACCAGGGCCCCCAATGAGGGGAGGGCCCGAGGCAGGGGGTAATGAGTAACCAGACTGGAATGAATAGCCCTGCGATAAGAAGCCCAGGTGGGAGCCCTTATCTGCAGTTCCGGGAACAGCCCCTGGCCCAGGTGCCTGGAACTGTAATCCCACAGAGCAACTTGGCACTTATCCTGGCGACAAAAGGGGACCACCAGGCAGGACCAGTGGCTTAGAGGTGTTTGGAGCTCATCCCCCACTGGGCAGCCTCAGTTTCCTCGTCCATATCGAGGGGACGCTAGGAACATCAAGATAGTGGAAAACACCACAGTTGGAAAGACTATAAAGGTGGATTCTTTTGTTGGGGGATGAGGGCGGAGGATTAGGAAGAGCAGGTGGGTCGCAAGGGTCACTGATTCCACATGACGAGACAGCTCTCGGTCAGGAATCTGCTTGCAGGGGTGGTGTCTTGCATTCTGGTGAGGTGCTGCCCTCACTCTAGCTTGAAGGAGGAGACGATGAAGTTCTGCACACCCAGGTAGCTCAGGTGGCTGTGGCCCAGCCTGTTGGGAAAGGTCAACTGGTGCCCGTCTGGCAGCTTCACCTTGAATTCATTGTTCTCGAAGGTCACGATGAGCTGCGGTGGGAGGGAGGGCGTCAGGGAGGCAGGAGGCACCCTGGAAATGGGCCGGGGCCGGGGCCATGCCCGGTGGCTCAAACAGACCCAGCACGTGTCTAGGCCAGGGTGCCCCCACCAGCTGTGCTCCCTCCTTGAGATCTGTTTTCAGGCCCCTTTTCCCTTTGACCTCACCTTGACTTCTGACCCTGGGCTGAAGCACATGTGATTGTCCCGTTGCTCCGCCCCCCAGCTGTTGCCATCACGTGAGTTGCAGACAATGGTGGATTCACCAAAGCGTGGGTTAAAATGCAGGTTCAGTTTATCTGTCCCCTGGCCCAAATTAATCACAAAGCTGCCAGAGAAGAAGAAGTAAGAATAAGGGGCCAGTCCTGGGTATAAAAGCTTGGGTGGCGGTGTCTTGACCATAAAGTTGGTAGAATAACCAAAGGTGGTGTTAATTGAGGTTTGTGCCTTAAAACAAGGGAGGTAACAATTTGATCGGACCTGGCACTAGAGTATCACGTTCCATTTAGAACACAGACCAAGGCTCCTGACAAGGAGTTAACTAATCGTGACATTTCAGGAGGTGAAGGTGGCTATCCTTGGAAAAAACTGCTGTTCTTAACTATTTCTGAAGACCCATTAAGTTTGGCCAAAAATAGTTGTATGCCTGAGGTGGTGAGCTCCCTGTCATTAGAGGTATGCAATTAGGAGCTGTGTGATCTTTTAGAAACATCACGACAGGGGCCTTGGTTAGACCTTCATGGTCCCTGAGAGTGGGACTTTCTGAGTCATGGAGTGTCTCCATTGGGAGGACTCAGGTCAGAGGTATCCCACATTTCTGCAACCTTGAGGGACCCAAGTAGGAGAAAGAGGTGATTTTTCTCTTGGCTCCTACCCGATGCTTCTGCCTGCCCCTCCCCAATCAAAACCTGATTGAAATCAGTTTCAAGAAATGCTGACCGCTGACCTGTAACCCCTGAGGTGAGAAAGGTCTCAGATTCTGATGGAGAGGATGCGCACCAGACCACTTGGCGCCCCCTGGTGGGTTTTGTAGTCGCTAAGTCTGACTTTTGGGACACCATGAACTGTAGCCGGCTAGGCTCCCTGGTCAAGAATACTGGAGTGGGTTGCCATTTCCTTCTTTAGGGGATCTTCCTGACCCAGGGATTGAACCCTGGTCTCCTGCATCGCAGGTAGATTCTTTTTTTTTTTTTTGCAGGTGGATTCTTTACCAACTGAGCTATCCCTGGTTTAATACATGTGAAAGGCCAGTCCCTGGTCCTTCAGCAGTATCAAGAGGGTAGTGTCCCCGGGGGGTTGGGGCCTTCAGTAGAGGCATCTGACTCACGGAGGACTGGGCAACGCTTCAGGGATTTCTCACTTGCTGCTTCCGTGTCTGTTGGGGCCAAGGAATTGAGCACATGGCGTCTGATGTGACTTCTGCAGGTCCCCAAACCTGGCCTCAGATGTGAAAGCATGCAAATGGGGCCAGCAAGGGTGAGGGAGGGGTGTGAGAGGAGCGAGAATGTACAAGAGGCCCCTGGCCAGAGGTCACTCTCATTGTCCCAACATTTCACAAGGCTGCCTTGCCTGCCCCCACCTTCCCAGCCTATGCCAGGTCTGTGGCCGGCCCCCTCTCCCCGTCCTGCCCCACCTGCCCTCCCACTGGCTCACCCATTAGCACCGTCAGCGATCTTGCCCTTGATCTTCAGGCTTGACCCCATCTTCATGTCCATGTTCACAATCTCAAATTTCCCCTGTGCCAACAGAGAAACATCCCACACAAATCAATTACATGTGTGCCACACGTGTGCCCCACGCTTTTCTGCTGGTAAAGCCCACTCGCCAGCATCCTCCCATCCCAACCTGGCCCCAGGTCCCCCTTTCCCTGTCCCCACATGAGGCCATGGAGCCAGGAAGCGAAAAAGTCAGAGAGCTCAGATCAAAGATTCCTGGAGCCTCCTCTTGCTGTTTTGCTTCACTCTCATCCACCCCAGCCTGAAGAATAGCTGGATCTGGAGACATAGGGCTCAGGGGAGGGAACCTCAGTTTGCCCATCTATAAAATGGGTAGAGTAACCCCTGCCAACCTCACTGTTCCCAAATGTGTTCAAGTGATGAGGCACAATGCCCTCAGCAAAATCCCATGAACAAGGGTACGTTTATTTCTTGCACAAACTTGGCAGTCATTTTACTGACAGAAAATGACTGTATCAGGACTTCCCTAGTGGTCCAGTGGCTAAGACTCCACATTACCAATGCAGGGGGCCCAGGTTCTATCCCTGGTCAGGGAACTAGTCCCACATGCTGCAACTAAGAGTTCGAAAGCCCCAGCTAAAAGATCCCATGTGCTGAAACTAAGATCCCATGTGCCGCCATTAAGATGCATTGTAGACAAATCTTTTTTTAATTTTTTTAAAAAAGAAAATGACTGTATGACAGGCAAGTCTAGGCCCATCCCAAACAGAGAATCTATAAACTTCCATCAGTCACATGTCTGAACATGTCCATCAAAGTCCCTCTCCAAACCCCATACTCCTCATCTGTAAAACGGGCTGATTTGATTTATTCATTCAAACCCAGTTGCCAAGCACCCTTGTGACAGATACTATCGGAGGCCCTGAGGTTAACAGCACCTTCTTCACCCTGGTTCGGAGGACGAGAACTCCCGTTTGTGAAGCCCCTCAAATAGGACTTGGCACAGACTAAAAGCAAATCGAGGGGCTGTGGTCATTAGGCTTACTTATCGCTACTATGGTATTCTTCTGCTTCCTATTTTCCCATAGGACCTGGGCAGCGCCTGTATTTCTATACTCTGGTTAGAAGGGAGGCTCTCGAAGCTGGGTTTTCAAACCTCATGATCCAACCCTGAGAAAATGTCTAGTTATCCATGATTGGAGGGTGTGAGGCTGGGCCAGACGGAATTTGGCAGCCACAAAAGACTTAGAACACTTACTGGGGAAATACATTTATATTATAGGATTTCTCTTCCCTGATTTTTTTTCCTTTTTTTTTTCTGGAGGGAGCTCACTTGGGAAGCCTTGAAGCAACTTGTGGGACTGGAGTGCTTTGCTGAAAGTCAAGGGCAGTGTCTGTGGAGGGTAGATTAGGACTGCCTTGCTGGCAGCTGCCTCCTTTCCTCCAAGAGGGAAAACGGTCTTTGGGTTCCTACACGGGTGTCAGGTTGCCCAGTTCTCTTAGTGGTGGTGGTTTAGTCGCTAAGCCGTGTCTGACTCTTGTGACCCCATGGACTGTAGCCTGCCAGGCTCCTCTGTCCATGGGATTCTCCAGGCAGGAATACTGGAGTGGGTTGTCATTTCCTTCTCCAGGGGATCCTCCTGACCCAGGGATCAAACCCGGGTCTCTTGCATCTCCTGCATTACAGGTGGATTCTTTACTGACTGAGCCACCAGAGAAGCCCTCTCCTGGAGTCAGTACATTTTAAAAGGAGGCCTGGGAAAAAATAAAAAAATAAAAGGAGGCCTGGGGACATCCCTGGTCGTCCAGTGGTTAAGATTCTGTGCTTCCATGCAGTGGCACATTGTCCATCCCTGGTCAGGGAACTAAGATCCTGCCTGCCACAGGCCATGGCCAAAACTAAAATAAAAAAAAGGAAGGCCTGAAAGAGGCCTTGCCAAGCCCAGGAGGGTGGAGCATCACGGCACATCAGACCCCACGATGCTTCAGAGCAGGGTTTTCCAGGTTCAGCACCCTGATCCTTCCAACTGGATTGTTCTTTATTGTGGGGTTGTCCTGTGTGTGTAGGAGGTAGAGCCGCAGGCTGGGTCTCTAACCACCAGCTGCCAGGAGCACCCTCCCCCCAAGTGGTGACAGCCAAAAATGTCTCCAGATGTCCTCTGCGTGTTAGTCACTCACTCCTGTCTGACTCTTTGCAATCCCATGGACTGTAGCCCACTTGGCTCCTCTGTCCATGGGGTTCTCCAGGCAAGAATACTGGAGTGGGCTGCCATTTCCTCTTCCAGGGGATCTCAACCGAGGGAACAAACCCAGGTCTACCTGCATGACAGGCAGCTTCTTTACCGTCTGACCCACCAGGGAACCCCAGATGTCCCCGGGGTAAGAGGAATTTCACTGCCTTTGAGAAAGTGGCACTCAGAGGCCTAACCCCTCAGATGGATGCTTGATGTAACATGTGGATCACCAGCCAAACTGGGTTAAAATCCTCCTTCAGCCTCTCCCAGAAGGACAGACAGCAGTCCCCTAGGAGAGGTTATTCCGTCCCTCCCAGAGGAGCGTGGGTGTCCTGCCAACAAGCAGCCCTTCACGGTGTGCGCCCTGCAGCACGCAGAATCCCCACCAGACGTCACGAGGAGTCTCCGGTCTCCTCCCTGGGATGGTCAGGGTGAGACTGGGATGCGGAGAAGCACCCTCGCCACCCCACCCCCCATAGCTCCTGGAGGCTGCCTGGCTCAAACAGAAGAATCTGAGCCCCTAGGGCTACTGCAGGGCAGGGGCGAGAGGAAGGCCAGGTTTGGGGGTCCATCTGGGCAAACACGGATGCCCGTGGGAGGGGGTGGGCCTAGTAATCTGTCCCCCCTCCGTAAAGTCTGGAGCACAAAGTCTGGGGAGGCAAAGCTGGGGTGGAGGCAGGTGTCAGTGGTCAGGTGACTAACGGAGCTAGTAGGAGCCAACTGTGCCCTTTTCTGGACCTCGGTTCCCCCATTTTTTCTTTCTTTCTTTTTTTTTTTAATATTTTGGCCTCACCCCGTGGCATGTAGGATCTTAGTTCCCTGACCAGGATTTGAACCTGTGCCCCCTGCATTGGTAGCGCAGAGTCTTAACCCCTGGTCTACCAGGGAGGGTCTCTGAAGAAGGAGGAAAGAAAGGGGAGGGGTGAGGAGAGCAGGGGAAGGAGAATGTGGGGAAAGTAGTTGGGCACAAAGGCCCTCCCTGAGAGGCAGAGGGTGGGGAGGGCACCATGCCATCCACACACCTGGACCCTCTAGTCACATCCACGCCCACATCCCACCTGTGCTGACTCTCCCAGAAAAGTAGGCCCACCTGGAGCCTGTGAATGGGACCTATTTGGAAATAGGGCCAAATTGAGATGAGGTCATAGTGGTTCAGGGTGGGCCCCAAACCCCATATGTCTGACATCCTTAGAAGAAGAGGAAATTTGGACCCAGAAACACAGAGACGCAGAGAAGCCGTGTGAAGAGAGAGGCAGGGGTTGGAGGGAGACAGCTGCAAGCCCAGGATTACCACAGACTGCCAGCAACGAATAGAAGCTGGAAAGGACGAGAAAGAACCCTCCCCTAGAGCCTTCAGAGAGAGCAAGTTCCCACCAACACCTGGATTTCAGACCTCAAGCCTCCAAAACTGAGAGAATAAATTTGTTACAGCAGCCCCAGGAAAGCAACACACCAGCCTCAGAAGATCCCGTCCGTGACCCAGTTCTCCAAATACAGGAGACTGAGGCTCAGAGAGGAGCAGCGATTTCTCCAAGACCACATAGCAGGCTACGGCAGAGCAGAGTTTGGAATCAGAGAATCGGGGAGAGACCTTGAAGAAGATCCACTTGACCCCCCTGCAATTTACAGATTTTGATCTGGGGAAAGTTAACCTTCCAGTCTCAACTTCATCTTTTAAAGCTCAGTAGGTGTCAGTAGTTATCATTGTTGCCGCGATTAATGTTATTGATAAGAGGGAATTCCCTGGCTGTCCAGAGGTTAGGACTCCTGTGCTTCCACTGCAGTGAGCCCAGGTTTGGTCCCTGGTTGGGGAAATAAGATTCCCAACTGAGAGAAATAGGCAAAAAATAGATAAATAAATTACTGATGAGAAACCCAGGCTGGAGGGGGAAAGAGACAGACTCAGAATGGTGGAAGGAACAGAGAACCTCGATGCTAAAGGACAGTGTTGTGATCTGTCCAACTTCCTCTCTACGCAGATAAGGAAATCGAGGCTGGAGGGGCAGCGATGCTTTTTCTCCAGCATCCACCCCACCCCCACTCAGGTAAAGATTCGGAGTGACAGAGGAGGAGGGCAGTGGGGAGCCGGTGTTCTCACCGACATGGTAGCAGCTCCGGACAGCAGCTCTGGGTAGCTCCTAGAGGTCTGGGCTCAGGGTCTCACCTTGCAGTCCAGCTTATATCCTAGAATATTACACATTAACTCCCCTCAGGCCATAAATGAGGACTTTGGTCCTTCCTGCCAGGATGTTTCTCTACCCGCATCTCCTGGTACCCAGAACAAACAGGCAGAAGGCTCATCACCCCAGCCCAGCCTGCCCAGCCCAGAGCATCCTCCTGGCCTCTCTCCAGCTCAGCCTCCCTCCTCCTTTCTGAGCCCTAGCGGATGTGACCCCAGAAGCAACGCTGGACTGGGCGCCAGGAGCTGGCACAAACCGTGTGAGCGTGGCAGGCCACCCAACAACCCTGAGCCCCACTTTCTCATCCTCAAACAGAGACTTGCTTTGTAAAAACCTCTATGCTTCTATGATGTCCAGATTCATTTTGAGAATCTTATGTTTTCTCTCCTCACCCCATGCTTTTTCTGATTGTACATGTAAGGTTCTGGGGGGGGAGGTTAAAAATTTTTTTTTGTACATGTGAGTTTTAAAAGCAATCCGTGGTGGATTTAAAGAAAACATCTAGAAACATCTACAACCAACTAAGTAAAGAAGGAAGTGGGAGGGCTGGGGATGTGTGCAGTGGGTAACGGAATTTCAATGCTTTGCTCTTTACTTCTACTACTTATATAATTGACGTGCTTACCGTATGCAATGGGAGCTATTAAATGAAAAGAAAAACAGGGGCTTCCTTGGTGGCTCAGTGGTAAAGAATCCACCTGCCAAAGCAGGAGATGCAGGTTCGATCCCTGGTCTGGGAAGATCCCACAGGCTGCTGAGCAACTAAGCCCGTAGGCCACAACTGTTAAGCCTGTGCTCTAAACCCCAGGAACCTCAACTACTGAGGCTTCATGCCACAAATACTGAAGCCCACGCACCTAGAGCCTGTGTTCCACAGCAAGAGAAGCCACTACAATGAGAAGCCAGAGCACTGCAACTGGAGAACAGCCCCTGTTTGCTGCAACTGGAGAAAAGCCGGTGCAGCAAAGATCTAGCACAGTCAAAAAATTAAATAATTAATTAAAAAAGAAAGAAAAACAGGGCTTCCCTGGTGGCTCAGTGGTAAAGAATCTACCTGCCAGTGCAGGAGACACAGGTTCGATCCCTGAAATGGGAAGATCCCATACGTCCCAGAGCAGCTAAGCCCATGCACCACAACTATTGAGCCTGTGCTCTAGAGCCCATGTGCCACAACTGCTGAAGCCCTCGCACCCTAGAGCCGGTGCTCCACCACAAGAGAAGCCACGATAATGAGAAACCCATGCACTGCAACTTGAGTGTAGCCCCCGCTCGCCACAACTAGAGAAAAGCCTGTGCAGCAAAGAAGACCCAGCATAACAGCCCCCCTGCCAAATTAACGAATGAATTAAAAAGTTATGTTGCAAATACACCACCTAAAATGTCTGTTAAAAAAAAAAAAAAGAAAAGAATCACTCATAATCCCAGCTCCAGGATAGAATCTGCTTACTTTATTGGCACATTTCCTTCCATGTGGTTTTCAATGGATTTATATCATGGTCGCCCCTCTATCTTACTCAATTGTTGATTCTGCTTCATCTGGTAAACTCCAGAGCCCATAAATCTATATTTCAGAATGATATCTTAATGGCAGTGAAATAGTCTGCCTATCAATGACTTAATTTATTCAACTAATTTCCTTCTGCTGAACACTTACATTCATTCTAAGTGTCTGTTATTAAAAATGCTGCCGCATTCAATTATTTGCACATAAAGTTTGGCAGCATTGTGAGAACTTATTTAAGGCGGATTCCCAGAAGTAGAATTTTTCTGGAGCCTTGGTTTGGCGAGCTGAAGGGTTTTCCATTAGAGCTGACGGTGGCCACTCTGGGTGGGGTGCTGGGGGACCAGCCTACTGAAGGCCTTTCTGTGCCAGGAGCGGACAGGTGGCTCACTGCCCAGCACTCACAGAAAACACCGCCTTCAGTTCCCTTCCCTCCCCCATCCCCACCCCAGAGGTGATTTCCTCATTTTACCCACAAGGAAGTTGATCCTTGATCCTTGCTTGATTTTTTTCCTGTGGCCATTATAAAACTCAAGCAAGATAAGGATTTTGCAAGTGCTTTATAAACTCTCTAATCTTCAGAAACTACACCTTACAGAGGTGACATTTTTATGACGATAGTAGTAATTCTAGCTCACTGTGGAAGGTTTTGGAAAGTGCACAAAGTAAAAAGAACTCAAAAGCTCACTTGGTTTAGAAGAACGTTTAAACACAGGTGATCATGACCACATTTATGAATTGTGCACTTTTCTGTGGGCTTCCCTGATAGCTCAGTTGGTAAAGAATCCTCTTGCAAAGTTGGAGACCCAGGTTCGATTCCTGGGTTGGGAAGATCCACTGGAGAAGGGATAATCAGCTACCCACTCCAGTATTCTTGGGCTTCCCTTGTAGCTCAGCTGGTAAAGAATCTGCCTGCAATGTGGGAGACCTGGATTCAATCCCTGGGTTGGGAAGATCCCCTGGAGAAGGGAAAGGCTACCCACTCCAGTATTCTGGCCTGGAGAATTTTTTCTGTGTGTATGTTTTACATCAATGAAAGATTTTAAAAATACTAATAAGAAGGAGAAAAAAAAAATCACAGACACTTGAATCTCCAACAGTGTTCTCTTAATAATGCCTAACTTCTGAAGGGTATTTTATACCCACCCCTCATCACAATAAACTCAATAAATTCTGAAAGTGATCTTTATTATGACCCCATTTTCCAGATAAGGACAAAGGTTCCCAGGCCTCACGCAACTGATATGTAGCAGAACTTGCCTTTTCTACTAATCCATTGCTCAGATGACTGCCAAGGCAGTAACTTAGCAAAAAGAATATTTGACTTCCAGGAGGCATATGATCTTAAAACCTTTGTGTGGTGGCAGCTTCTTTGATGGCCCCCAGTGATCCCTACTCCTGGTATTCATACTCGTGTATAATTGGCTCCCCTTGACTGTGGCTGGACCCAGTGACTCAATTCTAACTAATAGCATATAGAATTCTAGAACAGAACATTAGGAGATTAGGTTACAAAAAGCCTACTTACAAAAAGAAAGGTTACAAAAAGATTGTGCTCTCTCTCTCCCCATTAGCTCTGGGAGAAGCAAGCCACGTTATCAGCAGTTCTATGGAGAAGCCCATGTGCCAGGGAACTGATGTCTCCAGCCCACCAGTGATGAAGACCTGAGCCCTGCCAACACCCATGTGAGTGAACTTGGCAGTGGATCTTCTCCCACTTGATCCTTGGGATGGCTGGTGTTGCCAACACCTTTACTGAAACCTTGTAAGAGACCCTGAGCCAAAAGGCACGCAGCTAAATCTTATCTGGTTTCCTGACCCCAGGAGCTATAAGAAATGTGTTTCTTACTTTAGGTCCCTAGGTTTTGGTTAATTTGTTACATCACAATAGATAGCTAATACACTTTGCTCCTTGGAAGGAAAGTTATGACCAACCTAGACAGCATATTAAAAAGCAGAGACATTACTTTGCCAACAAAGGTTCGTCTAGTCAAGGCTATGGTTTTTCCAGTAGTCATGTATGGATGTGAGAGTTGGACTATAAAGAAAGCTGACCGCCGAAGAATTGATGCTTTTGAACTGTGGTGTTGGAGAAGACTCTGGAGAGTCCCTTGGACTGCAAGGAGATCCAACCAGTCCATCCTAAAAGAAGTCAGTCCTGGGTGTTCATTGGAAGGACTGATGTTGAAGCTGAAACTCCAGTACTTTGGCCACCTGATGCAAAGAGCTGACTCATTTGAAAAGACCCTGATGCTGGGAAAGATTGAGGGGAAGAGGAGAAGGGGACGACAGAGGATGAGATGGTTGGATGGCATCACCAACTCGATGGACATGGGTTTGGGTGGACTCCAGGAGTTGGTGATGGACAGGGAGGCCTGGCATGCTGCGGTTCATGGGGTCGCAAAGAGTCGCGGTTCATGGGGTCGCAAAGAGTCGGACATGACTGAGCGACTGAACTGAACTGACACTTTGCCAAGCTATTGTTATCAGAAGTTTGGTGGCAGAAATAATATTCATGAAAGCCTCCTGACTAAAGGATCTGCAGTTTTCACATGTCCCTAGACCTTCTACTACCTGGTCTTTTCAAAGAACCAGCTCTCATTTTGTTTCCTTTATTATTTTCTGCTTTTATGCTAATTAACTTTTACTTTTTCTTTTATTGCTCTTTTTCTAACTTCCAGAGTTAAATGTTTAGTTCATTAACTTTTCATCTTTTCTTCTTATTAACAGGGGCTTCTGAGGTGGCACAGTGATAAAGAAGCCACCTGCCAATGCAGGAGACACAAGAGACATGGGTTCGATCCCTGTATCAGAAGACCCCCTGGAGTAGGAAAGGGCAACCCACTCCAGTATCCTTGCCTGGAAAATTCAAAGGACAGAGGAGACTGGTAGGCTACAGTCCCTGGAGTTGCAAAGAATGTTACATGACTGAGCACACACACTTCTTTTTAATAAATATATTTAAGGCCATAAATTTTCCTCTACCTACTACTTTGACCAATTCTCATAGGTTTTTAGGAGTTCTGCTCAATACTCCAAATGTTGCCCTTAAATCAAGCCAGATGATTAGAAAATTGTTCTCAGCACTTAGTACATCCTGAACAACAAGTATTTATTGACTGACTGAATAGGAAAAAATCATCATTACCATTAGGGAAGAATTGGAAAGTGAAACATCAATACTATGGGATTGGCTAAGTTTATGGTGCTACAAAAATATAAACAAACTATTAGTCATCAAAAATCACATTTTTGGGGAAAATCACATTTTGGGGAAACCCTTGATGGCTGTGGCTCCTTGCTCATGGTACAATGTCTAGGGAATAAAGCAGCTACGGAAGCGAGTTCTCAGGACTTTGTGATGGGCCCTTACAGGTCTGCCTTCACTGAACTGTCCAGCAGGCCACCAGGCTGCACTGAGGGGCTGCGGTGAGGGGGAACCGCCGCAAAGTTGCTGGTGTGTGAGCCTCTGAGGTCCCGAGGAGGACATGGCCTCGCCGGCCACACAGGGTCTCCCTCAAGGAACACAAGCACAAAAGACTTGATTCAAATGCACGGGAGTGAGGGCCTCCATAGAAAAAAGTACAAAATAAAGCCAGGCCTTAAATGAGGCCAAGTCTAGTAGAGAGACAAGCAAGGGCACAGGAAATGACTGGAAATAATTAATGACACCCCAGTGGAAAGCTTCAGAAAGTCCCAGATTCCTGGGGCCAGAGAAGGTTCTCGAATGTCGTTTTGAAGCCAGTATAGCACTAGAATCTGAGTTCTAACCTGAGTTCAGCCTCCTCCTCTGTAAAATAAGAGCAATAATGTGGTGAGAATTGGGGAGATAAAGTCTGGCACTTTGTTAATAGTTAACAGAAAATATTTGTTATTTTTATCAGGAGCCCGGTGCCCCACCTGTGTCAGCTGGAAAGGAGGCCGCTCACCCCCATCTGGCGGCCGAGTCTGAGCCCCAGGCTTGTGAGAAAGTTCTCCTTGCGAATTCCCAGGGCCCCATCATGACTTTTGTGAGCCTGGGGTACTTCTGCCCTCAGGGGCCCCTTCGTCCATCAGGAAACATAGATGATGTATGTGCTACTGTGCTCAGTAGTGTCCAACTCCTTGCAACGCTTTGTACTGTAGCCTTCCAGGTTTCTTTGTCCATGGGATTTCCCAAGCAAGAATACTGAAGTGGGTTGCCATTTCCTTCTTCAGGGAATATTCCCAACTCAGGGATCGAACCCAAGTCTCCTATGTCTGCCTACATTGCAGGTAGACACTTTACCGGCTGAGCCATCGGGGAAGCCCATATATTATATATGGTGGTGGTCTAGTCGCTAAGTCATGTTCAACTCTTTGCGATCCCGGACTGTAGCCTGCCAGACTCCTCTGTCCATGGGATTTTCCAGACAAGAATACTGGAGTGTGTTGCCATTTCCTTCTCCAGAGGATCTTCCCCACCCAGGGGTTGAACCTGGGTCTTCTGCATTGCTGGCAGATTCTTTCCCAACTGAGATACCAAGGAAGCCCCATATTATATATACACAGACATAAATACTACACATAGATATAATTCTAATTCATGTTTCAATATATAATATTGATCCATGTATTCAATGCAGCCATGAAATAGAATTATATCTATGTGCAGTATTTATATTATATATGCACAGACGTAAATACTACACATAGATATAATTTCATGGCTGCATTGAATACACGGATCAATGTTATACACTGAAATATTTTCGTCTACCTAAAAATTCACTTTTTTCTTCTGATTTTACATGATAGTAAAACATTTTGGAGGCCCCCTAGAGTGTCTGGGCCTGAGCCTCTGTATCTACTGGGCCTAAGGGAGAGTTTGGCTGGTGGCTTCTTGTAAGTATCACCCATCGGCCTCCTGCTGTTGGGGGACTTTGGTCCTGAGGTCTGTGGTATCTCTGCTCATCTCCTCTCCTGTCCTTCTCCTCCCAGAGAACAAACAAATCATCTCGTCACTGATATCTGTCTGCAGCCCCATCCTTGCTTGGTTCCCCCCCAGCATCCTCTTTCCCAGATAGGGAGAGGTGCACAAAGTGTGGACGTATGGAAAGCACCGAGTTTGGGGCGTCGAGTGGGACAATGACACATCCTAGCTCTGTTGCCTACAAGCTGAGGAGCCACGTCAAGTCACTTCAAGCCTCAATTTCTTCATCTGTGAAAGGGAGCTAATAACAATCTTCTTCACAAGCTGATTATAAGTTTTTTTGCTTGTTTGTTTGTTTGTTTTGGCTGAACCACACAGCATGGGGGATCTTAGTTCCCTGACCAGGGATCAAACCCATGCCTTCTGCAGTGGAAGCGTGGGGCAATTCCCAATTGTGAGAATTTTAAAAGATCTTTTTAAATTAAAGAAGTGAACCTATATAGCATGTGGGGTGCATATTAGATGCTAAAAAATTAAATAAACAAATGCCTTCCTTCCTTGCTTTGAGGGAAGATCCTAAATGGGCAGAGGTTTCACCTGAGACGATGAAGCCAAGTATCCAGGGCAGTGGAGAGAGCGGAAGTGAAGGGAAGTTGTTCAGTCGTGTCCGAGGAGCAGCATCCAACATCATGGACCCGGGCTGGTGAGCACATCCCTTTCTGTGCCCTGGAGGACAGGGCTCCTTAGGAAGGCAGTATCCATTCTCCCAGAGCCCTGGGAGCCTGAGACCAGAGCCTGGTGAGTGAGGAAGATGCTGAGATAGGCAGATGAACCATCTCAAGGAACCAAATGATCACATCAGCAAGTTAGGGGCTCCTGAACATATCTGGAAACCCATGATTGGTGATTTCCTGTCTCTGTCCAGAGAAAAACCCCTCTTATTCCCACAGTTTGTTTTTTTTTTTCCAGGTGGCTTAGTCTCAGGCACAGGGAGGTCTGTCTATAGCTGTGTGACACTGGGTGAGTCACGTAACCTCTCTGGGCTTCAGCTGGTCCGTTGGCAAAATGGGTGTAACTGTCACAGCTTCTAAGGTAGATGTGAGCTTTAAGGGAGAATATGTGGAGTGTTAAGCACAGTGCTGACCCCTGTTCATTGCTGAATAAATAAATGTTTGTTGTTATGAAATATTAATATCAGGCCTACTTGGCTGTTCCGCCATGCTTCTCCATCTCTGACCAGCTGACACCTGTTCTTTAAGGGACATCCACAGAGCTCTTACGTTGTCTGGTCCAGGCCTCTTCCTTGTCTAACCTGATTGCCAGGTTCCGTGGCCTCACCCTGAGCCCCAGCTGCTGGCTACACCTGGCAGCACTCTCAGTGGGCATCATTCCAGGGCTGCCTAGATCCGCTGGAGCTCTTGGGTCATCCTCACCTCACCTGGAATTAGGGAGGGTCCTTGAGGGAGGAAGGGATGGGTCACTGTCCCTGTTCTCTGCTCCTTCCCCCACAATCCTTTCACCACTCACTGCAGTCTTGGTGAAATGGAAATGACAACACCCCACTGTCCTGCTCAAAACCCTCCAGTGACTTCTCACACTTGGAACAAATACAAAATCCCCCGTGGGCTGACCAAGTCCCCCTGATCTGGTCCCATCCACCTTGCAGCCTCATCTCATCCCAGCTGCTCCCTGGCCAGGCTGACCCGTGACTTCACCAAGCTCATTCCAGCCTCAACCCTATGTCCTTGCTCTTCCCTCCACCTAGAACTCTTCCTCAGCTCTTGGCTGGACCTTTTCAGGTTGGTCTTAATTCAAAAGATGGAGAGAAAGATGGCTGGCTGGCTGGCTGAGTGAACGGAAGGATGGCAAAGTGAGTAGGTGGTTGGCCGGGTGGGGAAGGGATGGATGGATGGATGGATGGGTGGTTGTATGGTGGATCAACAGCTGGAACCAATCATCACAGAGCTCAGAATGGGGTACTTTCAGGGGATCCAATCCAGAGATGCATTGCCTCTTCACTTCCTCTTCCCTCTGCCCCTCCCAGGATGTTACCCCAGCCCTTTGGACTGGTGAGGCTCAGGGGCACACCCACCTACGCACATGTGGTACTGGGTGTATTTACATAAGAGACCATGATATCCTATAATGATGATATAAGAGACCATGATAACATAAGAGACCATGATGTCCTACCTCTTATAAGTGGCAGGAAGAACATTTTTCCATAGAGAACATCTCTCTAGAAATGAAATAATACAGCAAGCTGTGTCTGCTACTTGGATGGTCCTCAAGTACTCTTCCTGGGGGAAAGGAGACCCCAGCCCTGAGCCTGGTTGGTCCTCCCGGGTCCAGGACACCCCAATCTTCCTGTGGACAGTGGGGTCTCAGATGCCTTAATGGCCTGGTCACAGCTGATAAGGCAGATGCCTGGGGTACAGAATCAACACCTGTATTACAACCCCCAACTGATAATTCCCACCGGCTCCCAGCTCCTGATCAGTATGTTAATTCTATCCCAATAAAACTATTTTAAAATCAAAGATTCCATAAGGTCCTAGAGTCTATAATGACAACTTATTTTCACTTATTTTCCTTTTAAGACTCCACTTGGAGTCTGGGTTCCAACCACAGGGCACAGCCACGGTGTTTCCTTTTTTATTTATTTTTTAATTTTAATTGGAGGATAATTACTTTGCAATATTGTGATGGTTTTGGACACGTTATTTTCTGAAGATTGTAGAAGAGGAAACCTCTCCCCAAGAGAGAGAAAGCATTTGCCTCCTCCTGCTGGCCACTAGGAGAACAGTCTAAATTAGGAAGAAAACTAGCTTGTCAACTGCGATAAACATGTATCTCAGAAAAGAAAGAAAAGAAAAATTGACACGTATGTGATTTAAAAAGCACTTCATAAAGCTTAGAAGGGTTTTACTGGGAAAAGCAAGTTCCTCATCCACTCTAGTCTCCACAGCCACTCAGAGGCAAATACCCTTCTCCTGCTTCCTTCCAGAGATAACCTACACACCACACAGGTAAAAGTGTGCTCTACTCACCGTCTTGTATCTTGGTTTTATTCTCTTAATGTATCTGGGAGATTGTTCCACATCAGTAAGACGTTTTTGTCTTTCCAAAGGCTGTGTCTGACTAGTGAGAGATGCAACTAATGGGAAACTGAGCTGGACATAACATTTAGTTTGAGCTTACTGGGTTACAATTATAAGGTTCACAGACAACTTCTAGAATATTTAGATGATTGCTAGCATCCTAGTGTAGGGAATGGTTCCCAGAAACACTCCAATTACCCATACCCACTCACCATGCCGATTTACCTGGTGCCCTGACCTAAAGGTGGAGAGACACAGGTCAATCACTATGTCACCATGACGTAGGTCCTAGGCACCCGGCCTGGGAAGATGTGGGCAGTGGAGGAGGACCAAGATCTGCATTGTACAGAGCCAGCAGCTCGTCTATGGAAAACTCTTCCAATCCTCAGATGTGTAAAATTACACATGGAAGATTTAATTCCCACTGATCTAGTTATAGCAGATGTCCATGCCACTGGGGACACAATTAATGACACAGCATACTTAATTATAAATGTGCCATATGCTATTTTCTTTTTTTGGAAGGTGTTGGGGATCATATGCAATAGAACTGATCAGGACACTTCTGTTGTAGGACGCCAACTCCTAACAGTACTGAAATAGCAAGAACATCTGTGTATAACTTTGAATGTTTCATATATCACGACACATGGAGTTCTATCTCACATGCAACACATTTTATTCTGACAAAATCTGCCATTCTTGGTGAAACAACATAGAAAATTTGTCTTTCTCAGATCTGACAAAATTAAACATTTCGGGTTTACATGACGTCACCAATAACAGATTGTGAAGCTGAGAAAAACTTTTCTAAAATAACAAAATAAAAAAGATTTTTGATCAAACCTGCTACAAGGCTGACTTTGCTTTCTCCTTACAGAAAAGAATAGAAGAAACTCACTGCTGTATGAAAATCATGAAGCCTAAAATTACCTAAAAAATTACAAATAAAGGTAATAAAGTGACATGTCAGGTAGTTAAGTAAAAATTTCTTATTGTCCTGACTTTATGATTATGGTATTTGTCAGATTTTGAAGTTTGTAATTTATGGGAATTAATTTTCTAACACTAAATAAATACCCGATTTTGCCTACAAAATTGTATACATATATTTTTAAGAAGTCCCCAAATTTTACAAACTGCAGCCTCCACAAAACTTGAGTTCACCTGGTCCTGGTGTAAAGCATTTCTTACATTGTACCTCTGTCCCCTCTCCCCAAATAAAAAAGGTTGAAAAGCTCTGGACTTTATGTGTTATCGCGAAGCTTTCTTCCAGCTCTGAAATTTTCTAAATCAGTGGGAAGTGTATCCAGTTCCCTTCCCCCAGCAGCTGCAACTCTGACAGAAAGACAAGGAAGTCCTTTCTTGGAGTTTATCCAAATCTTTCCTGCCGTAGTTGGAGTCCTTGTCCCCTGAGGCAGGGAGTCAAAATGCTAGTGTGCAAAGTTCCAAGGGAGAGTAGGGAAGACCAAAAGTCTGAAGCTATAAGCTTTGGGGGAAAGGGAAGAGAGAGGTGTAGGACCAAAATTCTAAATCTAGGGAACAGAATTGAGGGACTCTCCCAATAGGACAATAGTGGTCACCACTTGGAACTTCCTTCAGCATTTATTGAGTGCACGTACATGCTATGCAGTCTTCCCCGGTGGCAAAAGTGGTAAAGAACCCGCCTGCCAATGCAGGAGACACAGGAGACCCGGATTCAATCCCTGGGTCTGGAAGATCCCCTGGAGGAGGAAATGGCAACCCACTCCAGTATTCTTGCCTGGAGAACTCTGACAGAGGAGCCAGGCGGTTTACCATCCATGGGGTGGCAGAGTCAGACAGGACTGAGCGACTAACACACATTAGTTTACTAGAATGTAAGTGCCACAAGGGCGGTGCCTTGCCCCTCTTATTCGCCCCTGTATTCCCTGACGCAGGACTTGGCACAACAAGGTGGGAGCTCAATAATTGCTTCCATGTGTAACCTCTACCTCAAAGTTGCGCTCCAAGCCGCGTCTCAGAACTCAAGAATGAATGGTACCCATCTGTCCATCAACCAATTAAGGCAGGGCAATATTTGCATATTGCCTCCCTATTGGTGAAATCCACGGTCCCTAGATTCCTTTCAGCCGGTGGAGGGAGGGTCATAATATCCGCCTCTGTGGCCACAGTTCAGTTGCGACCCCAGGGACTGCAGCATGCCAGGCTTCCCTATTCATCGCCAACTCTCGGAGTTTACTCAAACTCATGTCCATTGAGTCGGTGATGCCATCCAGCCATCTCATCTTCTGTCGTCCCCTTCTCCTCCTGCCTTCAATCTTTCCCAGCATCAGGGTCTTTTCCAATGAGTCAGTTCTTCGCATCAGGTGGCCAAAGTATTGGAGTTTCAGCTTCAACATCAGTCCTTCCAATGAACACCCAGGACTGATTTCCTTTAGGATGGACTGGTTGGATCTCCTTGCAGTCCAAGGGACTCTCAAGAGTCTTCTCCAACACCACAGTTCAAAGGCATAATTCTTCAGCGCTCAGCTTTCTTTATAGTCCAACTCTCATCCATACATGACTATTGGAAAAACCATAGCTTTGACTAGATGGACCTTTGTTGGCAAAGTAATGTCTCTGCTTTTTAATATGCTGTCTAGGTTGGTCATAACTTCTTCCAAGGAGCAAGCGTCTTTTAATTTCATGGCTGCAGTCACCATCTGCAGTGATTTTGGAGCCCCCCAAAATAAAGTCTGCCATTGTTTCCACTGTTTCCCCATCTATTTGCCATGAAGTGATGGGACCAGATGCCATGATCTTAGTTTTCTGAATGTTGAGCTTTAAGCCAACTTTTTCACTCTCCTTTTTCACTTTCATCAAGAGGCTCTTTAGTTCTTCACTTTCTGCCATAAGGGTGGAGTCATCTGCATATCTGAGGTTATTGATATCCCTCCCAGCAATCTTGATTTCAGTTTGTGCTTCATCCAGCCTAGCATTTTCATGATGTACCCTGCATATAAGTTAAATAAGCAGGGTGACAATATATAGCCTTGACTTATCCCTTTTCTTATTTGGAACCAGTCTGTTGTTCCATGTCCAGTTCTAACTGTTGCTTCCTGACCTGCATACAGATTTCTCAGGAGGCAGGTCAGGTGGTCTGGTATTCCCATCTCTTTCAGAATTTTTCACAGTTTGTTGTGGTCCACACAGTCAAAGGCTTTGGCGTAGTCAATAAAGCAGAAGTAGATGTTTTTCTGGAGCTCTCTTGCTTTTTCAATGATCCAGCAGATGTTGGCAATTTGATCTCTGGTTCCTCTGTCTTTTCTAAATCCAGCTTGGTCATCTGGAAGTTCACGGTTCACATACTGTTGAAGCCTGGCTTGGATAATTTTGAGCATTACTTTACTAGCGTGTGAGATGAGTGCCATTGTGCAG